>NC_053192.1:0-625000 GCF_905163445.1 Pararge aegeria | reverse complement strand
CGCTAACTTGCTATGATACTCGTATTAATATAATATAATTTATTAGGTTTGAGCAATTAACCTACAAGATATCCATATTCTATATAATATTATAAATGCGTTTTTTTTTCTGTTTGTTTACTTGTCGGTTACCTACGTTCAACTAAACTACGAGTACTTCTCCGCTGATGATGAAACTTGGCGCATATACCTAGCTTGCATCCTGGACATTGATCTTTTTAACCCAGAAAAGCTCACGGGTTACATTCCTAGAAGATAAAAAATATGGTCTTTGTACTGAAGAATGGCTTTTTACACGCTTTATATTAGCTTCACTTGTATGTTTGTTTGTAACCGACTTCTTTGGGCGCGATTTTGACCCACTTTAAACGGTCAGATTTATTTCAAACTTTGTAGACATATCGAGGACCGATGACAATACACTAAACTGAATAGATTATTCCAATTTACACTATAAAAAATAAGATTTTTTACTAATTACTACAGCGCCTTCTAGACCCAAATGTAAAAAAACCTATGGCGTTCGCGTACCTAACAAATTCCACAGAAAACATTAAGCTACTAGATGGTAGAGGGCGTTAGCTATTACTTTTTAATGGGCTGTTTTAAATAATAATTAGAACTTGCATTTCAAGAGACGGGCACACTGAATAAAAAAAAAATATTTTATCTCTTTAATGGTGGATAGGTTACCGATTAATTTTGCTCTAATAAAAATAATAGATCAAGAAAAACTAAAAAAAATCGCTATTATGAATAAACTAAAAGAAATAAATTAGTTTGTTTGAACTATTTAATTATTTTATTAATTTATTTTATTACAAAAAAGTCAATGACTGGAATCTCGCCTGGTGAAGGTAAGTAGTGATACAGTCTTTGGTAGCACAGACTAAGGCTTTTTATTAAAGGTTTTACGCGTAACTGTGGTTTAAAAACGGCATTTAGGTAATCTTTACCGGGACAGAAGATAAAAGCTAATGAATTCCCGGCATACCGGCCGCAGACTGGACACAAATTACTTATTCATGACGCGTCCCCGGCTCGCGCAGTGAAAACACGAGATTTGACCCCGAGCCCGATGCTGTAACGTGATGTAATGTACACAGACTCCGCCGCCGGGAATACGGCGGCTCACTTATATGTGAGAGGCTATTAATGTTTTTTAGGGATCCAGCACCAAAATGGTACAGATATTCCCTAGGTGTTCGTCGCAACTTCATGTTTCGGTAATTATTTTCTTCTCCAACACGCTTGGACATTTGGGTATGACTTTGAACGTTCTTCGAGATAAATCGAAATTGTTGTACTGGCCAAATACATGCGAGGAAATCCATATCAGTCGTGGTTTAGCGGCCTTACAAATAAACATAGCAACCGAGGAGTTAAGAGAATTAGATTATCTTATGACGTAACCTGGCCAACTATAGAATAATATTCAAAGCTCTATTTCATTACCAAGACGTTTGGGACGATGAATGAAGAAGTATATTTTTACTATGTTACTAGCGCTGCTATGTGTGTTGTGTCTGGCTGATATAATATTACTCAGGGCAGCGTGTCCCGAGATGGCGGCGGAATTGGGAGACGCCGACATTTTCAATATTCATATGCAATCTCGGAGACGGTGATATTATTATACACCGAGGACGTAACCTGGAATGTTATGCAAGCTGCGGACAGGCTGCTGGTAAGATTGGACCTCTATTCATGTCAGCGGAATCATTGTGTTGTTACTATAGGTCATATTTATCAGTTTTTAACGATCCCTCCGGTGACAGTGATGAGAGATCTTATATTATAATCTTATATTATAAATAAGATTTCCAGGTTCGGTCCATAGCAGAAAATAATTTCTGATTATCTCTGGTTTGGTATTGTGGGTGGTATCGATTAAGACTTGTCGCAAAAGTATTTACCGTTCCAGTACGATGCGTAGAAATTGATATGGGTTAAATATGGCTAGTTCGCTAACCTCTGCATCATTTGCATTATTGATAAATAAAGGTTGTGTGACTTCTTACCCAGTTTTACAGGTTATTCGACTGCTCGCGTTCATTAGAGCACAACACACAAATCTTAATCAAATAAAACAGCTTTCATTAAATTTGATTATATTTTCATTGTTATGCTTTACTTTGTCTTTTATTTAATTAGTTTGATTTATTGGCACCTTGCAGTTCTTATTAATAAAAACAACTTATTAAGTGAATGAGAGCTCAATTACCTCTTAGGTTTCGCTCGTTATGAGTTCTTACTTATTATTACCACTACTGGTCAATATATCTTTATTCAAATAGGCACATAGATGGCAATTTTTATGCGTTGATTACATACAAAGTATGTACATAGTAGTCAGTAGCGAAGGCAATACTAAAATTTTAAACTAAAGCTTCGAGGGTTCCGAACGCGCCCTATTCTAAGAAGAAGCCCACAAAACTTAGCCGAGTTTTATTTTTTTTATCACAATCTCATATTGTCATTTGAAAATATTTAAGAAGGAATCTGGTTAGAGCAATACTTAAACCCAAGCTTTTTTATTGTTTACGTAATCCTTCATAATATAGTAGGACTTTTCTATAAGCTTTCGCTTAATACAAACTTGGAACTTTTTTTAGAGACTGGGATCCCACCCGACCTGATTATCCACTGCTAGACTAAAGGAGGATCTTGCCTATAGTCAATACGATGGGCAGAGTGATTGGTGATCGCACAAAGGACACTGATGCCCGCTCGGGCAGAGGAGGGCTGGTGTGCAACTGGTTTCTGGTCCGGCGTCACCACACGGCTAAGCTGAGTGCAAATAAAATTAGCGTTCGTTAGGAAAACAAGACAAATAAACATTATTGCTGAAATCATTACCCTTCCGAGTCGGGTAATGAGATAAATCAACATGAGAAAGCACTCCCGCCGCGAACGCCGGCAATAAAAGAACATGACAGCGGAAAGGTTAAACTAAATCAAATCAGTTGCCCCGCGCCGCGCGCGGGCTCGGAGGTAAATACGTTCAATAAAACAGAAAATGTTCGGGAGCCGTGTTCTATGTTACGTTTTTTATCTAAACACTAGCGGTTGCACGCGATTTTGGACAACTGCGCATTATTATTATACCAGCAACCCTCCCCGCTTGCAGTACATCATGTGGGGCAGTTTGGAGTGATTCATAATGGTTATGATTAGTCGCGTGCTATCATGGGCACGTCTTAGAATTTCTTGGCTATTCATATACATCATGGTATTACTTATGCATCCTGATGGCCTCTCACAATGAAAAGGGGTTAACGCCATAATCCACCACGTGGAGTCCACCAATCCGCACTGGGCCAGCGTGGTGGACTACGGCCTTAACCCATTCTCATTCCCATAATACTATGGAATCTCCATAATGTTATGGAGGACTCTCAGGCAGGCAGGTTTCCTCACGATGTTTTCCTACACCGTTAAAGCAAGTGATATTTTAATTATCCAAAATGCAAATTACTTAGAAAAGTTAGAGGTGCGTGCTGGGATTCGAACACGACCCCCCGAAAGTGAATCGAGCTCCTACCCACTGGGCTATCACCGCTGCAATATGCATATGCTTCAAAGTAAAAATATATGTGTTTAAAACATAAAATACTTTCTCTTGAATCACTCTATCTTTGGCTGAAAACTACATTAAATTCCGTTGCTTAGGTTAAAAGATCCAAGCGTACACACAGCGACTTTGTTTTATTAAATGTAAAGATGCCGGCTATTATAATTATGTGGCAATAGTTGTTAAAGCCCACCAACTCCTATTGGAGCAGCGTGGTGGCTTTTAAACTATGTCCCCTATGACAGACGAGTCCTGTGCCCAGTACTGGGACTTTAAAAGACGGATGATGACAACTGCGCATTAGTATCTTTTTCAGATGCAAACCTTTTATTTTACGACCCACCGCGTGACATCGTCCGCCCACGTCCACTTCGGTCGTAGCAAGCTGTTTAATAATCAACTCAAACAAACACAAGTCAGACCAATAACAAACTTTTACCTCCTTGAGTGTGGAATTATTAAAATTCTTTAAGCATTTCATCCCCCAAACCACCTAAGTAACCCGTGTTTCGTGTAGTGGCGTATTCAAACACACTCTTTAGCTTATTATTGGTAGGTACAGATAGGTAAATAGCATGCCACATGAAGGTTATGACAGTTCCTAGAACGGTTACTAAATGGATTCAATATTCGTACCGGGTGTTTTATTAATTTTTTGCAGTTTTACTTTGCATTGGGAAGAGTCTACGACATTATCTATAAACAAGTACCTAGTGCGAAGATATAAATTCCATAAAAGAATGTAGAGATAGATTATAGTTTTAATGTAGGTGTTATTTAAAAGGCATCCCGGACTAAATTAAAAACGGTGCTTCAGGATATCCGCTCTAAGCTGTAGCGGGAAAGGGTTGCTTTTGAAAAAACCCGGTTCAATGCGCCGGATATTAAAACCTCTGACGTGGGCTAGTGGTAATATCATGCGAGCCATGCTGGAGACTGCTTACTATTACACGCGGGCTCGATATTCACCCAGCTTTGTGTCCGTGCAATGCTGCTTGCCATCTGTAGGGTACCAGCCTCTCTGAGAGTGTGGTGCAAATGGTATCAAACAAGCCATTCCGGAGACTTGTAATAAGTAAGTATACCCAATTTAGTTTATATTTTGTTCAACCCCACTCCTGTCTGCTCAATCGCGTTGCTCCACTACCGGTCGACGGAACGTTGACTGGGGCAGATGTCGGACTCACTGCTCCAATAAAGGTTCACAGACTTAACTTGTAGAACGAGACATGCAGACAGGGTTAAACCTTTCAACGGCTGGTATTCATCCAGTTACCGACATAAGCTAACGATATTTTCCTAAGTAAACGAAACTAAGCCAAACCAACATAAATACCAGGTTGCAATGTGAAATCGCATTTGTTTCGACGCATCATTTGGTGCTGGAAAGATGTAACTGAGTTTAGGTAATAACAAACATATAACACCGACTGAAGAAAAGACTCAAAAAGACACCACAAATAATAAAAAATAAATCTTAGAAAAGCGTGAAACAGTGTAAATAAAATACTTCTCAAGATTTACTGTAATGCAAACTTAATGATGTTGAACAATATTTTACTAAAAGTAACGATAGTTTCACGCGAACGATCCGAATCCAGGGTTATATGTCATTTATTATCTAACACGCAATGGCATGGCGTGGCGAGTATAGTCTCTAAATTATCTCTCATAATAATTTTGCGAGTCATATGCCCAGCTTTGGGATATTACATTGGCTTAAAGTAATTTTGTTCACATAAAATATAGAGAGCAGTGGACCTTACCGTCAGTCTTAGTTTGGCCGCGGTTCGAATCGCCCGCTCGCGACTTTTCACACTTTTCCGACGACCTGCTAGCGGAGCTGTTGTCGGTAACGCCGCGAAGCTGAGTTAGTTTCAATTAGAAACATTTTCGTGACTCCAAAAGAACTTTGAAATCAATATCTTTTGAAAATAGTTGAGAGCTTTTCAAGGTAAGTGACGTGTTATAATACATACGTTTTGCAAGTTTTTTGAGGAAATTCTGACGGTTGACGTTGTCAATGAGGTAATTGAATGAGTAAATAAATGAGGTCCTAGAGAGGAACACTCTTTTAATTCGGGGAGAAGTTAGCGTCTGACTCGACCTTGCGTCTTTTAACGAAGCAGTCTGAGAAAATGGAGCTATCCTGTAATACAATAACCTTTTTACCTTATTTATGAAAGCAGTTCGGCTGAAGTTTTCCCCCAGGCCAAAAATGACTTTTCTGGTTGTTAATATCAACAATATCTGATGGTCATTAATTAATCAAGTCCGAAACTATCTTCGTGTAAAATGTCAGGTTAAGTTCCTTGGGTCACGGTCAATGCGACAGTCGGACGACAGGCCGCGACTGACGCGACCACACTTCACTAAGAAATGTGACATAGACTGCACGTCAATGACCTCTATTATTATGCTTTTCTTCTAGTGTAGTATTATGCTGCACTTGAACGGACAGCAATATTGTAGTATTGATCGCGGCATTTCAGTGTAAAGGGCAGTGAAGGGAATTACTAAGTAATGTTAATCATTTTCTTGTAAATAAACTAGCTGTGGTTCAAAAACATACTTGTAACTATTAATAACTCAAAATGTACCTAAATGTAAACGCCGCGTCTGTCAGTCTGTCTGGGCACGATAAATTGAAAAACTATCATACGGATTTCATAAAGTTTTCACAGAATGACTCATGCTGTGGATTTTTTAATATTTTATTATGGTTTTCTGTAATTTAGCTAAAATATAATGCTTTACTTTAGAATAAAATACCGAGAAATGGATTGATGATACTTAAAAATAGTTTATTATGTGTTTAAAGTATCCAACTGTTATAGTTAAGTCACAATTATCGCTTTTTGTTATAATTTGTTAATCAAAACACTGGAAAAATCGAAAGATGGTGATATTTCAATAATGATAATATTAATTCTTATCCAAACAGATACGTTTATAATTAAGATTGATTATATATATGTATTCCTTCCTACCTGCATTTATTTACATATAAGCAAAACAGTTAGTTATATTTAATCCCTCTTGAAAACGGTATTTTTAAAATACATCACCTAATTTTAAAAATAAGATCTTAAAATGTCTATAGAATAGAATGCCACGCATCTCCCAAACAAACTATTTCTACGGGCTGCTTTAAAAACAAAAAGAAACATGGACGAAGTCTCAGGCAAGGTTAGTAATCTATATAACTTGTCAATAACATATGTATTGTTGAGAGCGGCTTGGAAGGCTGTAATAAATTGCGCCGCGTCTGCATTCTTCATACATCGACGCAATTTTTTTCCGCTACTCGTACCGCGATAGTTGCGCGGCCGAACGCGTCTGTCTTATGGGGATCCACCGCAACCCTTTGTAGTAAACAGCCGACGACATGCAGGAGACCTTGGTAACTGTACACCTATGTATAAGGTATAATTTCAAAGCTGTGCAACAAGTTGCAAAGTTGCCAAGGCTTGGGCAAGTCGCGACGGATGGCTGTTCTTGTCTGAGGGAACTTGGGATAATTAAACAGTATTGTTTTACAAATGGCCGTGTCCGTGCTCTGAATATTAAACACGGTAACAATTACCGAACTTCGTAAACGAAAATGACAACCTTTTGTATTTATGCCTGTATACATAGTATAGTATGGTTACCTGTACTTACTTACATCTTTATGAAATTTGGTTTATAACGAGACGGTATGACCCAGGACCCAGTTTTATCTGCGTAGTGAATACACTTTGACTATACCACAAAAAAAACTTGTCAAATCTTTACACACTTATCGTTACATGGCGATCTTAGCGGAAGTTCTTCCCCGGACGAGTTCAGTCACACGCTCTACGTATGAAAAGAAGAAGAAGAAGAGTACTAAAACCTTATATTAATAAGGAGGAGAAGTTTGTATGGAAGTCAATTGTCTGTTTTATATTTATAAATGCAAATTGATTAATCTGTGTATTTTGTTTAGTTTATAATATATACTTAAGTACCTACATTACAAAACACATGCATATAAATAAGAGTATCTGTGGGGGACTCAAACACATAGCGTTACTGCTACTGAAATATTTCTTAAACTGAGTTAGAACATTTTGCGTCACGTACAGTGCAGTCTTTTATTTCCTCGGGCGGCTGCTCTCTCGAGCAGTTGAATGAATGTGGATACACATGAGGCTTAATGTATATCCTAGAGGGAAAGAAAATGCACGCTTCGGTGAAAGCTTAGCATAAAAGTTTCCTCATAAGCGGCCCGATTAATCCCGCGCATTGTTTAGATGACATACACAACAAGCCCTCCCCAGCCTCACCCCCTACTCCCATTTAAACCTCCTCGTATAATGCCTCCAAAGCCTCATATGTGCGGAATTAATTTCACTTGTTTTCAGGATTCTGCCTTGAGTGTTGATAATATATTAATATAAGAAATTGTTTCACCACCTCATCCACCTTCAACGTCTTATTTCTTATTTAGGTATCTTTATTTAAGTCTTACTTTAAGACATGGATGATTTTCTTCATAAAATCAGATTATAAGCACTTTTGGAACGTCAACATTGTCTGTTTGTAAGACTCTACCACCGTCTCGAAAGGCAGATTCTATCGAGAAGAAGCCGACAGAATCTCAGCAGTTTCTGTTTTCCAACATCAATTTAGTAAACTAAATAGTAAATACTAAATTCAGCTTCCAGCTGCAGTGGTAGAAGGTAGTAAAAACTTAGTTCAGAAATGTTATTATCGTTTTCAACAGTAGATAGAGTCTCTCACCGGAAGGTTACGTATTTACAAGCATTGCGTTTCATCATGATCGGACTTTAGCGGCTTGGCGGTGAGCCTTATTGAGGGCCACAGTTAAAGTGGTGCTGCTTGGAAACCATGTAATCGATAATTTTTAATATTTCTTAACTATTTATGTAGGTCCTAATCAGTTATGGAAATTCGCGTAAATCGCGAACAAGCGTGTCCTTGCGTAAATAAAAATCGCCCACAGAACCCCTCAAATGTAGCGTGTGTAATGTGTATACTTTGAAGACTTTTTTTACAGCTTAATTATTATGGCCCATAATTAAGTGTATATTATTATATGTTATCCACAATAGATGGGTGTGACGGCGCGCCGCTCGTTAAAAGCCAATTAAAAGCTTGTTTTTGAACACATTCTGCGTCCCGCGGACAGGGCGCATGAAAATATTCTTTTTTAAAATAATTAACGCTGACTAATTATCGTGTTTTTGACAGAAAGAGACATTGATGCTTATACCATTGGCTTAGATGATTATTGTTTTCTACAGATAAGTAAAACGTCCAACTTACTGTAGCTCGCGAATCCTTGAGTGTTTGTTTTCCATGCCCACAACAAACTTAGCTGGGGTTGTTTTGCTATAACCATTTCTGATTGTAATTTTAAACTAATTAAAAATCTGGTTAGTAAAAATAACAGGACTCGATGGTTTAACATCCGAGGCGCACGAGTGGACAGCGCCAGCTACGTAGCTGTTGTACTATTTGTTGGCAACCAGGGCACCGTAGCTCCTGAAATTCCTTAAATCAATGATCCGATTACAAAACTTGGCCAGCATGCTGCATGTGGACTACAAGAGATGGTGCCCTGTAGTAGGTCGTTTATGGGTTGATAATAATGAATCTATCACATGCTAATAGGAAGCTCCAAAGTCGGTTAAAGGGTTAGAGATAACGGATTTCCTAGTAAACCCTTAGTGCAAGATTAGTTCGCTCGCAATCGCAGACTCGTTTTCGAATATCGAAACGCTGGAACGTCAGAGCATATGCGAACTCATGGAAGTTCTTTTTATTTTAATTTAAAATTTTAACCATTGTAAGAAAATCTCTAGTTGGTAAAGAATTTGTGATTCTAAGACGAAACATTAGTTACATTTTGCAAGTGAGTTTGAATCGATGGACTTTCCAGGTTATGATTTAGAATATGGGTGATAGGGTACAGTTTCACCTTACGAACCGGACGCGGCGGTGTGTGTGAAAAACGTTTCCACCTCAATGGTTGCCCAGCGCGGGGCGACGCGACGACGCTTCCACCTGAGCAAACACCGGCTGGTGTTATTTGCGTATTGATCACTCCATTAGCATACTGATCTCAATACAATAGCGTTTCTTTCGATACTAACAATGTTCTTCTTTTGCATACTACCTACTGAGCCACTAGTACAAGTTCCCAAGTTAACAAACACCACAGCGGCAGTTTCATTTGCCAAATGTTACGGAGTTGTAACATATTGATATAATTGTTGTTTTGAAATCTATATCGAGTTATTTTATGTATAGGTAGAGGAAATTAAAACCAAACTAGTATTATAAACGTTTGTTTGTTTGTCCTTCTTCCACGTCCTAACTAAGCATCAATAAACTTGATTATGGCACAGAGTTAGATAATAGGATGGATAGGCTACTTTTAATCCTAGGAAAACGAACGGTTCCCACGGGATATATAAAAAACCGTAAGACGGAGAATGCGGGTAGCAATTATAGTATCTCTATATTTCAAAGCTATTCGATTTATAATTTTAAAATAAATGGTTTATCATCTGTGGGTAATAGACAATCAAGCTCGCAATTAGCTCCCACAAAGGAGGCTAATTTATCTGTCTATTAATCTGTAGTCACTTTAACTATAACAGAACACATACAGAGTTTCCGTTGATTGAATTGCAGTTTTCTGCCTAGAGATTCGGAAATTGAGTTGTGCACCCCCGTGCCTTTGAGGGCATGTTAAGGCGTAGGTCCCATTTAATGACCGTTAATGGTCATTGAAGGTCCAACTTGCATTGAAGTGGTGTGTTTAATGTGTGTTGGGGTCTATTCTGCCCTTTGAGAATGGATGTATGTGCCCAGCCGTGGGACGCTAGTGGGCTAATGATTATGATACAATTAATAGAACCCACGACGAAAACAAACTTCTGAGGCGTCCCTGATCCCTTTAGATAACAAGTAAAAGCTACGCGCCACATCAAACATTTCATCAAAACACCTTGGATAAATATAATAAAAGATTTTCAACAAACCAACAATAGAACGGGGACAAAGTAAACCGAAGTTGATACACTTCTTGCTTGTCTAATATTAATTATTGTTATGGTATTTTATAAAGGAAAGCGTATCCTTTATATATATTTTAAAAACTTCACTCATTATAATTTTCCACGGGGAAGGTTGTTTGAGAAATAAAATGGGTAAGCGCCGGGGACGCTGTTTACTTTTAATTAATTTACATTCACTTCATTACAGCCAACAATCTTTATTTAAAGATTATTTATTTTGTATTACATAATGTTAATTCCTTGAATTTTTTGTCCTTGATTGTTATGTTTACAATATACATTTTTTTTTTTACAAAAAAGAACCGACTTTTTAAAAGTTCTCTGCAACATTTTGTAAGTCGGGTTCAACTAATAAGTAATTATCTTCATTTTTCTCGGCACCAACGCCGGACACGAACAGCTCAGGAACGTGGATTATGGAACTCCTTACAAAATACCTGTTTCGAGCAGTGGACCTCAATCGGTTGAAGTTATGATGATGTATGACCTATTCTAGGTCTCTACTTGGAATCCGAGTCGGGCCTTACATTTGCATATGCTAATAGAGTCGCAATCTCTATCACTAGCACTATGAGATAATAGTCGTCAAAACCCGCCAATATAGGAGCAGCGTGGAAATTTTAAGCTCTGGATTTTACTCTCCTATGACAGAGACGGCCAGTGCCTTTTGGGGAAATAAAAGAAGGTGGTGAAGATGTAACGCTACACTCTTTCACTCGGCGGGTAGAACCCTAATGGCTGTAGTTTTAAGCTTACGCAAGTAGTTACTTACTCGCACATCTATTAAGTTCATTCAAAGTCATCTGCGTATTTTATCCATTGATTTGAATCATTAAAAATAAATTGTTATTAAATGTGTATTTTATAATTTTGTATTTTCAAATAACTGTGATTAGATTTTGTATGCTTTATAATTATTTAAAATTCTTAGTAACATATCTGGTCTGGTAGTCTATTTGTGGATTACTTTTCATTGACCTGAACTTTTCTCAATCTTTATAAAGCTACAAAGCGAGTGTTTTTCATTCACTTGACTCGTAAGCGTCATGGTGTACCTAGTGTTGTATTATTTACCGCCTCAAAAATTCTGTTTTAGCATTTTCATTTAATCGTATGAACGTATCAAAAGTGCCTTCTATTTCTATATCTGCCTATTTAAGTAAAGAGATGATGAGACTTAAAAAAAATTGTCCAAACATACGATTGTGACCTCCTCTTTTTAGAAGCTTGGTTGAAAATTAATCAGCAATGTATGCATTTGGTTCATCTGGCTCGCGTTCAGCTCGGCACTCGCGTCTCCTCCTCATTTGCAATTCTAAAGTGCCGGTGGAACGTTTACCCCTTTCGCAATACTTGCTATTATTGCGGCTCAATTTTCAATTGCTCCAGTTACGTCTTATCGGTAACTCAAACTCGAAGAACGTTCTTAAATTTTGAGATTGAATTTCTAAAAATAAGCCTTGCCCCATATATCTATTTAATATAATAAATAGGAGAGCTTGTTGTGAATGAGCTCATTCGGGAAAGTATTTCTGCTGCATAGCAGAAATAAGCTTATTTCTGTTGCAATGTTATGTTTCGGTTTGCAAGACTACAGAAACATGAGGCTTAACTCCTAAGCCTCAGGCTTATGGACACAGGGCGGAACGTTGTTCCTGGCATGTCCTGCAAGGTGTTGGTCTACTTAAAGGCGATGATTTTCTATTTACTTTAAGATGGGCCATCTGCTGTGTTCATCATTAGATATTATAGAAAAAATCGCAATAACCACTCTAACTTTGCCTGGAAGATATCGCTACTAAGCGATAAGGCCGCCTTTTGTATTCTGCTTCAGTCTTTGTTTTTCTATTTTCTTTAGTTTCTTTAACTTTTAGTTGTGTGCAAATAAAGAGTACATCTAAATAAATAAATAATACTGTGTGACACACTATCAAATCGAGATAAAATCACTAATCGAGGTCATGGTACATCTGCGCGCCAAATTTAAGATAAGTGTTATCTGATGTAGTACAGATGGTTTCAATCCCGTAATCCATGAAGTTTATTCCAGCCTTAGACGGAAGTAAAACTGTTGTTTACATTACGATTTGGAATCAATCCAGCACTAAATTAAATATCTGGACGGGCGTTCTGTTGGATAGTTGTGAACTGTATGCTGTATGCGGGCGCTGATTGAGGCTTCTGCTACCTTTTCGGGGGAGCCGAGTACCTACGATCCCCGGCACGAACCTCTAACTTTTCAGAATTATGCGCGTTTTTAAATTTGAGGTCTTAAAATATCACTTTATATATCACGGTTCACGATTTATTAAACATCAAGAGGAAACCAGCATGCCTGGGAGTTCTCTATAATTTTACCATAGGCGTGTGAATGCTACAGATCCGCACTTGGCCAGCGTGTTGGACTAAGGCCACAGGTACACAAAAATTCCCATTCAGCGCGGAGACCCGTGCCGTGTAGTGGGCCGGTAATATGATGACACTGGTGATTTTTGTAATACTGTAGTAATATTTACGTAGCCTGTTTTTGTTTGTAATTTTCGACATCTTTATGTGATTTACGATATGAATTATTGATACTCCATGAAAATATTTAGAATTTAAATAAATATAAAGATTTTAAATTCTTGTTACAAGCTTGCTGCTGTATTTATGACATGTTATTACGACTTTTTTGCGGTGACGATAAGAAATAAAGTTGCTGAAGACGCACCACAAGACAAACGACACCCACCTCTCCTACTAACGGCTTGTGTTGTTATTCTTACTAATATTGTACATACGAAAGTGTTTTTTTGTTTGTCCTTTCTTTACTGCCAAACTAAGAATCAAATCATCTTGATTTTTTGCATATATATAGTTAGTTAAAAGGACGGCGAGTAACATTAGCTACTTTTTATCCCGGGAAAACAAACGTTTTCCACATGATTTGAACCAAATCGTAATAAACGCGGACAAAAAACGCGGGCAAAAGCTAGTATATTATAATCGTCACTTGTAGGAAATTGTACGAACGTCAAGTCGAGTGTTGTGAGCTGAAATAGTGCCGTGCTGTGTTTATGCAGCCGCAATAAGTTCTCCCTACGACCCGACACCCGTCGTGTCGATACCTGTGAGCTCAAGCGAGTCCACATAAGAGCTTCCTGATTATTGTGCGGTATTATCTGTAATCCGGGGCGGGTTGCGTCGGATGTTATTACAATTATCTAAGAGGGAGCTCGCGGAGCCGCGCCGCTCTCCCGGGGGATTTGTTGCCGCGCACAGACTTGAAGTTCACATGATTACTATATAACAGTTACTAGTGTAACTATATAATGTTAATAACAGGATTACGACCTGCCGATGCACGTCAAAGGATAGTTGGAAAATCTAAGCTATATATGGTACCCTTGCAGTGAGACATTATTCTAAAGATGTTGGAGAATTTTTCTCTGTTTCAAAAGTTTCTCTACGAATAACATTTAAGTTCAAAAAAGGCATTACTCCTTATTGCATGGGTGGTACTTCCCACAATCCCCAAGAAGAGCTAATTGTTCGTAAAATACTAACGAAAATATTATTATCCAAGTTTTTGTTTAACTAAATTGTTTACCTAATAGCACATCCAATTTAAATTTAAGACGATATTTTACTACGATTAAAAAATATTTTGTATAGAGGTCCATTCAGATTCAATGAGGATAAGAAAAATACCTATAATGAAAGAAACTGAAAAATCCTGTTTTTAGAAGCGATTTGAAAGTATTTTAAAGCGAATGTTACTCTAATAACCTAAATTGCGCACAAGGTATTTAAAAAGGCAGTCAATTTGGTGTTTTTCACTACAACTGGCGTACCGTCATAAACCACAGTAAAGCTTTTCTGCAAAAGAATTTCTCCTGACGTCGTTTTTTGTAGAGGTTTTATAGTAACATTAGGCTTCGCGCTCCGACTCGACGCAGACTTTATCGTTATGAACGCCGATAAAACGACCGTCAAAGCGCGCGGAATGACGGTTTGTGGCACCTTTACCCTTTCATAACATTCGACGCAAGTTCACATCATTCCAGTCAATCGATCTGATTCAGCGTTTTATTGTTACGGAGTTATGTGCAACAATACAAATACAAAATACGTTTAGTTATTCTTCTTCTTCTTGCGGTGCCTCTCCGACTAGCGAAGGTTGGCAGTCAGCTTCGTAAATTCTTGTCTATCTTTCGCGAGGCGAAATAATTCTGCTGCACTCGCGATTCCAGTCCACTCTCTGATATTACGAAGCCAGGACTTTTTTCTGCGACCAACGCCTCTTCTTCGTTTCGTTTTATTCGTTTAGTTATTAGCGCAGTTATTAATTTATATAATGTATTAATTCTATGGCTTAGTGGCCGAAATGGGGGCGTTGAAATGAAGCAGTTACCTGGTGAAGTAGAATGTAAATTCTTCATTTTAATTCTTAAATAGCCATTCTATCGGAAGGCGAAAAATCATACAACACCAACATACGTTTTATTTGTCTTTTGACAGGAATGTCTCAGAAGATATATATAAATAGAAGACTATACAGAGTGAGTTAAGGGCAATGGGGCATAAAGTATCCAGTTTTTAGACACATTTGATAGATATTTAAGGTGGTAAATAAAAGAATACTACAACTCTAACTTGTACTTGCACAAATATACGTATTTATGCGTATCGGGCTCAAACAATTAACAAAACCACTCATTTTCTCTCACGTCCGAGGTTTGCTTAAGCATTAGGTAAGTCCGCCTTTTGTAGCCGTTTTATGGTTTTGCAATAATCAGATTTATTCGAAATATTTGTATTTTATGGGCCAAGCAGATGGCCCACCTGATGTAAAGTAGAAAACCGTTGCCTGCAATCGTCGCAGGGCAAGGAATAATTAGGCGCTAAAAGATAAAATACAGCGACTAGAATAGTATAAACGGGATATTATGCTCGCAGGTATATTTCATGACAGATTCCGAAACATAATGTGCAGATAAACAACAGGAGGCGGTCACAATTGTCGAACAGCCAGGCTCACGGTGTGGGCAATGTTAAAGCAAAAGCTGTATTTCTCTTCGCGACGCCTATGGCATTTTTAATTTATTAGCTTTTATGCAAGTAGAATATCTGTGTTATCTCACAGGGTCTGTAAAAGCGGCAGTTTGGTTCAAAGCTGAAGCCGTTAATGGATCAAAATGTCGCACGGCGCTCGTTGAGTCGAGAACAACTTCATGCGTTTCTATATCTACCTTTGCTTATGCGACAGGATTATAGCTTGACGTTTGTTGTTATATCGAGGCTTTGCTCACGGCTCGGCTTATTGGAGGCGTTACAACCGTTTTTTACAAGCAAAGCTGTACAAAGCCTTCTGTAACATACGACTAAATAAATGAAATCTAGCGAGGCAGCCGGCCAACCAAGTAATTTATGAGATAAAACAGTATCTACGAGTCACAAGTTAGTAGTAGTTAATAGGTGTTCAAGTTATGTGTACCTAGCGCTAATCGTTTTCTGTAAATTGCCGTTTTCACTTGGTGGTATCTCTTTCCGGATCTAGGTACATTTTATAATTATAAACATCACCATCCTTAACTCTTTAATCCACTTCCGAGGCTTGCTTGCTTGCACTGCTTGACACATATTATATCTTCTCTTGTAGGAGAAAGGGATTATATTTTAAACCCACGCAGCCGCTCCAATACGAATTGCTGGCCTTAAACTATATTACCGTCACATACAATGTACTAACTCTAAACTTGATAAATCAAACTTATTTTTATAAATTCCCCTGACCAGACCGATTTATGCCACGGTGGTCAATCAAACACGGTAAGTTTTATATATAGTTAATAAGTTAAACACACAAGTGTGTGCGCAAACAACGGTGCACTCTGTATTCCCTCACTCTCATAGCCCGACAGGACGGTAGCTCCGACACGACCGGAAAGGGATCATGCCCAGGTTCAGTTCTTTTCGAGGCACGAGGAAATATCATCGCCAAATTTCAGACTCCGGCCGCGTTCTTAGAATTCTTGATCGAAAAAAAATTAATACTATTTATTGGCCCGAATGGGGTGCGTACCCAGGACTTCGTGATCTGAAGTAGAACATTCTTAGACCAACTAAGCAAGGAAGCTCCCGCTTATTAAGGCAACACTAAAGTTGCACCGCACACCACTGTAGACAACTTGCACAAAGCATTCATTAAAAAAAAGAACATTCGACTTATCTTTTCAATTCACTACACGAGAGCTCACACGCGCACACATGTGCCGCACTAACAACGCGAACAACTCAGACGAACACATTTTATATTTTATCTCTTTGAATACAAAACCAATCAGATGCGGCTTTGAGGAGCTTGCGCGCCGCACGGGCATTTGCTTTACTTTTGTTTTCAATTTGTTTAAAGGCTTACCTTAAGGTTTCTCCATACAAACAACATCGGGTAATCTCCCACAATGAGAAGGGTGTAGGCAGTCGTCAACTATGCTGACCGAATGAGAATAGGTGAGAACTACCAGACACGCAAATTTCCTCACGATATTTTCGTTCACCTTTGCTTTGAAGCAAGTGATATTTTAATAGAGGTGCTTGCCGGGATTTAAACTTGCTTCCGCCCTGAAAGCAAAGCCGAAGTACTATTACTGCTTTTCCCTCGGGTTTCTGACCAGTGTATTTGGAAGAACTCTTCCTGTGTTGATACAATCGCAGTGATTCAATAAAAAACACAATAAGAATGCTAACATGGATATGCAAAACGAGAATAAAAAAGTTAATTCAAAGTTGACACAAACATTACGTAAGTTTTATTTGGAATTGCGGATTCTTTGTCAAAGGACCGAGTTCGTGATACTTTCGGAATACTTTCCAAAACTCCAGCAAGTGAATATTTACTTAAGTTGTTTTGGAAGTTGCTTGGATCTTTCTCACCCACGACGTCTGACGGTATTGCTAAGTCTATACAAATGCTTTCGCTAAAACGCGTATACCTACGCAGATACCTTATAAAATTATGATAACAGATCATTATGTGTTTAACAAAAACAAAATTTAGAATGTGGAGAGACAAAAAATCACAATAAAAGTGTACGTTTTAGTACAAAACCGCAAGATAAAAATATCAAGACTAATTCCAGACTAATAATATAATCGCGATAGTATGCCTGTCTGTCTGTCTCTTGTAAAAGTTGCCCGCGGGATTTAAAAAAGGATTTGTTACGATAAAAGAATAAGTAACAGTGTAACATGGTATAGATTTGTAAATGTAAAAGAATTTGTCCACCTAAAAAAATAATGTAGGTCCAGCATTATGAGTCCCACGTTTTTTTGTTTGCGATCAGCACTTAAATTATCTTGGCAAAATTTGGCTTAAAAGTAGTTTGTATACTGGAAACTGTCATAGATATTCGGATACATGAATTTATACCGAGAACATAAAATATTCCTCAAGTATATTTAAAACCCGTAATAAGCGCGGACGAGGTCGTGGGCGACAGCTAGTGGTTAATAAAATAAAATTAGAAATGATAACCATAGAAAGAACAAAGGGAAAAGTAATGAGAAAATGAAAAGATTATAACATTGTATGAAATTGTCAAAGCTAAGCTTAATAAATATGCTAATGCAAGATGAGTTAAATGCGAAGTTAATAACGAATGCATAAGTTAATGCAGACTAGAATACGAAATGAGTCGGGCGTAGTGAGAGCAGTTTAAATTAAAAACAAATGGAAATGTGCCAGCCTGGTTCACTGTTGGGAAAGTCTATTCGAATTGTCTTCACAAATAAATATTTACTTTGATGGAAAACTGATAAATTTAAAACGTGGAACCTTAAAAGGCTTAGACGTTCCATAAAATATATACCTTGACGAATAACTTAAAGATTTGCGTGGCCCAAAGCTAAAACTTTTCAGGATGTTGTTTTTCTCAAACATGTTATTTTGGATTTCATAACATTGTTTGATTAGAAAATGTTATAAGGAATATTTCTTCAGCGAATTTATTTTATTTCTAGATTATCCTGGTGGTCCAAAAATGCTATAATACGTTTACACATCAATAATTATTTACGAGATCATAAATACCACAATATTTATTGACTGTCTGAACCTCGCCTAGCGGTATTGGAGGTCCAAATTCCATCCGGGCGTCTCCGGGAGACGTAATAAACACTTGAGTGCCGCATTAATATTAATGGTTCATCTCAGACTCTTCGCTGAAGGAGACCTTTGACAGCTCCCCGGTTTCGCATTTTGGAAGTTTGCAAATTGTATAAAGGAAAGGAATTAAAAAATACCGCGGGAATAAGTTTGTCTCCAGCTCTCTCATTTTTACCGTTTTGGTTTTATGATTTGCAGTGCGATTGTTACAAAATCCAAGATGGCCAGCACTACAAAATATTTTCACATCGTTTCCAAATAGCCTGTGAGTGTTCTGTAAACTGTATTTTTAAACTATATCAGTGGATATTTTTTTTCAGTCAGCCGTCAATTCGTTTAGTTAAATCCCTTTTCAAAAGAGCTCAGTTGGACCTTAAAAAGGAAGCGATTCAGTTGTTGGGTTCCTAGTACATGTCCAGCAATGCATCCCTGCACGGCTAAAGTAAAAAGCTGCCTCTATGCTAAAAAGCAATTGAACAAATTCGCCGAAGCGTATAACTGTTTTAGGGTCGCAGGACGTACGGTGTGGTGTGCGGGGTGCGGAGTGCGAAGCGCGGGGCGGGTCACCCGGGATGATGGATGACCATTGCTTTGAGAGACACGTCAAACTCAAATGAGGACAAGTTTGTGCTCATCGCACATTGTGGCCACATAATCTTTCATTTTTACAAAAAACAAAATATATTTCTAAAATTGATACAATCACTTAATTATCTCTGCTGCTTTTAGTTATTATTGTATACATTTTAAAATATCTTAACTTTAAATTCAAAAACAAAAGTAAAACGAAAACAATAACTTTTTCTTAATTAATCTCGATTTTCCGTTTTCCTTGCAGCCCCGACTTATTCGAACCGGGGCAGAGACTTGATAGTGGCGGCACCCCTCTCTCCAGCGTTTGAGAGAAATAACTTAAAAAAACTCTTGAGATATAATATCATAGTTGATTTTTTTTTTGATGCAGGCTTACCACCTACGCCTCAGGTTGATGGACACAGGGCGGCACGTTGCGGGACGTCCGGATCCTCTGCCAAGTGTTGCTCTGTGGGTCACCTACCAGATCCATCAATTATTACTATAAAAAAAATCTTTTAGCCATTGGCATAGATAATACGCGTCCGTTATATAAACGTTAGTGTAATCATTTTAAAATACACGTTTTTAATAATAACACTTTTAGAAATTAAAATACGCTCCTTTTTAAAACCTCGAAATTAAAATAGCTAAATGGCATAATCCTTTTCTAAACAATTTACCCTTTTCAGATTCTAAACACAGTATTTCTGTCCGTCCGCCGTCAGATTAAAGTTTTTCAGTCTCGTATATTTTCTAATTCTAGCGGACGTTTGGGAGCGCGCAACGCCTCAATGAAATGTGTTTTTCTGCTCGCGCACTAATTAGTGTGAGGCAAGCAGTAATTACACCTTTAATGAACAACCTTTTCGCTCGCATTTCTTTTAAATTATCTCGTATTTTTTTATAACAATTTGTATGCATAGTGAGGTACAAGCCGGTCAAGTGTGAGTCGGGCTCGCGTGAAGAGGGTTCCACTCGAAATCCGCTTTCCGATACGAATCTAAATAATTGTGAAATTTGTTAAGTATAATTTTTTCCTAAAAATATGGGGAGGGGCATATGATATGTTGATTTCAATATTTATAACCTCAGTTTCAGAGATAAGAAGGGGGAATGCTTAATATGCACAATGCACATAGGTACACTATATAAATGCAAATGAAGAAAGGAGGTTTTTTGAGTGAGTGACAGTGTAGTGTTATTTGAACAAGAAAAATAAATAAATATACTACGACAATACACACATCGCCATCTAGCCCCAAAGTAAGCGTAGCTTGTGTTATGGTTACTAAGATAGCTGATGAATATTTTTTTTTATGAATATAATACACATAAATACTTGTAATATACAGATAAACACCCAGACACTGAAAAACATTCATGTTCATCACACAAACATTTTCCAGTTGTGGGAATCGAACCCACGACCTTGGACTCAGAGAGCAGGGTCGCTGCCCACTGCGCCACTCGGCCGTCGTCGGCTTTGCTTAGATGTCACTTGAAGGTACGTAAGTTGGACGTGGCGGAAAAGCTAGAAAGATATAAATACGTACATAAGTTGGACGTGGCGGAAAACAAATACTAGAAAGATACTACACCACTACGCTGATGATGATCACTGATGCTTGTCCTACATCGGATAAAATATTATTTGTCATTGACACCTCAATAGCATATCGGACTTAAATGCTCCTGCACCTTTGAACTCGAGATATCGACCGACGGGCGACGACCGACCGTAATGCCACATTTGAGTGGCAGTCGTACAACTCTTGAAATAAATGGATATATTCCTAGACAATGCTGACTGGAAATAAATCTTCAGCAACAAAGCAAGGCGGATTTGTGGGCATCAGTTCTGTTTGCGGGAAAACAATAGGGCGAGCTGAGTTTACAAATCCGCTTAACTACCAACGAGAGTAACGACGCCATCTCATAGAGCATGTCTTGGGACTCTACGTAGATGTATTTCAGATTTTAAGAAATGAAAGATATATTAGGATTTTATCGTCAGAAAACTGGCTGTATGTTTACTTCTTAAAAGGGACCCTCTGCCCTGCAATACGAATTAATGGCTTGATAATGATACTTTTAAGATTTAATAGACATTTTTTAAGACTGTTTATTTAAAAAAAAAAAAACGTTTACGTTTGGGATATTGGCCCATCCCACCACCCTCTCAAATGAACAAAGCGTTTTTGACAAAATAATTAAATCAACAAAAATAAACGCGGTGGATTCAATAAAAATACGACATAGATCAAGCACAATTTCATGGGATCCACGCATTAAGCTCATTTTGTTTGGCTTATTTCCATCTTCCGTAACGTACGAGTAAGTCTTAGGAAATTGGATCTTCTCAGCGAGGACACGTATCTTTTTATAGTGTGAACCGACGTCGAGTAGTAGTCGGCGACATCACACACTGTGTATAAATCTTGTTTGGAAAAGGCAAAAAATATTTTCCTTGGAAAGTTTGCTTTCGATACAAATTTATCCAAAAGTTTATTAGATTTCTCCATCGCCAGGATATTATGGTAACAAAAGGATTTTGGCAAAATTTTACGTAAGTACAGCTATCTGCTATAATGATAACATACATAGTGACATTAGTTCTATAATATACTAGTTTTATTAGATAACACATCGAAGTAGTTTCATTTGCTTTACTAATTATTCTTTATTAAAATACCCGCAGTAAATTCCTAAAAGAGAATTTATTGAAGAGTAAAATCACAAAAGATCAATCGTTCCTATCAATAGTAAAGTTTGAAGAAGCCTTAACCTTCGGGCAGTGTTATCGCAGCGGCGTCGTAAATACCGTCCGGAGCTCGTCTCGCGGACGGCGCCCAGAGTTATGGTTATTGGGTAAACTTGAAATTGTCTCTGCGATCACAAGCTGGAGGCGTTTAGTCTATACTCTTCGCTGCTCTTTGTACAACTTTATACTTAGCCGACCTTTTGTTGAATCGCGACCCAAACACTATGTTTGTGTTGTGGACCGATTTCAATGATGTTGGAAAATAGCTACTGCTCAGTTTCTTGCCAACATCGTGTCGTTAGAATTTGTCATCCAAACCGGTTATAGTACAAAGAAATAGTAAGTCTAATTTAAATAATTGATTTTAAAAATACAGTAAAATGACAGGATTCTAATTAGCATGCGGTTTTTTTGTAGTGCGGCTTAGAAATATGAATAAAAGAAAGTTAAGTGAAAAGTCACCGACTGGTCGAAATTCAAGAAAATAAATTAATAATAGTTAATTTTTTACATTGATAAGTCTATTTTATTGATTAAACTCAGCCAAAATCCTTTCACAAATAGAAGAGAAAACTGTAGTGAACTATATTTTTTCTTCGCCTATTTATATAAAAAAGATTATGTACTTAGTTCCCTTTAGAAGTTTCTAGATCATATTTAAAACTTAAAACATATTCCAGAAACTTCTCCTAGGTTACCTACCTAGGAGAAGTTTCTGGAACTGCACAACTTTCATTTCCGCGAAAAGGTTGCAAGTCTCTACGGTCACATATTTAGGCTGTTTGTTTGCCGGCAGTCAGTCAAAGGTTTACTGCTTTTCTAAAACACGCAAATCATCTCCATTTTTCAATGACAGTTATAAACGAAACACTTAGGACTGCACTATTAAATTTGCGTGTCCTGGAACTGTGTGGAGTTTGGAAATTTGCCAGCTCGCAGAATTGCTGTAAATCGAACTTGATAACGGCTAAACTACAAACAATTCGCGTCTTTACTACGAGTGGACTCGACAACTGAAGGAAACTAATTTAAATATTTACTGAATATTTCAACTTGTTGCTATTGCTGCGGAAAATAGCCCTCTAGATATACAAACTTGACTCGTAACGTTTAACAATTTAATAATAACTACCTAATGCTTGCCCGCGACTTCATACGCCTATAATCTGATTACAATTGCATACAATGCAACTCTCCGTTCACATTCAACGTGGTGGATTTTAGGAGTTAATTCTTAACGGATTTTAATTTTACTACGTCGTAAGTCAAATTAAAATCCGTTTAAGTATTTAAAATTCAATGCCGTTCTTTTGAAAAACATAGGATTTCAAACGACCTAAAAAATAAGGTAGTTTTCAATTGGACTCTATGTTTTTTTGTATATTTGTTACGCGATTACTCGGCAAATTATATACCGATTTTGAAGATTCGTTTTTTGTTTGGTAGGTATATCATACCTCAGAAATAGTCCCATTTTAATTTGGTGGATGTTGTAGAGATCCTGGAAAAATCGAGTGACCTTTTTAAATATTATAGGCACACCTATTTTATATACTTATTCTAAGGTAACTTGAGCTTTTTCTTTCTCAACTTAAAAATGTAGAAAATATTTATTTCTTACTTTTTAGTTTCATAAAACATGAAGTATGTTTTTTTAGTCAATTTTTTTTTCTTTAACAATCCCTGAAGTATAAAGGAATGTATTTCCAGCATAAAATGTAGCCTCCCTGAATTTTCTTTGTAGTTGAATTTTAACGATTAGTTCGTGTACACACACACACACACACACAGAGACTGACATACAAAAGTATTAAATAATATAAACACTTAATAATAATTCGCGAAATTTAATTTTTTTTCTTCATAACATTATACAGCACATGTTCTAAACAAATTTCAATTCCAATTCAATTTTTTGAATTTAAATGTGTACTTTCGATACACAAGCAAATACAAAATATTTCTATTTCCAATAATTTGCCTGATTATTTATATGCACGGATCTTGAAATAAACCACTGGATCAATTGAGATAAATTGCCAGACCGTTTGCTTTATTGTGTTTTCGCAGATGGAGAGCGTATCAATGTTATGCTTACTGATGAAAGTTGGTGATGGCACTCGGCGCTACAACCTTACTGCTTATTTACACTGTACCCACAACAGTACAACAGGTAGCATGTGTTAATAGACACTATTAATAGAGATATAGATAGATGTAAGTATATAGGTTGGGATGGATGGGGAGAACTTGGCCTACATGAAAATTGAGAAAAGTGACGGTAAGTGCAGCACTCGGAACTTCTACAAGCAGCCACAGTGGAGTTTTGAAGCAGCGCCACTTAGGTACTCACGAGAAGATGAATGACTGAAAAGCGCAGAGGTCATAGGCTGCCGGCTGTAAATAAAACACCTCCAACTTATGATATATAGACGTGATAGAAGTAAAAGTTCTTAGATAATTCCTAATTAAATCGTAGGCGTAATAATTCGTAAGTACTCTTATATTTTTTGAGGAATTTCCTATACCTACAATGAATATTAAGATTCTGTACGGTGTAATTTTTTAATTTCTTCAATCTTTATATTCCACACTGAACAGGTTTACAGTGAGGACTTGTTCATATAAAAGTCAATATCCAGTAGTCATGCTCCGGTGTCGAGGCTCTGTTAGGTGCGGAGTATAAAGATTGATGAAATTATAAATTGCACCGTTCAGATTCTACCTAGCTACCTATTCTAAGTATATGTAGCAAATTAAGATTAATGTTCATTGTGTATCCAATCTGTAGTATACATTTCTCTACGACAGGGTTCAAATAATTGGGTCATATTATTCTATCACGTTGCCATAATATAATGAGTGCGCGGAGTAGTTGCGTCTTTGTTCCGGCGAGTGGCGCCGCTGCGGCCGGACCCCATTAACGCCTTCACCGGACACTCGATACCCCATTAGCGCTCGCCATTGTGTAGGCGAAACACGAAAATATACTAGTGCTACGAGTACATCAAAGAAGCCGCGATGTGACCCATCTATACAAATATTATAAAGAGGTAACATTTGTGAGTTTGTGACGTTGTAAGAGGTAATCCTTGGACCTACTGATCCAATTTTCAAAATGATTTCACCAATAGGAAGCTACGTTATAGTGGAGTGTCATAGGTTATATATTAACCAGAAAAGTGTGAAGAACTTTTCTCGGGAGTCGGATTTACAAAGTAAGTCGGAGAAAAAACGGTTGATTAAAATAGTTTCTTACGAACGCTGCCTTAACGATGAGAGATATATGATTGAGTTCCATAAAAAAGTTGAAGAGCTTAATAATGCCTACAAAAAAGTCTGCAATAGCATATGTAGAACTATTATCAGTGATAACATAATCTTTAATTTTCTGAAAGATAAAAAGGAGGATAAAGCATGCTTATTGTTATCTATAACAATAAAATATTGAAAATCGTTGCTCACGAGATTGCCGCCATGTGGAATGTTGAGTCGACGGTAGTTGTTTCAGTCAATGGTCTTCTCGCGAAAAGCGTCGACCAACATCTTAAGAAGCTTTCGCCTGGTTGTTGGATCAAAGGGTCGGATACAGAGCTCACTCACTCTAGAGCTCACTCTAGAGCTCTGACCGCCGGTGTCAGGTGTAGTACGAGGGGACTAAGGGATTACAACGGAGAACGCGCAGCAGAGTCCTCTGTGTTACTACTACTATTGTCTACAGTTATCACCAGTCCGTCTGCGCTGTGTGGGCTGTGGGCAAATCCTTCCTGACCTTTAGTCCTTCAGTGGACTGTTATAGACTGATCTTAAAAAAATGTCGAAGTGAAGGGAAATTAGAATTAGCTCAGTAGATTTAGAAAAATGCTCACAAACATATGCAGATAACAAATTATCCAACGCACAGGATATTGCAATGTTCAACAATCATAGTTTTCCACGTATTTCGCAATGAGCGCTATTCAAAAATGATTTTTGTCTGATTTGGACCTTAAGAAGAATTACCTGCTTGATCTGGAGGTTCGCATAAGCGACGACGGTTATTTTAATAGTATTATTTGACAGATGAAGTAGATGGCACCCGCACACCTGATGGTAAATAGACAACGTCATGCTGCCCTGTGGCCATCAACTTGAGGCGTAGGAGGTTAGCCTCATGTACATGTAATTACACGCAGAGACGGCTTTACATAATTAAATAAGCATGGTTGTTGTACTTCCACGGACGAGCTGAGCCACAAAAAACTCTACTCTAAAGTCATTCAAGTTCAAGTCTGTACGGTTCACGAGATACAACATTTTTTTGTCTAGATATTATCAGATTAAGCTCAGAGTTAGGAAATTTGTTCCTTTTTCTCTTTCCTATGAGAGAAGAGCCCCCGTCTGTGCCCATTATACGCTGAGATGATAAGAATTGCAATGCCTAATAAGTCGGTAGGCACTTAAATATGTTCATTTTATCATCATTAAATAGGTATACTATACATAAATAATTAATGGATAAGCATTTCCTTTTAACTAAACGAAGCGTATTGTCTTGAATGCGAACAAAATTATCTAGGCATTACGGAAAGCCATTGTATTATCTCTTCGGGGAAGTATCGTGAAGCGCAACCACAATGCCCGGTACAATGGCGGCCGGCGGGACGTGCAATATAAATGGCGAGCGCGGGGTAGCGTGTTTGCTCTGCTCTGTCCATTAGGCGCCGCTTGCTTACCATTACCCACTATACCCACAGAGCACGTAGTGTACACACGGGCCGAGGGTCCGCAAACTGAAAACGTGGATGACGTCATGTGGGGCCCGCGAGATAATGCAACCTAGCCATAATTACAAACACTTTACCTATGTTTGAATAACTAGGTACCTACTTAGAAATATAATAACAACTATAATATTATAAGCGGTGATTGCCAAGTGGGTTAGACTTCGGCTTCCCTACCGGGGGACCGAGTTCGATTCTCGGCACGCAGCTCTAACTTTTCAGATTTAGGTAAGTGCGTTTTTAATTAAAGAAATTAAATATCACTTGCTTTAACGGAAGGGGGAAAACATCGCTATGAATACTGCATGCCACATAGTTATCCATAATGTTCTGAAGGTCGTGTGAAGTCTAACAATCCGCACCTGGCCAGCGTGGTGATCCACAACATAATCCTGTCTCAAGCTGAGAGGGAGACCCGCGCGCTGCAGTGAACCGTAATGGGATGATGATGAACAATCGATACTCTTATTTTATAATGTCAGATTTCTGTCGTTTTAAAAGCATGGTTTTAGTTCAATTAACGTTCAACTTGTATGGCTAACCAAACTTTGAAAGTGACCAATTGGGCTCATTTCGTCGTTCCTGACGTAAAATATTTATGACAAAAACAAACCCATTTGTTCAGTAGCCTGCCTCACTTACAGCTATTATGACTTAAAATACAATTACAATAAGTACAGCGATTAGACTTAAGTGCAGTTTAGCAAACAAAAGTTTTTAAGCTTCGTGCTGGATGTGTCCAGCTCATTAATTATGATGGAGTTCTTGACAAGCTTATCTGCAGGCGGGTTTGTGTATTGTTTGATGTTATGCTAAATTTCGTGCATTATATAATCTATACTTGTGAAGCTAATAATGCTGAGGCTGATACATAACTTAATCTCCCACAACCCATCAACATTTTGAGCCATGAATTGTTAAAATAACAGCTATTCGGATCTCGTTAACACCCGAGCCACAGAATGTATAGGAGCGTATATTTCCTTTAGCTAACTAATAACCAAGCATTACGAAACATGTGAGCCGCAAAACCGAATGGAATTTTGCTCGCACGAGTTCAATATACGAGTACTGTCACATGACACACGACACATGACACGGGACACGTGACACAAGCCTCATTAAACCCCGGAATGGGCAACGCTCACCGCAAATTGGAAGGTTTGCTTTACAATAATTATTACTGTTTGGGTTAACATCGATTTACTCGCGAAACTCTTTGTTTACCGGCCCACAATAGGAAACGGTTCTACTCTCAGAGTGTCGAGAGTTTAGGCCGCAGTCTACCTTGCTGGCCCAGTGCGGATTGTGTAACGAATCTACCCTACTCGCTTAATCCCTACTAATATTATAAATGTGAATGTAAGTTTGTTTGTTACGCTTTCAAGGAAAAACTGCTAAACAGATCCACATGAAACTTTGCACACATATTTTTGGAAGTGTTAGAAGTAATATAGGATACTTTTTATCCGGACATTAAGCTCGGTTCCTTTGGGAGGGGGGATGAAAGTTTTTGGCGATTTTACACCATAACTCCGACAAATTATAACCGATTTAAATAATTATTTTTGTACTATAGAGGTTATAATATGTGTTTAATTTTGCCCAAACTTTGTGTAGATCAGATGAATGTGGTTGGAGATAGAGGACAGAACTCCTCAGCGGACAGCAGCAAACCCCTCATTTAAGGTTTAGCGATACTGAATACTTTAATTTTTTTTTAGAACTACAACTAAATTGAAGGAATAATAATCTAGTCTTGTGAACTCGTTGCTTCTGACGCTCTAAAAGTCTTGAGTTATTATGGGACAACAATGGTTAGCCTCTGGATGATCATGTGCCAGTATTATTTAACAAATTATGAAACCTTACGGAGAGATCTTTGTTATGAACCAGTTGGTTCAGTTAGAATAATTTAGTTAATATATTTCGAAAAGCGGAAACGAACCTTAATCCACCAACTCATTAGGCTACACCGCCAAAGAGATTGCCCAAAACTTGAAATTAAGCATTCTATTTCGAAACAAAAAATATGATAAACTCAAAAAGTTTTCAAAATGTCATCGCCCGCGGCGTCTCCAACATCCCGCTAACTGGACCTTCCCCCGTCCGTGCGACTCTTTTAAAACTTTGCTCGTGACAAAGAAGAGAAGCTACTAAAAAAAGTTAAATTGGCAATTTTTCTTAATTAATTTAAGCCGGTACCTTAACATTTTTGTCTTACAACTTTTTTGTTAAACAAATCAGTTTTATTTTAAACTATCTTTGCTCGGGAGGCATTGACTGCCTTTGAGGAATGTGCCAAGTGATGATCTACTCTAAGATAATAACAGGCTAATAAAAGATATGACAGTATTAAACGTAGTATACCTAATCGGTTTCTACTCGACATGTTACCAGCACGCCAAAACGCTTAGCATGTTTTTGTCGTGTCTCGGGTGGTAACAAGCCACGGCTGAAGCCTCCAGACCAGACCAGATGAAATTCAGAAGTTATAAATTCCCAATTTCACCGTGGTGGGGCTAAAAATTCAAAGTACTCCGCTACCATGTACTTACACATTTTCCGAACCCGGGATCTCCCAATTAAAACGACAGCAAAAGCCGCTGCGTCAGGCAGGTTATCCGGTCTGGTGGTGGTTACACTAAAATCCCACCAACCTACCCATTCATGGCTTTTATCACAACTTACACATCTATGGTGCAAAAAAAACTTACATGTTGTCTCTTGAGTCTCTGTGCAGGACTGAATTGATAACCATCCGGTACACGAAAAATACGTTTTTCAGATTAAGAATTATTTAGACTTAAAAATATTACAAGTTTACTAATTGCTAGTTAGTGTCTTTGTAAGTTACCACAGTTGCAGAAAAGTCAACCCACGTGCCCCTAAGCGACTCAGCGTTACGGTACGATTTCAATATAACTGCCCTACCCCTAACAGGTAAGCCTAGAAGTGATTGCAGTAAAGGGCTAACGTGTAGTTGTATAAAAAAAACTAGGTGGTAAGTTGTGTTCTGGTGTGATGAAGTGAAAAGAAAAGCCAGTTATGGTTTTTTCTTACATAATTTAACTCCACGCGTAATTAGTTTTTAACTTTTACGCGTCTCAATATATAGTATATATCTCAATGATTATATAATAAACTATTGTGTATTGTCGTAGTATATTTATTTATTTATTTATTTATAAAAAAAATAAAAAAAACTACCTAAAAATCTTAAAGAGTGCAAAAATATACACACCTTCAAAAAATTACTAAAAGACCATTTTAAAAGTAAAACTTAAACTACATTTTAAAAATAAAATGTAACTTTAACGTTTCTATCTAAGAAACATAACGAAATACCAACCAAGTAACAGTTTCAGATGTCACATCTAGTTGTGGATGAATCCATGTTACCTACGCAGTGACATAGCCGCGGCTCGCGTCAGCAGTTGACCGTCGATATGATTTTGATGCGATGGTACTTCAAAACTACCCACTTACAATTTACAATTTATTTATTGTGCGCTCGAAGATGCAACTTTATACAATTACCCTCTTTATGTAAATGAGACTGTAAGTTGCATTTAGGTGGAAATTCCTTTATGGAACAATAAATTTCTTCTAACAGAACAGAACTTTTCAATGAAGTACTAGCAATTGATCCATATTTAGAATCACAATATTATAAACAAATTTACAGCAAAACCAACTTCAGATCTTCATTTAAATATGCCATTACTTTTGGTTACGAGTTTCTAAGACGAATAAATGATGTACAAAGGAAAACAAGTAATTTCCAGGATTCGATATAAATGCAAAAGTTAGTAAATATTATTGAATTGCTAATCTATGTATTACTTAAGTGACTCTACAAAGTTATTTAAAATAATTGAAGCGAATGGAAGCGGTGATAGCCCAGTGGGTACGAGCTCGACTCAACTTTCGGGGGGCGGAGTTCGAATCCCAGCACGCACCTCTATCATTTGAACAAACTTATATTTTATATTCGTATCTTTTTCATTAAATCATTTAATGGTTTCGGCAAAATAAAAGTATAAGTGCAGTAGCTAAGACGGTGTATGTGTGTGCTCGACCGTAACGATGGGAAGATCTTCCTCGGAGTGGGTGCTTGGGATGCCGATCATCTTTCGAAGTATATACGGTATTTATTTGTAAAAACCTCGCTACTGCGATGCAGAATCTTTGTAGCGGCACCTAGCCGGGTACTGTAGAGACACGACATGTAGCTTATTTAACGCACTGGTACCCTATTACCAATGATAATATGTACCTATTTCACGTAGTCCAGGTAGCAGTATGTATACAGCAGTTGAAGGAGTACCGACATCGAACAACTACAGCTAACAAATTATTCACGTACGTACGTGCGACGAGACGCCAACGTGCCTTGCATCAGTGTGGCCTTGAATTTCATATATTCTTTGTAACTTGTTCCCCTTTGGCCCGCGCTGTCGAGGCGTCTTGTGATTTGCCACGGATGAGCACTGACTCAAACAACGTGAGTTGTTAGCTTTAATGGAAATGTTGTATCTGAGTGCCCCTGCAGTCTGTAAGTCTAGTTAGATCCCCGAACCTGATTCTCTATTGAATTCTAATTAAAGTTTGTTTGTCTGTTTGTTAACGTGACATCGGAGTTTCCAAATAAATTTGATGCGACGTTAAGATATTAATTGCCATGGAATGAATAGTGTTATTAGTTTGACAGTTTCCTCCCTATGTCATTTGCGTATGTATTTTGTTTTTTAGTAGAATTTGATATCAAAAACAATCAAGGTCACATTATCTTAAATGGATGACATTTTGGTGCAGTCCACACCGGTCAGCGGTGTTGCCTACCGCGCAAGACTTAAAACCGAGCAAATGCTAGTTCGTCTATTTGCTTACTCAAATTCAAAAGTTCTTTATTCATGTAGACTTATCGCGGGCAATAAAAAAGCATTCATATAGATTATTTATAGTATGATAAAAATCTGTGCACAATTTTTAAGGAAGTACTAAGGAAAGCATATGACTGTAAACATGGATAATCAAATTGATTTGACTCCCTGCTCTCATCTCTGCTGTGTATCAGTGGCAAAAAGATCGTTATAAAGCTAAAAGGCCATTAGCGTCACCGATCACAAGACGTGACAGGGGTAACAGACGCCCGTGATGCGCTTGATAAATGTCACGCCCGCGGGCGTGACGCCGACACCGGATATTGCGATATGTTGTGACTCTCTTTGTGGACTTGTCGATTCTAGAGTGAATCGCGCCAAATATTTTTTTCACGCCTTAGGGCAAAATTTAGGCTGCAAATATGAATATATAGTAGCTGAGAAAACGTTTCCCAAGAAGAATAAAGATATTTTTAGGTTGCCTGGCAGAAATCGATAAGGCGGCATTTTGTAATCTACTCCTATTTTCGTGTTTCTGTTTTCTTCGGTATATCTGACACTTAATGTGGAGTACAAATAAAGAATAATAATAATAAAAATTTTGATACCAAAAGGTTATTAAATAAATAATGCTAAAAATAAGTTCGGAATATAATAACTTATTATATTTTGAAAACATTAATGTTTAAAATATAAATCAAAGTGTAAACATTTTATTTTCTACATGGTAATTGTTACACAAAGAACAATGGAAACATTAGAAATAAGATTGTTAATCTGTCCAGATAAAAATAAGTTAAATTTAAGAAAATATTTTCCTTAAAAAAAAGTTTACTTTGATAAATTCTTCTCTTATTAATGTAGAGCTTAAGAAAATCATTAAAGTTTTGCGAACTTATAGATAATCCTTGGACTAATCGATACTGATATTAAAAAGAAGAAAGATTTTTTTGTTTGTTTGTAGCCATTAGGCTCCGAAAGTACTGGACCGATTTTAACTGTTTCTTCACCAAAGGAAAGTTTAACTATCATAAAGTAAAATAAGCTATAACTTTGATAAATGTAACCCAAAGAGGCGAAATTTTGTCGCGTTTGTTTTTGTGGCGTAATGAACTTTACATACAAAACTTTTACTATACAACTAAACTATTGACGATACATAGAAATAATGTACTACATGATTTAAGTAATAATAATTACCTGAAAAAAGTTCGCTACGGAACATATATAAGTATTATATAGTTAAGACGCAATAGCAGCTTTTGTGTTCTAAATTTTATTAGAATGGTATGACTAAAAGCGCGTTTCATTAGTATCGCACAATAAATCCTTACTCAAATAAAAGTTGTATTATCAAAGGTGTTTGAATACTTAAATGAAAACTTAAAATACTTTGTATACCTACACTTAAGCACAGAAGGTAACTTTAGAATGGTTTTTTCATTTTTGTTTTTATTGAATGAGTGGAGCTGAAGTTAGTGACGATGCCAAAATCAAATATATAGTTTAGTATACTATGACTTTTGATTTTACACAATACTTGAATACTATAAGGTCATTTCCACATGGCGACGAGTCTGTTTCAGATACGACGAGTGTATTGACAGTTTCCGATCCAGTAAAGTCCTTAGCACGTTAGACCTCTGGTTCTTCTGAACATTTTGTGCACTTACAAAAATGAAACACTAAGTTTGTAAAAATAATTAAGCAAATTTTAATCATCTATCTTTAGTCCCATAATAATAACTAAATAACAAAAATGACGAAACCCCGCACTAGCCGTATTGTGTGGCGCTAGAATATGTTTTGTTTTGCTAGTGGATGATATTTTTTCACTTCCTTATAATTTATATTTAGGCTTCCATATTAATTCCAAATGGAAAATGCTGGATAGCTTTGTTTCCTGTAAGTACAACGTAGACTACAATGCTACGACCACTACGGTCGCTACGATTGTGCTACGAGGCCCAGTAAGGGTTATATAATCATCCAGACCTTTAGGCAACTAAGAAGTAACTGTGGACCAACTAGAGCTTGATAATTACGTACATTGAAATGTTATATAGTATACTAAGGAGTAAAATAAAGCAATACTAAAGATTTTGACAAGTCGAGTCTATAAAAAAATACATAAAGTATATGGCCCACATACTCAAAACTTTCGTAAACCAAAATCAACATGATTTTTAGAGACAAAATATATTTTGTGATTGTTCCAAGTAAAGTTAAATAATTTTGAATTGATCTATTATTTATTTTCACTTTAACTAGGTATACCATAGTGTCTACCCTAAAAAAACGAGCAAACTTTCATTTGCGTTTCTAATACTTGTAATTTTTACGGGATACTGTACTTAACCAATTCCATCAAAATCATTTTATCTATTTAAGCGTAAAGAGGTAATAACAGAATTGAGTTTAAAACCCTTTCGCAAAGCAAGCTTGTATTTTGCAAACCCTAAAAAAAGAAGGTATGCGGCGGGATGCTCTATACTCTAATCAGCGGAAAAAATAAAGTAACCCACATGCAAAATTGCTAAATGAAGCGTTACGCTTCATTTAGCAATGAAGAAAAAAAAATATTCACAAAGTCCATTCACAATCACGTCAATGTCTTACTCTGTTGCCAGGTGACTTATTTTAATTCCATCCATTTTGTGCCATAATAATGCAAAGGAATTAGTCAGGACATGAAGGGGCGCACTAGGCCATCGAGGTCGATCGTAAAACAGGGATAAAATCTTAATTGAACAAGCGCATGCCTACAGGCACCTTTATGAGCTCTTACCACCTCGCAGGACATACCCATAAACGTATACAGCTATTTTATTATCGCAAGGTTTTACTTGACCACTACCGCTGAAAATGGTTATACGCTATTAATATAACATACTCCCAAGGGCAATCTAAGACTTTCTATATGTATATATTTAAGGTGCAGTAAAATGTTAAGCGAGGGCTACACCGCCGCGTCTCATCAGCGTCCTTAACGGCGTACAAGTTTGCGTCCAGCGGGCGACCAATCACGAGACATGTACGAACGCGCGCTTCATGGTGCACTTGTGATTGGTCCACTAAGGAGGCAGGACCGACTAGCTCTCTAGCCTTGCCTTAATATGCGCGTGAATAATGTAAAGAAATGACTGTGAATGTATTTATTTGTCGCAGAACGGAAGAGAGAACCAGAATCGTAAACAGTCTTGCAAGCGTCCCGTTGACTATTTCATCTTACTGTCCTGTAAATAATGCTCACTGGTTAGGTTTCCGACTGTATTCAATCCGACTAACTTTATCCAACAAACCCACCAATAGTTTACCCGTTTAAAGAACTTCCATTAAGTTTAACTATAACCTAGTTAGTGTTCCGATTATATTTAACAGAACGTCAGATAATCTTTTACGTAACATTAAATATATACATTTTTTTTTAAAAGTTTCATGATGTGTCAATTATCCAGCTGAGATAATAAGCAGGTGTTTGAATTTAATTTGATTTATCTGCGATTCTAGTTATTAAAATCAATTAAAAAAAATACTATAAAACGTGTACAGGTTGTATGCATCGCTAGGCACGCAAAGGCTTATCTTGACTACAAATTCCAGTGTTATTATGTTGATTATAGTAGGTCAGTAATTGCGATCGCTATTCGGGTTTAATCAAGGTATAATCGAAGGGCAAATCGCAAACGGGGATTTAATTACAGCGCTTCCGCTGAGCCTGTTCGTTTGTTGCGATGGTGACAGCTAGCAGACCGGTCGCCGGGCCACGACACCGATTCTATTATACACTTCGTTAATTAATACAGGACATATTTGTCTGAGAAGAGGCCAAGAACAAAAGACGTACAGATTTCAGTTCAAAGCGTCTTAGCACAAGTCGCAGAATAGGACTATGCGCGACGCAAACAATCTACGCGTTCTTTTGTTATCGTCATCTATGTATTGTAATGTTTAATGATTTCAGAGATACCGAATGAGACATTAGACAGCAGAAGGAGCTACTTCGCTTTGCTTTACTTTGGAATTCTATGATTTACAATAAACTTTATTAAGTTTTATCTATACTTATAATAAAACAGTGACTGGAAGATTTCTGTACAATTAATATATTTTGAAAATTTTGATCGGGGGATGCTTTATAATCGATAGTGAGTCCAACACAGATTTTTATTTAATTTTTGTCTGTCTGTCTGTCTGTCCGGGCATCACGTGAAAACTACTGAACGGGTTTAAATACAATTTGGTATAGTGGTAGCTGGTATTCCGGGTCAACATATAGAATTTTTTTTATCCCGATAAACAATAAGTTTCTTCCGGGAAACGGGATGAAAATTTTTATCACTTTTACTTCATAGCTCTGTTATATTTGAACCGATTTTAATATTTTTTTCTTCATTTGAAAGTTTATACCATCAAGCAGTTATTGTATAATTTTAATGAAGATCTGATAAATATTCTTGGAGATAAAGGACATAGATCTACGCAGATACCAGCAAGTCGCAAGGCATATGGTACATGTCGAATGCATGCGTACCATCTTTCTTATATTATTTATTAGGATGATTTTACTGTTTATTTTACTATGGTTTTCTGTAAATTGGCTGAAATATAACGATGTTTTCTAAAGATGTCCTACTTACTTAGAGTTTTACTGGCGTACGCCGCGAAAATGATTGAAGACACACTAAAACAATGAAGGTACTACATGTTTAGAGTAATCATGATTATCTACAAAAGAATCCGCGAGGCTATATGTTTTACTATTATGGTCAAGTCACAATAACTGCTTCTTCTATAATTCTTCGTTTAAAACACGGGTATATGTATTCGTAAGACGTTGACATTCCTATCATGATATTAATCCTTACCCAAAAATAAATAGTTTAATAAATATTAATTTTTATTATATACCTCCTAATTCCTTTTTAAATTATTCAAATTGAACCTATAGCTTAGAAGTTGCGACGGGTATAGGAACGCAGAAAGCAAGAAAAATGCAGCGGGCCGCCTGTCCGCGCTTAACATAGTTTGGAAATAAAACTGGACTTGGTAGGTAGCGCTCCAATTCGTTTCTAGATTTTTAAAGATATTAAAATCACTAATAAACGATTCGGTGCAGCCAAAGTTGCGCGGGTAAGCTATTTTGCTATAATCCGTGATAACATTTGCTTACGATAAAATGTTATAGCAGATTAAAGCAAATTAAGAATCATTTTCAATGCATAGGTGAAACAATGACGGAAATGGTAATGGTAATAGTCGATGCAGTTTGTGATTCTCCTTTGTTTGCTTTATTTCAAAATGGCGCGACTGAATACTAAACCTAGAATAGTCAGGCATAGAATACCTAGTGTCTATTTTCTTCGTTCCTGCGCATTAACATAGGGGCAAAATACTTTTGCAACCCACAGACAAAACTTTAACGAAAAGCTATTTTATTATTGAAAGAAAACCTTAAAATTACTTGGTAATAAAAATTGGATCAGACAATAAGTCGCTAAGCCACGCGGTATTTTATATTTAGCTCTTTTCGCAAGCCACTAAACCTCTTTCACAAAGCTGTGGCCCAGGGTTAATACTTCTCTCGACGCTATTCGGTACTTGATGAGAAAACTAATCGATTGTAACATCTGTGATACTTTGATTTAGCGTTTGCGGACTTTCAATTTCAACTCCGAACTACTGGACCTTAGTGAAATATGAGAACCCTCAGATTGCATTCTGGAGAAGAATGACAAAATACTTTTCGCAAATATTTTGGTCTTACACCTACGAGTACGAGTATGTAGCAATAACCGATATTATCATATCATTTATGATAATATGATGACATATTTATGATAAATGACATTTAAATCATGTATCTTTAACACTCAGTTATTTCTGATAATGGTTTAGAACTGACGTAATGATACAATAGTTCTGTACAAGACTTAGAAGTAATTAACAAGAACCGTCCAGTAAAGCTACTACAAAGGTGTCGCAACTTTGTCAGTTGAACTAACTGTAGCACCTCACTGCCACACTAAACAAGGTATATACCATACACACTCAACTATCGTTTATAGCGGCCACACAGGTTTTTAAATGACGTGGCAGAGAGACAGTCAGAAAAATTGAAAGAGAACGTAAATATGTTTATTTGTTGAAAGTTTTATTGCATGATTAGAAAGAAGTTATAAGGTTTATAGGCGTACCTATAATACCTATAATGTTTTACATACTATTGGCATTCAAATAAATATACTTTACTAAATAAAATAAACATTACAAACGTATTATTAGAAAATGGGCAGGCTTTTATACCGGTTTATGTAATTATAATGATACTTAAAGGCGAAAATCATACCGTGCTAAAAATATTATTACATCAGGCATTGATTGTACCTTTAACTATTAAGTATTCTTGTTAAAATTAGGCATCCTTAGAAGGCAATCTTAAAATGTGTTTTACATGTTTTTATAAATTCGTTGTAAATACTTGGCTAGCTTTAAAAAAAAATTTAAAAGCAAATGTTGTCGAAATGTTCGCGTAGTTGGCGCCCCAGCAGCACAAGTAGTTGCTGTGAGGTACCCGAGCGCCGCGCGTCTGCCATTCCTGGAGATTTATCTCACGAAACAAACTCTGCTTTCGCGATGCGAACATTTTCGCTTTGATATTTATTGCGCTGTAAAACACGGTAACAAAAACAAAAAGAACGTAAACATATACCTCTCTACGTAACTAAATTCTTGCAAATAAACAGCCAGCATATGGTTTTTAAGTCGGTATCTAGGCTTATGGTTAGGCTGTTCACAGGCCTAGTAAGTTTTGTATGGTGGTGGGCTACTGCCGTGGCTAGTTACCACCATAATTTCTGTTCCATCGTTACATAGAAACCGATTCTAAATTCGGTTATGCGTAGTCAGACACAATCGGCATACGTCCGATCGCGAACCGGTGTAATACTAAATTGAGGAGGCAATTTAGGTCGTAATTCACGATAAGGAATAGGAGGGTAGTTGGATAATAACGTGGACAATTGATCGAATTTTCAATTCCAAAAAGAAGCATCGTACGTAGTTGGCGTTAACAAGCACATTTGTTATATTTATTAGAAGTTTGATTATTTACCCACTTTACAAAATTACTGAAACAGATCCGGCATAATGACACTAGTGGCAGTGCGCTGGTTGCGGCGGTGTGGTGCCGTCGGCGGACGCGGCGCGCAGGAAATTGAGTTTATCAAACTTGTATCTTGCCACCCTCGTTATTGGAAAATGGCCACCCCTACGGCGAGCTTATTATGACATCAGCGTGGAACACGAGTGTGTGCTCTGTTACACACATACTACTATGGTATACTTCAGTTGTTTGGTGCGTACTTGGCCCACTTATGGGCGCTGTGGTAATTAAGTATTAAAATTAAGAGACCAGAGTCGGACCCCGTTAGGTGGAAATTAAGAATTTAACATTTTCTCTGATTAGGTTCCACCTTATAACGGACAAAGAATTAAGTCCTCCGGAACTATGCCGCGTACGATCCATTAGGGTAATGAGTTTAAAATGACTGGCCGCGATCATCTTAGACTGCATCAATAAAGTCAAAGTCAAAAGTATCTTTATTCAAGAGGCCCATATATGGCCCCTTTTATGCGTACATTACATGAAAAATTTGGACACAGTAGTACTCGTAAGATGATAGCGATAACCACATTCGTAAACTAAAGCTACAAGGGTTCTAAACGCGTCCTGGTCTAAGAGTTTAGGCGGATGCTCTTATTCTTATAACCATCTCACATCATCATCATCGTATTTACCCATTACCGGCACAGGGCACGGGTGACCTCCCACATTGAGAAGGGTTTAGGATGTTGTCCACCATACTGGCCCACGGCCCATTGGTGGACTCCACGCGCTTTTAGGAACGTTATGGAAAACATGTTTCCTCACGATGTTTTCTTTCACCGTTGAAGCAAGTGAATTTTATTTTCACCATCGCACAGTGTCGTTTAATATTATTATTACATAACTAACCACCAGGTAAGAGCGCTGTCGCAGACTGACTTTAAATGGAATAGGAAACTTATGTCCTGCTGTCTACAATTCAGCATGCTGATTGCTGGGGTTATTGTTCTCTTTCGTTTGAGACAGGGATATTAGAGTTTACTAAATTAGTTTGTGACAAGACCCCGGTCGCGTGGAATTAGACTCAACTTGTCTGTCGTTAAGATCGAAGTCCGTTTTCGCTTAGTGTTTCAATTTGACTGAGTTTTTGTCTTAAAACATTTCATTTCAACCAATTCGTGATGACATGGATAGAGCGCCGGGCAAACTAGTATACTATTACAGTATTCAGGCTATTCTTATCCTCCCTTTTCGTTATTTATGTAAACCTGATATCATCAGGTCAGCTATTCATTTAGCAGATTTTAATGTTTGGTACCGATATATTACCCCACTCAATATCGTGTACATTATTCCACTAGTAAAGCCCCTTCATAAGAGACCCATATTAAGAGAGATGTGAAAAAATTGAACAGATTTTCATCAAAAATAGCTACGAGCTCTCCCGACTAATTCACCTTTTAACAAAAGAAAATTAAATGACAGAGAGGCACACACACATACGTAGTACAGAGACACGTCAACGCTGGGGTGTTATAGCCCCGTCGTTTTTGAACAGAAATTATTCAGCGAAATAACTATTGAGTAATAAGTACTCACGTTTCTTTCCACGGTACCGAACCCTCGCTAAGTTGCGTTTGCTCGGTCTGTTTACCCAGATAAAACTTTTCGTAATACAACAGTCGAAGTGCCCGCGGCAAATAAGAAGAATCTAAAGGTGTACGTTTACTAAACAATCTTATTTCATTCGATGTAATATACCTGCTGAACAATGACACAATATACACTAGGCTTCACCGGAGTGGCCTGACGGATGGTGTTTTTTTTTACATTTTCTTTTCGTGTTATAGTATCCATCTTTATTTAGCGTCGACTTAAATAGTTATTAAGCATGTTGTAGCTACTTATAAGTTGAATCCTTTGTTTACCATAATATTGGAACTATTTATTTATTCATTTTTGTACTGGTTAAGTAAGTGAATAATTGTTTTATTGGTTATTTAAAAAAGTACTGTACAGTTATTTATTGGCTATTTAAAATTTGAGATTTCAAGTCTGTCCCGTTCTTATAATATAATCTCACAGATCTGCTGACATTACAAAAATATAAGCCGTAGTCGGGGCGGGTCCCCGCGCGGGGTCTAGCTGCACACTAGTGTACATTTTCAGATTAAACTCTAGCATTTAATAAATATTAAAATAATTACGGAGTTAAATTTAGAGTTAAATTTACGTTGGTCCAATTAGGTGGGCACTCGACATCAAACAAAACTACACGCAGCGAGTCGCTGGGCGCCAGCATCTTAAGGTCGCGGAATTTGGAACATAATACGAAAGACCTCCAGCAGACAGTAGACTCGATTTGTGGTTCGCTTGTTCGAGTAACTATCTCGTGGTACGCATCTGCTTGATTCCTGGGTCAAGCACAAATTTTCAGCTAATGATTTTTTCTGTCTAGAAATTGTCTGCTGAAAACAGTTTCGCAAACACTCGAGTCACGGTGAACACGTTAAGCCGTCTGTCACATCACCTGCTTCCACACCGTCTGGTCTGTATTTCACATTTACAATGACAATGTCAGATGGTGGTAATAAGAAGAACAATCGGCTAAGTTTGTTGTAAGCTTCTTCTTAGGAAAGCTCGCGTTTGAAACTCTCGCAGCTTTAGTTTAGTTTCCAAATGTAGTTATCGCCATCATCTCAATACGATGTACACATTTTTATGTAACGTACGCAACAAAAGTGCCATCTATGGGTTTATTTGAATAAAAAAAATTTGAACTTAACTTTAAAAAAATACAAGCATTATTCTATTTAAAAATAGGAAAAAATAGGAATAGTAGTGACAGCGGCAAGCTCGCTATATGAATAAAGTAGTAAAACGATAACTTCCCAGAACAGGAACTCCTATCAAATATGCATTTGTGGAAATTGCACTTGAGCTCGAGTTTTCTTTCTCGTAAAGCCCGATATTTCCCAACGCCTTTGAGAACATACGATGCAGTCACATCGCTATATGGCTACAATAAGCGGAATTATAATATGCTCAAGCAAAATAAATAAATAGGTTGAAACTTTATAAGTATAAGTCATCGGAATCCATCGAATCGCGAAGTATCTATATACCTACATTGCAGGAGTACACCGTCAGTCTTTGAACTTGATGATATTAGCTTCAGCTTGGTAGTAGCCTCTTTCAAACTATTTAAACAGTTACAATTAAAAGAATTGCTGTCCGCGAAGTTGTCGCGTTTGTGTCGGCTTTCCGAGTAGCTTTTACTTGGTTTAAAAGAAAGCTTTTGCTTTCCCGGACAAAAAAGTATTAAATTTTTCACCAGGTTGCAAGCTATTGTTATGCAAAATGTTGTCAAGATCGCTACAGTGGTTGAGCCATACTCTTTTAAAGTAAATTTCGTTGAGATTAGTGCAGCAGTTGAGTCGATGTATGAACCAAATAAACAAACAAAACAGCACTTTCGTATTTATAATATTAGTCGGTAAATATAGTTTGTAAAGAGTGCAATAATCATACAAAGTATTAAGAGGCCGGCGGGCTATTCACGCCTTTGGAACGTGAACGAGTGTGCGTTGCGGCTGGTCTGGAAATTACGATACAGCCGAACAAAAATAACCATAACTTTGTAACGGAAACAATTTAGTCTTTAAATAGTTAATTGCCGCAGAAACTCCTATTCAGAGTCAACAGGTCGGGAGTGGTTTTCGTCACCGTGCAAAAAACCATGCTATGCTGCTATACCCCTTTTTACGACCTCCGTGGCGCAGTGGCGAGTGTTGTGGTATTATGAGTGGAGGTCCCGGATAGATACACGGCAGGGCAATTTGGGAATTTATAATTTGAGAATTGTTTACGGTCTTGTCTGGTGGGAGGCTTCGACCGTGGCTAATTTTCACCCTGCTGACAAAGACCACCAAGATTAAGCGTTCCGGTATGATGTCATATCATATCTCTATCAGGTCAGCCTATCATCTAGGCTGCCTCATCTCTCACCACCAATATCTTTCGCATTGACATAATAAGTATTTCTGGGCTCAAAAAAATATTAGAATCAGCTTCATTTACAGCATACATTACAATATCATTATATACTAACCATTTTGAACATAACAAACATTATATACGAAATGTGACGTGGAACCCATACAAGAAATACCTTAAAAGTGTAGAATAATTAGATAGGCTATATCACGCTGGAACGTGTAGGCCGGTGTATTATTACTCTTGCCGTATCATAATATTTCCAGGAAGGCCGATGGTTTCTGGAAGGCAACGCTGCGGTCACTAAACTGTTGTTTATAGTGGTCGCGGTGCCTGCAAAGCCGGAGCGGGGCTCGTTGCTGAGTATACAGTTTACAGTCGGGGGAGAAACATTACGGTTTATGTTTTTCTAATACATTATACACAACACGGCTTATTCAGTCCACGGAAATATCGGGAATACAACATGGCGCCAATTTATTTTATTATTAACTTAGTTCAACCGATGCACAAAGTTAAATGGGGTAAAACATTTTTTTACCCAACTCATATCAAACTTATTCCTCTGGTGTATTTATCTCAACTTTCGCATCAATATTTGAAATAAAACGTGCTATGCAGACTCGCGCACCATTATCTATAAAAACAGCAAAAACTTGTATGGGAGCCCATCTTGAATATTAGTTTATTTTTTTTAGAAGAGAAGTAATATTATTGCGTAATCTCTTGGAGCGATGGCAGTATTCTGCCAAACTGATAAGAAATGTCAATGTGAGAAGAATAAAGGACAGGATGCCTCACTGAGTTTCTCTGAGATACCTCTTCAGTACAAGAAATAGGAAGAGTAGATAAAATGGGAGAAGTAGTCTACGCTCAGTAGAGTAGTCATTTGTAACGCGTAATAATACTCCAGTTTCCAAGCATCCGTGATCCCATTCCAATCCCGAAACACCAGCTAGCAGAGCCATATTAGACTTGGTGAGCCATATTTTTTAATAAACTCTAAACTCTAAAATTGCATCATGAATTGAAAGTGCATGTTTTTTATATCTGAGAAATAACAATGAAGTTCTTAAAAGCAATGAAGCGTTTGCAATCAGCTTAGTGTATATTATACGCTGCCGCTTTATAGCGCAAAGGATTCAATTTGCAGTGAATGCAGTGAGGCGGGGCGGCTACAGCGCGGCCGCGGCGACCGGTAACCAAATACGTCTAAATCACTTCTAACGTTATAAATGCAAATGTGTACTAGTCGGTTTGTACTTCTTTCTCACAGCAATTGTCGCTTTTGTCTACTCACTACTTTAAATTCTCTATAAAAGATTCTGATAACCATAACATCAGCCAAACGGAACAAAGTTGTACTGAATTTCATAACGACACTCCATTGTTTTTTTTATCCCTACTGCCGAAAAGATTTACTCAATAGACAGCCACATTCTTAGCCACACACTGTTCGATGTTTGGTACCTATATGAATTTCAAAAAAGAATATTGTCATTCACTCATTCAGAGACTGAGAATGTATAAGTAGTAATTTATTTGTTAACTTTATATATTTTTTCCCTTTTTTCTTGTTTGATTGTTTCTTGTTCTATCTGTGGTAATTAGGTGCATTACGTTTAGTTTCTAGGTTGAGCACCAACTCGCCAATCAGATGGCTGTACAGTTTGGTGAGACATTAAATTTCAAGGGTCACTCATGCCTCTATAAGTAAAAAAATATTAGCTAAAAAGATAATGTCCCAAATGAAGCCCAAAAGAGAAGAGAAATACAAGTGGAACTGTTAACCTCTTCCTTTTGGAAATTGGTGTTAAAGTTTCCCGGCGTAGTACTCCACAGTTACTACAAACGGAGGCTATTTGAGGCGCACAGGGAAATCCATTTAGCAACGTTTCCTTGATGAGTCCACTCGTAGCGGGAAATGCGCTCTTATGGATACTTTGTACACTTGTATGACAAATGTGGAGGAAATAAAAAATAAGTTTAAAAAACATTTATTCAGCTGAACTACTAAGAATGAAGCCAATTCCTTTGAGCAACAATTTCTTGTAGAGTTTATTCGTCGAGGGAAATACGCTATAATACTAATTTTGTATGTATTAAGAAAATAAAAAAAAAGATTGAAGTGACACTTCTAAGTTACGGATGACATGGAAGAGATTTGACGTTTAACCGCAATGGCTGTAACGTAATATGATTAATAATAACAAAAACTATTATTGTTTTTAAATTGAAACTGAAAAACGCTATGTAATTTTAAATAGACTTCACATGACTCATTGAATTTAGCCAATTTAGGCTTGACGCTCTTTGTTCAAAGCGAAAAGCAACAAATTGGATTATCTACCCTCACTCTCCGTATCAGTAAAAGCCTCGTACGCGTGGCGATTACGACTCGACCCTCATCACGACACACACTTGTCGCCCGCCCACGCCGCCCGCCCTGGACGGCTGTCCGCCCTAGCCCACCGCCAGACAAACGTGTGCATTTTGCCAATCAAAACAAAGTAAAACACACTACGAGGACGTACCAATTATGTGCACACTTTTTGATGTTATTTGGAGAATGTTTTACACATATTGAAAAATAGGTAACATTGAATAAAAAACCTTATCTTTGTCATCATAATCATCACATTATACATCATTGGGAACTCTCAGGTATGCCGGTTTCCTCACGATGTTTCACTTTCACCTTTTCCGTTGAAGCAAGTGATATAATAATTGCTTTAAACGCACAAAACATAGAGGTGTGTTTTGGGATTTGAACTCGCCCCCGAAAGTGAAGGCGACGTCCTAACCACTGGGCTATCACTGTCGTCATAAAGTAACGTTTACTGGCGAGAATAACCTTAAACAAACTGTATCGCTAAAATCATTAGCAAATTTTCACTCAATTTAAATGGAACCAACTTGATAACATAATCATCATGATGGAGTAAAATCTCCAGCCTTTAGTAAAGTTTCAAAGTAAAATTAGTTTCAAGTGGTTTCGCATTGTCTACTTATTCATAATAGAGACTATAAAAAATTAAACTAAGGACCTTTAAATAGAAAGTGAGAGTTTATATATGTAATCGCAGCCGAAATAAAATCACTACGTAAGGTTATATTGACAACAGAAATGCCTGGCGATCAGATATACTTTGTTTGCGGTCTGGTATGTTTAAAAACATTGAATTTATCTAATACTAGCTGTTGCACGCGTTTACTTTGCGAAAAATCAAGCTTGGTTTCTAAGTACAAACAAACACTAAATCATGCATTTACAATATTAGTTAGGAAATAATATGTTCTTATTTAACTTAGCTGTGTATCTTAGCAAAGGAAAGTAAGTTCCTGAATCGTGGGTGAGATCTTATTGTTGACGTGTGACAGTATCTAGTATGATATTGATCTAAGGTCGTCGGACACAGTTAGACAGGGAGTCAGCGGAAGTTCCCAAGCAAGTTGTGGGATGTTAGTTGGATGTAGCGAAGATAATTTAAGTTTCCCAACTTGAAGATTACTCCGTGTAGTCGTGTTAGCCGGCTTATTAATATTAATTCCAGTTCAGGATGCTAAACAGCCTGGCCTAGTTTCTTTGGCACGCTACCACTCGGCGTTGCACAAACTTTGCTGTTCTGAATTTTCAGTAAAGACATCAAATACTGATTTTACCAAACAAATGCTTTTAAAACATAGGAATTTTTTTATAACTCTTAGTTATTTTATTGAATAGTATAAAGAAATCAACATAATAATATTTGAATTACCTAGCAGTGTTTATGTCACGTGATATCTGTGGGTATATTCGTTCAAATATCGGTGCGACTTGGCACAAACTCAGTCTCTTCCTAAGAGACTCGGCAACCAGTCATTGGATATAGGTAACCTTTGGTATTCAGGTTGTATATTTGATGAGTGGCGCCTTAGCAATCACGCCCAATAAAATAAATAATGCCCTTAGATTATTTACGAATAAATAAGGTTGATTAATGTTCGTTGTTTGTTCTGTCTGATTCACGCCATCTTGAATATTAGCATCGAATAGCAATTCGACCTGATGTTAACCAAGTAACTTTTGATTCAATTTAATTGCGCGAGTAACATTTGGTTAAGTTTAATTAAACGATAATAACCACTTAAGATGTGACTGTGAGAGGTGATTCAATTAATAATTATTGGAATACCTACAGTTTTAAGATATTTTTTGATAATTGTCAATAAGAGGATAAAGTTAACCCGAATACCTCCTGCTTCTGATTTAGGTTAACTGTGTAGTGTTTACAATATTCTATGTGATCGTCAATTATGTATCGACTCTGTTTTTTCACAACTGCATTGCAACAACAATTATAATTTATTTAAGAATTTTTTAATTTTCAGAAGCTCCATACTATTATTGAAATATGAAGATAGTTACAAATAGTTATAATTGTAAAGTTTTCCCTGACGAATAAACAAAGGAAAGTTTTGATAACTCAGTATTATTAATGTATGAAACGTTAAAGAAATACTCTTGATTAAAACACATCTGTTACCTAAAGTGCACTTCACGATTACCAGCTAGACGGCCAGTGTTACTCGTAACGCCGAAGTGCAAAGTTTAAGCGAAGTCCGCAACTTACCAGCAGCTATCGAATGTTCTAGATTGAATTAAACTCGTCCCCCCTGCCCCTTCCTCTGCAGTCAACGCGGCTTCGCTGTGATAACACGATACCATCCAATTGTTTATTTTTGTCCCCGCAGCCGCGATATCATTGCAGCTTTCCATATACCCTAGCTAGGCATTATGTGTTGATATTCGACCTCCTTGGAGAAAGAAGCTAGAAACTAGATGAAAAATAAGTTATACTTACCGAAACCAGGGCACATGCTATAGTTCGAGCACAATTCACCGCACAGTACACACACCGACGAGCACAACTGTAGCCCCATGACGTCACCACATTTCAGATTGTGGTTTTGCGCAGACAAACACGATCGTCATGCGTCCGACCGCCGGTCCGATTCCAACTGAAGCAGCGCCCGCGTCGCATTACGTATAGACAGTGCACTTACGAGGGTAGTTCGATAATAAACGTGGACCATACACTCATTTATAATTTCCAAGCAGAAGGTAGATGAAGGTAGATGATAAAGATGTCGGTGACAGCATTGTTTCAGTCACGGGGAAAGCCATTATTAGCATCTGTTAAAATAATTACAATAACTTATTCAACAGTATGTTAGTAATGAGAATTTATAATCAACCCTAATCAAACTGAATTATCAATCAAAATTTATCCAATATCGTTAATGTATTGTGACGTAATACAAGTTTAATTAGGTTGATATAATCTTCCTGTCAGAACGCGTGGTTGAAATACGTGCCTACGTCATGCACATCTCATGTGGAAAAAATAGATGCTAAAAAATAATAATGAAATATTTTTCCCTTGCAAATCTATCAATAAATTTCTAGTTAATATAAAAAACTTGCGGCCCCTCACGACTTTGTCTGCGTATAAGTCAACCTTAAAAGATAGCCGAATGCTGTCCTAGACTTTTTTTTTGGTACTTTTAAAGGGGAACAACTTTGTCTGATATGATTTTATCGAAACTTTAACCGTTTACACAGAAAAAAACCCCGATATTGCAACATTTGTCATTGGTGCTATGCACTTATTGATCTTAACGTAATGATATATAGCCCTCCTCGATATGTGCTAACCAATACAAAGAATATCAAATCAGACCAATAGCTCCTGAGATAATCGCGTTCAAGTAAACAATCAAAAAATCTCTTCAGCTTTATATATAAGAATAAGATAAGCTTATTAAAAAAAACCTTTTATAATATTCAGCATTACCGAAGCAAGGTAAAAGGTAACAATGCTTGGGTATGAATTGCTCTGACTTCGTAGCTAAATATTGTATAGAAGCAGGCGTTACTTTGCGGAAATCCATGATATATTATGAAAATTAAACTTAATTTACTATAGTCCGCGAAAAGCAGGAGAATCTGTATGGTATAATTTCTTCAATCCTTGTACTCCGTATCAAACAAATTTTCGCGGACTATAGCAAATTAAGCTTAATTTTCTTAATATTTCATAGCTAAATATGAATGGGCAGTAAGATGGAGATAACCAAAAGAAAATAGCCCGGCTAAGTTTGTTGTGGGCGGCTCTTCTTAAACCGGTCGCGTTTGGAACCCTCGTAGCTATAGGTTTTAATTGTTGAACGTAGTTATTACCTCACAATTATGTAAACATATTATATTATGCATGAACGCTTCATAAGTGCCCGTGTTAGGCCTACATGAATAAAGAATTTATGAATTTTGATTTTGAATTTAAAATAATAATATGACTATGAAAACACTACTTCGGCTGACCAACCTGCTTCTTCGTTAATACAAAAAGTTATACTTGAGTTTATAATAGAATCTTGAAAGTAAAACCGACTTCTTTGTAAGTAATGCAATCTTTTGATGTCTACAAACTGTCAGCTTCTTTGTAAGATTCATTTGCTGTTTTAGTAATTTGATAATAATTCGTAGGAATTTTATTGATATTTTCAAGAAAGATGTTTTCTATTATATTTATATTAGACTTACTTCTGTGGGTATTTTAGTATGAATATCGGAGCGATTTGATACAAACTTCAGTCTCAGTAACCAGTCAATGAATTACCTCTGGTATTCAGGTTGTACATTTGATATCTCAATCAAATAAATATCCTTAGAATATATTTCGATTAAAAGGGTTAATTAATGCTGTTGTTGTTGTGGCGGACGGCCGCCATCTTAAATAGCAATTCGCGAGTAGCAATTCGCTCTGATATCAAAATCAACTTGTGATGTTGTGATTAGTTTACATTTGAACTATGCGACTCACATTGGTTTAGTTAAATACAATTATGTTAAGATCATTTGAATTATGTATTACTAAATACTAACAACTGATATTTAAGATGTGACTTTGAGAGTACGTGATTCAATAATAATGATCGGAATACCTTCCGTTTTAAGACATTGTTTGATAGTTGTCAATAAAAGGTTATATAGTTAATCGTGAACCGAATATCTCTTTCTTCTGATTCAGGTTAACCGTATAGTGTTTACAAAATAAACAAGATAAAAGACATTTCTATTTGTGATTTCGAAATAACTGCGTTTTAATAATTGTTTAAATAAAATCTGATATATCCTTGCATAGGAGATTCATAAAAAGGGGATTAGACTTTTAAATAAAACTGTTTACTAGAAATGATGGAAGTTATGCAGCCAAGGTGCTGGAATGGTAAGCTCGCTCCAGTAAACGCAGCTTTGCTGGGCAGGCGGCAGGCGGCGGCTGTGGGTCGCAGGAAGTAGTAGGTACAGTAGTCTCGAAGTGTGTCTGTACGCACAATGTAATACTTTAAACCCTAAAACGTTTAAAAGGTAACATAGCGGTAATGCCTCGCATCTGACTCCACCCGCTGATCGCACAGAAGTTCATGCATAAGAAATGGATGGTGATGGAATACGTAATGTGGACTCTGTATACACTGAGCTATTCCTATTTCCTTACTCCGAAGCCGAACCATGAATTATGAATGTTGCGCTGATTGCAACTGAACCGGTGTGACGCCTTTGTTTACTCACTTCAACATTCATTCCTTTTTTTCTTCTAAAAACTGAATCGTTTACTAAAGTCTAAAACGATGTTAGAAGGATTGTAGCACTATAAATGTTGTTTAGTGGTGGTGAAGAGGCTATATTGTGGTGAGGATACGGTGGGGGGGGGGGGGGGAGGAGGGGGCGCGCGCCGTAAAGCTGACTCGTCGGCCGCTCGTAAAGATTGTAAGCTGCGGTTAGTGCTCAGCGCATGCACCGAGAACGGTCGAGACAATAAAAGTAGGGTTTAAAAACGACTTCAGTATTTATATAGGTAGGTAATCCAAAAAAGTATACTGTTAACTAAACTATTGCACTGATTATTATTATTGCAGTTCGGGTATAAGGAGAAAACATGGTTTCCTTTTTCTATAAACAGTTATACATATACGGGCCGCACCCGGAAAGCCGCAGTCCGCAAGTGTCCACCGATGAAAATATCTTCTTAGGCCCGTTTTCAATCACGACGAACAAGGCAATGTCTAAATAAGTAGCACCTAATCTTAGGACATCCCTAGACACACATCAACCGGTCACCAATAGTTAAAACGTTTTTATTTCTATAGATCGCCTACATCATTAGGCAATCGATTTAAGCGTTACCTAGGTTCAGTTAAAACGGGCATTAGTCTGTTTTTAGTAATTAACAGACTAAGAGGATGGTTCACCTGATGGTATAAAAATGGCCATACAATCATTGCATTGCATACAATCTGTAGATCGTGTTCCTGGAGTGCCCCGTGCTCAGCCACCAGAGCCGACTCCGCTCCACCACAGAGACAAGCATGGCGGTAGTATTTCCCCCCAACTGCTGTCACAAAAAGCTCTATCAATCCTAAAGAAATGCGTTTGAGTCAGTCATAAGTTAGTCAGTTTAAGACTAAGCGACTTTGAGTTGCGGTGAAACATTGCACTTTCGATGTACTTCTCTCTCTCACTGATGCCGCAATAGCCAGAAATGTGGGTCAAATACTGCCGATCCTTAAATTATGAAGTCTATAAATGAAACTACCGGTTTGATTATCTAGATATTAATGTTTGAAATTATGGGAAATCTCATTTTACATATTATATTATATATTATATATCATAGGTAATGTTATAAGGAGATTTTAACTTTGAACCGAAAGGTGGCATGTTGTAAAGCTTCATGCCAACACTCAAACAACATGGCTTCAGGTACAACTGGTCTTAGGTAATAGCTAATGTCCGATGGATAATGATAAATCGATTCCAAAATAAGCAGCTGCTTTTATTGATAGGTGTTGCTAAGTTAATGTCAACCATTACTCTTCATCCATTTCAATGCGGACAAACATGTAAAAGTTTAATCCGTGCACTCTCTTTCAGCGAGACTTCGTAAGTGAAATTACTAAGTGTATAAGTTAGATTGATAGCTTTTTAATTTACGCTCAGAGCGTGTTCCGGGTTTGCGACAATTCAGCACAACAGCGGCACCGTAGGGGTGCCTTTAACAGTTTAGGAGCAATCAGACGGACGGAGAGCTAGTGGGATTGTTTGAGGAGGTGATTGTTAAAAGAAGAGATACTTCAAACCGACGGACTTGACGTTACAGAAGTGCCTTTATTTATAGCAGTAATTGATGGTAAGTGGAAAACCATTGCCTATAAACAAAGCAACACCTTTGGCGTGCCAGGAACACGTATCGTACCGCACGTACGTCACCATCCCCTTCTGACCGGACCATTGCAACAATGCTGCTTAAAGGCAGCAATAAGAATTAGAGTCCTAGTCTCCCTAAGACTTATAATGAATGATGGAGATTTGCTTGGAGAACCTATATTACAAATTTCAAAGTTTTTCAACCTGCCCAAAAATTACCTCCACCTCTTGAGAGATAATATTGGGTACTACGGTAATATCTTCTAATAGAAGATATTGAGATATATTTTATACACAAACGACTAATGCTCGTTTGTTTTTTCTTTTTGTATTCTGTGGACAATTCGCCGGCGCTCGGGTTTATGTAGTTAGGCATTATCTCCGCGCGCCGTTTGCAAACAGGTCGCGTCGCGTGCTCTAACGATGAAACGAAGAAATATTGATAAAACTTGTAAAATATACTCATAAAACTTGAACGGTTTTTACGCACTTCACTAGAGGGAAGTGCGTAAATATTTAATTTGTTACTATATAAAAAGTATTTTAATACCATTATAACACAGATTTTTATTTGTATGTTAACATTTTAATATTGTCACTGCACTTCTGAGCCTATTCACTTTCATATGTTCATTGCGTTTTTTCCTTCACTTTAGTGAAGAATTCCACGTATTGTCAGTAGATAATTGCCCTGAGTGCCAGCCAGGCTATCACGCGCTGAACATTTTTGTCATTTCTATATATTTTTGCAGGTACTTTCTGGAACCTCCGGACCTGACTTGCACGAGTGCTAGGGTAAGTTTTATACAACAAATAACAAACCTCCCCCTAAATTAATTGTGTGCTACGACGATACAGACGGATAAAAAGTATTACTCTTGAAAATCAAGTTGATTCAACTCCTCAAAGATCATTTTAAACGCTCTCTACACGTCTCGCTCCAACACCGGAGCATCCTCGTGTAGCCTATGTTAGTCCCGTACTTTCAACTAACTCTATGCTAAACATAGCCAAAAACAAACAAAAAGCAGTTTTATTATGGAACTAAGGATTATTAGATTGAGAGAATGATAGGACACCTCAGTTTGTAAATTATGTGAATAGTAAACATGTGCGCCTCGAATACAAGTATACAGTAACCCCAGGTGAAACGATATTTCAACTTGGCGTTTATTCCTCCGTAATGGAGGTCAACTACCGAGTGCCGCCGTTCTCGCGCCGGACAGTTTAGACACAATTTATGAAGATAAAAGCTCCTGGAGTGACGTTAATTGAGCAGCTCGGGAAATATCCTTGGCTATGTGTTGCCGGCGACGGGGAAACACGTCCCCGCAGAGCCCTGACACCGATATAACATTCATGGAGGACTTCTGGGAGTTAGAGACGACCTCTTTTCTATGCCCAAATTATATTATTATGATTGTATTTTTAACAAGTCAATATATTTAGCATTGAGATAAATTTAGACCAGCTCTTAAATCTCCGAAGAATGTACGGTTCAGAATGCAATCCTGTTATATTTCTTTAACATACTAGAAAGGCTCACGGTATCTGCTTATTTTCTGCGATTTCAATGTCGACATTTTACTAGAAAATGCAACAACTGCTAGATTGCTTAACTTATTTAAATGTTTTAATTTGTGTCACACTTTTAATGAACCTACTAGAGTAACTAAAACTTCAGCATCCTGCTTAGATAATATTTTTTTCAATTGTGACATTTTAGATAAAAGAATAATTAATAATTTAAGGTCAGATCATTGTAGTCAACATATTACTGTTTTAAATACTATCAATAAAAGCAGACAAATTATAAAGTGTAGGCCAATAACTAAGACTAAATTAATGCGATTCAAACGTGAAATTACTGCGAAAATCCCTGGTATTGCGTGCGAACATTTTCATCCGGACAGTATTTATAGTGCACTATTTAATACTATAAACAACGAATTTAATAGAGTATTCAACTTTAAGCACATCAATGTCAGTAATAAATTAAAATTTAGTGACTGGGCTACTGTAGGTATATATAAAAGTAGGGAGAAGTTGTATGAGCTGTATGATGAAAAACAATTTAATCATACTCCAACTTTCGTAGAACACGTAAAAAAATACTCTAAAATATTTAAGAATGTTTGCACTAATGCGAATTCGCTACACATTAAATATAGTTTAATGAAATCTAATAACAAAATACAAACAACCTGGAAAATAGTTAATTACGAGTCGGGAAAAACTAAATCTCGTGATGTGGATTTTGAACTTATTGTTGATAACAATAAAGTGACGTCTTACAGGGAGGTTGCTAATACTTTCGAAAACTTCTTTCAGAATGTTCCCATTTTGTTAACAGATTCTCTAAGCTCTTCACCAATAGCAGCTCAGCGTATATTGAGAGATAATGTTAAAGAGTGCAATGTTTTATTTAATTTTAAACATTGATGCGGTTCTAGTTAGGTCTAGTAAAAGATGGAACACGTAATCACAAATTTATTTAGGGTAATTCAGCGGTCGTGGGTGAAAGGGCCCGTCAATTAGTTCGCTTCCAAATTCTGCAGTGGGCGAGTACTGCCCTTGTAGCCGTTGATTGCGTGGCCCAGAAGGAACAGGCGAAGGCGAGGTGGTCTTCAGCTGCACCAGGAGACGGCACGTTGACGGTGACGTCGACAACCACAGGGAGTCGAACCCGAAGCGAGGCAGGCGAAGACGAGGTGGTCTTCAGCTGCACCCGGAGATCGGCGTCGGAGGTGACGTCGACAACAACAGGGAGTCTTGAGACTTGAGACTTGAGGCGAGGCAGGCGAAGACGAGGTGGTCTTCAGCTGCACCCGGAGATCGGCGTCGGAGGTGACGTCGACAACAGTAGAGAGTCGAACCCGGAACTTGGGTTTGAACTCGAACTTGAAGCGAGGAACTCGAAGCGAGGAACTCGAACTTGGAAGGCGAAGACAAGGTGGTCTTCAGCTGCACCCGGAGATCGGCGTCGGAGGTGACGTCGACAACAGTAGAGAGTCGAACCCGGAACTTGGGTTTGACTCGAACTTGAAGCGAGGAACTCGAACTTGAGACTCGAAACTCGAAACTCGAAACTCGAACCCTGGAATTTTCGTCCAGCGTGTGAAAAATAATTCCGCTTCAACTCGTCTGATTGCGAACACGTGGCTCAGCTAAGCGGCAAGCACTGCGCAAGATGGCGGATGCGTTGTTCACAATCAGACGGAGTTTACATTATGAGAGCGTGAGAAGCATTAAAATAAAACAAAAGACATTAAGACTAATATTAATTAAAAGATAGCAAATAGCAAAAGGTACGTGATGTTATTAGCAAAGTACAGAGAACTACTATAGTATGAGAATCTGGGAATTTATCGAAATAGGAAACTTAATTAAAAAAAAAAAGGAATTAAAACATTTAGATGAAATTTTAACAAAGAATATGCAAGGATTAAGCCAAATATGATCGATTGCATGGGTCAATGTGCGAGAACAAAGAACAAAGGCAACGAGCGTAATGGCCGACCCGCATGCGTGTAATTTACCTAATTAAAAGATATTCTAACGTCTAAACTTTAAGGAATCGTTCAACACTTACCCGATACACGGGGCCTAGATAGCATCCCCAAGGACTAAGGCAGAAAAAACAGTAATCAAGTGAGAGTCGCAAGAAAAACAACGCGGCGGCGGCCGCACAGCGGCCGCGCGGCGTCCAGCCTCTAGCAGAGACCTGGGCGACTGGCGAGCCGTGCGAAGTTAGAAAGCCGCGAGCGCGGTTGGTCCCCGCGCACCGCTCCCCTCGCGCCGGGATACCAGTTTCGCGACATTTCGGAAGATTGCCCGCGCGCAAATTCCAACAATATTATTATAAAATTTATGTAACGTAATTAAATAGACATTTATTACGTTACAACATATATCTGCAATAGATATTGTAAAGAATTTCAGGTTATTAAAGTTGAAAAAACCGGTGATCTGTGGGGTATGTCGGTGATGGTAATTTCTAACATTATTGACGTTATTGCCCCTTATCTAGCCGTAATTTTTAATGAATGTGTTAATATGGGTATTTTTCCGAACCTAATGAAATGTAGTAAATTAATACCCCTTTTTAAATCCGGTAAAAAAAATGACCTTAACAATTACAGGCCTATCTCAATCTTGCCAACTCTTAGTAAGGTCTTTGAAAAAATTATACTTTATCAACTTTTAAATCATTTTAATGTAAATAACTTACTTCATCCGGAGCAGTACGGCTTCACTAAAGGTCGTAGTACAACGGATGCAGGCGCAAGACTTATAAAGCATATTTACGATGCCTGGGAACGTTCGCAGAATGCCATTGGTGTTTTTTGTGATCTGTCCAAAGCATTCGATTGCGTTGAACACAAAACGTTGTTATTAAAACTAAGCCACTATGGCATCAAAAACGTTGCACTCAATTTAATTGCCTCTTATCTAAGTGATAGAATGCAAAGGGTATGCGTAAAAGACATAAAGTCTAAGGGATCATCTACCTTAATGGGTGTCCCACAAGGCTCAATTTTGGGTCCCTTATTGTTTCTGGTGTATATAAATGATCTGCCACACCATGTCAGGGGCACTTGTGAGATTGTACTGTTCGCAGATGATCTCTCATTTTTAAGACTGATAGAAACAAAGATAATTTTGACGACGTAAACCGTGCTTTGTCACATGTGTCAGACTGGTTTACTGTTAGTAACTTACTTTTAAATGCAAAAAAAACCAAGTGTTTGGAATTTGTTTTTCCTAACGTAAAAAAAAAATGATAAAAACATCATAATAAATGGAGAAACACTTAAAATAGAAAACTCCACTGTTTTTCTAGGAGTGACCTTAGATTGTAAGCTACAGTGGGGTACCCATATAGAAAGCCTAGCGAGTAAACTCAGCTCAGCTGCATATGCAATCAGGAAAATTAGACAGCTTACCGATGTTGAAACAGCTAGGCTTGTTTATTTCGCATACTTTCACAGTATTATGTCCTATGGGATCTTGATGTGGGGAAAAGCTGCAGATATTGAAAGTATATTTATACTACAGAAAAGAGCCGTACGATCAATATATAAACTTGGATCACGCGAATCGCTTCGTGAAAAATTTAAACAAATAGGTATTCTTACAGTAGCTTCGCAATACATTTATAATAATATAGTCTTTGTGAGACAAAATATTACTCTTTATAAATCAAAAGCTGAAATTGACAATCGACTTACCATAAAAGGTCATAAATTAGTGATATCTGCATATCGTCTGCGAAAAGTGCAGAACTCCTTTGTGGGGTTGAGTATACGCTTTTACAACATGATTCCTAAGGAAATTCTTGACCTACCAATGCATACATTTAAAAAATGTGTAAAAACGCATCTAGTACAGCGAGGTTACTATACATTTGATGAATTCCTCAATGACAAGGTAGAATGGAAGCAGCCAGCCTCGCTGTCATCTCCCGTAAGATAGCAAAATGATTGTAAATGTTGATGTTGGAAAAGAGCAACTACTGAGTTTCTTGCCGGCTCTTCTCGGTAGAATCTGCTTTCCGAACCGGTGGTAGAGTCACACAAACATACATACTTGACGTTTCATAAGTGCTTATAAAGTTGAAGGCCTACTTGAATTAAATGAATTTGAATTTGAATTTAAGCCTCATAATATAGTACACAGGATACATGAACTCCGAACAATCTACACATTTATAACTTTTAATTCAGTAAAGGCGGCAATCAGATTTCGTTTTATTTACCCCCAAAACAAACACACAAACCTGTACCTGTGGTCTTCTTTTCAACATTTGATAACTGTGATTTTAACTAATGTCCTGTATCATATAGGATTAAAAAGGGATGATAAGTCTCATTTTCTTGACCCGTCCAGTCCTACAACGTGTATTTCACGTACATTTTTAAGCTGTTGTACTTGGATCAGCTGGATTAATTCGCGTAATTCAGATGTTGTACGCGACATGCCTTTAAATACGACTGTAACAGGCAACTTAAACAGTCAGCTTTCGGCAACGGCTCCAGTGTGTTAGTTCGCTGGGTCGCAAAACTTGACGTTAACTTACAAGTCAAAGTCAACCCAGTTCTGAGGCCCTTTGTTTTCAAAGTATAGCAGTCCGCACCTGCTTAGGATTCAACATTCGTGGTGTTGATTTACCAACATCCTCGGTAACAAAACTCATTAATAGCCGAGTTGGGACACCGACCTTCTTATCGGTGGATTCGAAATCGAACCTCGTCTCTAACTTAAGCGTTAGGAAAATATCATCGGAGTGAAATTATAAGATGTAACGAATTGCGCTCGCACATGGTGACACGATTTTAACTGGATGAAGGTAGTTGCAAAACCGGGTAAGAGGGGAATACATCGTCCGGACACCGTCACAAAAAACTGACACCCTGAAGTTAGCTATACATTTTAGTTTTTCAGGTTTTTTAGGTTTGACAGTGGACGCTTTTAATTGCAAAAGTTTGCGGGCTCATTCCGGTGATTTAATTGATTCAATTGTACAAAATTCTCAATTTTAATGTTCAGTGAAACTTGGTGGTCCGATAATGAGATAACTGACACACACGTTCTTTTTTGTTCTAAGCGAGTACCTATTTATTATAAATCTATATATATAAAAGAGAAAGTGTGTGGGTATGTTCCGTATAGGCTCCAAAACGGCTGGACCGATTTCAATGAAACTTTCAGGGAAGATTCCCTGAAAGTTAACCTAACCTAACCGGATTAACCTGGCGAGTAATCTTGTATTTTTGAACTGTCAAATACAGCTTTTATTTACTATGATGATATTCTTTTATTGGGTGTACATGGGTATAGATAATGATCTTCACCCGCTCGAGAAGAGAATAGAAGAGAATGAATACGGAGAGAAATAAATGATTTGACATATTATGAGACTTCAATTAAAAATTTAATGATGTAAGTTTATTGTTTAAATAAAATAAAGAAAAATCTAGCCCGGCAAAGCGGGCTGGGTACGCTAGTAAATTAATATATGTGTTTATGCACCACCTACCTATTTACTATAGTTTTGATTGTTTACGCCATTGGTTGCCATAATATGTACACCTTACTTTTTATAACTTTACTTAAATTGTAAACAGTCTTTTCAATACTTTTTAGTGTAAAGTATGTTTTAAAAATATGAAAGAAATGAATGTGATAAAATGAATTAAAACAAATAAAATAAAAATAGATTTTCTTTTTGTAAGTGCGTTTTTATTATTTTTTTAACCACTTTAAATATACCACAAACGGAGAGATTGTTTATAAGACAGGAAAGAAAAAAATGACTTTAGCGATGAAGCCTACAAACTGTATACGCTGTTTTGTGTCTGTTTTTCTCTTTTCTGTATTTTTGTGGTGTACAATAAAAGTGTACTTATTCATTTGTTTATTTAATGCTTTAATGTTCTAGGTAAACAGCGTCATAACCCGAACGCCTCAGAGTTCTCCACAATGTGCTCAAAGCCAAAGAACCTTTCTCATATTGACCCTTGCCCTGTAGTGGGCCGGTAATGGAATTATTTAGATGAACCGCAGCCGAGGCACAGCGTATGGTTATACAAATATGTTAAAATAAATTATTTTCAACATTTTTAATATTATTTTATATATAATTTAAGTATTTGTTTTTTTAATTTATTCTAAATGTATGTTTTTGTTCGCGGTGCTAGATTCGTCAAGTTTACGTCACAGCCAGATGGATCTTACAGCTTATAAGTACTTTCATGTCTCTCTTAATCGTTTTTTCTCCTTCTAACTGACAATATAGTTTTGTATTCGCAAGTTGCGATAATATTACATTTATATTTTTTTTCATTTTTGTTTAGTTTTTAAGTTGTTGTTGTAACCTGTTGATTGTCCATTAAATAAATAAATAAATAAAATAAAAAAATAAATATGGGGCAGTATGGAGCGATTAATAATATTACAATTATGATTGGTCTTTAAACAATTCTGTGGTACATCAATTTGATCGAGAGCCACCGTTGGCAACGTAAACGCACAAAAATATGTTTGTTGCGATATCAAATTACAAATTTGAATTTCTGACTTGTCTCTACTATAATTATATGCACTACATATAAAACTTCCTTTTGAATCACTCTATCTTTTGCTGAAAACTGCATTAGTCGCGAAGTGAGCGACTATGTTTTATACTATGTAAAAATAGTAATTTTTTTTGCAGCAGCTAGAGTGCTGATATGGAATATATCCAGACGCAGTTTGCCTAGCTCCCGTGCGGGCCCCGCAGCACTGCAGTGCAACTCAAACATGAATGTGCACAAAGTGGTTGCGCCAATTAGCGGGATGCAAGTCTCCACTGCTGCATTTAGAACTTTATAATCTCCTTACCTCCTACCTACTTCATACTCGTCAGTGCCACACGTATAAACTTACTGGGATCAATGAAAAAGGGAACTTTAATTATGCATATGAGGATTTGGTGTAAGATGTTTAATGCACGTGTGTGTTTGTGCATATGCTTGCTGCATTATTACTTGTTATTTTTTTTTAAATCTTCTTTGTTCATCAGTTCAATCAGTTTTAATGTCCGTTTTAATAATCGGGTAACATATTAAAAAAATAAGTTACAACTATACTTTATTATTTTAATACAATTTTTATAACAGAGTTATTACAGAGAAAGATAGAAGCTTAGGTAAAGATAAGTTGCTTTTACAGGGAGATTATTGTCGATTGATGATTTTATTAATCACGTCTCTCGGTAATCATACGTCAGCAATGTACCTGCTTAATATTATGATATATAGCACACCTACGTTTCTGTTCTGGGCCACGAGTAACTCTGCAATCATTTGAGAAATAGGTTCGTCAACCCATTACCGACCCACTACAGGGTACGGCTCTCCTCTCAGAATGTGAGGGGTTCAGGCTGGCCAATGGCGGATTAGTAAACTTCACATGCCTTTGAGAACATTATGTTTTCATATGTGTTTTCTGACGATGACTCAGATGATGAGTGATATTTTAATTGCTTGAAGAATCGCACATAGCTCCGAGTAAGTAAGATGCGTGCCGGGCATCGAACTCGGCCCCTCCGAAAGGGCCACCACTAGAGTATCACCACTTATTGATACTTACTGAAACATACCTAGTTATATTTCAGTCTTCCAAAAAATAATTTCTAAGCGAAAACTTCTAGCGAGTCGTTGGGAGCAGTGATAAACAAATAGAACCATACATAGCATCATACTGCAATTTGAAGGTGTAGCCGTGGAGTGGACATGCGGCACGCGCTCGACAGTTCAATTACCGGAGCCCTGCGGCGGGGCACGAGGCACGACAACACTCATCGGGATCACATTCAGTTCGGCAGCTGATAGCACTACCGGGAGAGTTGTCGCAAACAAGTCATTGGCAGATTGTTATACACGGTGAAGTTTTTTACACGGGGTGCGCGTGATTGTACTCATTGAAACTCTGCAGGGAACACTTAAGCGCGAACTGGAGACTTCTGAAGAAGTTTTTTTTATTCCACTCGACTTAAGGCATAGGTCTTTAGTGAGTTCTAAAATCCACGAACATGGTAGTGAGTTCTAAAATCCACGAACATGGTAGTGAGTTCTAAAATCCACGAACCTGGGCCGCTTGCCTCCAGCGACTCGCTTTACGTCCAGCTCATTGGGGGAATACCTAAGCTGCGTTTACTGGTGTGGGGCGCCACTCTAGCACCTTAGGACTCCAACGTCCGTGTGCCCTGCCCATTGTCACTTCATCTACGCGACTCGCTGAGCTATGTCGGTAACTCTAGTTCTTCTATGGATCTCCTCATACCACTAGCATAGCTCTCGACATCGGCCGCTGACATTAGCGTTTGGTTACCGAAATATCACAATCATCAGCATTTTCTATGTTTTTTCCTTTTACGCCATTGGTTGGCTGGAAGAAATCGCTATGTAGCGATAAGGCCACCAAATTGTACTCTTTTGCTATGTATTTATATCTCTGTGACTACATTTTTCTTTGGTGTACAATAAAAGTGTTTTCATTCATTCATTCATTCATTCATCAAGCATTACCGGCCACTGCACGTCCTCTCAGAACAGGAAGGGTTCAGACCGTAATCTGCCATGCTAGCCAAGTGAGGATTGGTAGACTTCTCATGCCGTTGAGAACATTACAGAGAACTTTCAGGCATGCAGGTCTCTTCACGATTGCGATGTTACCCTTATTCGTTTAGAGCAAGTGATATTTAAATTGCTTAATTTAAAAACGCACATAACTCCGAAAGGTCAGTGGTGCGTGTCTACGATTTCCTTTCGTACCGAAGCCTTACCAACTAGGCTATCACCGCTAGCAACTTATAAATAGCGAAAAATAATACCATAAATATTAACCAACAGACAGTTCATAAAGATTCCACAAAATGTATGTTTGTGTTGGAAGCACTCAAAGATCGTGATTTATTATAATACGCGTAGTAAATTAGTATTTATATCGCAGCGGTGCAAACAAGTGTCCGCTATCGCTTGGCTGGATGTTTTGGTGCGCCCTCTTCCTACGTATATCCGCACGAGTATCATGTTGTTTGTACAATATCAGCATAAATGAGGGTGCTCCCAATTCGATTCTTGTATATGAGTAACATACCTAACCTTTATAAATTAAATAATTCTTCTGGATGCTTAAGATGTCAAGTGGCCTTGCGTTGAACAAGAGACATAGGTATTTAAAATATTCAATGTGCCTGCAGAGGTTTACGCGGTTGTTTCAGCCAGTCGGTAGAGTACATCGTTTTTTTGAACTTGCCTCTATGACTGAGGGCTTCATATTCATATGCCTATCTATAATTAATTAAGATTTATAAATATAGCTAAATTTAAGAGAAAATGTAACTACAATAATTTGAACGACTCAAATATAAACTTTAAGTGCAATATACTAAACTAAATAAAATAAATAATTTATTTAAAGGAAATTGTATACAATTTTACAAGAAATTACCGGTTGATATCTTGAAGATGTCCCTCACAAGGTTCAAAATTTGTATTAAGCGAAAGCTTATGGAAAATTCCTATTATAAAATAGAGAATTACGTAGGTAAACGCTAAAAAAGCTTGAGTGTGAATTAGTCCTCTAACTCTTATTTCAAATGACAATGTGAGATGGTGATAACAAAAAGAAAACCCGGCTAAGTTTGTTGTAGCGTCTTCTTAGACCAGGGCGCGTTTGGAAGCCTCGTAGCTTTAGTTTTGGGGTCTACGAATGAAGTTATCGCCATCACTACTCACTACTATTTATGAACATATGTAATGAACACATACACAAATGAAAACAAATATGTAGCTATAGACGTCATTGAATTAATGTCATATCGTATATAACAAAATATAAAAGAACGCAAAGTGCCTATGATGGCCAAAAACACACTTCTATGGGAAGGCCGGGGTTATTAAATTGTCTCACTTAATGTTTTCTAAGGCTCCTTCAATTATCAGCTTCCTAATTATAAGTCGACTGACTGAATTTCAATTAAAAGCTTCATTATTGTGTTTACTTTTTAATGTTTTTAATGGCAGGGCTGTTACAAAATATACAAGTGACTTTTAAAATAATAGATGATTTTTATTAAAAGTCACAAAGTTCTCTCGTGAAAGTAATCTAACTCAACACTTTTCTCTAACAATGCAACCGCATATCGCTCCGCCGGAGAGATTATTAAAAATACCTACGCGGATGTTAACATAAATGATTATTTATTGCGTTTGTCTTTATCTCGCTGGAATTTGATACACGTTTCTATCAATTCCGGCATATCCGCCCGCTTTTAGCAAAAACATTGCCAAGGTCGACCATATAATGTAATCGACCGCCGACATTTGGACGAATTATTTTTTAGTATTACGACGATAACTATAATATGGAACGCCACAATGTATACAGTGATCCATGAATTATAAGCCCTGATATTACTCTGCAGTTTTTAAGGAAAATATTCGTAGGTAATAAATAAAAGCACAATAATTATATTGCACTCTGGTGGTATAAATTCTCAAATTATTCCTGCGTAACATATGTAACATCTAAAAGTGAATCTATCTTTCTTCTTCAGTAGTGTGAATCTGCGTTCTGAGTCTATGGCCGTGGGTTCGATTCCCACAACTGGAAGAGTCTGGGTATACAAGTGAAAAAACGATCTATCCATCTCACATTTCGCTTCAAAAGCTACTCCTTACAAGCAAAGAGTAGGTACCAGGAGATCATAAAGTTGCAAGCTTGTAGCTCTCGCGACTTGCATCTCGCAAACTGCGGCGCACCACTGCACTCGCGGGAAACGTTTAAGCTAGAGTTGCGGTGCTTGTACCCGCTCGGCCGCACGGAGGGCTCGTAAATGTCGTGTAATTGCAGCTTTCACTCCAACTTTTTGTTTGAAATAGTTTAACAACTCATAAATCACTTGATGTTGTTTTCACTGTTCGTCATTCTGATTCTGACTGAAATTATGCACACAGAGTAAATGTTGATAAATAGATAGAGAGAGTGTCAGGCTACTTTTCATCCATTATGATAACCATTTAAGTATAAGATTAGTAGAGAAATAATACATAGGAATGCCACACGCAGGTAAAACCGCGGACACTTCTAATAACTTATTACCTATAAATGAAGTATTTTGCCGTGGACTAACACCTCGCACTATAGTGAAAATGTAGTAGTGTGTAGTGTTATTTTTATCATCATCGCATTCACAAGGTTTTAGTGGATTACATTTGACAACTTAAAACTTAAGCCACGAGAGTTCCAAACGCGTCCTATGAGATCTCCATCTTAACAACCCATTACTAATTGTATGAGGTAAAACGAAATAATTAATTATAATTTGGCCATCTGAGAAGATGAATTTAGCCGAAACAACAAAATTGTTTCTGGTCGACAGTTGAAGTACATCACTAAGTGAGCGGGTGCGAGGTGCTGCAGAGTCCGCGGCAACGAGATAAAGCGGCAACAATCAAGTTAGGGCGAGCGCAGCTCTTCAAGTTAACAGCCTGTTAAGTTAACTAATTGGAGCCCGACTCAATATTTGTAGGGTAATTTGTTTGATTTTCTGACGACCTGCTGGAGAAATGGCGCGAATATTAATTATTTCGCATAGCAAATAGCTCTTCTACTTTTTAATGTTCGTTTAAAAAATTGTTCAAACTCTTAAATTTGCTGCGATTTTATTTTGTTTACGATTAAATTCAATGGTAATGCCATAATTGACCAATCCAACATTTCAGTTCAGTGTCGTAGAGAATAATCTTAATTATAATCAAAAATGATATGATACAGGACAATGTTTTGTTTAAAGGCATGTAAATTTTAATGAAGTACCGATTGTATATTATTTTTTATTTCACTCCAATTTAGCCCTTGACTTCCGAAGCCTCCCAGAAATAATACAATGTCACATTTCTTTTATTAATAAGAACCCGGGCCTTCCCTTATGAGACCTGTACCGAGGGCTCTTCTAAAATATTTAGCAGTCCATATAGGTATGAATAAAATAAAATTAAAGAAACTAAAACCTGTCGAGTAACATTTAGAAGCAACTTAGAAATTGTTACAGTCAATTAGTTTTCTCATTACGCGATCCAAAGTAAACGGAATTTGAATGAACATAGCCGAGTCTTGGCCGAGCAGGGTGGCAGGTCCCGGGCGGCAGGTCCGGAGCGGTGGGTCCTTGGCGGCGGGCCCCGAGCGGCAGGCCCGGTCTTCGCCTGCCCGCTGAAGCAAGGAATTAATTTTGATTTGATTAATTTTCCGAGCACCGCGAATAACCACAATCAGACTCGATTTCCAATTCAGTGGGAATTAGATTTCGTTCCATCGAAAAAGTATAACAACCTCAGATAGAATTGTAAAACAATTATCGATTCCTAGGTTTTTCGGAATGGAATAACACTGGCCCAAATGGTCAAATCAAATTGACTAGGGCCGGATTAAGTTAGAGGACGGAACTTGTGTTCAGAAGTTATGTTGATCTTGCAGAGATTTAAAAAAAAAGTACTTAAATGAACATCTGCAATTATTTCTCGTTTTCACAGTTACGTTCCTGGTAAATCTCTAAACAGACGCATGTCCTTTGGATAGTGTTATAATTTTTTATTATATTATGAGTCATTTCTTTTATATTTGTACCGTTTTTCTTTATTTCCGCAGAAATTATGTCCTATGATCGAAGCGTTTCTAGGTAAATTTTCGTCAAATACGCTATCAATGTTAGACATCCGTAACAAGTAACAAACAAAGAGCTTTGCTTTTGCTAATATAAGTTAATATGGCGTATTTTATTAGTAAATCATTTTCTTCTACCTTGCCAACTAGCGCTCACAAGCTTAAATGTTTCGTCCATTCCTGCGATAAGCTGATATACTGGAGTTGCCCCCGGCTACGAGCGAAGCAATGGTATCTCTCAACTGGGCTCTCCTAGAACGCGTTGGGCCGCAACGTGCAGGAATGTGTTCTCCGCACACCTGCGCGCCGCGCTCCAGGCGATGTAATTAAACGCTAGGCGCAGGGATTAGTGCGGAGTGTTCTATTTCCAGCCGTCCTTTGGTCCCGGCACCTGCTCGCATGTGCGCTGAGCTCATTTTCGTAGCGAGCAGGCGTAAATAAACACTCTCCGCACAGAAATACGTTTTACGACTACATTTTATTTTTTGACATCAATCTTAAAACGGTTGACTACTGAACCTCATAACTAGATTATAGAAAATAATAACCTCTATATTCTTCTATACCTCATTATAAAACGGTGATAGTCTTGTGGGTAGAGCTTCGTGCTATTTTTTGGAGCGACCAAGTTCGATCCTCCGCACGCTCCTCTAACTTTTTGGAGTAAGGTGCATTTTTAATTAAAGGAATTTAAAATATCATTCGCTTTAACGAAGTAGGAGAGAGAAAATCGTGATGAATTGGAGAGATCTCCATAACTTTCTCAAAGGTGTGAAGTCTCTCAATCCGAACTAGGCTTAGCACATTCCTCGCAGAATGTGTTAAGCCCGGAGTCCGCAATGCTTAACACATTCTGAGAGGACCCGTGGCACATTGAATGGGTCGATATTTCCACTTAGTGACAGATCAGACAGATCACAAGCGTGCTGGCGGGAAGTTCGTGGGAGCAATCTGTTAAACTGCCTTGTTATTAGTTTAAGTTTAGTTTTCAAGGTATTTCTCGGATTGCACTACATAAAGACTCAAATTTCTGTACAGTAATAATATTTATAATATACTCTTTATTATATTGTGTGAAATTCCATCAACTGCTTTCTAATATCATACATCAAATCTTTGCTCTATGACTGTTAGTGGTTCTAGTCTGTCTGGTTAGCTAGAGCTCCCGAGTTACCTGCTCGCATGGAAATATGATCGCAATATAAAACTGTTGAATACCGGCTGATGGGTAAATCCGGCAAACGTCAATGCGCCGCTCACGTGCCAATTAGAGCGGGTGCTCCGCGGAACGATCACTCCGCAGTGACAGGCGATTTACAGATTGATAAAATACATGCTTTTGATATCACTGAATCCTGAAATACTTTGAATAGATGGGGGTAATTGAAGGTCACACAATTTAGGAAATGGAATGGTGGTGACGTCAGATCAGAATACCGTTGGGGTCGTGCGAGACGACTAGGGCAATATAATGAAGAACAGGTAGCGTCCTCTGTGCTACTTTTATTATCTACTGCGTGGTGATTATGGGCAAACACTTCCGCTGGGAGAGGCCTTTAATCCAGCAGTGGATTGTTGTAGGAATGGGAGGGAAAGGTGATATTAGTCAGTCACTCAGGCCTCTCTCGATTTTTTTCAAATTCAAATCTTTATTTGCGTGATTGCAGGTTAACAGCAGGTTGGATCTTATAATAAAACATAACGAGTTCCGTGCTACAATCTGCCATTTTATGGCATTCAAATTATCACAACACCTTAATTACAAAATTATTTTTCCATTTTATACAAAATGTCAGAAAATTAAGGTGAAAAAAGTTTAGTTCATCAAAACTGTGAAATTAAATAACAATGTCAACTTAAAATTAAATATTATAAAGTAAACCAAAATATAAACCTAGAAATAAAATGATTTAAACCTTTAGTTTTAGAGAGAGATATCGCAAACAAATCTTGAAACAAAATCATATCCTGTATTTAACAAAAACCATGAAGATTCGATTACAACCAAATTACAACCAAATTAACGCTTTGGTTTGTAGTGTGAGACTTGTGTTAAATAGTAGAGGTGTTTTTGGAAACTTTTGTGGTCCACTGTTGTGTTAGTATCACCACTTATGAGGACGGTGAGGTAGTTTGCGTATCCCATAGGATATACCCTCACCATAGTGTGAAAGCCTTTTTCTTCCGTTCAACAACAAGGTGCCATAGGTTGCGGATAGGACTCCAGCCTTTGGCAAATACACCACTGCTTATTCTGTTGATGTCTAGTTAGATTACCCACTGCCCATATCAATTTTCGTAGTGTATCTGACACTTTGTATCTTGGAAGAGCTGACTCTATGCTCTTTAATGCAGTTTTAAAGCTTCCTCGAGCTCCGAAACTTAGTGAAATACGGTTTACTTGGATTTATCTCTACTGCTAGCTTTCTGGTTCTGATGTATTGGTAAACATTTCATATCAGATTAATCGATCTCAGAGTTTTATCAAGATTTTTAGTAGAAAAGATGAATCTGGATGATTTGGGCAGCGTGTAGTCGGTTTTTCCTGGTTTCAGCAGTAAAATAAATAAAATAAGCCACGCAATGTCTCGCGAGGCCTCCATTGCGCCGTGATCCACAGTGATCCGTCATCATAAACAACGGTTGATCACGAGCGGCGTGTGGTATAACACACGTGACTGAAATACAATACCGCACCAATTTGACAAAACTATTTGCACGGCTATTCTCTGAACGCATTACCTCGCCTTCATCGTCGACACAACGTCTAGCGAGCCGTGCGAACTGTTACGTCCCTCAAATCCTTGCAACAAATTGCTTACGTACGATTGTTGATTTGCGCAACGATAAAGTTAAATCAGCAATATGTCTCTTTATAAGGCAGTTTAATTTCGATAACCAGTCAGTCGTTTTCGTATTAGCCGAATTTCTATCCAGCTACACACCCGGTTCCTGCCTGCCGGCTGGCTTAACATTAAGATGATTTCTTGAGCACAAGTTGCCGAGAGACCTTAGCAACAAGTGATACGAGCGAATCAATCAAATTGAGAATTGAATGAGGAAAGGACCAATTAAATTTACCAGCTGAGATTTCTTATGGTTAGCCTACTTTCCAAAATCACAAGTTTTCGTATTGACGATTAAAAACGTGAACTAAAGCAAAGTGCAAATATTCTGAGGAATGTATATTCTGTTATAGATGAGTTCAACAACGATCACATCGTTGTAGGAAATAGCACAGCTCGGGCTGTAACGAGACCTGTCGCCAGATGTGTTTCAGGGCGCAACGTCTCTGCGATACCTACGAGTACGTACATACATACATGCGGCCGTTGGACAAAATATTAAGTTATAAGATACATATGCGTAGGTGTTTCGTCTGAGGTTTTGGCCGTTATTGCCCACTCTAACGACAGAGACGTGCCGCTTAGCGCTTTAGCGTTCCGTTACGATGTCGAATAGAAACGAGATTAGGGGAATAGGTTTTTATATAACGTTATCGTTATCATCTTAGGCTGCATCATCACTTATCAGTCGGTGAGATTGCAGTCAAGGGCTAACTTGTAGTGGAATAAAAAATATTACAAAATATGTTTAACCGCAATATTTCTAACCATCGTCATAATCATTTACTAATTACCGGCCCACAGCAGTGCACGGGACATCTCTCAGAATCATACTCATCATAGGCTTACATCGTACTCCACCACGCTGGCCAAGTGCGGAATGGTAGGCTCACAGGCCATTATGAATATTATGGATAACTCTCAGGCATGCGGGTTTCCTCGCGATGATTAGCCTCACCGTGATATTTAATTGCTTGAATTAAAAACGTAGATACATAACTTCGAAAAGTTAGAGGTTCGCGGCGGGGTTCTAACTCGGTACCCCCGAAAGAGAACCGAAGACTTATCCACTAGGCTATCACCGCTATAATCAGTTCAATCGAGTTTATACCGTCGCAACTGTGTGTCTATTGAAAAGTGAGTTTCTTATTGATACATCCATTCGTTTAATCAAACCGCGCAAACAGAAAGCGCAATGAACAAAAAGCAATCATCAAAAATAAACAACACAAATATCAAACAGAATGTAATACACACAATACAATAATTAGGTACTATTTTAGTGAAACTTTGTAGGAAAAGCTATTTATTAAAAGGAATATTGTTTCAATAGTAGAGAAGTTTCACCACTCGGCGTTCAACACAATAATAATGTTGTAACTTCTACTTTGAATGTTTACATTTAAAAACAATTACTGAATCATTTATTTTGAAATAAGGTTATTTTAACAAATACATAATTTAATTTCTTAAAAACTTTTTCAGTTGTTTATTAACCCTTCAAATGTTTCATCTCAGATTAATGTAAATCCCACTGAGTTAAATTTAAACAGATTGAATATATTATTCGTCAAGAGTTTGTATAACTCCGACAGACTCTGGAATAGAATTTAGATTTATTTGATTTTCATTAGATTAACTTCGATTTTTATGGCTTCGTAGATTATTTCAGATTTTAAGACGAAAAAAGGACTTACTCCAAAAAAATTAAGATTAAGACTACCGAAGAGTACCCACACAGTCACAGCGCAACCGAGGAGGGATACCGGCAAATATGCTCTGATTGATGAATAAAAGTAAATGTTTAATATAGAAAAAAACCTAACCGAATCTCGTCAAATGGATAACTGGTTTCTATCTCGCATTGAACAAAACATATATGTAACGGCCGCAGCGAAGTTTGCCAACACCGGCGCAGCAGCCGCTCTGAACTGTTTGCACAATACCTCTAGGATCTAGTGCACAACTTTGCAAAAACCGCCGCTATGGAATAGTTGGCACGCCGGGAACTGCCCGTTACTGTTCGCAACTTTGTTGTTGCTTCACTATCGATTCTAAACTTCGTTTTTATTACCTGATTAAACGCCTGACCAAAACTTATTTTTGCAGAGGCTGTTTTTTTTTTGTTTGTTTGGCTACACAATGCTTGGTGCATTGATGAAACTTGTCACATTAATTTTGTTGCTAAAGTTGCTTATCAATTCGGATGTTTTTTTTTAATCTGAAAAGTGCATCACCTTTAAGCCCTTTCTCGTTGCTCCTAGTAATGGATGCTCTTACGTCAGATATACAGGAGGAGGCACCCTGGTGCAGGCCGTTCGCTGTAGCTGTAGAAATTAAAATGGCTGTAGAAATTAAAGAGCGTTGGCCTGAGAATCAGTCGTACTAAAACAGAACACCTATCAAGTTTCACCAATATTTCCCTAAATGGTGTATTGCTGTCTGTTCCAAATTTCGGTATTCGGATCGCTCTTCCAAATCGAAGGTAATATTGACCGAGACGTGAGGAATAGAATAAATGCAGGATGAATGAAATGGCGGCAGGTCTCTGAAGTGATATGTGACCCATTGCCCATTAATGCCCTTAAAACTTAAGGGGAAAATTTATGAGAAGGTTGTTAGACCAGTCGTTTTGTATGGAATATTGGGCGGTGAAAGAGACTGATGAAAAAAGAGTACACGTGACCGAAATGCGAATGTTTGAGATGGATGTGTGGAGTCACAAGAATAGATAAGATAAGAAATGAGTATGTAAGGGGAAGTATAAAAGCAGCGCGAGTGAAAGAAACGATAGGGAGTAATAGACTAGCACGGTATGGTTATTTAATGGGGAGGGAAAAAAGTCATGTTACCAGAAGAATGTTAAATATGTAACTAAGTGGCCTTCCACATTTGCCCTTGCAAAAGAGTGGATAAAGACGTTGGTCTTTATCCACTCTCGGAGGAGATGGATTGACTGTGTGAAAGAGGACATGCGTGTAAAAAGAGTGCATAGTGAGACGCTGGTTGATAGAAGTAAATGGAAGAAGAAGATATGTTGTGCCAACCCCACATAACGTGCGATAAGGACAAGAAGTAGAAGTAAGAGCACCAGGGAAATCATGCGGATTTTAGATTAGCGAAATTAGCAGCGATATGTTGCGCAAAACTAGATAACAACTCTCTAGGAATTTCTAAAAAACCCAAATAATCGCGCACGTTTTTTCGGACAGTACTACAAGGCTAGAACAACTAATAATTATCGTCGAACCAATTGCAGGTCAAACCTATTTCTGACATTTATGTCGGAATTTTAAAAGTGCCGTTTGTCGCAAGCGCTTTTTTAGTAAAATAAATACGCTAAACTGTCGGTAGAGTCATTACCAACAGACCCGTGGCTGTTCAAAAGAGCTGGCTGTGCATATTACTAAGTAACATTTACATAACAGAAAGCTTCGGGCAGACATCGGAGTGTATCCAGAACTAGACAGAAGTGAATTATACTCGCCATCAAAAAGCTTCTTAAATTGTAACATTATTTTCTGAAGTCTACATATATATATATATATATAGTCTCCGATTTTTTTTAAGTTACTTTTTCTATGTAAATTTATGTTCTAAAGTTGAAAACGAAATGAGTTCGTAGGGGATTTCGTATGCGAATAGGGATTTGATATTTAGGATTATGACATCAGTTCTTTTAGCGCGGTGATGTCTCCCACCGCGGCGCAGGCCTGTGAAATCGGCTGCACTGTCACCAACGACCTGTAAGTGTAATGCCCGCTTCTTATAATATCTGAAAATCCAATACCTGAATATCTTTTCCCGGGCGAGGCAATGTATCGTCTACGCAAGATTCGCTCCGAAACCGGAGCATGCACAGAAGATGTTAACGTGCGTAGAGGGTACATTGCCGAAGATCGGTTTGGTGTGGAGTATAAGGATTGAAGAAATTATAAATTACACCATACAGATTCTTTCATGGAATTCCACAAAGTAACGCCCGTATACATACTCGTACAATACAGTTTAGAACAATGATCACTAGACCTACGAGATTACTTAATATTGAAAAGCAGGTTTTTAACAGAGCACAAAATAAAAAAAAATCTTATCTGCTGTCGATTTGACGATCAACTCGTATCTTGAATGCAGTACGTTTACTCATCGCGAAAATTAATTTCTTAAACAATCACAACATGAATTTACACAAAAGGCAATATTTCCAATAACGTGTGATCTTAGTTCTAGACTAACCACTAGTTTTCCTTTTTCAGCGGATATAAACCTAAAAGGAATATAACATGCCAGCAGACGAAATTATCGTATATTCCGATACCCCCAGGGGTCGATTGTCATGAAGTGATGGCGACAACGCTCAGTTTAGTAGCTCCTTCATTTGAGCAACAATGTGTCGCTATGTTTTATGATTGGCTAAAACTATTTGCTGTAACAGTCAATTTGGGAGAGAATTGTGAGATGCCAGATCAATAATAACATTTTATGGCCGACTTCGAATCCCAGCACGCACCTCTTACTTTACTAAGTTATCTGCGTTTTAAGTAATTAAAATATCACTTGCTTCAACGGTGAAGGAAAACATCGTGAAGAAACTTACATGTCTGAGAATTCTACATAATGTTCTCAAAGGTGTGTGCAGTCTACCAATCTGCACTGGGCCAGCGTGGTGGACTATTGCTTTAACCCCTTCTCATTGTGGGAGGAGACCCGTGCTCTGTAGTGGGCCGCCGATGGTTGATGATGATGACGATGACACATATTCGCATCGGGAAACCAATAACCATAAAATAAGGAAATAGAAATAGTGCCGTGCGCTGTATTCAAGTGGTACCGTATATACCACTTGAATACAGGGCACGGATGGGTCTTACTTTCTAAGCACATGTTATCTACATAACGCGTAAAGCTGTTCCTCAAATGCTGATCAAACTATGATTGCCGATAATTGCAATGTGACCTTTATCTTAATACACCGTTTTCACGAACTTGTTGGTCTAGCAGTTAGAATCGACTACCGACTAAAAGTTATGGGGTTGACTTCCGCATCGTGAATAAAATCTGTGGTTTCTATCCAATTCCGTGCCACGGAATGTTATCGTTGTGTATAGACTATTATAACTAGTATGGGAATAATCTTTGACGCCCTCGTATCCGCATAAAAGCAACGCGGTGGTTCTACGCTCTTAGGCCCGCGTTATGGAGATCGAGCTAACGGGTAACGGATTCAGTATGAAATCTTTTCTTAGCTTGTGTATTAATTTAGCTTGCTACATGAGTTCTGAGTGACATGAGAACCATGCATCTCTAAATGAGTTAATATGTTCTATGTGTCCAACGTGTTTTCCTTGCTCTTTTATAAAAAAATATCTTTATCTTTCTTCCAGCTCCTTAATATTAAATCATCTTAATACATTGCCCCGTTGATACGTAAACAACTTTCTGTATAATACCTACAAAAAGTATTTTACGCATTATTGCATTGGAATGGATAGTACAGAATGTAGTTTTCTCCAAAACGTAGTCTGAATATAGAATTCACGCACTCAACAGTCCGGCCTCGCTTAGGAACATTCCCGAGTGCTGTGATTAGGAAGTCAAATTATCTCAACAGTTAACACAAAGGGCCAATTTAGACTAACTAATTGTGAACCGCGTATGAAATATTAAGGTGTTCATTTGGTGTTGAATATAGGTTCTAGGTGGCCGGATTAACTAATTAACATTAAGAATAGCCATGTTTATGGTCCTTAACCTTTTGTTTACTTTTTTCCCTACACATTGAATACAAATGCCGACCGACAATACGAAAGCCATTGTCGGCACAGCACATGCATAATATATTCGCTTACAAAATCAGCTGCGCCTAATTTTTTTTACGCCACTACAAGTTAGCCTTTCACTGCAATCTCACCGGAAAGAGATGGTAACGGGTTAACCTGGATGGCAGTTATATTAAACCCATACCCTATATCCTAGCTTTAGTTTTAAGTAAACGAATGTATTCATAGCCATTGCCTCACAAATGGTAATATATTATATACGAGTATGTATGAACGCTTCATATGTTCCTGGGAGGTCTACATGAATAAAACATTTTTGATTTTTAATAATTTAAATATCGTACCGGAACGCCAAATTGCTTAGCTATACGTCTATTTTGGTGGGGGTTACGCTGCTAGACCAGACCAGAGAGAAGTCTGAAATTGTAAATTCCCAAATCAAAAACCCACTGAAACAAATTGAAAAACAACCTTGGTTATTGAAGTATTATCGTTATTTACCGATTCATTTGAAAAAGATATCGTCTCAACTCTGCGCTAGGGATGGGAAAGACCTCAGCTAAAATAGCTTTCTGATTTTCACCTGTTACACCCATCCCCCTCACCCTCGCCCCACGAGTCTAGTAACAAGTTCTCAACATTTCAGGACAGGATGTAATCTCCCGCAGTGGTTTACTTTTCAATTCACGCTCATTTGCGTGCTCCCTCTCGCATTTTAAACAATGGGTCGTTTTTATTAGAAATAAATCATTAACACTTGAAATTAATAAACCTCATAAGTCTTAATCGATGTGTTTGTGAAAAATGTTTGTTATTAATATGAATGTTTTTTCAGTGCTGGGTGTATATCTGTAGAAGTATTTATATTCATCAGCTATCACAGTATCTATAACACAAGCTACGCTTACTTTGTGGCAAGATCTCGATGTGTGTATTGTCGCAGTAGTAGTATAGTATTACGTATAAATGGTTTCGTTTGAATAAAATGCGATTTGTGTCCCCAGATAATGTTTACTGGCTTTCAGGAACTCAAAATACGAAATAATTACACACATACCCTATACCGGGTATGGATGATGTATGTAAACAGTGTGCCAAAGAATGAATAGCTAGTGGCCTTATCGCGAACAACCAACCGTAACCATTTCAATTTAGTGCGGTTACTTTTATCGCTTCTAAAACTTATAAACTTCACTCGGCCACTGGACTGCGCAGCGCTTGCCTGCATATTGGCGGGTTGTGCAGAGCGCTGGGAATAGAAGCAGACTAAAGCGGTTTGGATAAAGGGTCGATAACAAGAAATTCTTGTTACGACATATTTCGTATTTCAGGCTTATTGGGATTTCCATATTTCACGGTTTCGTTGCCCGCGCGTACAGCGGCTGCATAATTGTCGAAACAAGCAGGGCCGACCTGATGGTAAATGGAAAACAAGAGCCTATAAAAAGAGCAACAATTCGCAGTTCATGCGAGGTGTACGTCCTGCAACGTGCCGCTTTGTAAGCCATCAATGACAAAATATGTTCGACTGCAGATCACGAGGTCTTGTGATCGATTCCCGGATCGGGCCATTAAATAGTATTGGGTTTTTCTATCCAGGAACTCTTAGTACCAGCCCGGAGATTGGAAATTGGCATTGATCACCCCCGTGCCTCAGAGAGCACGGTAAGGTGTCAGATCTGCCGTCCCATAGGATTTAGGAGATAATAACACCCGCGTAGTTGGAAAGTCTCTCTGTAGATGGATCACCGTGGCCTTAATAGCTCTGGGAAACTGCGCGTGTTTCTTCTATTTTACATACTGCCACGTAACATATATGCAGTGGTCGACTTCAGAATGAGAAGAGTTAAGGCCGTAGTCCACCACCCAGGCTAAGTGCGAGTTGGTGGACTCCACACGCCGTTGAGAATTATGGCGAACTCTTTTGCTTGCGGGTCTCAGTACGATTTTGTATATCGTTGAAGCAAGTGATATATAAAAAAATCACATAATCCTGAAATACTAGTTTAGGTGAAACTCCTACCCTACTAATCTGTATACTCTGCCGGCGAGATAGCCGACCCGTCTATCAGAATCCAGTAAAAAATAAATAAAACCGAACAATGGCTTTATATCCGATACGATATTATTTAGCAATAAAGACATTTTTTATGTTTTGAGGCGTATATACAAACTAGTGACGTCACCCCGGAGACTGATAAACCTACTTTATAGCTCATAAACTATATTATCTATATCATTGGAAAGTCTCAGGGCGCGGCCCCCGAGCCTGAGTTACGCGCGGCCTGGGGGTTCGGCATGATCGGCTTTAATATGTAAAATTGTGGAAGTTTACCGACATTATAATAAAGAGTGTTTACAGCTACGTCAGAGTCGCGCACCGGGGGTTTTGTATAAACCGGTCCACAGCTGGACTAGAGACCTCTCCAAACGGGAGGGTTTTAGCGTAATCACCTCGCTATTCCTTTCGTGGTCTAGTACGTCGCCCGCGGGTAGAGGAGAGGTGGTGATAGCTGTATTCTGACCTTCCATCACCATGCGGCGCGATCTACGATTAATTGTTAAATATTAAAAAGAATCCCGAAAAGTATTTTAAGGAATGAAAAATTAATTCAAATCGCGACGGATCGGACGCTCCGTTTTCAAAATTGTACCTTCAGCCGCTTGGGCAGCAGGCTGTCTGTCATCCAGGACTTATAGTTATAGATAGCTAAGTAATAACTTATTTTGAGACATATTAAAGCATTATCAGCAAACTGGCGAGCGGGAAAAGTGGTGTTTTACGAGCGTCTCGTAGCGTGCACCATTTCAAATCATAACTTGTCGTCCTTCGTGTGCGCGTGTGAGTGCGGCCACACAGACACGCGGCTAATATAATAATCGCACAATCCGTCGCATCGCTGGGCAATCTTCTTGAAGTGGAGGTACAATGTTGGTAATATTTAATAACATAAGTACGAAGCAGACAGCTCGCAGGCGCCGAGCGCTGTGTGACCCAAACTTTTATTTAAGCGCGCACGGTAACAGTGACATTCATTTACCCAATGTCATTCTTTTTAACCCCCAAAGCAAAAACTACGTCTACTGTGTGTCTATGAGTGTGTGTGTGTGTGTTTGTGTCTGTGGCATCGTAGCTCCCAAACAGATGAACCTATTTGATGAGATTTGTTTTTTTTACTTTGAAAGGTGAATTAGTTGAGATAGTTCTTACTAAATATTATCACGTAGTTTGTTCGATTTCGCAAGTCAGGCAAAAAAGTCAGGCCTATTTGGGTTTCCACTTTTAAACTTACCAGTACCAGCATACAGTTTGGAAAGCGCTGGCCACCCCATAAATAAAAAGCAGTGATAGCCGTGGTTAGGGCTTCGACCCCCTTTTTAATTTCATCAATAACCATTGCTTTAACATGCTTGCTTTAACATTGAAGGAAAATATCTCGAGGAAAACTGAACGCACGAGAGTTTTTCATAACGTTCTCCAAAGTCGTGTCAAATTACTAACATAATATGATATTTAGACTGCCATCCCTCACTGAATCAGATGAAGTCATTTTAGTTTCATGAAACAATGCTTACTCCAGTCTCCTTATTTCCTACTCTTTTGTGAATGTGGGTAACATTGACAATGGTTATTAAATTACAGAAACAAGGCAGACGTTACCCTGTTAAAAAAAAATATATGATGTGAACACGAGCATTTTTTCGCGAGCTTAAATTGTTTCTTTTGACGGCAGTTAAACGTTATGATAACAGAAAGACGTCCGCGCACGGCTAAAATAAACAGTCGGTAGCCGCCACGCGCCGCCCGCTCGCGGAGCTGCTCGCTTTGAGCAATTGTTTATTTTACTTCATCGGTTAGTTTATACAAATCCAGAGTCTATTGTGATCACACGGACTTTTGAAGAAACCATTATGATAAAAGGTGCAATGCTAAAACCAAAATACATTTGTTCATCTAAACTTATTTATCGATGTTAAGTTCTAGCTGGAATAGCAACCTATCAAATCCACCATTAGCCTCTAGCAAACCACCGCTTGAATAAAGTACTCCCTTCCATTGGGCGGGCTTTAGTGCAGTGGTTTGCCACAAAGCCACTGGACAAGCAGGTTTGTGGTCGTAGTAGTAGCACGGAGGGTGCCTGTTCACTGTTAGGAAGAGGTAGAGGAAGAGAAGGGGTGGTGCCGTCATGAAACGGCACATCAACGGTCAAAATGGAGAGAATTTGTAATTTACGGAAAATTTAATTTTTTCATGAATGTTGTTACAATTAATTTCTTGTGTGTCTTATGAAATAATAAATAAAATAAAATGTATGCATAATCAATTATCCCTAAATGTATATTAGGATACAGCACTTATAACAAATAATAACTTTATTTGTTCTGTCGTTTTTGAAATGAAAAATCTCTAGAGTTAATAAATTATATACAATTACTACATATACTAAGACATAACACACATTGCCATCTAGCCGCAAAGTAGCTTGTTCTATGTGTTATTATATACTTACATGATTGACGAATATTTTAAGTAATATACATAAATACTTTTGATATACAGATAAACACCCAGACTCTGAAAACCATTGATGCCCATCACACAACCATTTTTCAGTTGTGGGAATCGAACCCACAGTCTTGGCCTCAGAAAGCAAAGCACTGTCTAGTGCGCCAATCGACCCTCAAATTACAAAGTAAACGCGATCAAAACCGCGGGAAATCACTTCTATGTAATGCAATGTTTGTATCTAATACAAAATGTGTTGGCTGAGGACGGCTGCCATTTTTAGATGTTAGTACTCGGTTTAAAGTTTATATGACTGTGTCGTAGGGTTTACGGCTACGAAATAAAATTATGCTGTGGAATCCTGAAAATTGTTGCTTTTCTTTGCGTGTAATTTGCGAGAGAAAACTCGTCTCACGAAATTGGAAGGGCCCGGTATCATAGCGAGAGGCATGACCCGACTATTATCTTTCGTTAGCGGGAGCCCGAAATGGAAGTTAATAAGTTAATGGAGCGATCCGCATTAGCTACGCAAACAATAATGCTGCTCCAAATTAACGAGATATTGACAAGAAGGCGCGAGCAACCGTGCAAACAACAAGGCTTAAGGAGCGATGCAAAGTACTTGTGATGAAAGTACAATTTTAATGAGCTACTCTTTCACGCCTCCAGACATACAAAAAGCTGTTATAAGTTTCACCAGTTTGAATGCGGTTAATGCACTACGTTTAAGTATAACACTTCGGGACTGGTCGTGAGATGGCAGATTATGAAAAGGGGTATTGCAATCGGGTTTTAAATTTTATTGCAAGTCTTCATTTTCCTAAAAATCAACTGGGCCAATTTAGATTGCTCTAGAGGCCTAGGATATGATATATACCTAAAAGTGGTACCAGAGGGTGCAGTAGTAGAGAGGCCAGCAGCGGCCTTGTATTCTCAATGATAAGAAATAATTAGAATACACTATAAAACAATCGAAGATAGCGCTAAATGGTGATAGCCCAGTGGGTGGGAGCTCGAATTCACTTTCGGGGGACCGAATACGAATCCCAGCGTGCACCTCTAACTTTTCAAAATTATTTTAAGTAATCAAAATATCACTCGCATCAACGGTGAAGGAAAACAAAGTGAGGGAACTTACGTGCCTGAGAGTTCTCCATAATGTTCTTAAAGGTGTGTGGAGTCCACAAATCCGCAGTGGCTCAGCGTGGGTGACAACGGCGGGAGGAGACCCGTGTGTTGTAGTGGGCCAGTAATGGGTTTATATGATGATGGTGATGATAAAAAAATCAAACGTGAAACTTATAATACATATACCCTGTTTCCTGTTTAAAAAACTCTTTTGATCGTGATTTACTGATTCTTTAATCACACGGCATGTTGGAAGCCAAGATCCATGTGCACGTAACATAATCCGCAACTGTATAGTTATTAACAGAAACAAAGGGCGAGATGTGAGGGATAAAGAGCTGGGAATTAATGCTTGAGTACATAAAACCTCCCTCCCCCCTCCGCACTACATACCTTCTCAGTGCAGTCCACGAAAACAATAGCGGATCAAATGACGGGACTGAGTGCCGCCTGCAACCCCGCCGCCGCCGCCTCACTAACTATTATTATATTCTTATTCTTTAAAGATACGAATGTCAACCCACGTGGCCGGGAGTGGATGTATTTCAGCCGGCTAGAGCCTGGAAGTGGCGTTGGATGGGATTATTCGAGGCGCAAAAGAGATCTATAATCTTCAAAAGTATTCAGTTAAAATGTTTACAGTACGGTATACCTTAACACCAGATGTTATTAAAAACCTAGTCAAAAATAATGAAATCATAATTTCTCACAAAGTTTATAAGTATAATTACAAGATGCTTTCGTACGGTTAGTTTACATCGGTCTGAAATATAAAATCTAATTTAGATCAGTCGTTCCGGCGCGAGTTCTCATGAACTTTGCGTTCAAAATGGCGGCGCGGGAGTCGGGAGCGAATTAGCGTTTAATGAGCGTCGTAAATGTTACTGCGTGAAATGACCCACGCACGCTGACTCTCCGGGCGCTCTTAGCGATGGACAGGCTCACCGGTGAACGGGGGCGGTGAGGCCTACTAGATGACTGGAATTGGATTCAGTCGACAGATTTTTTTTTTTTTTTAGTGCTTTTTCGGAAGGACACTTGCCGATAACCACCTAAGGGGTTGCTACGGCGTCACCGGGGGAGTGGGGCGAGCGCGAAAGCTCGCCATGAGAAGAGCCCCAGGGCTCGACGACATCGGGGGGAGTATGGGAGACGTCGACCCGAGGGTGCCTCCTGCGAGGACTCGGACCTCGGCTCGGTTCGACGTTAATCTGACTGTTGGTGGACTTTTGGACTAATCATTGTTTAGTCCGAACGCCCCCGTGACCGTGGTAAGGATCCACGTCCGGATGACGTCAGAAATCGGGGCCCTCGTCTTCGCCGGCGAAGACGCTGTGAATGTTGCGTGTGTGTGTGTTGTTGGGACACGTTGTCGGTAGTTATTTTGTCGTCAGGGTCGTCAAGGACATGCTTCGGACGTCGCCGCTTTGGTTCGACGTCGGGGACGGGGGTATAAGTGGACGCCTCGACCACTAGGGGGTTGGGGTGTCGGACTGCATTTTCAAAGTAGGTCTTTGATAATGTTTTCATGTACTGGGCTATGGTGGGAAGATCGAGGTCTCGGTGGAGATCTACGTTGCGCATGTACCACGGACTGTCCGTGGTCATACGCATAAATTTGTTCTGCAGGACTTGAAAGCTCCTGTAGGAGCTGTGAGGGCGATGGGCGAATACGACGCTGGCGTATGTCATAATGGGACGTATGCACGTTTTATACAAGGTTACCTTGTGACGGAGGGATAATTTGCTTTTGCGGCAAATCATCGGATAGAGACGACCCATCACATACGCAGCCTTGTTGCGGGCCTTGCGAATGTGTGCGGTGAAGCTCATTCTATGATCGAACGTTACTCCCAGGTATTTGGCCTTGTCTTGCCAGGGTATGGGACGCCCGTAGAGGGTGACCTCTGCGGGGTTTACCGTGAAGCGGCCTCTCGGTTTGCCCGTGAAGAGCACCGCTGCGCTCTTCTCGGGGTTAACCTCGATCCTCCAGAGGCGGAACCACTTGCCCAGCAGGTGGAGCGCCTTTTGGAGTCGACTTGCAATGTTGCTCTTTTTGGGATCGGTCGCAAAGAGAGCGGTATCGTCGGCGAATTGGGCCAGTTTGACCGTCGCCGGTAGGTCGCGGGGAATGTCGCTCGTGAAGAGCGCGTATAGAAGTGGGGAGAGCGCGGAGCCCTGAGGGACTCCCGCTCGTATGGGTCTAGGGGAAGAGAGCGTACCGTCTAGACGATAGCGAAATGTGCGATCGGTGAGATACGCTCGCAGCAAACGAACGAGACTAGCTGGCACGCCCAGATGGTGCAGCTTGTACAACAAGCCGGCGTGCCAGACCCTGTCGAAGGCCTTGGCAATGTCTAAGAACACGGCCCCAGTGGGGCTCATGTGTCTGTATCGATTGAATCCTGCCAGTATGTGCTCCGTGAGGCGGTGCGCTTGGTGGACGCAAGAGTGCTTGGCTCGAAAGCCGAATTGCTCGTCGTTAAGGAGGTTTTTCTCCTCTACGACTGCCTTCAGTCTGTGTAATATTACCCTCTCATACACCTTTGCTAAGGTGTTGAGGAGGCTTATAGGGCGATAACTGGAGGGAAGGTCGCGGGGTTTGCCCGACTTGTGGATACCTATGACTGTTGCTTCCTTCCACTGGTTGGGGAAGTAGCAGTTTGCCAAGAATACATTAAAAATTACCACAAGTAGGTTGATAATTTGTCCTGGGAGTAACTTTAGGGTTTTATTGGTAATGCCGTCGGGGCCTGGGGCTTTCTTAGAGTGGAAACCCTTGATAATAGTATGAACTTCATCGCAGGTCGTCGGGGCGAGAGGTTCACCATCGGGAGGGGTCGAGAGGATTGTTGCGAGTTCGCTTTCGACTCGCAAGACGTGGGGCCTATCAATGGATACGGTGCTCGGAGAGCATTGGGATTCGAGGCAGTCAGCCATGCATTCAGCCTTATCGATATCTTCAAAGGCGGGCGGAAGGTCGGGGCGTGCTAACGGTGGGAGGGCGGGAGCGCGGGTCATTTTGAGAGCCTTCGCCAGTTTGTAGAACGCACTACGCGATGGCGAGAGCTCCCCCAAGAACCTGTCCCATTGTCCGTGTCGGAGTGCGGTAATGATAGACACTACCTTCCTCTGGGCTCTCCAGAGTTCTAACCGATTCTGTCGTGTCGGATATTTGTCATGCTCCCTATGGGCCCTATTCTTGTTTGTGATTAGCTCTCGCGCGTCCTCCGTGAGTACCATGCGGTAAAATCCGCACGGCATCTCGCGGGAGCATTCGCTCGTAGCGTCACAAACGTGGTTGGTCAGGTGCAGTGAGGCTGCCTGGGCTTGCTCTAATGTCTCTACGACGTCAGGAATTTTAGAGAGGTGCACAGAGTCCTTCGCTTCGAGTAGCCCGGAGAGCTTCTTGAAGTCGATGACTTTACGGGTCGGGAGGATCGCGGGGCCTACGGGGCCTAGCTGTAGTTTGACAGGTCTGTGATCCGAATATAGCTCGGATAGCACTTCCACAGAGTTCACCTGAAGGGTGATATTCTTGAGGAGCGCTATGTCGAGTATGTCCGGTCGGTCGATCGAACTATCCGACATCGGGAAGCGAGTCGGCGAGTCTGGGGCAACTACGATAAAGTTGAGGTCGGGTCGTCTGACAAGTATGTTAAGTTGTCGTCCGTGCGCGTTAGTGGAGCGGGACCAGTCGGTGTGCTTAGCGTTGAAGTCGCCAGCCAAAATGACAGAGTCACCTAAGGAGAGGAGAGCGAGTAAGTCACTCTCTAAAAAGGTTTTGTTCGGTGAGAGATAAACGGATGCTAGTATGATCGACGGATGGCCGGTCATACCCACCTGACATACGGAGGCTTCCATGTTGGTAAGCTGTGGAGGATCGAGAGGAGTGCAGTGAAGAGCCCTTCTGTAATAGATCGCGGTACCACCCAACCGGTTGGTGGTCCGATCATTTCTAATTAAGTTATAATTTCCAACTTTGGGATCGCTTCTACTAGGTTTTAAGAAGGTCTCTTGCACTAGGAAGATATCGATTTGTTGTGCACATATAAATTCACGGATTTGATGCATTTGATCGATAATGCCGTTTGCATTAAAGAAGCTGACTGTCAGGGAGTGTGGTTTTACCCTACCTTTATATGTACTACCCATTAACGGATTGCTTTTTGGATAGTCCCGATGGTTGTTAGGAGGCTAGAGTGCTCACGCATAGCCTGGTTGAGGGAGACCTTTGCCTTTGCAAAGAATACTTTTACCTCGTTCATGTCAACCGCAGACACGAGGTACTGGATGAAGTCCAGGGGGTCCATATCCGGAGATAGGTGCATGGGCGAGGGCGCTGAGGCCGGGTGGGCCGCTGCCGGTGCGGTGGCCTGAGGGGCTACCGGCACCGGTGCGGGGGCGGGGGCGGAGGCGCTAGGCGCTCCGTTAAGGGGCTTGGCCCATGCGCTGGTAGCGGGTACCGGCGCTGGGACGAAGCGTTGGGCGGGCTGTGCTGCGGGTCTCCGAGCCGGCGGCGGACCCCTGCGCCGTGTAAACTGCGGCGCCTTTGGGCATCCGCGATAATTCGCGGGGTGCCCTTGGGTGTAGCAGAGTACACAGCTCGGTGGTTCGTCGACGGTCGGGTCCCGTCGGGAGCAATCGGCGGTGCCGTGGTCGCCCAGGCACTTGACGCACCTAGGGCGGGCGAAACAATTCCTTGCGGAATGGCCGTACAGTTGGCATCGGTGGCACTGGCCGACCTTGCCTCTGTTATGGGGCTTCTCGATAGTGAGTCCTGAAAGGTGGCACACTTTTTCGAGATTGTAAATCTCTTTACCTTCGGGGGAAAGTTCTAATAAAACGAGAACCATCTCGTAGACATATTTCGTCCTGGTATTGTACATCCTATGTACCTCCAGGACAGGTAGATTTTGCGACAAAAGGTCGGCTTTTATTACCTCGGAGCTAATCTCCTTCGGTAATCCTTTAATGACGACGCGGAGAATGCGTTCGTCTCTTAGGGCGTAGGTATGAAAACCTATATTATGCTCTCTGAGCATTGAAGTTAGCCGACGGTGGTCGTCGGAGGATAGGCACTGTACTCTAATGCCTATAGCGGTGGATCGGGCACCGGTGAAGCCGATGCCGTTCGCTTCAAGAAGCGGGATGATTTTCATCCATGCGAGCTTGTCGCGGATGAAGAGAGGTGGGATTCTATCCCTGGGTTGGGGTTGCTCCTCCATAGGGGAGTCTTCGGGCTCGTCTTCGTCCGCAGGGGAAGCCTGGGACGCTGCGCGAGGCGCTGCGCGGGGCGCTTGGGACTGGGTCTTAATCGGGCGGTCCGTTACCACTTTCTTTGGCGGGTTCGCCTTGGATTTGGAAGCCTTAAGCTTCCGCTTTTTAGCACCGACGACGGTGAAGCCGTCGTCGGTCTCGGATGATGCCGGGGAGGTAGATTCTTCGATCGCTATCGCAGGGATAGCGACCGGGTCTTCAGTAGTCGGCTCTGCGGGAGCCGGGGATTGCGGGCTGTCCGTGAACACTCTAGGCCTAACAGTCCTAAAGCGGTTTAGGTAACCCGCGTTATTCTCCTGGAGGTCCTTTAAGAGGGCCTCCAGATTAAGGTCGGAGTCGGCGAGGGCCATGGCGGCCCCCGGGGTAGCGGTTGACCTCCCTGCCATGCAGGGAGGTGTGTGCCTAAAAAAAGGGTGTGGCCCTATGGGGCCTCGCCTTTAGGTGACGAGGGTGTTAAACTACGCTAATAATAACACGTGTACTTACAGGAATCCTAGACCCTAGAACTACACTGCACTACCACAACGCAGAAACGGACACTGATTTCCACTGACACTTTCACCTCGAGCAATCGGTTGCGAGACAGACATCCGTACGGGACGGATGCGCGAGTCGGAATGAGTCGACAGATTGCTGCTCGTAGTTCCCTATAAGACGTTACTTGCTCGCAATCGTAGGATCCCTTTTGAGTATAATCGAAACTCAAATACTGCACTACCGTTTACCAGTCGCATGGTGGCGTAAACTTTCCTTAATATTTCTATGTCTTTACATTTCCTCGGGCTATATTACCTTAATATTTACGTCATTCTAAAATCGAACCTCATGAAATGGCTTAATGTTAGGCCAACTGCGAGACAGTAAGATTTTTATAGAGTACGGTATTTTGAAAATCCCATGAGTACCGTTACTTTCGCAACAAAAACCAAGTCGATTGGTTGGTTAGGTGGGGCGTAAAGAAAGGACAAACAAACTCACTTTTGCATTTATAACATTATTAAGGATTGTTGCAAGCCATTTTCTTGGCAGAAAACTTATTACCTATAACTTTGAGGCTCCACCCGGGAATCGAAGATAGGAATTTAAAATCTGCACTGCACGCTAAAGTTTAGGACAACAAGGCAGTTTGGCTCATATGTCACGGGACGAGGCAGTCTCTCAAAACACAACATTTGATTAAAATTATCTGCTACTAATAGTCACCAACACAGAACATAGAACAAACGCTGAAGTTAACCACGCGCCACATTACGGGTTCATGCTGTTATCACATATTTGAAATGGGATTAATGTTACGTGTCGTGATTATCGTGTTCCTAGCAGAGTGTACATTGAAGATGCACAGCGCGTGTTTACATTGCTGTTAGTTTTAATCTGAAAAGCTGTCATGGGACCGGCGACCGGCGCGACAGTGGGACACTCGCCGCATAGCAACCCGCCAAATAGTATAAAGGCACTACTAAAAACACTAGACGTCGTAAGTTGTTGACGTAAACAAATCCAACCTTTTGAAACGCCAGCTCTTAGGTTTCTGTAGCTCTGCAATAGTCACATTGTCAGAACTGTAATCTACATGTGTTTAGAAAGTGGGACTAACTTTTTATAACAAGTTGCCTACAGAATCTGAAAATCTGACTCAAAAAATTGTTTGAGTAAACTCAAAAAACTACGATTTAAATGAATGTTTACTGTAAACTGTATGCCCTTTTTAATTTTGGTTTATAATTTCAATGTATTGATACTTGGCATATTTATATTTTGTTATTTTCCATTTTTTGATAATAATCCTTGTTAACCCTCGACGCGTAAACAACGGGGTGTTTTAAGTCTGATGTGTCTGTGTGTGTGAGTGTGTATGTGTGTGTCTGAATGTGGCATCGTATTTCCCGAACGGATGAATCGATTTTGAATTTGTTCTTTTTGTTTGAAAGGTGAATAAGTCTTGAGTGTTTTTAGCTATACTCGTATATGATGAATATCGGTCTGAGATGGTCGCCGCAACAATAAACAGAGCAACACTCCGCAGGGCTTGCGTGTCCATGACCAACCTGAGGCGTAGGTGCTACACCTTGCATGCCTGTAATGGCAGCGGCAACCACGCTCTTCAGACCGCAACACAACTGTGGTGCTCGGTGGCAAAATAAGCATGGCGGTGGTACGTACCTAAGCTAACTCAGTCACAAAATGCTCTACTGCTAATTTGATAATATGATAAGTGAAAACAGGACTTGTCCACGGCTAAACGGAAGAGTTCACCGACGGTCTTGATTCCGGTGCACTCTCTGAGACTTCTATCGCCTAGCAACCCCTCTTCTTCCTGCAATCATTATGGTTTGTAGAGGTCGGTACCTTTCTGCTGCTGCACACACTAGCGCTGCAGGACTGGCAAGGACTTCTGCGTTAGGTACTTTAGGCGTCCAGCATAAGCGGAGCATTCTGGGAAGGGTCCACATTTCGCAGGCTTGGATTCTCCGTCGCAGGTCTTCTACGATCGTCCATGCCTCACAACCATACTACTGGCCAAATGTACCTAACTCTGCAAGAGTCTGACGCGGAGCTCCAGTTCACAGAGACTGAGGTTTGCCTACAATTATTTATTTGATATTAGTTTAAGATAAGCTCTTAGAATGTTGGACGTGGGGGAGCCAAGAGTGGTGTGCAGTTGTTGTGTGAATGAATAAATAATACTCTCGCTATAAGAGCGCCGCCGCCGGCGCGCTTTGATTTCAAGTTTATCATAATTTCGTTTTATATTTTAGTTACTGCAGAGCGTTAACTTGCTCTTTGAAAGATACAATAAGATGGAAGAAAGAGCTCGGCGTGGAGTTTTCACAAATCCGTAATAACCAAAAATTATTTTAAAGCGGTGACCTTTATAAACATTGAGTAATACTAAATAAGGCAGTAACAATAAAGCAGTGATAGGGACTTCGGCTTCCACTCCGGGAACCGAATCCGTCCACCAACACGTGCACCTGTAACGTTTCGGAGTTATGTATGTTTTAAGCAATTAAATATCACTTTAACGGTCAATGAAACATCGCAAGGAAACCAAGATGACTGATAATTCTTCATGATGTTCTCAAAGACTATGTATATAGCATATATATAGAGTACTAGCTATTGCCCGCGACTTCGTTTGCTTTTGATTTTGTTTTTTGATGTGGCATTAAATTTAGTTGTAGAAGTATTCAGTGTCGCTAAGCCTTAAATGAGGGGTTTGCTGCTGTCCGCTGAGAGTTCTGTTCTCTATCTCAAACCGCAGTTGGGGCAAAATTAAACACATATTATAACCTCTATAGTACAAAAATAATTATTTCAAATCGGTTATAATTCGTCGGAGTTATTGTGTAAAATCGTCATACTCTCATCTCCTCTCCCAAAGGAACCGAACTTAATGTCGGGATAAAAAGTATCCTATATTACTTCTAACATTTCCAAGAATATGTGTACAAAGTTTCATGAGGATCGGTCCAGTAGTTTTTGCGTGAAAGCGTAACAAACAAACAAAATAAAATTTATAATATTAAGTAGGGATTTATGTATATATAGGTATATCTGCAAATATATAAGTTTATTAATATGCACCACGCCATCGATTGCCTGGAAGAGATCGCTATGTGGAATACTTTTCGTTTAATTTTTATCTACAATTGTTCTGCATATCGATGTGGTGTAGAATAAAGGTATATGCATTCATTTAGACGGTCGATTGGCGCAATGGGCAGCGACCCTGCTTTCTGAGTCCAAGGCCGTCGGTTATATTCCTACAACTGGAAAATGTTTGTGTGATGAACATGAATGTTTTTCAGCTGCTGATACGTATACGTACTGATACCTACTATAAGTATTTATTCATAAAAATATTCATCTGTGATCACAGATGGCGATGTGTGTACCGTCGTAGTATATTTATTTATTTATTATTCATTTATTCAAAAACGTGCTACCAATCTGCACGTAGTGAACGTAGTTAACAACGCTGAGAGCCGTGCTTTATACTGGTACTGGTTGATAATGATAATTAAAGAACTATTTCTTAAATTTATTTCTAAACACTCCGCCGGATACAAAGTCAATTATCAAATAGGTAGGAATGAAACAGCACGCGTTTAACATAAAAGATTTCCTTTGCCTGAGTTCCGAGAGAATAGTCATAAATATCACGATATTTACTGGCCGCCCGAGCCTCGCGTAATTTAGGTGAAATATTTCCACAACGCTATCCAGTATTGATATTGTAGCGGTGATAGCCCAGTGGAAAGGAGCTCTACTTCACTTTCGGGAGCCGAGTTCGAATCCCAGCACGCATCGCATCTCTAACTTTTCTAAGTTATGTGCGTTTTAAGTAATTACAATATCACTTGCCACAACCGTGAAGGGAAACATTGTGAGGAAACCTGCATGCCAGAGAGTTCTCCGCAATGTTCTCAAAAGTGTGTGGAGGACACCCCTGACCTGTAGTGGGCCGGTAAAGGGTTAATATAGTGATCCAGTATTGTAGCTGGTACCTTTACTCAATCACATTTGTACACTAATTTGTTACTAACCTATTGTATTGAATGGTTATTATTGCGGTTATATACAAACGTCTGGGAACCTTTTGTTTTTCTGGAATAAAAAGTAAGCCATGTTACTCCGTCCTTTCATCTAAGTGTATGAAATCCAAATCAAGATTATTGTTTCGTTGGCGCGTGAAGGAAGGACAAACAAACAACTTTTCTATTTATAATATTATTTAACATTTTGCTAACAATATAACTCTCCCGGATTACAATATTATTCAAGCGTTGAGCATTGACTCGTAAACACACTCATCATCGCAGCAAATATTGCAGTAATCCTCGTGGCGATATTTCACGCGGAGTGCCGCTGAGGTAACTTTGATTTGTGGGTATTTGATTGCACTAAAAGAATGAGTGCCTTAAGGTCAGCGCAGATAGTGCATACTGTTTTAGCATGCCTGAGCACTATTTGTCCTTGTCTTTACCTTATGAATATATAGTTATACATGCTGAAAGGTATACTTTGACAACAATTACAAAACAGCTGTAAATATGTCCTAAAGTATGCATGGCGCAGACAAGGTGAATATTAAATAAATTAGTGACCGATTTAAAAAATAAAAATAACTAAGTATTTATTACGCCTTTGCTATTTAGGCCTGGCCAGAAAGTGTCTCTGAGCGGGCGTCTATAAAGGCACGTATATTAAATTATATGCAGATCCAAAGAGTTACCGACACGACTCCGTTAGTTTAGAAGTCAGATTAGCAATGTGCGGACTTTAGTAAAGTAATAAAAACGGTGCGGTCCCGAGGAGCTGGACTTCCAATTAAAGGGCATTATTTTTAGAAAGTTTTTAGACTCCTTAGTTGATTGGTTATCATGTTCAACTGCTGAACTCGGGTCTAGAGTAGGACCAAAATACTTATATAATATTAGAATTCCCTGTAAACAAAACAAATCCTGGCAATAGTCAAGAATAAGGGAAAATCCGGGAAATGGCCGAAAGCGGTGCATTTATGTAAGTAGAGTTGTGTGTCTCATTACGGGGACAGGCGCCCAGCTGTGGTCATTCAGTATGAAGACGATGACATGGTTATTTCGCTGCGCGCTTACGCTGAGCTTTATACTTTCAATGGTATTTTAAAAAGCCTTTTTGCAATATTTTCGTTCGATCTTGCACAAAAATTACATAAAAGTGAAACTTCGAACACACAATATATATAACTACCTCCTGGCGAAAAGGGTTTAGTTATTTGCATGGGCCATTTTGCAGAGTTTTAAATTCGAACTCGGTACTCCGCAAGTGAAGTCGAAGTCTTACCCACTGGACTATCACCGCTTCAATAAAAATAAGGTAATAAAAAGTTTATAACTTACGTCCCATCCCGCCATGTTCAAATCAGATCTTTACGAAAAAGGTGTGCTGCCTTCTTATAAGAAATATCAAGATTTATCGATGTCGAAACCCTTCCCTGGGATGGGCAGGGTAGTTAATACACCTTTTGCCTCTGAAGGATTTCTGCACTGTAATGTCATAGAACGCTGACTAAACACGCAATACCGCGGACAGATCGGAGTCAATTTGAATGATTTGAAAAGGCTTTCAACGGAATTCGAACTCCACTGCGAACATATTCTCGTATATAGATAGGCCCTAGAATTATGATTACTTAATATTACTTGCGGTTTTAGTTTTTGCCAGAAATCTAGTAGAAGACGTAAGATGTACGTCAGTCGGTAAATTAAAATGAAACATGGTTCACGAATAATGGTTTTATTGTAAGAGGAAATGATTAATCACTTAGTTACCTTTTCACGCTGAACATTATATTATTTTTATAAAGAATACGCATTTTAGCCCGCGTGGAGTTTCTGTTTTCCCGCAGGGCTAATACATTTCCCGGGAACCTTAATCTTACTTTGCTTTAATAAAATATATTAATAAAACGCACAATATTTTGAGGTTTATCGGAAAGTTATTAGTTGAAACCTATCCTAAAGTCTCAGTCGGTCAACTGTTGGAGTTTAGACTTTTTGGTCATTTCAGGATTAAATAAGGTGGTACGCTAACCCTTGCTCGGCCCTAAATAAATATCTGATCAGAAATATTTTTGACGATTCTGCAGACAAACAACCTATAAATATTATAATGGTGTCATAGCTTTATTACACTTGTAGGAGAAATAAAACAGGCAAATAATTGCGCTCTCAGTGGACGCAAACAAGCATATTTATCACTACAAAAAGCTCGCCTAAAAGCTTTTGTTGGACAAACAACTTGGCAACATAAGCCTTATTTATATAATAGTATCGGATGTTTGAAGAACACAAAACGTTTTGAATCCAGAGAGTGATCTAGAGCGATAATTGTCTCTGCAACCTTATAATTATTGCAGTGACTTTGGTAGCGCCACTGAGCCGTGTAGATGCTCAATCTAATGACCGAGCGAAATGTAACAATTTCATACTGTAACAATTAATTGAGTATTTGTTTTTCAAAAAAGCAACTGCTGTCTGTCTGGCTGAATTCCATTCGGTAGAGTCTACTGTCTAACTGTCCGAAAGAGTTCATATGCTGTTAAAATCTTACTTAATAAGAAACACGTTGTGGTGTACATTTTGACAGCTCTTCTTATAAGAATAGTAAATTTTTATATCACAATTTGTAATCAAGTTTTAGGATTAGAATGTAACCGAGAATAAGGGCTCCCTACATATTACTTTCCATCCAGCATTAAGTCATTATATAGGTACTGCGGCCAGTTCGCTTGTCTGGTAGAGCTTCGAGCCTCTGTAAACAAACACAAGGGATCATTAATAGTCGCGGTGAAAACAAAAGGCACTAAGTTTAATTAATGACTACGAATTAGGCAATTAATATTCATCTACAACGTCAACTCGGTTCATTAGTTCACTGATTGTCACCATAGCTGTACGATAGCACTAGGTATACAGATAATAGCTTACCTAAGCAGCTGAGGTACACTTTGCCAGACTGTTTTTTGATGATCTGTATAACTCGCTTTTAAGACTTCATGATATACAGAATATCTGTGAGGGAAAAAGCTATAGCAAACGTTAAAAAAAATCTGATAAACAGTTCTTATGAAGAGCAATGTTTTCATTAGAATATTCTTCCAATTCTGCGAAAATTGGTTTGAGAACCATCCACCGTCTATCAGGTGCTTCTCTATCTAGGTCCTTGGAATAAAACGACTTGGGAAATCCTATAGATACTCTCTCCATGGATGTCCGAAACGTAGGTACGTAAATGAAATCGGAGCAAAGATTGAGCGGAGATTATAAAGAAAGGGTTATTACTATTTGCTATTTTTAGGCAACAATCCGCATTGATAACATTGTGCAACCCTTTCTTAAACAATAAAATGTTATTTACAGATCAGGACGCTCGGTTATTACATTGTAGTTTTAAGGAATAATTGGTTATTGTAATTCTTTTCAAAAGATAATAATAAAAAATATTTATCTAATTCATAATAATGAAAAGATAATGTTCTTAAAAAGAGTATTTCTTATTTACACGGCGTGCGTTAGAAGCCTGTGTTATCGTTTGCTACTTTAAAGCCTATTAACTGCAGGGAGTTCTAAAAACTAGGCTTAGAGATGTTTTTGTGAGGGAGCTGTAAATGCTATTATAGTTTAATTAACAGCTCCGTCATGAAACCATTCATAAAACATCATTTGTTTGTATACACTATCTAAACATATTACTGCGTTATATTATAATAGAGCGTTAAATTACCGTGAAATAAAAGTCCGTTAACTAAATCGGCAACTTTTAACCAATAACGTAAGTGCGTAGCTAACACTTGGAAGATACCACCACAGCCTGAAACCTAATCAATCAAAAGTTGATATGCGAAAGACGTGAGAACTTTGCCCAGAAGCGTCGATTATTTACTAAAACACAATATCATTATAAAATATAAAATTGGTTGCCTGTAAAGTCGGTATACGGGCGAAAGTTTTACGTGACAACGACTTTGAGTGGTAAAATAATTTTAATGTGAATATTCATTCGTATAGTAGGAAGAAGGATGAAATAATAGTAACAATTTAAAACATTTATTTATACAAAGAATTATATTTAAAACATTAATTTATACAAAGAATCTCGCACTGAATTTCATATTAACAAAATTTTATTTTTACCTTTACCATACATACGTATTTATATACAAATATACATACAATAACTTGCAATACATTTGCGTACAATGAAACAGCGTTTACTACAAAGGGACGCGTGCCTTTCACTTTTTATGTCTGACTCTCTCGCTCTTAGGCGGGCTAACCATGCCCGAGTGGAAGGGACGCGTGCCTCTCACTCGCTCTCATTGTGAGCGCATAACGTGAGCGGAGCGTAACGCAGTTTCTTGAAGTGTCACCCGGCAAACCAATTTATAAGACGTTGTCACGTCAATAAGTATTGATTGTATATTAATTATACTAAATATCATACTAGCAGACCGCTTGAATGTACGTTTCTAATTATCCACAGCAATCCTGTGATTATCTTGTATAATAAACATTGTCACTCTTCTGCTCGATTTATTTATTTCATTGCATAACCAAAAAAACGGTTTACAAAAGGCGGAGTTCTAAAGCATTTAGACAACCTTCGGACGTGCGAGAATAAACAAGTCAGGGTGTGGCAAAAAATTTTAGGAAGTAAAATAAAGAAAAATATACTATCCAGGAATCGAGATGGATGTTTTATGATTTTTCTATATTCCAAGTAGGTACTAAGTGAGTTTAATAAAAATATCAATATCGTATCGTACACGACCGGAAAGCTATCAGGCGCAGGACCCACAGCTTAACGTGCTCTCCGAGGCACGGGGGTTAATCAATATCAATTTCCAAAATCCAGGCTGGTCATAAGAATTTGATGGTAGAATACCCTAATGCTATTCATTGGCCCAAATCGGGGATTGAATCGATCATGAGTTCTGCTGTCAACTTATAGTAATTACTAAACACTTGACATCTGCGTTATTACCCGGAGTATTGGTAGAATGTACGATACAGTTTTTAATTATAGTACATACACACCAGGCGGTACCAGTTAGCCTACACAATATTATTCTAAAGTGCTACGTAGAGACTCTCACCGCAAACTCCCATAAAAGTAAACACTTTTATTAAAATTCATATCGTGGTAACTCCGGGTGATTTTCAATAAAACAAAAAGAAAACCAATTATAGCATAAAAGACGAAGAACAAAGAAATAAAAACTGAACAAAACACAATCAAACAATTAAATGAACCACCTGACTGTCGGTGAAACAGCCGCCGACAACTTGCTTGGCTTCATGTTTCAGTAGTCAGTATAATATAAATGGGCAAAAATACTTATTATAAAATAAATGGGAAGCTACAATTTAATTAAGCAACTGAAAGATGACATTTTGGAACATTTTATGAAAAGATTAATTTAATTATTTCCGTGGACCATCCACCGAGCGGAAGCCCTCCGCAGTAATAAGTATTTCGACGTGAAATCGATGATATCTGCATATATTAATTAAAATGGTTTCATTAATAATTCGGCGCCTTTACTTAACTAGTTCTTGCCGACGAAATCGCCTGCTGGGAATTTCTGTGGCTATAATATTGTGTATATTTTTCTAGATTAAAAAAATTGTATGATGGAATTAAGTACAAATTCATTTATATATGTCACTGGATCTGCAACAAGATTAAAAAAAAATCATACTTTTTTGCTTTTTTTATTCCACTAGAAGAAGGTAGTGTTAAGTCATGATGCAGTCTAAGCTGGCAGCGGGCTAATCTGTTAGGGAGTAAGGCAGTTATATTAAACCTCTAATCGGTTTCCAGGCGATATCGCACCCGAATGTTAAATCACTTAGCGACAAGTATTTGTCGGTAGGGTGGTAGCCACGGCCGAAGCCTCCCACAAAACTAGATCGGGGAAACTCCATACATTATACATTCCCGAATTGGCCCTGCCGGGAATTGAACCCTCTTACTTAAAACCATTGCGCCAGAGAGAGCGTTACGCATCTTTAACAGCTTATATCAGTATATATAGGTTTAGTTTATATGGCGCAATGTGATAATGTTACAGTGTACTCTGAGCTGACAAGTGTAAAGAAAGTACATCCATCCCTAAGAATACGGATAGAAGTTGGTATCGTATTTCTATCGTCCTGGAACAATATGTAGGTAATTATTAATAGGCTTATCTATCCGCTCTCGTGTGCGAACCCAATCAAATCAGACGCGTAACTAAAACTTGGTGAGGGGAAAGTGAAAGAACTCGCCGCCGACGAGCAAACTTTGCCACTTCGACATCGGAACGTGAGTCTCGTGCAGACGTGCTCAATGGAATTATCTAACTTTGCCGCATTTCATGTCGGTCGGTGCTGCTGACTAGATGTAGTGAAGCTGTAGATACAAATACATTTTGACCAAGATCAAAAAACCACTGAAGTGAAGAAATGGTACCGATACATTTATAACATTTATACTTGTTTGCGGTGCGCATTAGAAACGAGTAAGTTAAAGGTTTCGATGGAATATCAACTCAGTAGTTCAGCCTTTCTTGACAGTGGTGAAGTAAATGGCGAAAAATTTTAAGCCATTCTTTTAAAACTTGTATACCTACGTACGCTATAAACTAAGTGTAATGTGAATTCCTGAACACCGAATATCGGTACCGGGTTTCGAATCCCCCGAGACGAGCGGCTGGCAGGGATAAACACCGTGTTATACTTTCCTGACCAACTCACAACACGACTTTTCTTTTCTATATTAACGAGAGAAAGTTTTCTATTCACTTCATGCGGAAATCTAACCGATATTACGTTTTTGTCAAAGGTTTTGACGAAGGCGGCGCTTAGTTGCAAACAAGACGATCAGTCAATAATGCTTGTTGCAACATTGACCTGACTGGAAATCTGGATGGTTGACCTTCTTTAAAGCCATCGGTAAAGGCATTGTGACTTACACTGAAAAAAAACGTGTGAGTAGTTATGTACATGCGTTAGAAGGTATACTTCTTTGACGTATCGAGATAAAAATCTTTTATCTTACTCCTTAGTCTTTGTTTTTAGAGAAAACGACACTATCAATAGAAAAAAGGTATTTAATACATTTAAAGTTTATGACGCAAATCTTTTAGCTAACTTCCGGAAGCCGGTTTTTTTGTGACGGTGTGCGCGCATATTAGAATATAGTCGGAGACTATAAGAAAGTAAACTTATTTCCGAAATAAAATATTGAAATATTATTGTTTACATAATTCTGAAAAGTTCTGTCAATGTTACTCTGTGGTAATTTTGAGTATGGCATCTCTATTCAGTTGTGTGTAAACACTTGTACTGTTTTATCTTTGTCAAAAATAAATCAAGTTTCCTACTTGATCAGATAATTGGGTACATGATGTTTGTTCTCATTATATATCTCATTGTTCTCATATAACATTGTTGTTAGACACGAACCCTAAGCTTTTGTGTATTTGATAAACTGGCTGAGATGTTACAAGTTACTATTGTTTGTAACATCTAGTTGCAATTGAGATAATTGGCTACATGATTTTATTTCCTAGTTTCATGTTTTATTGAAAGATAATATAATATATCGTGATGTGAATGATTGTTAGAGACAAACTCCAGGTTTTGTGTATTTTATAAAGTAGCTGAGATGTTACTTTATAACTACTGTTTGTAAGATCTTATTGCAGTTCAGATAATTTGCTATATATGATGTTATTTCTTATTATCATATAAGAAACAATATATCTTTGTGTGATTGATTGTTAGAGACAGCCTCTAAGCTTTTGTGTATCGAAAGAATTACAGCAGTCCTAAGAGGTTTTCTCTACCTATGGGCCTTTTTAACACATCGTAAAAAGTGAGCTGGCAGACGATGTATTCCCCTCTTACTCGGTTTCGCAACTACCTTCATCCTTTTAAAATCGTGTAACCATGTGCGCGCGTATTTCGTGACATCGTATAACTTCATTCCCATGATTTTTTCCTAACGCCGCTAAAATGTATAACTTCAATAATGCTGACTATTGAAGTCAAGTTTTTAAGAATGTCTACCTACCTGCATTTACGCAGCATTGTGGATCTAAGCTCTATACTTTATTCTTGAATGAAGGTCATCAATCTATTTGTTTACTCTACTGCAAGATAGCCCTCGACTGCAGTCTTATCTGTTGGACAATGATGGGGCTGAGACGGGGTAGCGAGCTAACCTGTTAGGGGTACCGGAACGGCGAATCGCTTGGTGGCACTTGTTTATCGGCGAACCGGTGGTAGAGAAGACTTGATGTTTCCAAAGTGCTTATAATCTCTGAATATACTATATTCCAATTTATAATTTCTGTATTTTCTCTGGTCTGGTCTGGTGGGAGGATCGGCCGTAGTTTTTAAACTTTACCGCCCTACCAATAAATATGCGCGTGTACGGCGATTCTGCATGTACGGTGACATGTAGAAACCGGCTAAGGGTATGAGTCTAAAACTTCCTTTCCCATAACACGTTAGCCCGCCACTATCTTAGTCTGCGTCATCACTTACCAGCCAAGCTAATTGGTAGGAGAATAAAAAATAAAATGAATGTTTTTCTGAGTGTCAGATCAGCCATAACGTTATAATATCAGCCGCGTGATGTGCGAATGGGTCACATATAATGTGTTCAGAGCTCGTGTGAAACTCCCTGAGGGGTGATACAGAGGCTTTCCGCAGTACATCACACCTATTTTGTTTTTTCCGCGGTCTTTCATATCCGCGCTGTTAAGTTTAATTATTTCCGTGCTGACATCGTCGCGCGGGGGATTGGTGCGTCGTGCGTGCGTCTGCGTGTTCACAGCGACTAAATGTGGGCCGCTGACTGGTGCTGACCGGTGCTGCAATGCTTATGTTGCACAACGTGGCGATGAACCTGAATATAACTCGTATTCATAAAATTTGTTGAATATTCGGGTAGAGTTTCCTCCTTTATTAGATAATAATATAATATAAATTTATAATTAAAAAAAAATCCCGACTTGCAATATATTGTGCATTTTTCTATTAGTCAAGCTCTTTCATTTGATACCCATATTGAGGTAGTTGTGGAACAATATGTAATCCGCCATTTTGTGGCGGCGGCCATCTTGGACCAATTGTCATCGGACCTGGCTACGAACACTCCCGACTAATTTACCTTTCAAATAAAACAGTATCAAAATCGATTCATCCGTTCGGGAAATATTATGCCACAGATAGACACACACACGCATGCACGTGCAACTTATAAAGCCCCATCGTTTTTGCGTCGGGAGTTAAAAGTCATTGTTCGACAATGCATGTTTCTCTTTTTATACGGTTTAGATACCGTTTACAATGTTGTCAACCAAATGAACCAATAATGTTATTAGTAATAGATATTAGTTTACGGAAAGTAATTTCTCGTTTTCTTAGTTGTTATTTATATAGTGGTGTTGTTGTATCTTGTAGATTTTTATATTGTATTTTATGTTTTTTGTATGGGCCTAGTTGCCTAAAGCAAATAAGTTGCAATTGAATCTTGTAGTGTTGTAACAACTTGTAATACGGCTTCAAATATGGCGATGGCGCAGCTGACAGGTGTCAACCGCTAACATTTGCGACTTTTGAATCGGTTCATATCGTTATTTTTGCACGAATGCACACTTTCAAAGTTTCCTCTTTTTACCATTGAACTTAGGTATTGTACGCACCCCTAGCCTAGCCGCCACGTGGGAGCCGTACAAATTAACCGATTAGATACTAGCCAATTTCATTTCCATCGAATGTGAAGAAATTGATCTATTTTATGCGCTACCGAGGTTTTATAAGCGAACATAAATTAGTCGTGTTTAAACACGATATATTTTACTTAATACTGAATTCCTTTTAAATTTCCAAAATCCCTTTGCGAGTAGTCCCTTTCCTCGTCCGCGAACTACTTTATTTAAGTAATACTTTTCATGAATTATAAAATATTCATTATGTGCCATAAAGTTGAAATGAAATGGAAATTATCAAAGAAAAAGTTACATAAAAATCCCTTTCGTATAAATCGGTTCGTTCTAATTCTGTTTGAAGTGAATTCCCGCGCTTCGGTGTTTTATCGCGGGAATCTCGACGTGCACATCCGTTTCCTATAAATATATGATTATGTTACGCTCACAGAATTTATAAATCGTGTTATAAAAAAAATTATACAATTATTTCTTACATAAAATACAACAAAAATAATCTTTATCATTGAGTTGAATTTATAACAAAGAAACAAAATAATTTTTTCTTCGTCCGCGTTATTTACAAAAGTAGCCTATAATGTTGCTCCCTGTTCTTTCAACTAACTCTTTGCGAAAAATCAAGTTGATTGGTTTCTTAGCTCAGGAGCGAAGGAAGGACCAACAAATGATCTTTCTCATTTATAACATTCGTTAGGATTGCATGTCATTTGACGAAACATCTTTGACTCATCAACACTTAAACAATATTAATTAATTAATGAATATGGAATTCCTCAGGGAAGCATCCTTGGACCTACCCTATTTTTGACATTCATAAATGACCTATGCGACCTACAACTGAAAAAAGGAAAAATAATAACTTATGCCGATGATACAGTTATTATCTTTAAGGCCAACAATTGGAAAAACGCATTTAATGCAGCTCAAACTGGCCTAAATAGCGTTAATAGATGGCTCTCTGTAAATAAGTTAACACTTAATACACTTAAAACAAAATATGTCACTTTCAACATCAAAAACGCGATAAAAACTGATTTAAGTTCATTAACACTAATCGCTCACACAGCTTCATGTCTGGTGGATGAAGGGAAGCAATGCTGTTGCCCATCTTTAGAAAAAGTCAATGCAACAAAATACCTAGGGATTGTTGTAGATGGACAACTGTCATTTCAGCCACATAATGATGCTGTAACGCAGCGTGTGCGCAAACTAGCTGCTATATTTAAAAACATAAGACACGTGGTTGATGCGAGGATTTCGAAAACTGTATATACTGCCCTCTGTGAATCAATAATATCATATTGTATTACTGTTTGGGGAGGATCTTGTACATCTCACATGCTTCCACTCGAGAGAGCTCAAAGGATGGTTCTCAAGGTGGCTACTTGTAGGCCCTTTGACCACCCAACTGGTGACCTCTATAACAGTGTCAAGTCCTGACCGTCCGACAGTTATTCATTTACAACAGCATAATGCGGCAACATGCAAAAAACCAATTTAAAGAAAATTTTACCGAAAGGCGTAGACAAGACAAAATTTGTGGTGTCACACCGTGCCGAACCAGATTTGCTCAGAAACACAAAACTTTTCTTGGCAGATTCTTATATGATGCAGCCAGCAAGGAAATAAAAATTCATTCTTTGTCAAAGCATAATTGTAAAATAAAGGCTAAGGCCTGGCTTCAAACACTAGATTACGATAAAACGGAAAAGCTATTAAGAATTACCAGATAAAATTTAACCGTATCAATATTTAAACCTATCCTTACCCACGCACGCAAAACACACTAATGCACAGACACACACACACACACTCACAAACACCCATACACATACACCCACGCCTATACACACCCAATTCGCCACACTTATTAAATAATCTATATAATATTATATCTCAATTCTCTTAACTCAAATAAAAAAAAAAAAAATTAATTGATTCAATAAATATAATAGTTTGCAATTTTCATCAATTATATTATTTGAAATTGTAACACTTAGTTATAAATTATGAAGGAAGAGATCCAAAAGCTATACCACAAAATCGCAAGAATCGCTTAGTTTTTGGTTCAACCATTTTAAATTAATTTATTATATTTTGCATCATTTGAAAAAGAAAACTGTATCTTAGATAAATTATGTTAAATTGGTATTTGTAATGTTTTCACCACTATGAATAAATAAATTTATTATAAATTTATTATTATTATTTAATATTGTATTTAGTTTCTTCCACATTAGTTTTCATTTCGTTTCATTTTTAAAAGGTCCTACGTGAAGAACTGGCACCCAGTTCCCAGCTGGCCAGTATCCAGCCTGGTGGCGATTAATATAACTAAGTAGGTACTTTTTTGCCGTGTGCTTCCTCCCAGACCAGGGAGTTTCACGAATCCTCGTCGCTTTGCTAATAAGGTGGTTTAGTTGCGCATTGAACGATAATTAACATGCATAAACCGAAATATATCTATTTAAATATTCAAAAGAGCGTGTTTTGAAATGCAAATATTGGTCACGATGAATACGGACAAACTGGAAACGCTGAGAAAATCATACCGCCCAGACGTCCATAAACTCGCGCGGGGTTTCAAAGTATCTCCATTACGTTAGCATATCGAATGCAAACGACTGTTTAGTGCCGGCCGTCCGGCGCGGCCTACTCGCGAGAGCCGTGACTGTGAAATCGTGGACGGCGCGAGAGTCGCGCGGACGCAGCGCGCGTCACGCCGCGCCGCAACAATAGCTTCAGGAGATGTTATCGCCATTGTCAAGTTGTTACGCAGCGACAATTCGCGAGAATACCTTCATTTTCATTTGAATGGGCCATATGTGCCGTGTGTGTGTGTGGTGACGGCAGAGCAGAATACATTTGTCAGTACCAATCCTCTAACCGCCGGTGATGTACGAAGCGACTAAAGGAGTATAATGGAGGCGGGTGACGGGGGAAGCGGCGATCTCTGTGCTACTACTACCAGCTACTGCGAGGACTTTAATCCTGCAGTTGACTGTTACAGGTTCTTGAGGGCCTATATTTTTACGCGTTTTTCTGAAATCGGTAAAGGTAATCCGTGGACCGTTGCGTACACTCGGTCTAGTGGTGAGCGTATTTGACTGCAGATCAGTGCTGGGTTCTTAGTAACCAGCTTAAGCACTATATATAAATCTACCGCGTAGTTACTATGAAATTTAACTCGCAAGTCTCTTAATATCGCCAATAACCGACTCTACGCGCTAAAATACAGACACAAAATTATTTGTTTGAAATACGCCTACTTCACAGGCGCTTATTAAACTGGTACTTGGGTTCTGTAACTCCCTAATGGACTCCCTAATGGCATAATATGGAAGAGCAGACGAGTTTGGACTTTGGAGGGATGTTTAAAAGCTTGATTTTAGAAACACTTTTAAAATTATTCATTCATATTTCAAGCTTTATTTTTATCAGATTACTTTGCCCATATGTTATTTTTCATAGGCGAGACGTATTCAGAGCTTAGCGTCACGCATGTCAATCATATTCACCGGAACTCGAATCACGGGCTTTCCATATTCGGGTCCGGCAGACCCGAATATGGAAAGAATCGAACCGAATTTGGCATTGTGGAGCATCACAACTACTATCTCGAGGAAAATAGCACGATTGTGATCCTGCCGGCAACAGGTGGCGCTACGCTCATAAGACGCTAGGCTGTTGTACCGCATGTTGCTACTTCGCCACAACTTATGAGTTCGAGGGAGCTCGTGCCTAGTTTATTAAATTACGATGGCGCCCCGGCTCTTAGCTTGCACTAATGTACTTATTTGGAGTGTTTTATATCGAATCTATTGAACAAACAGTGTCATTCTAATGCCTTGAGATTGTTTCCAAGAGGCCAGCTCTGGAGGACTGATAAAAATATCGAGATGCCATTATAATAGGTTGGGGAAAAAGTCTTTTCGCATTATAGTATGTATGAACTTGTTATAAAATCTCTTTGGCTATACTATTTGTATCTTGCTCATTATAAGTTTAAATTTTAAAGAAGATAATTCCAAATTCATATTAGGAAAATGTGTGACTTTTATTTGTTTTTGGTATTGTGAATCTACTGAAGAAAACATTATTACATACGATACATTTTAAAATCTTACTACAAAAAAGGTAAAAATGTTTATGGAGTTAAGGTAAAAAAATTTATGGACCTAGTGCATCGTCTGTGAGAGTAGCACAAATTTGGTTTAAGCGTTTTCATTCCGGAAATTTTGATGTTATGAGTTTATACCACCAGGCAGGACCATCGATTATGAACTCTACTGCGAACAACTGATGAGAAAGAAGTTGAGAGAAAGCGGCCGGAATGAATCAACAGAGTTGGTGTGGTTTTTCATCATGTTTTCCACACATCTTTAGCCACTCAGCAAAAATTAAGTGAGTTTGGCTGGGAGGTGTTAATTCATCCGCCGTATAGTCCTGACCTTGCACCTTCAGATTTCCACCTGTTTCGGTCTCTTCAGAATTCTTTAGGCAGTGTCAGGTTAACATCACGAGAGGACTGCCAAAACAACTTGTCGCGGTTTTTTGATCAGAAGCCCCAAAATGTCTATAGCAATGGGATTATGTCCCTTCCTACAAAAAAATGGTACCTACATACTCTAGTTTAATGTAAATAAACTATATTAAACTAGAGTATGTACATACTATTTTGTTCGATAACTTTTTAAGAAAATGTTTTGAATTTTCTTAAATAATGCGAAGAAAATTTTTCCCAAACCTAATATTATATAGTTTAATAGCTGTTGCCGCGTTCTTCTTCCGCGTTTCTAAAGGTATTCTCATAGAATTTAAAACAAACAGAATGAGGGATTCAGTCATTATTGCGTGAAGTGCATTATGACCCAAAACAGTGAAAATGCCCCGCGCCCCTCTGACTCCACATCTGCGGAGTGTTGCGAGCTCACAAACTTTTCTCTATTTTATGGTAAACGTACTACATATCCCGTGGGAACCGTTTGTTTTCTTGGGAAAAGAATTACTCTATGTTAATTGTTAATCTCCGTCCTTACAAATAACGCCATGCAAAAAATCAGTTGGATGGGTGTCTTAGTTAGGATGAGAAGGAAGGACAAACAAACAAACAAACACACTCACATTTATAATATTAGTATAGATTCAAGTTGATACGGCATGTTGTAACATCGTCGTCGTAGATTCCACTTTAAGGCAATCTACACGTTTAGTTAATGTTATATTTTTTTTTAATTTTCGCGAAGATAGTTATAGTTTTTATACTTCTTTAGTTATACGTTCCTGTAATAGGAAAAGCACGGATTTCCTACGTGTAACCGCACGAGCTTCTTACAAATTGCTATTAACATTAGTAGCTACGTCATTTGGTTGGATATAGCAGCACTATTGCAGCCGACCAGGGCACTTAACATTCGGAGCACTCGGATGTCGCATTACGCAGTCGTTGCAATGAGGTGGTGTTAAGGTGTTAGTTCAAGTAGCGCCGGGGTATTGTTTAACTGCCTCATAAGCGATGTGTAGCAAATGTATTTGCGTTAAAGACGCCCGCTCGAGAGCTCGCCAAACCGCACCGCCGCACTGTGGGATGCGGTCGAGTGTCACGTCGTAGCCTCTCCGGAGTGCCACACGCTGAATATGTTATCCAACTACTATTATTAAATTATATTTACTCTTTGTGTACACATCACAATATGTCAAGGATGTTCAACAAGAAATGTAAGAAGTTATACAAGACAGATTAGACAAAATATCGCTTAATAGCTCTGTCAGGCAACCTTAGGAATAGGGAAACTAAAAACAAAAACAAAAGTGGGATCATCTTTATAATTATCGCATAGAAACGACTTCCAGTGGTTACACACCGACCGATCGAAGCAGCTTTTACGGACGCGGGGTTACAATTCCAGCACCTTGGGACCATCAACACAACGACCATCGGTTCTCGAGGCTGATCGCCACTTCCACTTTGCAACTCGTTGAACTATGTCGGTAACTCTAGTTCTTCTACGGATCAGGCTAACAGAGGACATTAAAAGTGTCGCAGTGATATTTACAACTACTTACGGGTAAAAATATCCCAATAATAGTCGTCGTCTCTATTGTGATAAAGAGATGAGAGATGGTCCTATTTAACTTGTTTATATCCACTGTGGATTTATAAAAAATCCTTTCTTACTTCTCGGATACGTCATAACAGAAAACTTCCATCAAAATTCCAAGCTGCAATTATAACGGTGTAGGTCGTGCTTTGATTATTATAAGTTGATCAGGACTTTAAACTATATATGTATAGATAAAAGACATGGGTTTGAATTTGACGGAGATATGGAAAGCAATCTTCAAAACAAGTACGTATCGAAATAATAACCTCCACCTTTTAGTAAACACGGAATGTTGACGATTCGAGCGTACAATTTTAATTTCGACCGCCGCCTACCTGCTTGAGCCGCACCGTAAACAAATCCACAAAAATAAAACGTTTCGCTCGCTCCGCGCAAACAGTCCCGCATACAAGTGAAATGAACGCTGACGCAACAAACGAAAATACCTCAAAAGCGTTTTCATCTGCTTCTGAATTGAGGAAAACGTCAGGAGCGAGCGCGGCCGAGTGCGCCGAGCCGCCGGGAACAATTGCTCTCGAGTTAAGGGTAATGAGGCTGTTATCAGCGACCCACTCGGAGCCGCCGCCCTGTTGCGGATGCCGGAGCCTCGCACCGTGACGCCTGTTCTACCCAAATTTTATAATTATAAAACAGCTGGACGTTTTCTGTAATGAGCGGAGAAAAAATTAATTGCTTCCACAGATCTTATCTAAATTAAAGTATCTGCTTATCATTTAATGCAATTAACATTATGAATTACAGTGACTTGGTAAGTTGGTACCCATGGTGTACACCTTCGAAAAAATTGGGATTACACTATAATATTATGCTTCTCGATGTGGTAGCTCCTAGGCTATTTCCAGTTATTAATCTGTTAGCAAACGGAATGAATGAATACAAACTTTATCATTAATCTCAATTACGAGAAATGAAAGCTGCTAAAAATAGGTTTGCACCTTCAAGGTTAAGATGGTCCTGAAAGTACAAATTCAGAGCTATGGACTCCATAGCAATGAATCACTAACCCAGGAAAATTCGCTTTAATTGTAGCATCGTAAGCTCTGAAACTTAACGATAAAAAAAATGAACAGAAGTTGGCTGATGACGGTGCTGACCAAACCACCATAATAATGATTTTTTTAAGCCTGAAAACCTTGCACAACAGTGAGCGAAGTGGGAGGTCCCGATCTCCGGCAAGAAGCAATTCGTCAAATGAAAAAAACATTTCTGAATAGTCTCTGATCTGGCCTGCAGGCTTTGGCCGTGGCTAGTTGCGACCCTACCGACAAAGCCGCGCCGCTAAGCGATTTAAAGTTGCGGAACGATGTCGTGTAGAAAACGATTAAAGGTATGGATTTAATAAAACTGGCTGCTCCGAACAGGTGAGCTCGTTACCATTTTTGACTGCATCTTACCAGCAGGTGAGATTGCAGTCAAAGGCTAACTTGTGGTGGAATAAAAAATACACTTTTGTAAGGTCATAAGTTCAAAGTCGTTAAGAATGGTTAAAAGATAACAATTTGGCTACGAATTCGTTATCCGCCATAAACTGACAACGACAGATCCTTTATCTGAGGCTTATTACGGCGACAGTCGCTTGTCGCTTGTCAAGTCGCCACTGTGACGTCTTCAAATCGTGGTACAACTTCCATTAAAAAGTATTTTTCATCTTCCTCAAAACAATACATTTTCAGCAGAGTTTCCAAAAGATTAATAACGTTCTAGTTATCCGTGAATGCACAAAGAAAACAAGTACAGTTGATATAAAATGATTCCATTGCTGAAGGTTCGCAATGTATAGTAATAGTTAAGCTGAAGCAGTTAGTTTTTCATGTGTTTTTGTTATTTATTTAGGTTTTGAGAAATATTCACAAAAATACATCAGCTTCCTTTGGAAATTTTAGGCTGAAGATTTTATAACAGAAGCGCGAACTTTGAATTATAAACCTATCAAAACCGTCTATTTTTCGGGAAAAATGTGACGTCAATCTGATGCACCTATTATAGAATTGTAAAGCATACATACTTTCCATGCAGCTCGATTTGTTACTACTTATTGCACGCAGCAAGGGTTCTCCTGACAACATTATGGCAATACAATCAGCTAAAGTTACTAAACAGACGATAAAATCGCACTCCACTTATTTCCCTACAGCCTGTCAGGTAAGTGATACCTTCCCATTATTCAACATTCTCAACACAACTCGATGAAATATAGGGAGTGTCGAATGGGCTTGGTTACGAGAGTCTTAGAGCGAGTTCGACCTTCTCGGGAGATTATTGAGTTTAGGGCATAATTTTTTCATTATTTCAGTTTTTATTATTAAAAACTGTTGCCCGTGTTAGGTTGCCCTATGTACTTTGGGACGAAGAACGTGTCAGTATGGCCGTGTAATAATAGGTATGATGACAGTAACAACTTATGATAGTTAACATATTTAATTATGTCTTTTATGTATATAATTATATTTTACAAATAATATTTAGAGTAAGTTGAATCAATATAAAACCATTGTTGTTAAAGTCATCATACAATGATGTTGACTTGAAATATTAATATCTGTAACCACAATTGTCATTATACAATCATTATACTTTAAAATTAACGCTTTGCGGACATGGGTATAAGTGTTTACACGTGACGTCGAAAAGTATGAAACTGGTGTGCCAAAGTAGGGCTGTCTCTGCATTACCAATAATAATTTTCAATTCTGCAGTTAAAGTCTGTTTATAATTTGGTAGTCAATTGATTCAATGGTAATTAATTGACATATATTATGTTTACGAGTATGTTTATAAAGCATCAAAGAAACTATTGTAATGCTATGTTGTAAAACATGTTATTTAAATCAGGGGTTGCTCTGGAGTTTCATCCGCCACTTCTTCTCTATGCCCTAGTTTGAAAATAAAATATCAAGAAAAGATTAAAGTGAAATATATGACCAACATATTAAACAGAGCTTTGCTTGTTTTATTTTTAAGTTATTTAATTGGGTTACATTATTACTTCAATCGGAAGAATAATAGTTTAGGTTAGGTTAAAGTATATTTTCCTGTTTTCCTTGCCTATGTTACTTACTCTCCGTCCTTTGGACTAACTCTACGCCAAAAATAAAATATAATTGGTTGCTTGGTAAGAGCGTGAAGGACAAACAATTAAATAATCAAACATTCGCATTTTTAATATTAGTAATGATTTAAAATGTATTCAATTGATTGTTTTATGTATTTAATGCATATAATGACCTCATTATAAGCACTTATTTTTGTTTAATGCCTTTATTAAAAGAGTTTAATGACTTTTATTGGACTTTTTTGTTATGCCTATGAAATAAAAGAAAATAAAAGCGCAATTATATTAAATACAGTACATTTTATTGCGCTTTTGATGAGAAACTGGTACCAGGGGTGCAAAGCCTCGAGGATATCAACAGGTTGCGCGAGTCACGCGAGCTGGCGTGACTACCGCGGCACGCCGCCATTTATTTGTAATTCCATTGGGAGAGTAACTCCGATGTAATATTACACCGATTAACCATGGCTATAGAACCCAAGGTGACTAGACTTGAGGTACAATATCGAAGGTATTCACTGTAGTATCAAGTGTTCTCAAGCCGCAGCCGTCGGCCGCACGCTCCACTCCCAAACTACTCCTTCCAACTTCAACTAATAACGCTTTCCTGTTCCACGAACAAGTCGCCAACTGTGACAGAGCAGCGTGCAGTATTCGCTGGCAGCAAGCCGCCGACTCGAGCGCCGTATGTTGTGCTGACTTCTTGTTGTACGAGTCTTGCGGCTTGGTAGCTACTGGTGAAGCGACACGTGCACACTTGTTAATGAACTATTCAGAGTGCTTCTGGACAGATGTAAGAAACTATTCAAATAAATGAAATTGTAGAATGCAGATTCTATGTTATTGCAAAACAAATGCCTTTTATTCGGGCCAAAAGAGTCGTATGAGAGGCATTTATTTTGAGACACTAATCGAACAATAACATGACCCAAAGACATTTGAACATATTTCAGGGTTAATCTTTTCAATGACAGATTTTTCAGACAGGTGTATTATACTTTATTATTCCGTATATCTGTCGTTAAAATAGGGGTCAGGAGATTGATCGAAAGCATATCATATTCGCCCGTGCCAAACTAGTCATAAGTAAATCAAACGTAAAGCGTACTTGACCCGTGTGCCGCCTGCCAAGGCTCCGGAAGTCATTCAATTGTCACTCGACAACAATAACTCTTAACGTGCTCCGGCGGTCCCCCGCACTCGTGCGAGTGTGCTGGCGCGAGTGCCACGTACCCAGTGAGAGCGACGCGGCAAGCGGTTATCGCAAGATCGAGTAGCTCGCTATAATAGATTAGCGGCTCCCGTAGCACAGTACTGGACTACTTAGGAACAACCATGTGCAGATCAACGGGTTTACAGAATGTGGCGCGTCATAGCCCGAGAGATGTTTGATTGAAGAGTTAAGTTTGTGGCCTTACTTTCCCTGAGTATGGCCCTTAGAGTTGTCTTATGGCTCGCTCATTTTTGAAGATTGCACATATATTTATTAAGTTGATTTTCCAACATATGTTATAATTGGCGGCTGAACTCGGACCCATTTGGGAGTCTTAGTTGTGAGCTTGCTCGCACTTTAATTTCAAATTACTTAAAGTTAAGTTAAACTCACCCATAATAAGTTGCACCCAAACCCTCAATCACAGGCTAGCTTCTGGCAGATTAGAGTAACGCAGAAAAACTACCCTAGCATATTTCAGCACTCTAACACCCCCACATTATTGTTCGAGAGCTCTCAGAACAGTTATCATATAACACGGGACACAATGTGTTGTGCGATCCAAACGTATAGAGCTAATCGAATGTAATGCGCTGGACGTGTCCGGGTTGTTGATGAGCTGCGGCCGCGGACGCGTCGGCGGCACAGAATCTGCACACCGTGACCTTGGCGACCATTAGCGGCTGTCGGCAGTAATAGCTAACGACTCCAATAGAATAGAGATACTATTACGGGTACTTGTACGATAGTCTCAATAGAAGTTTCCTATTATTTCATCTGCCGTGCGGCAAATATAAGGATACAGTTGTCAATATCCCTCCTCTTCGGGGGGGTAAGGGGTGGTCGGCGAGCGTCCTCTGTACTACTACTACTACTAGTACCATCTACTCCGCCCACCAAGTCGTCTGCTAAGCTTGGTGATTATGGGCTGTTATTGATGATTATATTTTTACATGTTACCAAGGTTCGCCCGACACCATTTTAGACTGCACCGGCTTACCAGCAGGTAAGCTAGCGGTCAAGGGCTTTAATCGTAGAAGAAAAACAATTAAGAAACACGGCGACCTGGGCTAGCAACCACTTTGGAAATGGTTCGATATTACAGCCAATCTTACCCACTTTCTTCCGTTCCTTTTTGTTATCTTATCAGTATGTCACCGGGCATTTTTCAAACAACACTAAAAGCGAAAATTTTTATCGGCTGCGATATTTTACTCGGAAAATTTTCGTCAAAAAAATTGCGGAAATAGATTTTTACGTCGCTCTTTAATAACTATCAGTGTGTAGATATTCGACCAAACTCTTGTAATCTCACAGATAATTTCGTTTAGGCTAAAGATACAAACTCTGCGCGTCAGGCAGTGTGAAACGTGAGTAGAATAATGAAAGGTTCACAAAAAATACATTTGCGGGAAACAAGTTTTGTCTTTCTAGTTTTGTTGAAGTGGCTTGTTTAATTGTTACTAGCGGACCCGCGCGACTTCGTCCGCGAATGAGTCGACTTAAAAAAATTGTCGTATGTCCAATATAAATGATTCCGTGATTCCAATATAAATGAATCCTAGGCAGATCGATTTAATGCCCCCGAAACCCCCTGTATACTACATTTTATGAAAATCGTTGGAGCCGATTCCGAGATTCCTGTTATATATATACAAGAATTGCTCGTTTAAAGAAATAAGATTTATTGGTATATAAAAGCAGTGTTGCTACTTTTCACCAATTATGTATAGCGAATAAGTAAACAATAAATCGTAAGACTTGTTTTCGCTTATTTTGAAATAAAAACACTTCGAACATCGTTAACTTTATAATTTTATATGTGAACTAGCTGCGCCCCGCCGTGTTAAGTTAAGTTAAGGTGGTGAACAAGTCGTTTTATTGCTTTGTTAGGACGGATGAAGGACGGTATACGTAAAATACTGCTCATATTAAACACACTGCAGTGCAGGTTTACAGTGGTAAACCAACGTTTGGAATTTTATGATTTTCGACGACCAAAAGGAGCCTATGTTGCTCGCTGTTCTGTCAACGACCTCTCGCTAAAAATCATGTGAATTGGTTTTTTAGGAGATGAAATTAGTACAACAAACAAACTCCTACATTCGCATTTATAATATTACTAGCTGTTGCCCGCGTTGTTCTTCCGCGTTTATAACAGTTTTTTACAAATTACTGGGATCAACAGCCTACGTTACTCTCCGTCCTTTCAGCTAAATCAAGTTGATTGGTTGCTTAGTTTTGGCAGGAAGGACAACTAAACAAACGAAGTATGTATCGAGTATGCAGTAACGAAGTGTGCGCCCCGAGCACGCGTTTGATGACTACCGTGTCGCTATAGTCGTCAGGCCGCACGGCTTGTAATTGAATTCCGCCGCCGCCCGCCCCGCACCGGCGCGCGCCCCGCGGACTCAGCAGATGCTTATTGTTGCAGCTCTTTTCGGCTGAGGGCTTATAGCGAAAGAAAGCAAGCCTCTTTATATACATAGGAAAAAAAGCGACGCTTTGTTTGACATTCGATTAATGATACGAACGCCATATAGCGATAAATGAGCGGAGTGTAGCAAATAAAGCTTCATACTTATTGCGTATTATGGAATTCTACAGAGGTACGTCTGTTTCTATCCAATATTTGGAATAGCCATTGATAAAATCATCATCATATCAACCCATTACTGGTATACAACAGGGCACTGATCTCCTCCCTTTTTGAGAACGGTTTCGTAGTCCACCACGCTGGCTCAGTGCGGATTGGTGGACTATCGATAAAAATAAGAGAATAGAAATGATCATGGCAATATTTATCACTAATTCGACCATCGCATAAATCAATAAATCAATCTCTTATAATAGTAATGAACAACATGGGCCGGGAGTCGGGTGCTCTTTTAACTTTTGAACACTAATAACTTGTAGGCACTTTGTTTACGTAATGACTCGGTCTATACCAGTGGTATAATTAGTCTGTGGAAAAAACAATAATAAATATCATCATATCAATAATAAGTATTTCAAGTTTCACATACCTACATAACATTCACAATTGCCATAAAATTGCCCTTAATAGCGTAACTGCGGAAGCAATGCATGTTGTACTTTACATGGATTAGGTTAGAATGAAATGAAATTGATCTTTACATACAAGTTAATTATTTATAAGTGATAAATCGTAAATCAGTTTTACGTAAATAATATAATTAGAGGAAAATTACGCTAGACATTATTATTATTTTGCCGGATGAAATCAATTAATTATACAGCTTACTGTATTAATACTATTTAACACATGGAGCTTCCAAAAGGATCTTACAATCCATTTTCGATAGTATAATAAATATCATCTGATTTAATTATAATCTAGAGATTTTGATGTTGCTAATTGACCGTTCCGCTGTGTGCTAATAACTTGGCGTGAACCAATAAATTGTAGCCTCAGGGCGAGGGCGGGGGCGGCGAGTACGTCCCGACACACTGTAGGAAACTGAAAGTTATGGAACTCCAATAGGCTGGATACTATAACGGGTCTGATGACTATTATTTTAAATTCCTAACTAACAGCTAAATACTTAATTGTTAGATGAAACTATCGAAACAATTATATATTTTGCTGTAAGCAAAATATATAGTTCCAAGAAAACATTTCAATTACATCTTTATTGAGATGAAAACTTTTCCTATTTCTTAAAGTGGCCTGAGAAAATGTCTCACCGTGGTGGATGCGACGGTTCAGATCGTTTGACAAAAACAATTGCAAACATTGTTCCGTGTAGTTTTGTGAACTTGAGGTACGTATCACATAAATTCACTTCTAACCTAAACTAACAAGATGACTTTACCAAGAAACTTTAATATATTATGTGGCTAACTCGATTTAATATATGTTACTTACATCCAGCAGTAATACTTATCTTAAAGAGCGGTTTCAGTTCCTCAACGATTCACACTGTCGCTCTCTGCGTTCAAAAGATAATCTTATTTTAAAGATACCTCCTCATAATACTTCTTTCTATTCCAATTCTTTCTCAATGGAAGCTGTTCGATTATGGAATGCTCTCCCTGTCCACATCCGGCGTGCACAGTCTCTTCCGTTGTCAAACAGTTACTTATAAACACTTCACACACCTCAGCAGTATGTGCATCTATTTATCATTTCCTTTTTATTTTATTGGACTTTTTTCCCCACTTGCTTTCTTGCAAGGTCTCTTTTTTTTAGTTTTTTCCTTACTGGCTTCTTTATATTATTCTATTATATTTTTTATATTTTATGTACACGTATATGAAGAAAGTATGTAAATATTATTTTGTTATAGTAGTTTGCCTGGTAGAGATTGCTTTTAAGCGATTAGGTCGCCTATCTTTCTTACTTTCAATTGTGTTTTTTTTATTGCTTTGTCTTTGGTGTACAATAAAGTGTATTTGATTTAGGCCATTTTTCACGTCCTTTTGGAACTTGAAGTAGGTCTGTTTTTAGCGACTCTACCTTCCCGCTTGAAAGCAGAATAGGCCAAAAAAAAAGGCAGTCGATCATGTTTAAAGCTCCGACGAAGCTTTTTTTGATCGACGATAGACGATTGAAAATTGGTTTTATAATAGTATAATAATATAAAATAGGCATTATTAATAAATATAATAATCTCAAACACATTGGCTAGTGGTGCGCGAATTATAATAGGAAAATGTATAATAGGTATACATATTTAAAAACAAAGACAAACGGGCAAACCCTTTGCAAAAAAAATACCTTTCTAATATTTGAACTGAAAATGATATTTTTACTTCTTCAGGAAATTAAAAAGTTTTTGTACGTAGTAAAAACTTTAGCCGAATTTCACCTGGATGATGAGCTAGACCCACATACATAGCTCGCTGATGGCACAGAAATGTTTAATGGAACTAGCGTATTCCTCGACACAGACGGGATTCCTGAAATAGCCAGTTCAATTTTACCGGATAAAATGCCGCTTGTGTGCTGAAAATTAACAATTATCATCTACGTACATATTACTACTATATCTAGAACATACTACTTGTGTATATGTTTGAACCCAATCCTGAAGTCAAATAAAACAAAGTTGCAGGCAGAAGTTACTACTTACTTCTACATAATTACGAGTAAAAATGCGAACATGTGTGTTGTTTGTTTGTTCTTTCTTGACGCTTTATCTAAGCAATTAATTTCAACTAATATTTGAAAATTTAATGTATGTTCTAAAAAATATTTCTAAATTTAAGAAAAAATGTGTCATTTGAATATTAGAAGGAAGTATGAGCTTGCAGAGCATATACTAGGTTACATAAAATTCATAATTCGTTTAATGGAAATAAAAAAAACGAACGCGTACATACAATTTTACAACAAACTACCCATTGACATCTTAGAGATGACTCTTAAAAAGTTCAAAGTTTGCATTAAACGTAGACTCACACCGAATCTGCTCTTCTTATAATTTTAAATGACAATGTGAGATGGTGATAATAAAGAAGGAACACCCGGCTAAGTTTGTTGTGGGCTTCTTCTTAGACCAAAGCGCGTTTAGTTTTAAGTCTACGAATATGGTTATCGCCACCATCTAGCTACAGTGTACACATTTCTCATGTAGTGTACGCATCATAAGGGCCATCTATGGGCCCACTTTAATAAAGATTATATAACATTAACAATGAGAATGTCAACTTGACTAAACATTTTGGTATTGGCTGACATTTGAGGACATGCTTTAATATTAAATTTAGTTATAACTTTGGGAACCAAATTGTATTTGAAATTAATTGCGTTATCATCGTAATGTTATAATTATTATTAGTTTTAAAATAATGTTAATGATTTTTGCACGACAATTTTGGCTGAATATGAAGATCATGAATTACGCATAACATCTATTTTTTTTTTGTACCGTGTTCAAGCAAAATTTAATAAATAAATAAAGATATTTTTGACTTTGACAATCAACTTGATATATAACATTGGCCACTTTTATCCCGGATCACAAATAGTTCCCATGGGAAGTATAAAAAGCGTAAAAAACGCGGAATAAGAAGCAGCTAGTTTCTGATAAATTAAATATCGTGTCCATTTCACGCCGCGCGAAGTTGGAGATAGCACCGCAGTGGTTTGCCACTGGTGGGATCCTAAGCCTCAAAATCATGAACTGTATAACAATATCGACGTGTGGAATGTGTTTGCAGGCGTTATGTAAAATGAAGCAGGCTAACATTACCTTCGGGATATTAATATTATAAAGGCGTATATTTTGATTACATAATTTGAGTTGAAAAATTCCCGACTCTCGTGTGTGGGCACTGGCGCGGGGCCAGGTGTGGCGGTGATAGAAGAATTGGTGATAGAAAAATTAGTGAGAGTGCCGAGTAATGCTGATAAATATTATAATTCTTACTCCAGAATGCATGCACAAATTTGCCAACATTGGTATGGTTTTGAACGGAAAACTAAACCGATGTTGTTAAAGGAATCAAAGAAGAAGAAGATCCTTCTCGGTTTCTTTGCTGCATCTTACCGGAACGCTAATTCGCTTGGCGACACGGATTTGTCAGTAGGTTAATAACTAGCCACGACCGAAATTTTGCAACAGAAGTTCTGAAATTATGAATTCCCGAAATACCCTTGACACGGATCAAACCCGGACCTCTTATTAGACTTATAAGGCCACAATGCTTAGCACTGGGCCAAAATGTTGCGGTGAAACATACCTCTATTTAAAAAAAATAGGTAGATATTTTAAAGTGTGAGAAGATATAGTCAAAAAAGTTTAATAACAAAAAGCACTTTTCGTTTTCACAGTTCGGTGCGCGACACAAAACCGAATTAGGCTGAAGTGTGTGTAAGTGAATATCCTAACATTTGTCAGCCGCCCAAGCGCGGGGCACGCGATTTGGAGAGGTCGGAATATATTGAGCTTAGAGAAGTCGGGTGTCGGCCGCCGGTAGAGCCCAAGTTTGCCCACCGAGCACGCGCCCGTCACAGCGGCCACGGGCTCGTGAGCGCCGTGACTTATGGGCGATGTCGCCAGCTGGAACATTGTTATATAGAAATGAAACTTTTCACCTTAAAGGCTAATCATAGCTTCAATATGCAAATGAAGCTTTTTTATATGATATGCCCTGACTAGTAGATGATCCCATCTTACTAATGTTGTATATGTGGACTTATGAATATGAAAGTGTATTCGTTTAACTTCGACTTAATTTTTGGCATAGTGTTAATTTAAAGGACGGACATGAACAAATGCTACTTTATATCGCGAGAAAACAAACGGTTTGCAAAATCTATAATATATTTAAAAAAGTTAGTTACATTAATTAAAACCTCACTGAATATCCTTAGCGCTTGTTTGAATGAACCGGTAAGTGTCCCGAAGTCGACTCTAAGAAACTTTTAATGCCTTCAGCTAAACCTCCGTAATCCTCTTACCGACGATTACAACCTTTATTGTACTGACAAACAGCAGATATCGGTACGGTTTGGTACAAGCCTCCCGACAAGCGGTTATGTTCATAATTTATAACATTCAATTTAATTCGAGCGAAGGAACCTCACAGATCCATTTTAACAATTCAAGGATTTATTGTTTCCCGAGTGCATTTTATATATTAAAAAACCCATTTAATTACCTGCGACGGCGGGTCCTTTTACATACACAATAGTTGTATTTGTGAGCGCACTGTCCCCACGCGCGGGCAGGCTCGGCTCAGCTGCGAGCACGCAGCCGGGGCAATTAGACAGGTTAGCGACGCTGAACCTGCTAAGCCTTTTTCTTTTCATAGTATAATGTCCTACGGGATCTTGTTAGGAGGCAAAGCTGCTGATATAAAAACTATTACATTATTTACTGGCTGTTGATCGCGACTACGTCCACGTTGGTTAAGAGTTTTGAAGAATTATTTATGAACAGTTTATTTGTCCGGGCGTATAGTTTTGCAATGTCTGTATCCAGGATTCAACGCAAAATTTTGTTAAGATCGTTAAGGCTTGAGCAGCCATGCGGAGATGGTATATCGGGCTGTGGTCGTACAGTCACTACAAACGACTTGACGTTTCAAAAGTGCTTATAAGTGCGTAAGCCTACTTGAAATAAATGAATTTAGAATTTTGTGGATTTCGGAATACAAAGCATCCAATGCCCACGTTTCCAGTCTCTAAAAACAACAGAAGCAACGTCGGGCAGAGCGCCGGGCTCATAAACGTTATCGTTCCTCGTGATTAAAACGCATCGAATCAAATTATTCCCTTCGAACCGTTTCAGCGGAGGCTGAGTGTGCGATGTTTCGGCGAGATGATTTTCTCGCGCCGCGCGGCAGTGAGCGCGCGCCCGCGAGCAGGAGTACACGTGTGAGGCGGGAACTGTAGAGGCCGGCGAGCGACGCGCTACACGAACATTGTTTAACAATCATTATTAGCTCACCTATTTGAGATTTTTTACACCGGAAACCTATTCATTGGTTGCGTTCACTTCAATCAAATCAAGCGTGATCATTTTTTATTGTGTTTAGTGAAGTTAAAAAATAAATATTGTTTGATTGTTTGGAACACACGACTGCTGGTGGCAGATCTAATAAGGTTTGTGATTTCAGTTTAGTTTTGAAGACAATTGTATTTTAAGATTAATTATTAAAAAACGTTAACTTTGCCATTGCGACATTTTTTTTTATATTATTTTTTCTAGTGATTATTCAATTTCAAATCGAAATAATATGTGCCTGTGTAAAACACTGAGCGTGTACACGCACAAAACTTTATTTGCGATATAAACTTTATTTACCGCCGGCCGTCGGAACGTGTGTTCCGTGACGTACCTATTACCCCAAAACTGTCCTTACTGAGCATATTTAATTTTATGTATCAACTATACTTTCCTGCCGCTTACATAGCTTTAAAGTTAAACTGAAACGGTAAATATAATAAACAAAAAACTCAACTTTCTTTGCTTAGTGTAAACCTTAAATAACAACTGAAAAGAATAAACAAGTCTTTTTGTCTGAAACTGTATTTAGTTATATCAAATAACTAGAAAATTGTAAGTTTCAAGATCGATACATATAACTAATTCATAATGCGGAATAGGTATAGTCACTTTGCTATGAAGTTAAACTTACCTTGATGCTGTGCAAGTCTAAATGTGGCTTTTGGTACTGTTATAAGTTTAAGAATATGATATTACTCTTTACTAATTAAAAAGATAGGTAAATAGATGACCTTTTCATCGTCACCGTAACCCGACGCCCGGTAGTTCATCCGAAGAAGAGATGGGGCTCTCATTGAAAAGTAGTATGTAAAATATTATTCCGCGTTAGTATAAATAATACATTTAATCAATTGTGCTGACTTGACACATGCTTGCAGAATATTGTTGGAAATAATAGATTTCTACTTTATTTAGATCCTATAATTACGAATTTAAATTTAAATCTTTTCGTATAAACTTAAATGATGCTATAAAGCAAGAATACTACATTTTATCCTGTACCAAGTATCCACATTCCCGAATCAAGACAAAGCAAAGAAAAAAAACAAAGTAACTGGCGGTCACGGACTTAGTAGGTATTAGTAGGTCCACGAGAAGACGGCCTAATAGTTTGCACAATGATGGTGCTCACAAGATGGTCGATTCAATCAAAAAACTCAAATATGGTTTCAATAAAAAAACACAAGAGTTGCGAATTTCACGGCCTTTTAGGTCTCTATATAAATAATATTCACTATAATCAAACCGATTCTCGCATAGTTGTAGAAACACAAATATCTCTATCTTTTTATTTACAACAGGAACCAAGAGCTGGTTACAGTTACAGTACAGTCACACAATATGTACAAAAGTATTTTAGGTTTTACTTAAGTAGTCTTAGAATAACGTTATATTAAGCATGATTTAAAGAAACGCACTACTTACGTTAAATTAAATTGATATTGATTGATTGCGTGAATATTTTTGTCATAAAACCAATTTTTCCTCGACTTAAATTCTACTAACGCTTCCGGGTCGCGGGATAAATGTCTCAGATAAAGAAGATTGTTTTATGCACTACTCTGTCACCCCTCAGGTTTTGTTGACGCTATGTCCGCTTCTGTGTAAATGTGAGAGTAAAATAATTATGCATAATTTTCTTTTCATATGGCTTATTGTATAACTACTGCTGAGTGTCTGGTGCCTGGATTAGTTTCCTTTCAAAGCTCATAATTAAAAATAATACTACTCTAAGAGGTTAAAGTTTCCACGCCCACGGGTGTCACGCAACAAGTCCCAAATTCAGGGAAATTGTATTTTAAAGCGAGGAGGAGATTCACTTTAACGGTTTCCATATTTTCCCAGCGAGCCCTCCGCAAAGCACTCAATCGTATTGTTTTGCAGGCGGCGGCTCGCACCAACTTTGATCATGAGCCGCGCTTTATTTAATGGTGTCGATGACGAGCCGAATATTGTGATGCCGTCGTTTTTAACGCGTCAAAACAATGAACGCGGGCTTATTGGACGAAATATTAGAAGGCTAGTCACCAGGGCTTCATAGCTCAGCAACAGAATCTAGCTAACCTAAGCCTTTCTATAAAACATACAAACAGACAAAAGGAAATGGAGAAGGAGAAGTCCCTTCTTGATAACGTTGCGCCAAATATCTGCCATTTATTTAACTCTTTCCTTCCCTTCTTCTTCTCTAAAGTCTTGGAACGATTAGTTCATCATCAATTTCAACTTTATCTAGCAAATTACAATGTTCTTAGACCATACCAATCCTTGTGCCGGTCACAGTATGACATCAGATACAATACGGATCATAAGCATTTAAGCATTATAGTTCTACTTAACTTTTAGAAATGCCTTTAATGATTTAGATCTGCTATTAGGCGTTCTCCAATCGATTAATGTTTCTCCAGAAGCAGTTTATTGGTTTGACAGCTACTTGCGTGGTCGCCAGCGTCTTAAAATGGGAAAAGAAGGGATTGGGTGGTCCTAAGCAAGTAGAGAAGATGGTGGCAAGTAACCTTGGATCCGGCGTGGTCCCACAATTCTGGTTCGACTGTTCAAAACCTTGGCACACATATTGATAGCTCTCTAACTTGGGGCTCTCACATAGCTGAAGTAAGTCGAAAGTTATTTGCAACAATTGGATTTCTAAGGTGTTGGGAAATCTTTCTTCCGACCAAAACCAAAATCTCCATAGCTTATTCTCTTTTCTTACCAATTTTGGACTACGCAGACTCTTCCTATCCTGACTTGTCTGAGGAGTACCTCAAGAAGCTTGAACGTCCGCAGAACCTTTGTATAAGGTTTATCTTCGGACTATGTAAGTTTGACCACGTGTCCGAGTACAGAACCTGGTGGAAATGGCTTCCGATCAGGCTGCGCCGTAATTAACACTTACTTTCATTTATTTATTCCGTTCAATATAACTCCCCTGCGCCATCTTATTTAAAGGAGCGTTTTTCCTTTCTTGGCTCTAAAATAGAATAACAAAATCTACGATCGTGTTCTGACAATCATTGTATATAGTCACACACGATACTATAGTAATTCATTTACCTGTAAATCCATCAAATTGTTGTATAGCCTTCAATCTGAAATTCGCAATTCCAAATCTCTACCAATGACCAAAAGCAGATTGTTTAAATATTATCTATCGTATAATATCGTTGTGATTATGAGAAGTATTATTACAATATTTGTTCCACCCGGTTTAAGATACAGAGTACATACTTTTGTTTATTATATACTAGCTTCTGCCCATGAATTCGTATGCGTGGACTTCAGAGTTATGAAAAGCTTCGCTTTTTAACAATTTTCAATCTTACCACGGGAAATATTTCAGAGATCAAAGTATATGAAAGAGAAAGTATATGTCCTTTTCCATAGAAAAGGCGACATGGATACCAAATTTCAGAGCTGTCTGCCCATGGCTTAGCTTTGTTTCTTGTATTGTTTCAAAGTATGTGCAATAAAGCCTTGTAAATTAATAAATAAAGTTTATTAATATGAACGTCCGACGCAAGTGTGTCCTAATTTGACCGCTTGGTTGTGTATCTGTCCGCATCTGTGTCAATGTCAATGTTAAACTCAAACAGATGGACTAAATAAATAAAATCAAATATCTTTATTTTTAAAAAAGATCAATTACATACTAATAATATTATAAAGACAAAAATCAATTGCTAGTGGTCTCCACACTAGGTGGCCTGTATCGTGGAGACCATGAATGAATTCTCATTTAGATTAACATAAGACTAGGAGACTTCCTTTCATGATCTGAATATTTATATAATATAGGTACCAAGATACGATTAGATATATATATTGAGGTAGGGTAAAATAAATAAACATATATGACTGCGTGTTTGTATTTGCTGTTTGAGAAGTATCAGCTGAAATACTGTCAGTGTTTTTAAATATTATATTCACTCGTTTTATTATATTGGTCAGAAATTCGGTACACTATGTAAACTTAATTACACTACAATAATATTGTGAAGCTATGATAGCCTAGTGGATACAATTTTGGCCGAAAGGGAAGGGATTTAGGGGGAAACGAGTTGGATTCTCAGCATGCACCTCTTATTTTCTGGAGTAATAAGAGTTTTAAGCAATTTAATATCACTGGAGTTTACGGTAAAGTAAAGCATCGTTACTAATAATCATGACTGTAACTTTTCTATACTGTAAGCATAGGTGTGTGAAGTCTACCATTTCACAGCGTGGTGGACTACACTCGTATCGTTCTGAGGAGACCTATGTCCTCCGGTTGATACGGATGAATGTGGTAACCTCGACCAGTTGCTGCGACCGGGTGCGCATCATTCAACTGCTGAACAACTTACCTATGTCCTGTCTTCCTGGCTTTATGTGCGTAGGGCTCAGTCGGCCATGAAAGATATATTTTACTTGTTGATGTCCGCTTCTACCTCCTTTAGTTCGCGTGGATGTGTTCATGAGTACTGCTATTTTTTCGTGACCCCTGAACTACTGCTGTGCAAAATAACATGTCAATCTTATCTGCGAAAAACCCAAAAACAAATCTCCGGCAAACATTTTTAAGCAGAGCTATTAATTTCCGTTTTGCTCCATAGAATTTGCCTTCCGAATAGGTGGTAGAGTCTGATTATATTACTTGAGATAAATGAAACATACATTTTTGATATATTATGAAAATTGTACTTAATTTGCTATACTCCGTGAAAAGCAGGAAAATCCGTGTGGCGTAATTTATAATTTCTTAAGTATTTATACTCCACACCAAATGATAAATTACACCATACAGATTTTCCTGCTCTTCGTAGATTCCGCAAAATAACGCCTGCTTCTTAAGTAAATTTTTTGATATTAAGTTACAGTTCACATTTCAGTTCCAAAATACCTTTATTCTGCAATTACTTCTTTCATCATAAACGAAAGTCAATCAACCATTTGTACTCTTATGACGAGTGCGGTGGCGCCCAGCACAAATCCTGTTCGCCTCACACCTTCCGCGAGCTGACGGAGGTGTGAGGCGAACAGCAAATATGGGCATGCAAACATATTTTGACTTTATGCTCACTATGCTGTTGTTATCTACTTTTACTAAGGCCAAATGCCGGTCAAGTAGGAAAACTATTTCCACTCGCGATGCGACCTGAATAACGCGACGTCCATTAGTTTTAATCTAATGGTGGTCTTTTTTATGACCAAATACCGTTACCGTTGGATTAAAAATCGATCCCGAAATCCAAGGTCGCTCTAACTAACCAATAGAAACTAAACCAACGAGCCTTTAGTGACGTTACAGATTCTGAATGTTCTTCGAGCCGGGAATTTACCCCAGTTTATAAGGCTGTGCCGTCATGTGGGGCAATAAACACTTCAGTTTCTCACGCGTGTTTCCAGCCGGCTCCGGTACTGAGTAGCTGTCAATCCGACACAATCCAGCGTCATGTCGGGCGGCGTGCATCTGCTAGCAATTGAACTGCGCAGAGTCTTGGCCTTCGCAGAGATTAATGCGCGCGTGGAAATTAACCGCGGAGCATGCGTGATGCGTGGCGCGGACGTCGCTGCGTGCACACATTGTTCTAGCTTAGCTATTTGCCTGTGACCTACTACACTTCAAAGGTCGATTAATTCTATAAATTAATATAATATAAATACGAAAGCGTGTTTATTTGTTCGTTTGTCCTTCCTTTACGCACTGTGTTTACACAGGCATAGATTTAGCTGAAAGAACGCAGGCATTTAATCCAGGAAACAAACGGTTCCCACGGGATTTGTAAAAAATCTTAATAAACGTGAGCAACTATAAATGTAATCAATATGTATTTTATATGTTATGAGGATATATAGCAACGAATATAAACACTACCAATGAAATTTCAAATGCTATATTGATGACAATTTATCGAACAAGATTGCTATCGTCTCCTCTCATTAAACCCAAGTCCCCGCCGCGTTTGACAAAACCACATACTAAACTCACACACCCTCCCGTAAGAATATTTGCGTCTGAAGTAATAAACGTTTCTAATTTAGGCTTATTTATGTAAAGTTCCTTGCAAGTGGATTGAGCTCCGCCCTCCATCCTCGGTCCCGGTCAACCGGCTAAAGGAAGGAATTCCTGTGAGTCTGCATAAGATCATTTTACTTTGTACAGAACTAATCTTATGAGAGAAAATATGGTAGTGCTTGTTAGTATAACGAAATTTGAAACGAAAATGAATTGTAACTTGTGCAGTTTACTAGACTAAATAAGTAATTCGATAAATTACTAAAGGAAATCTTTGAGATGTCTCTTAATAAGTTCAAAGTTAATGTAAAACGTAAACTTATAGAAAAATCCTATTATAACATAACTAAATAAATTGACTGTGATATGGTGATAGCAGGAAAATGCGTTGCTTTAGGAAACACAGTAGTCATTATCACCATACAATAACGTAAACATGAATGTATGAACGCTTCATAAGTGCCTGTAATAGGCCTACAAGAATAAAGATTTTTTGAATTTGAAGTTATGTTTATGTTACGCGAGTCATATTTCAAATATTAAAATTAAAATTGCTTATTGCAGATTGTGATTTCATTCCAATTCGTTTTTATTTGGACTGCTTCTACCTCCGTCGTCAGAACTGTTAATTATACTTTAAAATTATATATTTCCTCCAGTGTATGTAAAACAACTTTATATAAAATAAAATAGTATGACTCTCAAAAACAAAGCACATCTAAAAATGTATGTTGGTGCTTCGAAAGGAAAACGTAGTGTTAGACACCTGGAGCTTTCCACTTTCAACGAGTGGTTCATGTTTCAGATTTTATTTCCGAAGAGCTCTTTTTCCTTGTCTTATATTATTAGTCATTACTTATTAATTAAACGGAAACTTCCTTGTCATTAACAATTCTCTCATTTTCTAGTCTCCTCTTCCTTGTCTTTAATAATCTCGTATTAAAAATACCCTCTACGAGAATTTTATAAAGCTGTAGCCCGCGACTTCTTCCTTGTTTGTTGGGTTTTAAAGAATTCCGCTACAGTTTAGTTGCCCGAGCTTCAAGTATTGTTTTATCTCCAGGATGCTGGATTTCGTTGCAACATTTTGTCGGGGTTGCTGCTAAGCCGTATTTGCACTAGTATATATAATACTACTGCTAGTGTGAAGGTCACAATGTTTCTTAGCTACGTGGAAACAGTACTGCTGTGTATTCCGAGATACAAAGTATCATGTCCAAATTCCAAATTCCATCATTAGCGGTAAAGGTTAAACCAAATATATAACGCACAAACAAGCGCAATTGTCAATCGCAAATTACCGTCCTGAGAAACTATTAGGGTTCATACCAATTATACTTTCATTTCCGATCACAAATGATGGTTGAAGTCGAAGCGTCGCTGGCTGAAGTCAGTAAGTGGATTTCGGTCCGCTAGCTCCAAATCCCCTATCTCAAACGATATTCACTAGATCTCACGATATTTGAGTATAGTTTATACCTATATGATTATATGATACTAAGATCCTTCCTATAGAATATATTTTCTAAAACCAGTTGGATGAAATGGATGATACGTTAGCAAAGACAAGACAATTATAAACAAGATAATGGTTCAAGATGTCAGTCGAGTAGTCGTTCCGTGACATTATGCTTATTGATATAATTCTTAGTGAAGCATAAGACTTAAACTCACCGAGTCAGATTACCATTAAGGTTTCCCGAGATCTGACTCGGTGAGTTAAAGTTCTGAAGTTGTTTCTATAGACCTATTGGAATAAAGAAAGATTGATTTGAATTAATTTGAATACCTGAGGACAGAAGTTATTCGATAAAACCGAATGAGCGCCTACAAGAGAGAGAGCCTCAAAAGACTTTGGCAAGACCAAGTATTATGTTTCTACTCCTACACAAATCCATGGTACATTAATTTGATCTATTTGTTAAGGTTTAGCCAGCATGTAAGAACACAAAAATAAATGTTTGTTATGACATCATAACAATTAAAACAAATCAAATGTCTGAAATTCTTGGCTTTTCTCCATTTTAATATATATCAAGATCTAGCGTATAAACAGCGAGAGAGATTAATTAATTTAATTATTGTGTATGCAATGTAAAGATAAACAAAATACAAAAGAGAAGGTAATGACATAAGAGTTAAACGAAATGCAATATGCAAGTTAAATTAATGTACAAAGTCTGGGACTATGTCGAATAAAACGTTTTGTCTTTTGTAAAACAGATCTAATTGTGCGACTACAGCCACTCTAAAAATTATACTGATGGCCCAACTTTCTTCACACATGATGATAATTTAGGAAATGATGATTATGTGGTAACGCACTGATCCCGTCCCATCTCAAAAATCCCATATTGAGGCAGTTTAGAAAAGAAATCTAATTTGCCATTTTGTTTCGGCGGCCATCTTGGACAGATTTTCATCATACATAACTTAGAACACTCCCGACTTATATACCTTTTAAAGTAAAAAAACAAAATCAAAATCAGTTCATCCGTTTGGGAAATATGATACGACACCAGACACACACACACACACACAGTACCACAGAGGTTTTTGCGACGGGGGTTAAAAATACGAATATCAAAAATAACAGAAATAGTCTATGTAACGAAAGGATGGCTTGCGGCGGACGAGTACCTAATGTGGGAAGGACTTCTGTAAAAGGTCAGGTTCCGGACACACAACTCCTTACAGATAGTAACTAACGGCTACTTTATATCCAGGAAAACAAACGGGTCCCGCGGTATTTGTAAAAAACCATAATAAACCTAGTTCCCCGATAAAGCGCCCACAGTGAAGTCCACGCGATAAAGTGGAAGGCGGCCGTACGTTGCTGTGCTTTTACCAATGGCGTATACTACACTGTAAATGAATGTAGGGAAAGGCAGATGCAAATGATGCGAACAGAGTTTGTCCGAACCATCAAGCAGCGTAAGTATATTGCGACACGATAGGTACGAACCAGTCGAAAGAAGTCCTGGTTACGAAATATACGGGAGCGGACCGGAATCACGACCATCGGAGAAATATTCCGTGTAGCCACGGACACGGAGAAGTATAAAAGGTTGACTGTTGACCATCAGTAATGGAGAGGCACTTGAAGAAGTATACAATCTAACGACGCCTTCTGGCCTCCGCCCCGCGCCCGCCCGGCAACAATTTACGAGCGAACTAATTGGCCCGAGTCGCCTGCACGCGCGGGTCAGGTGGCGGTCACCCGACGCGCGCTGGGTTTCGTTTTTAATGAAGATAAACATTTAACTGAAGTACTACGTCCAGGTCACGAGTAGGTAGGGGAGGTTTTCGTGATGCCATGTTCGTGAGTAGAGAGCTTCTATCCAGGTTAAGATAGGCTGGCGGTAAACAAAAACCCTCGCCGAAACGAGATACAAAGACAATTTTATGCATATCCATCCAATCGATTTTTCAGATTTTAAATGATGTTACAAGAGTAGAGGAATCAGAGCATTGACCCTGGACCCTCAATGCGAGTTGGCAAACTTTAGTAAAAGCGACGGTCGTTTTAACGTGCTGTCCAAAGCACAGGTGCTCTACAGTTCTTTAGTACCTACTCCGTAGGATCCCAGTAACTAGACCGAGGAGGCGGAAACTGAACTTTGTATCTATGACTGTTTTTGGTCGAGCAAATTCGGAGAAAAAAGAAAAGACCCACAAATAGACAGACTTACAAACGACTGATCCCACAAGAATTCCATTTTCATTATATCAAGCTCCGCGCATCGTGGTATTCATTATTACAAAGAAAAATACAGATTACAGTGAACAAGAATATGTTTAAAAATATCAAGATCTTTTCTTCTGACGTTAATATCTTTTTGTAACATTTTCCTCGTTAATTTAGTCGAGAACGCGTGCTTACACCGCGCCAGCCTCCGGCGAGCTAAAAGTACTTGAGGCCTTTGTCGAGTCCTCTCCTCACGTCACCAACAACTGAGCATTGGAGCGTCTCGTAATGCTCAGGATCCAATAGTGCAACAGTAAAGAAGAGTTGCTGTTTTTGATGTGAAACATATATCTATCATTTATTAGAGGGTAAACCTGATTTTTGGCGTTGCGACACAGGCCGTGGCCACGCATCGCCACGTTATATCATTGAATTTTTGTATTTCGTATGTAAAAATGAATATTAATTTTGTAATAAAATAGTCATTATTAACCGACTTACAAAAAGGAGTTGTTATCGAATTGGTTATTTTTTTTTAAATTTGTGGAACAAATTTATAATGCTTTATCTTTCCATTATGCAATATCTGCAATTACTTCAATTTCGATGTTTCACATCTGCCAGGCGTCCCGTGACGGCTCACACGTTTTTTGTTAGTGTGTTTATATTTTATTTTGCTGAACGACCAGTCTATTTAAAAAGGTTCTAGGCTTGTCTTCTGGCAAGCTATCCCTACGCAAAGTTATGCCGAGGTTGGTTTCGCTGTAAAGCCGTTCATAGATAACGAAGGATGTTTCTTAATCGCGTGGGAATGTTTCTCGATTGGTTTTCTGGGACAAAAAATTCTATACTAGTCATCTCCAGGCTGCAAGCTCAATAATAATAGTCAATCCATAACCAGTCCCCTGCAGGGCACGGATCTCCTCCCTGAATGAGCAAGGTTTTGGCCGCAGTCCACCACGCTACGCTAGCCAAGTGCGGATTGGTTTGGTTCACCTCCTTCAAAGAACCTAATGGAAAACCCTCAGGTATGCAGATTTTTTCACGATGTTTATGCACCGCGATTGATATGAAATAGTTTAAACCAGCCAGGCTGGGACTACAGCACATATGGGACCCTCGTAGCTTAAGCTTTAAGTTATCAAATATGGAAAATGATTATCACCTCAGCACAGTGGAAACATATGTATGTACATATTAAAGATGCCTTATTACTGCATAATCATCATACGAAATCACGAGTAAATAAATATCGTACACCCCGTTTGTTTGATCCAAGTAAAACTTTTATAAATAGTCGACCCGACGCAGAAAAACTTCCGGCTTCGCGTCACCGATGACCTCAACATGCTAGAGACGTATCGCTTTGTCCAAACACAGTTATTCCAATATTTTAAGTTTTATTTTATTAAGCAGTATTTAAGCCTTAGTTTTTAAATTTTATTTTGTATCGCTTAAGACATTGATGCTTGATTGTGAAATTCAGTTTTTCTTCTGGCTTTACACAGATTACCCAATGGCAGGAGTGTATCTAATTAAAGTTAAAAATGTTCTATTCAAAATATCCGTGAGATTCCTCTTTAAAGCGGAAAAGCCGGCATAGTTGCATTGCTTCAAATGTAACGTGTTTTTAAACACGTGTAACATTACTGTGACTTGGGTGGTTAGTTTGTGTATCTTGCGTGTTGCGGAGTGCTCCGAAGCGGCTCCCAACAACTCCAGTGCGATCTGTACAGAGCTCGTTACGAGGAACACCTGCCCGCCGCCCGTAGCCGTTTGCGCTGCCTCATACTGCCTACTCGTATTATATCCCTAGCTACTTCCCGTAGCAACTGTTTTATCATAATATGTCTATTTGCCTTTAACATCCTTAATACATCCTGTTAACAGCCTTTCTTTTATTGTTGTAAGTTATTCAACTAAAACATGTTTTGTTATCCACGCTCAAAGATACATACAATTCTTTGAATGTAGATCAAATGAAACTTAACTCTAACTTGGATAAAAAAAACGTGTGTGTTCTTATATACACGCGTAAGAAGTTATACTTCTTTGGCGTAACAAGATAAAAATCTTTTCTAAAATTACAGCCACTTTTAAACTATCTTACGCGTTATTTTCTACGTTTGTAGAGAAAACGAAACAAACAATAGAAAAAGGTATTTAATGCATTAAAAGATTTATTATAACGGATTATCATATTATATATAAGATTATCGAACAGTCAAAATTTAGATTTTTGTACAATTGAATCAATTAAATCACAGGAATGAGCCCGCAGACTTTGACATGTGCGCTGTCAAACCTTTTTTTTAAAACTAAAATGGCGACTATAGCCAACTTCTGGTGGTCGATATCGTTACACAATACGATAATTTCACTCCCACGATGATAATAAAAAAAAAATGCCAACAATTTGCATTTTTTTATATGTAAAACGTAAAAATAGTTTTTGTGGGTTACCCTGGCGGGGTGTAATCCTACGCCCGGTACTAATATGTAGTTATGTAATGTATACTTAAACGTATTAATCTATATGTATCAGAGTGCGATAATATTTGTGTTCTTTTGGCTATCCATTTGGCATATATATTTATCTTGTACTCGGGCTTGGGAGTACATTTCAATAATAATAATATTCAGATGACAATTCTAGGAGAAATGTATATTCATATTCCTCTTCTATCCAAAGCTGAAATGTCACTGCCTGCGCCAGAACGAGACAGACTGTTGGTTTGTTTGTTTTATTTTATTTTTGTTTAGTATATGTTGTCTTTAAGTGACTCTTTTGTGTCAATCAGCTCTTCAGTCCAAGGTTAATTAAATAGTGTTTTCCCAAAGAGCAACACAACAATACTTCAAGAATAATTTATTATTTCCGGTGCAGTTAATACTTCATGGCTTAGCACCAGTGGCGTGCATAGAGGGTATGCACAGGGTATGCAGATGATATATGAGGAGAACAAAATCTCCAGTAAGAGTTATGAAAAAAATTGGGATAGGTATTGTAAGAGCTATAAAAAGCCTATCCTTAAGTATTTATAACTCGTACTTGAGATTTTCTTCATACTACTACTGCATGTGGGGCCGTGGCTTTCATGGGCACACCCTGCGCGCCGCCGACCGCTGCCCACAAGACGGACACTATACTCTAAGCTATTGATTTTAATTTTTCATTACATATTGTACACATAGCAACTACAAAATACAAAATTGAAAAACTTCACAAATTATTTAGATGTATAATATTTATAGGTTATGGTTATTAGGAAGGTACATTTACATCGCAAAATACCTATGTGCAATTGTAAAAACAATCCAATTGTTCATTGACTACTGAACTAGTATAAACTGTGTTTCAGTAGTCAGCCTTCCTCAATTATACAGGAAAAATTACACAACGAGCAAATAGTGAGAAATTTTAACAAAAGGACATTTAAAATAAAATTTATAATTATGGCATGCAAGTATGTTCATAGTGGTGCTGTGTATATGTAGATAAGTGTAGTGAAAGTATGCAAAGTAATGTGTGTAGTGTGGTAGGAGTGCATGTTTGACATTAAAAGTAAAACTTATAATTATAACCTGCAAGTATGTGTATAGTGGTGTTATGTATATGTATGCATGAAGGTTGTGTAGTAAAAGTATGCAAAAAAGTGAGTGATTATGTGCGAAACCTTATAGATAAATTGTTTTAAGAAGTTCCTCAGTTTGGTCATACCACATTTTATGAAGGTAATCTTTAACCGTTTTTTTACATACGCTTAATTTTAGTGGATAAATGTTGAGTGCATTGTTTATTTAGACCCAAGAATATAGTACTGATTACCAGCAAGAGTTGTTCTATACGATTCAAATGAGCAGACTTTTTGCTTCCTTCGTGTCTCTTCAGCATTAGGAATTTTGAATGGTAATGATTTATGCTTCCGTAAAATTATCTTTAGAATAAAAATTTGCCTTACTGTCAGTACCAATCTATCCCTGTACAATAGTTCCGTGCTAAACCAATATGGTTTTCCTGACATAATTTTCAGAATTGACCTTGTTCCAGTCGTAGTCTAATGGAAGAACCTACTCCACCCCAAACCATTATACAGTAGGAAAAAATAGATTGTACCAAAGCATAGTACACCGTTATGAAAGTCTAATACACGTCTCAGTTGTTTAAATATAAAATTTAACTTTCGAGTCCTAGATAAAGTAGCGTCGATTTGTCGGTGCCAACTCAGTGTACAATCAATTACAACTCCCAAATATTTAGCACTATTTGTGCGAGCTATTGGTAAACAATCACATGCAATGGAGTCAATGGATCCGCAGCTATGGGTTTTTACTACAAAATCCTGCCTGGGCTGAGAGTTTAAGCGAAGTGGGAAGGGAACATATTGAGTTTTCGAAATGTTCAGAGTTAAGAGATTTGTAGCAAACCATTTGGAAACAACTGCTAGAAGGGCCTGGGCAGCATTCCTCACAGTATCCCAGTCACTACCCTCAATAAGCAAGACAATGTCATCAGCGTAAGACAGTACTTTACAGTTAGTCATATTAATGTGACAAAGTTCATTTATATAAATGAGGAATAGTGTTGGGCCAAGAATACTACCCTGAGGAACAGTAAAAGTAATGTGATTATCTTTGCTAGTAAAGTTATCAATTGTAACACACTAAGTGCGCCCCATCAAATAGCTTTGAAAGATGGCAAGAGCTGGACCACGAATTCCCAAATGCTCCATTTTACTTAGCAGATGAGGGATTGACACGCTATCAAAAGCTTTGCATAAGTCCAAAAAAAATACCAAGAACCTTTCTCTTGGAATCAAGTGCTCTAACTATAGGTTCAGTTAGCTTAAGTATTGCATCCTCAGTGGATACTCCCTTTTTAAAGCCTGACTGATGATTATGGATAATTTGATTATTTTCAAGGTAGTTATTTAGCCTAATATTTAAGATCTTTTCTATAATTTTTGAGCACGCTGGAAGGATAGAAATTTGTCGATAATTGGTGACGTTTTTTTATCACCAAAGGTTACATAAGAAAGTAAGTGGCTTTACTAGAACGTTTCGAGCAGCTTTAATTACGGATGCAGGAATATCATCCCAGCCTACAGCACAGTTTGATCGCAAGGCAACAATGATAGTGTCTACCTCTTTTTCCTCAACATCCAGAAGAACCATTGAGCTTAAAACACGGAGCTTATTGGGAGAAGAAAGATAAGAAATCAAAGAGTTTTCCAGAGTAACACTACATTTATCAATATTTTCAGCCAGATTGGCACCTACAGCAGAAAAAAACGAGTTTACTTCATTAACCGATTTAATGGGGTCTTGTTTTAAGTTAAGCAGGTCAGTAGCACATTGGGGAATTTGATTCAAATTCGAAATTTTCTTAATAATATTCCAAGTCGATCTTGAATCATTCGTGGCTTTCTCGAGTTCAGTTTTTTCATAACTAATTTTAATTTTTTTTTAGCAGATTATTACAAAAGTTTCTGTACCTCTTATATGTGATTTGTATTATAGGGTTTTCCAGAGAGGTTTTAGCTCTTTTATGTAGGCTATCCCGATTTCGAATACACCTAAGAAGGCCAGGAGTGATCCATGGCTTGATGAGCCTTTTACTGCTTGAAACTCTTTTAACTGTTGTATACTTCTTAACTAGGGTGGGAATGGTATTAACCAATAACTCCGCTACCTCATTGGCATTCACCAATGAAAAAATATGCGAAAAATCAAAATTGTTTAGTTCATTCATAATGGATGGTATATCGATGTGTGTGCGCTTACTAACTGATCGTTTAATCATCGATTTTCTATTTCCTAAGCATAGCAGAATCGGGGCATGGTCAGTTATGTAAGAACTAATCACAAATACAGATGCTTCGCTTTTAGTCCTAAGTAAAACATGATCCAGACAACTGTTCTCCCTGGTTGACAGAAAATGGGCTGGGTATAATCCATGTGAAGTAATTATATCCAAATAGATATCAGAATGTGGGTCTTTGTTGCCTGGAGATATATTTATATTTATATCACCAATTAAGACTATTGTTTTATAAGCTTTAAAATCTGTTGGAATATCGTTTAGACTTTTTACAAAATTATCAATAACGGAAAATGATGGGGAACGATAAATAGCCACCATTGCAGTGTTACTTGACTGTTTAATAACAAGGCAATTGGCATCCATAAAATAGGGCTCATTTAAAATAAAATTAAGATTATTGCGAGTAAATATCACGACACCATCATTCTGATTATTAAATTTGGACATGTAAGATATATACCCAGTAATTGATGGAATTAAAGGTAACTTGGAAAGCCAGCATTCTGTTAAGATCAAAATGTCACATTCAAAGGCCATCCTATTCAATAAAATTTGAAATTCTGAGAAATTACAGTTAAGACTACGTATATTGATATGTAATATCTTAGTAGATTTTAACATAAAGCCTTCATGGTGTAAACATTCTTCAGGGCTGCAGTTATAAGAATTAGAAATCTGTAAAGATTCAATATCATTTGCTATTAGTGATCTACAGAAGGGTCCAATCAGAATATCCCCAATGCTTATAAATATTTTAGAAAGCAAATTAATATCTTTTAATAATATTTTAAATGAAATTGTGTAAACTCGAGTAAATTTAAATTGTGTGATGTGTGTCGTATAAAATAAGAGTATAAGGTACAAGTATGAATTATAGCGGTTGTTAATATAAAGTAAAAGTTTTGTAAAAAACAGCATGCAAAACATGCTTAAAAAATTAAAATAAAAAGTTTTACAAAATATAAGTGCTCATATAACTAGTCATTTCTTAGCGTCGGTAACTAGATTAATAAGGGTATGTTCATTCTTGATGTGAATAAAAGGGGCCCCTTCTTTCTTACGTAGATAGACTTTTCCATGTGTTGTCCAGCAAAAAGCATAGCCATTGGCTTTGGGAAATTCCCGAGCTTGAAAGAACAGCTTCTTGCATTTATACGTAAGAGCTTCTGAGATAAATATGGGCTGAGAAGGTATATCAATACGAAGAGTTTTAGTGCTTAACCGATCAGTCCCTCGGTGTTCCCTATTATAATTTTTGAAAGCTTGTAAGAGGTTCTCTTTCAATATTAATGATAAACTCTTAATAATTAAGATCTTAGCGTACAAACAGGGGAGTGAAATACAATCCACCATTTCCCATAGTCCAACCTAGCGGTTATATGGGCCCAATCGCGGGAGGGCGCCCGGTACTTGCCCGTGGCGTGTTCCCGGGCCGCCTTCTCGACTCCCTTCAAATTGTTATTCCACGTACTTGTCCTCTTGCTGCGACACTGTTAGCATAGTGGAGAGACGTGCAGCAAATAAGGAAGGCACTTTGTCTGCAGGCGGCGAGTGCGGCGAGTGCGGCGAGTGCGGCGAGTGCGGCGAGTGCGGCGAGTGCGGCGAGTGCGGCGAGTGCGGCGAGTGCGGCGAGTGCGGCGAGTGCGGCGAGTGCGGCGAGTGCGGCGAGTGCGGCGAGTGCGGCGAGTGCGGCGAGTGCGGCGAGTGCGGCGATGCCGGCGCCGCGCAGCAGCTCGTGAGGCGGCGCCATGGACGACCCCGAGCGCATCGCGCGCGACCAGCTGGCCTGCGAGCTCGCCGTCAACCAGTCCGCGCCGCCCGACGGTTCGTACGCGCCCGCACCCTGCGGAGACCAGCTACGCAGGCCGACAGTAACAGTGCTGAGGCCGCTTTTTTTAACTTTTTTATCTGCACTTAGAGGAAATATCAAATATATAAAATATTAATCAACTTGCGACTCTCTCGCCATCGCAGCCTGAGCGCTTTAGCACTAATCAAAACTATCGCTGAATGCCAAAATTAGTATACTCCTTATTTAGGGTCTAGATCTCTATGCATATTAGCAGCGGCTTCTGAGAGATTCTCAAAAGTCGCCCGAGGAAAAAGGTGACGATATTCACCTTTTCTAATTTATATGTACTTTCTTTAATTTTTATCACATTTATTGGACTTTAGTTTGGATTTAGCTGTTTTTTTTAATATGCCACTTTGAAGACTTCTAATCCGCAGAAGTAGAGCCCGGAGGTTACACGAAAGAAACATCAAGTCGTGGTAAGAAAAAGCATCAGCAGAACATTGACCATGGTTAAAAACAAGATCGGGGATAAGACTATTATCGGGCTCAGAAGAAAGGGAGAGCAGTTAGGGCAATAGTGTGTAGTAGATAGCAGTAGAATATGCCAATAATTAGTTTAGATTATCAGTAACAACAGAAAATGTTCAATACGTTTTGGTATAGTTTCGTAGGAGGAGAAATAATTCATTAAGGGAGAAGGACTATAAAAAACTCCAAATAGCCTGTGCTAATGAAGTTTCCAATAGTAGGTCTCAAGATTTATAGTAAAAAAGCAATGTCTTTTATAAACTGTCTCATTGTAATATGGGCCTTTGAAAAGTAGCATAACAGCAATGTTTCGAACTAGATGGCGCTACAGTCACTATAAGACTGAAAAGGCTTATATTAACTTCGTCATTTTCGCTTCAACTTGGCTTTATCACTGAGCTACGGCTTTCATACAGCTGGTATGAAAGCCGTAGCTCAGTCATAAAGCGCTCTGGCCCCGATTGCCTGATAGTCGCAGGTTCGAATCCTGTCGTGTCCGAAATTTGGATATGCATTTTGTAAATTTACAAGTTTGAATGTTATGAAGCTTAGTTGGCCCGATGTTTCAGGCGTGTACTGCGCGGGCACCTTCGACACGTGGCGCTGCTGGCCGCACACGCCGGCCAACAGCACAGCTTACGCGGCATGCCCCGACTTCGTGCCCGGCTTCGCGCCCGAGCGTAAGCCCCTCCATGACCCCGCATGCCCAACGGCACGGGCAGGCCCCCTCCCGTGAGGGGGCATTAGAGAGTGAAAAATTATTCTGTGTGTGTTTGTTCTCACAATAGTTACTCTCACAGCCTGACAATCAGGCAGTCTTATTTCCCACAGTGGATAGTTGCAGTGATAAATATAAAAAATATGTTAGATCATATTATTATTTAAATCTGACATAAAAATACTAATAATAATTTTACTTCACCTACGCTTTGACTGTAATTTAAATTTCAATGGTATATCCATAATAACGAAGTGATTTATTTTGTCATCGTTATTTAAATAGTTTTGCATTCCTATTGTTCAGGCAAAACTTAACAATGTATTCTACCCAACTCTGTATTATCTTATTTAGAATGTTTCAGCGAAGCAAAAGATTTGAACAAATATATTTTTACAACAGTTATGGCACATAAGCTCTGCACGGAAAATGGAACCTGGTGGCACCACCCAGACTCGGGCCGGCCCTGGTCTAACTACACCACCTGCGTTCGGGAGGAAGATGTAAGTCATTTCGCGGATATATTTATCACCTTCACCAGTCTTAAGACAATGGGACTTCATGTAGCCGAGCATCAGGCTCAGGGAGGCGCGCAGAGAGGACTAAACCCATAATCCTAAAATCATAATCAAATAATCCTTATTTTCTAATATAAGTGTATATTCCCTTTATACCATATAGCCCGTCGCGCTCTGGCCTCTGCGTCTATCACTGCACAATTGGAACATCCCGACCGACCAGACGGTTCGACTGTAGTACCGTGGTCGATGGAGCGCGCGCTGGTTTTGGATGCGACCTGCGTTGATACGTTGGCAGTTGCTCACTTGCCGAGTACGTCCCAAAAAGCGACAGCAGCTGCCGAATCTGCTCAAATGCTTAAGCACCGTTAAAACTCCATTATTTTTGTAATGACTTCGTTTTGCGGCGCTTGCGATTTAGAATCTGGCCCCATGGTCTTCGGACCCGAGAAAATTTATTAACATCGTGTCCCAGAAATTGTTCTTGACGTCTGGTGACCCTCGAGCTGGATTATTAAAACTCGTGAAGTTTACGCGTTGGGCTCTTCTTAGACCAGGGCGCGTTTGAAACCCTCGTAGCTTTAGGTTTAAGTTGGCGAACGCAGTTATCAGCATCCCCTTACAATTATGTAAACATATATGTATGATTATGAACGCTGTGATACCGTGATAGGCCTGCCTGAATAAAGAAATTTTGAATCTGAATTTAGCCCAACGGCTATACGGCTTATATTTTATGTAAATATTAATGTTGTAAATATGTCAGAGTTATGGTGTAAAATCGTCTAAGTCTTTCAACTCGAATCACGCAGGAACCCTATTGATTATTGGGCTAAAAATAGCTTTGAGATGGTGATAAAAACTAGAACACCCGTTCTCCGTTTCGTTATAAGTGTACAAATATAGTTTTCGCCATCATCTCACTGCAATGTACTTACATATTTTGTATGTAATGAACGCTTCAAAAGTGCTATCTATGCAGCGAACGGAAAAAACATTCCGTGTGCTGTATCTATATATGTGCCTATTTGATTAAGCAAACATCTTTTTCCTACGGGGAAAAACGTTTAGAGCGTGATAACCGAATTACACGCGTTTTAATTTAAATTAAACAAAAATATAAAGTTTGTGACTCTACCATATTAAATACGTAATAATAGCTGAAATGCAAAATTTCAGCTATTTTTCTCTATTACAGTGCAAGCGACAGTAAGGGTGTAAATTTTATTCCTATCTTTATTCCTGTCACATTTTTGATTTTGTTTTTGGATCCTTTTCAAGAGTCCACGCAGACGAAGTTGCGGGTAGTAGCTGGAATGTTATTAATGCGGAAGTTTGTATGTACTCATTCACGTCGCTACGATTGAACCGATTTGGCTAAAATTTGTTACAGAGATATATTGTAGTCTGAAAAGGAAATATGAGAGTTCCCGGGGGAATAAAAACCTTAATCTACGCGGAGGAAGTCGCCAGCTAGTATACAATAAAATATTTATATATATTATTAAATGTTAAATGCGCTCGCGCGTAGGACCTGAGCGACATCATCGCGGTATACGAGGCGGGCTACAGCGTGTCGCTCGTGGCGCTGCTGCTATCTCTGGGCATCCTGCTGTATTTCAAGTGAGTACCTCGTCGCTAGTACTCTACTTTCGCGGAGTATTATCTCTCTTTTTAAGCCGATTTTAGTAATTGTGTATTGTCGGCTTCCTTTTAGCAACTCAAGTGTTCGAAGATGCAATAATTCTTGTATGGTATGCCGACCGAATACGTAATATTATACACGTTCGCTCCCCGCCCGCCGCAGGAGCCTGCGCTGCGCGCGCATCACGGTGCACATGAACCTGTTCGCGTCGTTCGCGCTCAACAACGCGGCGTGGCTGGCGTGGTACGCGCTGGTGGTGCGCCAGCCCGCCACGCTGCGCGCGTCGCCCGCCTGGTGCCGCGCGCTCAACGCGGGCCTGCAGTACGCCATGCTCACCAACTACACGTGGATGCTGTGCGAGGGACTGTACCTGCACACCGTGCTGGTCAGCGCCTTCGTGTCGGAGCGGCGCCTCGTGCGCGCGCTGCTGGCGGCGGGCTGGCTGCTGCCGGCGCCCGCCGCCGCCGTGAACGCGGCGCGGCGCGCGGCGGCCGCCGAGCCGCTGTGCTGGGCCGACGACGCGGCGCCGCGCCTCGAGCTGGCGCTGCTGGTGTGCGGCGCCGTGCTGCTCAACCTGGGCTTCCTGTGCAACATCGTGCGCGTGCTGTGCACCAAGCTGCGCGCGGGCGGCGGCGCGGGGCGCGCGCGCCCGTCGGCCACGGCGCTGCACGCGCTGCGCGCCACGTGCCTGCTGGCGCCGCTGCTGGGCCTGCAGTTCCTGCTGACGCCGTGCGCGCCGCCGCGCAGCCACCCCTACTGGCTGCTGTATGAGTACGTGACGGCGCTCAGCACGTCGCTGCAGGGCCTGTGCGTGGCCGTGCTCTACTGCTTCTGCAACGGGGAGGTGCTGGCGCAGCTGCGGCGCCGCTGGCGCGTGCTCACCTTCCGCCCGCGCGCCAACTCCACCACCAACACCACCGTGTCCGTGAGTGCGAGAGTCCTTCGGTTTACTTTTAGAGGAATTCGAACCGGGTCGCTTCTTCTTGTTTTTTGGGTTGCGAATGGGAAAATTAGAACATTGAGTAAAATGAGATTTATGTTTTAGACTAGTTTATAACTAGCACTTCCTATTTCAATGAAAAGAGTTAGATCTAACTTTACCCAAGTTTAAACAATATATTAAGACACATTTAACCCATCGTGGTTTCTAAACTATTGATAAATTCCTTAACGACAAGGCTCCTTAGAAGCAGGCCACTCCGCTCTCATCCCGCACAAAACAGAATTTTTTTTAAAGATTGAACAACAACAACAACAAACAGGCTGACTAGACGTTTAAAAAGTGCTTATAAACTAGGCCTACTTGAAATAAATGAATTTTGAATTTGAATGTTAGTATATATACTCGTAATTAATTTAGGTAGATTTCTTTAGCTTGAATATGCTTCTAGCTAGAAGGGGTACTATCACATATGGAGATATTATGGCAAGAATTTTATCGTTGTAAACAGTGGAACTATGTATGTTACTCGTGTTAGTTGATAGATGGCTTAAATGGTTTAACTTAATTTCGTCCCTCTGAGGTCAAAGTCAAAGTCAAAATATCTTTATTCAAGTAGGCCCAAAGGTGGCACATTTGATGCGTACATTACATGAAAATTACACGGTAGTGAGACGATGGCGATAACCATATTCGTAAACTTGAAACTTAAGCTACGAGGGTTTCAAACTTGCCCTGGTGCAAACATTTTATCATTTAAAATTATTAGAAGAGCAACCTGGCTAGAGCAATAATTCACAACCAAGCGTTTTTATCGATAACGTAGTCCTTTATACTATAATAGGACTTTTCTATAAGCTTACGTTCAATACAAACTATGAACTTTTTAAGAGACATCTCCAAGATGTCAATGGGTAGTTTATTGTAGACCATACACTGTCAATATTTTAAAATCTTTAAATATATCTCTCAATGGCTCTCTCAGATCCATTTTGTAGATCGAATGTAGAGGAGATCGAATGCCCTCCTCTTCAGCACAAAAATAGTGCTAATATCAGCAGCTACCCCGTAGTAAAAATTTTTTTTCGTTAAGAACCAAATTATTTGCTTGAAACCACTGAATCGTACCACTTTAGCGAGAGAATTGTTTACGTCGTCAAAAGCCAATTCAGGTCGATTTATTTTAAAAATTAGTAATGTATCATCGGCAAACAGAACTATCCCATGTTTTCCTTGACAAGGCAAGGAAGGGCATTAATGTAAATAAGGAACAGAAATGGTGCTAATACAGACCCCTGTGGGACACCTTTTGTCACAACTGACATTAGACCGTTAGACCATTAGACCGTTAGACCGTCCATTCACGACTTTCTAAATTACATAAGTCTAGAGCTGTACCAGGGTGTACCCTGAATTCCGTAGTAATGTAGTTTTCTGACTAAAGTGTTGAACACAATCAAACGCCTTGGACAAATCACAGAACACGCCTAGTGCGTCACTTGACTTCTCCCAAGCTTCAGATATGTTTTGTATTAGCTCAGCACCTGCGCCGATTGTTGAGCGACCCCGTGTACTTTTTAAATCCGACTCACACAAAAAGTTATTTTCAGTTTTAGGTTAATAAAAAAACCTATAACACTCAAAATAACGTAGCTTTCTATTAGTGAAATAATTTTGAAAATCGCTTCAGTTGATCCAGAGATTACCCCTTAGAACGTCACAAACTCACAAACGTTACCTCTTTATAACATTAGTATAGATAGTTTAAAGGCCATAATAACGTCAGAACTGGTAACGCGACTGAACTTAAAAGAATGGTTACACTCAAGCGCGTTTTCTTTAACAGAGAGAAGCAATATCTTGTGAAGAGTTCAATGATTCTGTTGTGGAGACCGGAATGTTGGTAAAGAAGGTTTCAAAAGCAGTAGCCACCTCTGTTGTTAATTCTTTATTATCCACATTAAGTATGACGGCCGATTGGCGCAGTGGGCAGCGAACCTGCTTTCTGAGTCCAAGGCCGTGGTTCGATTGCCACAACTGGAAAATGTTATTTTATTTATTTTATTGGATCATAAAACTGGTAACAACCAATGACGTTATCATGAGAATAACATAAATAAAAGAGAAAGACAGGAGATTGAAACCTTCTAGAAATGACCACAGCATGCTTAATTAAGATAATCTAAAAGCTAATCAAATAAAGCAAAATTTAAAACTGAATACCTGCAATACTATACAATGAATAGTGATGATATAAAATTAAAACGGAAAATAAATTAATTTAAGTTATGTAAGTAAATGTTTGACATGTTTTTTGAATGAGGTCAAAGAACTACTAAAAATGTCACAGTTATTTCTGTAAGCATTTAAAAGTGAACAAATTCGAAAGACAGGCGCATGTTGTCCTGCCTTGGTCCGACAAAAAGGTAAATGAAACGGTTTCCGATTTTGCAGGCGACTACCCGAACGCGGTACACAAAAGTTCAACCTCTCCAATATTTCCGTTGACTCAATGTCTCCATTGATGACTTTGTAAAAAAAAATCATGTCTAGCATTTTACGTCTGTTCTTTAGTGACATTATATTGTACGAACGTAAGCTTGATTCGTACGAGTCCAACTCACGATTTTTGTTATCGTTATACGCTAGGTGGTAGATAAACCGTTTTTGAACGCGTTCCAATCGGACACTATGTACGTTATATGTGGGGCACCAAACTGGACTGCAGTATTCTAGTATACTACGTACCAAAGAATAATAGATAGTAATTGATAAAAAAGGGTCTCGGAACAATTTCATCTGACGGGATATAAAACCTGACAATTTTGAAGCTTTTTTCACAATTGAGTCAAAATGGTATCGAAAAGATAGTGAACAATCAAAAAGTACGCCCAAATCACGGACAACTTCTACTTCCCGTAACGGAATGTCGTTATACGCATAATATTTATTATTTGTTATTTTTTTCTAGTGAATTTAATGTGTAAGAATTTATCGGAGTTTAATGTCATTAAATTATTAGTACACCAGTTAACAATATTTTTAATATCTCGTTGAAGTAATGCAGAATCATTTTTATTTCTAACGGCGCGATAAATTTTTAGATCATCAGCGTAAAAACGAAAATTTGATGTGAGTGTAAGACTAAGGTCATTAATAAAAATCAAGAAGAGAAGTGGACCCAAATGAGACCCTTGTGGAACTCCGGATGGAATTGATTTAATGTTAGACTTGTGACCGAAAAGAGACATCAGTTGAGATCGGTTTTTTAAATATGATTCACACCTTCCTTACCACCTTAATAGGGAGCCATCTATACCCATATGATTAAGTTTAAGTAATAATTAATCATGATTAACCAAATCAAAGGCTTTTTTAAAATCAGTATAAACTGCATGAACTTCCATTTTATTATCCAATGCTTCAGCGATATCAGCTACATACCCAATGAGGTTAGTAGTCGTAGATCTACGCGGCAGGAAGCCGTGTTGATTAGTATTAATATATTTTCTCAGAAGAAAAATAAGTTTTTTTTGTATAAGCGCTTCGAAAACTTTGGCAGAAGATGACAATATTGAAATCGGCCTATAATTACCAACGTTATCAATCGCGCCAGATTTGAGTATTGGAGTGACATGAGCAGTTTTCCCTTTAGTCGGAAATACACCAGATCTTAATGACAGGTTAAATATGAAAGACAAGGGATACACAAGATATTTAGCACATTTCTTAATTAAAATCGGAGGAACCATATCGGGACAACTGCCCTTATTCAATAGAGAGCAAATATTTATAAACCTCATCTGTGTTCACTCTAACATGAGACGTTGTAATTGTTTCTCTGCAGTATAGGTTGCAATCGTACATAAGAGAGTTTTGAGAAGTAAGAGTGCGTTCATCATAAACTGATTGAAAATATTTAGAAAATAAATTACATATTTCCTGACCGCCTTTAGCAGATTCATTTTTAAAAACCATTTTATTTGGAATTGGAGTAGAATTGGTCTTATGATGATTACAAAATCGCCAGAAATATTTAGGATTACTACGTAAATGATTCGCTGCAGATTTTTTAAACTTTGTATAGCATTGTTTGATTAATAAATCACAACGGTCTCTAATTATTTCAAATGAAAGTTTATCTCTATTGTTTTTATATTTTTTGTATCTGGAGTGATACTTCGTTTCTCTTTAAGACTATCTAATCAAGCTGCGCGAAAACCAAAAAGGATAGTTATTAGTTTTACTTTTCGACATCGGTGTATGCAAATAGATAATTGGCATCAGTAAACCATAGAATGTATCTACTGCAACCGAATTGAGTATCACTTCCCAATTAATCTGAGCCAAGTCAGAATTACGTTTAAGCAATCTTTCTAACTAAGATTGACGGAGACTCATCATTCTTACGCACAAAGATACGGCCTCCTCGAACCCATACGTATCTATACTTTTTTTCCTGAGCCGCAATTCTAGTAGTTGCATGCAGACGTTTATTATTTGGGGACAAATGTTCCGTGACATAAACCTGCTGCTTATTACCAAAATGTAAGTGTGATGAACATAAATGTTTTCAGTGTCTGGGTGTTTATATATATTATACGTATTTATGTTCATTATTCATTAAAAAAAATATTCATCAGTTATCTTAGTATCCATAACACAAGCTACGCTTACTTTAGAACTAGATGGCGATGTGTGTATTGTCGTAGTATATGAGTATATTATATTATTATGTTTAAAGTTATTATTTCGCGGAGTTACTCTTCCTGTCTCCTCATTTATTATGTTCCAAGTAGTTTTGATTGCATTGCTGCTATTTTTAATTTAATTTTGGATGTATCGCGTCTTTTGCGAGTAGCATTGCGTTTAAAATTCTTGGATAATAATTTAACATAATTCCTTAACTCATCACTAGTGTTATATTGACGTTCTACAATTCGTACAGCATTTACCTATTTTTATGTACTTCAACTGTAGCCGACTCACTAAAAACTAATGCATCAGTAATCACAACAGACTTACTAGTACTCATAAATGTAGAATGAAATAGTCTATTTAATGTATTTAAAAAGAATCTGTATGCATTTTAATGAATGAATTGCATTTGGAGTTGCCCCTGATGGTAAGAATGGGAGGTCATTGATTGACTAGACTTAATAAATTAAGAATCTAAGAAGATATGACGAACCTCAACTATTGTGTAGATAACGACTCGTGTAATTATATTCGCAAGCAAGGATAATTTAGGATTGCGGTTCTCTTTCACAGTTCGTGCGGTCGGCAGCGCCGGGCGCGGGGGAGGAGAAGGTTTGACTAGCGGCGGCCGCGGGTGACGCGGCGGGGGAAGGCGGGGCGGGAGGCGCAGGCGACGCGGCGCGCGAGCGGCGCATCCGCTTCGAGTGCGGCGACAGCGACGACGACGCGCCACCTCACTCACGCCTGCTGTGAGCCGCGCGGCTCTGCGGCCGCTAGCCGCGCGGTGTGCGACGGAGAGCGCATACCGCCTGCGATGCGACACTGTTAAAGTTTCCGCTAATCATTCGGACTTCTTTGTTACATCATATCAATAATATTATTTCCTGACCCACAAGATATTATGTTTTAATAATATAAAATTACAACAATATATTAGCTTATTTTGGATATATTAGAAGTTATACTTCTTTAGCGCCGTTAGAAAACACGCGTTTTTTAGCTATTGCATAGCTTTTATCGCGGGCTTTGAGTGCGGCGACCGAATCAAGAAATTCCGTAACAAATATAAATCCTAACATCCCATGCCTACCATGTAACTCGGCCGAGCGTTCAGACATTTTGTAATATAGTTTATTTACATTTAATTAGAGTATGTAGGTACCATTTTGTTCGATAACTTTATGCCAACTTGTAGGTAGGGACATAATCAAATTGCTATAGAAATTTTGGGGCTTCTGATCAAAAAACCGCAACAAGTAGTTTTGGCACTCCTCTCGTGATGTTAACCTGACACTGCCTAAAGAATTCTGAAGAGACCGAAACAGGTGGAAATCTGAAGGTGCAAGGTCAGGACTATACAGCGGATGCATTAACACCTCCCAGCCAAACTCTCTTAATTTTTGCTGAGTAGCTATAGATGTGTGAGGTCTAGCTTTATCACGATGAAAAACCACACCCCTTCTGTTGATTAATTCCGGCCGCTTTCTCTCTTTTTGCTTAATCGCATCATTTGTTCGCAGAAGAGTTAAAAATCGATGGTCCTGCCTAGTAGTAACAGCTCATAATGAATAATGCCCTTCAAAACCCACCACACTCACAGCATCACCTTGTTGCGAGTTAACCCAGATTTCACCACAGTCTGTGAAGCCTGACCGGCCTTTGACCACGACCTTTTTTGCACGTTCTTGTCGTACATGATCCACTACCTATCACCAGTTATCTGCATCTTCAAAAATGGTTCGATTTTATTACGTCGTAATAAAGAATCACAAATGTGTACACGGTTCATTAGGTTTCTTTCAGTGAGCTCGTAAGGTACATAAATATCCAGCTTTTTTGTTTACTCAGTTTTTTCAAATACGCCAAAACGGTTTTGTGTTCAATTCCCAGTTCTTCTGCTACGTTGTAACTACTGATACGCCGATCTTGCTCCACTTTTTCAAAAATGGCATCCATTTTATCCGTAAAAGGGTGACCAGAGCGAGGTGCATCTTTGACATCAAAATTTCCGAATTGAAAACGCTTAAACCAAATTTGTGCTACACTCACAGACGCTGCACTAGGCCCGTAAACATCGCAAATTTTTTCGCGGCTTGCGTTGCATTTTTACCTTTTTTGTAGTAAAATTTTAAAATGTATCGAATTTCTGCATTACATTCATTAACCTTAAAAGTAAATCAGGAAAAATAAATAAAATTCACACATTTTCCTAATTGGAATTTGGAATAATCTTCTTTAAAATTTAAACTTTTAATGATATCAAAACCAGCCAGATACAAATAGTATAGCCAGAGATTTTATTACAACTTTTTCTCCAACTTATTATTTTCGCATACCCTGAATATAAATTGGCTTTATCACGGCTTTGTTTTATATAATTAGCGTATAAACTATATATTGTAAGTTTTATATTATTTCAGGAATTTTACTGTTACTATTGACAGCAACAGTTACTGTTAAATTCCTGAATAACCTACATCTATTGCAAGATAATACAATTTATTTTAAACGATATAGATAACGATAAGAAGTTATTGTTAAGTGTTCTTATCGGTCACCACGCTCAAAAAGTGTAACTTTATTAATATCAAAGAAAAAACTTGAATTAATATCAACGAATAAAATACTGCATAAATAAATAATTATAATTGCATAAGTTGATAAAAATGCTATGCAATAGCTTTACCGCTTTTTTTTGGATTTGTAAATTCCTACCTCATCAAGCAACGTATTGGTATACTGCCTATGTCGGTAAAACGTAATAACGTAAGGTATCCAGAATAAAAAACTGTACGGAGTACCTTGACAATGACAGAATAATGTATTATAAATAATATGTAAATAATTTTGTAAATTTGAAAATAAACGGTGATTACCATCTACGTGTTTTATTTTTCGTCACATTAACAGCTGAGTGAAATTTTTCTCCAGGCAGTATATATCCCAAAGTGCGTAAAATAAAGATTCGTGCAACCGGACCCGCCAGCCTTCCCGTATGTCCGGGACTTCGCGACCTGGCATCCCCACGAAGTACCCTCGATGATAAAACTATTTATTTGCATTAGGGTTAATATATAGGGCGATACTAATGTATGATGTAACCCAATTTTGTTTGTAGCGGCTATTTAACAAAATTTTAAAACATTAAAGTCGCTTATAGCCACTTAACTATGATAGTTAGATATATTCCCTCACGGATTTTGTAGGTAATAATGACTAATTTAATCATGTTGTACTTTTATTGTATACTTTTATTTTATTTCTCAGTATGTATAGTCATTGCGAAGAAAAATTCGACAAACGTTGGATTGTTCACCCATCAATTTATCAACTTTCGATGGTAGTTTCTGCGACTACCATTGTTTGTCACGGGTAACGAGGAATCAGGGTTCGATTCCGCAGAGAGGGAGCCTGAGAAACTGCTACCACATCTAAGGAAGGCAGCAGGCGCGCAAATTACCCCCTCCCGGCACGGGGAGGTAGGGGTAGGTAGTGACGAAAAATAACGATACGGTACTCTTACGAGGCCTCGTAATCGGAATGAGTACACTTTAAATATTTTAACGAGGTACAATTTGAGGGCAAGTCTGGTGCCAGTGGTTGATTAGATGCATACACTATACTTTTATTTAAGTACAAGTACAAGTACAAGTACTAGTAATGACATAGAGTTGAGTTTGACAATATAAAAATATTTTAAAAGTATCGAAGAATCAATACACGAACTGCCCACACACAATATAGACGTGTTAGAATATCATAAAATAACAACTTGATATTAATCATATTTAATTATGATTTATTGTAAAAATATATTTCAAAGTTAATATTAATATCCACACATTAAATATAAAGACCATTTTTATTAGTCAACATTCAGTGATGTCACTATACTTGAAGAATTAATAAAGGTGTCATTGTACCGCTGTTAATACACAACTGTCATTATACAGTTTTGTAATTGTATTTTAAAAATAATATTTAGAGTAAGTGAAATTAATATAAAACCATTGTTGTTAAAGTCATCATACAATGATGTTATTATACTTTAAGTATTAATATTTGTTCATACAATTGTCATTATACAATTGTGTCACTATACTTTAAAATTAAAGCTTTCCGGAAATGGATATTAGTAAAACACGTGATGTCGAAAAGTATAAAACTAATGTGCCTTGTCAAAAAAGGGGCAGTCTCTGTTTTGCCAGCAAACAGTTGGTCCTTCACGTGGGTTACTGGTTACTGGTTACTGAGGCCACCACTGGCCGAAATACTAAAGTTAAGTACTTTGCATATCATTTAATTACTTTTCATACGATAAAATATGTGTTATAAATTTAAAGATATATAAGAAATAATTATAATGAAATATTGTAAATGTGATATTTAAAAAGAAGGGTTGCTCTGGAGTTTCTTCCGCCCCTTCCGAAGTGGTAGTAGTTTAAAAAGAAAATATTAACGGGAGGATTAATGTGAAATATATTACCATCATACTTTAACGGAGTGTTCCTTGTTTTATTTTTATCTCATTTAATTTGGGTTTAATTATTACTTCAATCAGAAGAATAGTAGTCCATTCGTTTCGTTGTAAAATAACTATTAGACGCGCAAGGTCGTTACACGAACCGCTTACCATTATAGTAAAGTACTATGCAAACACATATAACATATACGCAATGAGGGACCTTTAAATTGGAGATTTTACCCTACCACACCCGTCTGTCTCATTCTGAAAACTATTCAAAATAATTGCTATTTTTCATTCTCATTCAAATATAAATAATAGTAAATAATATATAATTTTTGACTGAACTGAACCCAAGTGCCCGGCCTGCGGCCGGCCACCCCTCATATACATGTTCTAACCTAACCTAAATCTAGTTTGGATTCCTTTAGACTTTAGATTCAAGATTTAATGTGAATATATGCATTAATAAAAACTCATTACTATTTTAATAAAGCCAGATAGCTAGATCATTGTTTAGTTAGTCGTAGTTACCGGTGGGCTTAGGTCTAAAGGAATCCAAACTAGTTTTAAAAGGTTTGGATAGGTTAGGTTAGGTTAGAACATGAATAAGACGGGTGCCCGGCCACAGGCCGGTACCATAGGTTCAGTTCCGTTGTTTAAAAAAAAAATAACAAAAAACAAAACGTACCAATACAAAGTACTCTTATTCATATTAGAAGATATTGTAAAATAACAATTAATTTAATTTTTTTTTTTTTTTTTTCACTTACACATTAGGCCCGTCGCGCCGCGCCACTACTATATGGGGCGAAGGTGCGAAGTCGACGGCGACGACAAAGTACCGAGTCTAAGGAGTCTGATGGCGGCGCCACACAGTGGCGTTATGTCTCTATAAAAGTGGTGGTCTTTTATTATGTTATTTATTAATGGTACCTATCAGTATTGTACCCCGCACGGGGGGGAGGTACGGGTAGGTAGTGACGAAAAATAACGATACGGGACTCTTACGAGGTCTCGTAATCGGAATGAGTTTCTGCGACTACCATTGTTTGTCGCGGGTAACGGGGAATCAGGGTTCGATTCCGGTGAGGGAGCCTGAGAAACTGCTACCGCTTCCAAGGAAGGCAGCAGGCGCGCAAATTACCCACTCCCTGCACGGGGGGGGAGGTACGGGTAGGTAGTGACGAAAAATAACGATACGGGACTCTTACGAGTTCTCGTCATCGAATAATCAATACACGAACTGCCCACACACTTGTAAATATAGACGCGCAAGATCGTTACACGAACCGCTTACCATTATAGTAAAGTACTATGCAAACACACATAACATATACGCAATAAGGGAACTTTAAATTGGAGATTTTACCCTACCACACCCGTCTGTCTCATTCTGAAAACTATTCAAAATAATTGCTATTTTTCATTCTCATTCAAATATAAATAATAGTAAATAATATATAATTTTTGACTGAACTGAACCCAAGTGCCCGGCCTGCGGCCGGGCACCCCTCATATACATGTTCTAACCTAACCTAACCTAAATCTAGTTTTGATTCCTTTAGACTTTAGATTCAAGATTTAATATGAATATATGCATTAATAAAAACTCATTACTATTTTAATACTAGTTATGCTGCTGTTGATGCACTGATGAAAGCCAGATAGCTAGATCAGTGTTTAGTTAGTCGTAGTTGCCGGTGGGCTTAGGTCTAAAGGAATCCAAACTAGTTTTAAAAGGTTTGGATAGGTTAGGTTAGGTTAGAACATGAATAAGACGGGTGCCCGGCCACAGGCCGGTACCATAGGTTCAGTTCCGTTGTTTAAAAAAAAAATAACAAAAAACAAAACGTACCAATACAAAGTACTCTTATTCATATTAGAAGATATTGTAAAATAACAATTAATTTAATTTTTTTTTTTTTTTTTCACTTACACATTAGGCCCGTCGCGCCGCGCCACTACTATATGGGGCGAAGGTGCGAAGTCGACGGCGACGACAAAGTACCGAGTCTAAGGAGTCTGATGGCGGCGCCACACAGTGGCGTTATGTCTCTATAAAAGTGGTGGTCTTTTATTATGTTATTTATTAATGGTACCTATCAGTATTGTACCCCGCACGGGGGGGAGGTACGGGTAGGTAGTGACGAAAAATAACGATACGGGACTCTTACGAGGTCTCGTAATCGGAATGAGTTTCTGCGACTACCATTGTTTGTCGCGGGTAACGGGGAATCAGGGTTCGATTCCGGTGAGGGAGCCTGAGAAACTGCTACCGCTTCCAAGGAAGGCAGCAGGCGCGCAAATTACCCACTCCCTGCACGGGGGGGGAGGTACGGGTAGGTAGTGACGAAAAATAACGATACGGGACTCTTACGAGTTCTCGTCATCGAATAATCAATACACGAACTGCCCACACACTTGTAAATATAGACGCGCAAGATCGTTACACGAACCGCTTACCATTATAGTAAAGTACTATGCAAACACACATAACATATACGCAATAAGGGAACTTTAAATTGGAGATTTTACCCTACCACACCCGTCTGTCTCATTCTGAAAACTATTCAAAATAATTGCTATTTTTCATTCTCATTCAAATATAAATAATAGTAAATAATATATAATTTTTGACTGAACTGAACCCAAGTGCCCGGCCTGCGGCCGGGCACCCCTCATATACATGTTCTAACCTAACCTAACCTAAATCTAGTTTTGATTCCTTTAGACTTTAGATTCAAGATTTAATATGAATATATGCATTAATAAAAACTCATTACTATTTTAATACTAGTTATGCTGCTGTTGATGCACTGATGAAAGCCAGATAGCTAGATCAGTGTTTAGTTAGTCGTAGTTGCCGGTGGGCTTAGGTCTAAAGGAATCCAAACTAGTTTTAAAAGGTTTGGATAGGTTAGGTTAGGTTAGAACATGAATAAGACGGGTGCCCGGCCACAGGCCGGTACCATAGGTTCAGTTCCGTTGTTTAAAAAAAAAATAACAAAAAACAAAACGTACCAATACAAAGTACTCTTATTCATATTAGAAGATATTGTAAAATAACAATTAATCTAATTTTTTTTTTTTTTTTTTCACTTACACATTAGGCCCGTCGCGCCGCGCCACTACTATATGGGGCGAAGGTGCGAAGTCGACGGCGACGACAAAGTACCGAGTCTAAGGAGTCTGATGGCGGCGCCACACAGTGGCGTTATGTCTCTATAAAAGTGGTGGTCTTTTATTATGTTATTTATTAATGGTACCTATCAGTATTGTACCCCGCACGGGGGGGAGGTACGGGTAGGTAGTGACGAAAAATAACGATACGGGACTCTTACGAGGTCTCGTAATCGGAATGAGTTTCTGCGACTACCATTGTTTGTCGCGGGTAACGGGGAATCAGGGTTCGATTCCGGTGAGGGAGCCTGAGAAACTGCTACCGCTTCCAAGGAAGGCAGCAGGCGCGCAAATTACCCACTCCCTGCACGGGGGGGAGGTACGGGTAGGTAGTGACGAAAAATAACGATACGGGACTCTTACGAGGTCTCGTAATCGGAATGAGTTTCTGCGACTACCATTGTTTGTCGCGGGTAACGGGGAATCAGGGTTCGATTCCGGTGAGGGAGCCTGAGAAACTGCTACCGCTTCCAAGGAAGGCAGCAGGCGCGCAAATTACCCACTCCCTGCACGGGGGGGGAGGTACAGGTAGGTAGTGACGAAAAATAACGATACGGGACTCTTACGAGTTCTCGTCATCGAATAATCAATACACGAACTGCCCACACACTTGTAAATATAGACGCGCAAGATCGTTACACGAACCGCTTACCATTATAGTAAAGTACTATGCAAACACACATAACATATACGCAATAAGGGAACTTTAAATTGGAGATTTTACCCTACCACACCCGTCTGTCTCATTCTGAAAACTATTCAAAATAATTGCTATTTTTCATTCTCATTCAAATATAAATAATAGTAAATAATATATAATTTTTGACTGAACTGAACCCAAGTGCCCGGCCTGCGGCCGGGCACCCCTCATATACATGTTCTAACCTAACCTAACCTAAATCTAGTTTTGATTCCTTTAGACTTTAGATTCAAGATTTAATATGAATATATGCATTAATAAAAACTCATTACTATTTTAATACTAGTTATGCTGCTGTTGATGCACTGATGAAAGCCAGATAGCTAGATCAGTGTTTAGTTAGTCGTAGTTGCCGGTGGGCTTAGGTCTAAAGGAATCCAAACTAGTTTTAAAAGGTTTGGATAGGTTAGGTTAGGTTAGAACATGAATAAGACGGGTGCCCGGCCACAGGCCGGTACCATAGGTTCAGTTCCGTTGTTTAAAAAAAAAATAACAAAAAACAAAACGTACCAATACAAAGTACTCTTATTCATATTAGAAGATATTGTAAAATAACAATTAATTTAATTTTTTTTTTTTTTTTTTCACTTACACATTAGGCCCGTCGCGCCGCGCCACTACTATATGGGGCGAAGGTGCGAAGTCGACGGCGACGACAAAGTACCGAGTCTAAGGAGTCTGATGGCGGCGCCACACAGTGGCGTTATGTCTCTATAAAAGTGGTGGTCTTTTATTATGTTATTTATTAATGGTACCTATCAGTATTGTACCCCGCACGGGGGGGAGGTACGGGTAGGTAGTGACGAAAAATAACGATACGGGACTCTTACGAGGTCTCGTAATCGGAATGAGTTTCTGCGACTACCATTGTTTGTCGCGGGTAACGGGGAATCAGGGTTCGATTCCGGTGAGGGAGCCTGAGAAACTGCTACCGCTTCCAAGGAAGGCAGCAGGCGCGCAAATTACCCACTCCCTGCACGGGGGGGGAGGTACGGGTAGGTAGTGACGAAAAATAACGATACGGGACTCTTACGAGTTCTCGTCATCGAATAATCAATACACGAACTGCCCACACACTTGTAAATATAGACGCGCAAGATCGTTACACGAACCGCTTACCATTATAGTAAAGTACTATGCAAACACACATAACATATACGCAATAAGGGAACTTTAAATTGGAGATTTTACCCTACCACACCCGTCTGTCTCATTCTGAAAACTATTCAAAATAATTGCTATTTTTCATTCTCATTCAAATATAAATAATAGTAAATAATATATAATTTTTGACTGAACTGAACCCAAGTGCCCGGCCTGCGGCCGGGCACCCCTCATATACATGTTCTAACCTAACCTAACCTAAATCTAGTTTTGATTCCTTTAGACTTTAGATTCAAGATTTAATATGAATATATGCATTAATAAAAACTCATTACTATTTTAATACTAGTTATGCTGCTGTTGATGCACTGATGAAAGCCAGATAGCTAGATCAGTGTTTAGTTAGTCGTAGTTGCCGGTGGGCTTAGGTCTAAAGGAATCCAAACTAGTTTTAAAAGGTTTGGATAGGTTAGGTTAGGTTAGAACATGAATAAGACGGGTGCCCGGCCACAGGCCGGTACCATAGGTTCAGTTCCGTTGTTTAAAAAAAAAATAACAAAAAACAAAACGTACCAATACAAAGTACTCTTATTCATATTAGAAGATATTGTAAAATAACAATTAATCTAATTTTTTTTTTTTTTTTTTCACTTACACATTAGGCCCGTCGCGCCGCGCCACTACTATATGGGGCGAAGGTGCGAAGTCGACGGCGACGACAAAGTACCGAGTCTAAGGAGTCTGATGGCGGCGCCACACAGTGGCGTTATGTCTCTATAAAAGTGGTGGTCTTTTATTATGTTATTTATTAATGGTACCTATCAGTATTGTACCCCGCACGGGGGGGAGGTACGGGTAGGTAGTGACGAAAAATAACGATACGGGACTCTTACGAGGTCTCGTAATCGGAATGAGTTTCTGCGACTACCATTGTTTGTCGCGGGTAACGGGGAATCAGGGTTCGATTCCGGTGAGGGAGCCTGAGAAACTGCTACCGCTTCCAAGGAAGGCAGCAGGCGCGCAAATTACCCACTCCCTGAACGGGGGGGAGGTACGGGTAGGTAGTGACGAAAAATAACGATACGGGACTCTTACGAGGTCTCGTAATCGGAATGAGTTTCTGCGACTACCATTGTTTGTCGCGGGTAACGGGGAATCAGGGTTCGATTCCGGTGAGGGAGCCTGAGAAACTGCTACCTCTTCCAAGGAAGGCAGCAGGCGCGCAAATTACCCACTCCCTGCACGGGGGGGGAGGTACAGGTAGGTAGTGACGAAAAATAACGATACGGGACTCTTACGAGTTCTCGTCATCGAATAATCAATACACGAACTGCCCACACACTTGTAAATATAGACGCGCAAGATCGTTACACGAACCGCTTACCATTATAGTAAAGTACTATGCAAACACACATAACATATACGCAATAAGGGAACTTTAAATTGGAGATTTTACCCTACCACACCCGTCTGTCTCATTCTGAAAACTATTCAAAATTATTGCTATTTTTCATTCTCATTCAAATATAAATAATAGTAAATAATATATAATTTTTGACTGAACTGAACCCAAGTGCCCGGCCTGCGGCCGGGCACCCCTCATATACATGTTCTAACCTAACCTAACCTAAATCTAGTTTTGATTCCTTTAGACTTTAGATTCAAGATTTAATATGAATATATGCATTAATAAAAACTCATTACTATTTTAATACTAGTTATGCTGCTGTTGATGCACTGATGAAAGCCAGATAGCTAGATCAGTGTTTAGTTAGTCGTAGTTGCCGGTGGGCTTAGGTCTAAAGGAATCCAAACTAGTTTTAAAAGGTTTGGATAGGTTAGGTTAGGTTAGAACATGAATAAGACGGGTGCCCGGCCACAGGCCGGTACCATAGGTTCAGTTCCGTTGTTTAAAAAAAAAATAACAAAAAACAAAACGTACCAATACAAAGTACTCTTATTCATATTAGAAGATATTGTAAAATAACAATTAATTTAATTTTTTTTTTTTTTTTTCACTTACACATTAGGCCCGTCGCGCCGCGCCACTACTATATGGGGCGAAGGTGCGAAGTCGACGGCGACGACAAAGTACCGAGTCTAAGGAGTCTGATGGCGGTGCCACACAGTGGCGTTATGTCTCTATAAAAGTGGTGGTCTTTTATTATGTTATTTATTAATGGTACCTATCAGTATTGTACCCCGCACGGGGGGGAGGTACGGGTAGGTAGTGACGAAAAATAACGATACGGGACTCTTACGAGGTCTCGTAATCGGAATGAGTTTCTGCGACTACCATTGTTTGTCGCGGGTAACGGGGAATCAGGGTTCGATTCCGGTGAGGGAGCCTGAGAAACTGCTACCGCTTCCAAGGAAGGCAGCAGGCGCGCAAATTACCCACTCCCTGAACGGGGGGGAGGTACGGGTAGGTAGTGACGAAAAATAACGATACGGGACTCTTACGAGGTCTCGTAATCGGAATGAGTTTCTGCGACTACCATTGTTTGTCGCGGGTAACGGGGAATCAGGGTTCGATTCCGGTGAGGGAGCCTGAGAAACTGCTACCGCTTCCAAGGAAGGCAGCAGGCGCGCAAATTACCCACTCCCTGAACGGGGGGGAGGTACGGGTAGGTAGTGACGAAAAATAACGATACGGGACTCTTACGAGGTCTCGTAATCGGAATGAGTTTCTGCGACTACCATTGTTTGTCGCGGGTAACGGGGAATCAGGGTTCGATTCCGGTGAGGGAGCCTGAGAAACTGCTACCGCTTCCAAGGAAGGCAGCAGGCGCGCAAATTACCCACTCCCTGCACGGGGGGGAGGTACTGGTAGGTAGTGACGAAAAATAACGATACGGGACTCTTACGAGTTCTCGTCATCGAATAATCAATACACGAACTGCCCACACACTTGTAAATATAGACGCGCAAGATCGTTACACGAACCGCTTACCATTATAGTAAAGTACTATGCAAACACACATAACATATACGCAGCGGGTAGGTGTAGAAAACGTCACATGTGTTTTTAATGTTCTCTGATTTTAATTTTGTTTAAAATATAATTTAAAGGTAATCTAAACTTAGAAATGTTATATTAACATATCTTCCACATACCAGCAAGCAATCCAAATAAAAAATCCTTAAGAACTTCACATTTTATTGTAATCAACACTAATCGGAATTTACAACAAGAAAATGGAGAATTTGGCATCCATTGAACACTCTATTTCTGCATTAACTGAGCACTTTAATGCACGAATGGCTGAGTTTCAGCGCGTCATTCAGACATCCATCCCAGCAACCAGTCCAAATTCCAATGTTGCAGCACAGTTTGGTGCATTTAGAGTATTTGTCTTGACATCACTTGAAAGCCTTCAATTACAAGTCCAGGTGCTCTCTAAGCAGTGTGATAATATGGAGACACGAACCAGGAGGAAAATGCTGCTGCTGCATGGTGTACCTGAAGTGCAAAAGGAGAGTTTGCCCGCAACAGTTGCGGAGGCATTGTCCAGCAATCTTAGCATGCCAGAACTGACCGAAGCCAAACTCAGTTATTGCAAGCGTTTGGGCCAATTAAAGGATGGCAAGGCTCGTGTTGTATTGATCAAGTTTTGTGACTTGTCTATCCGTAACCAAGTTTGGTTTTCAAAAAAACAGTTTAAAGGCACTGGGGTCACTTTATCCGAGTTTTTGACGAAGGAACGACATGACGCCTTTCAGGCAGCGAGGCAAAAGTTTGGAGTTTCTCGATGCTGGACGCGGGATGGGTCCATAATTGTTCTTGGCGCTGATGGTAAGCGCCATCGAGTTTTTTCAGTTGCAGAGGTGAAATTGATTGGAGTAAAGTCCGGTGATATCCCAATGGCAACCACGTCTGCCGCTTCGGATCAAGCTAGTGCTATAGCGAGTGCAAGTGTTGTGCCAGTGCATTCTTATGCTGCAGTTCCCTCGTCTAAAACAGTCAAGCCTCAGGTCGAAAAGCCTAGGCGAGCTGTTAGAAGGTAATGCCTGCCTTTTATGAGATTTCCAGAGTCTTCAATTGGTTTCAAACATTGTATTGTTCACTATTGCTTCCCTTTGCAGAAAGTCTGCTTTGCTGATTTTGCACTGGTGTAGGTACTTAAATAATTATAGTCTCGTTTAGTTAAAACTTGACATAACCTCTTTTTCGACTATTGTACCCTCAATAAATTTTATTTCAATTTTCATTTTGTATTCACAAGTCACAACAATGTTCAATGTCAATCTTGTCTTTTTGTCAATTTCCAACCACAGACAAGGACGAGCTAAACGTTTTGATTTTGCAATCCAGTTTGCGTTTAAAGCAAAGAGTATATAAACATTACCGCAGAGCATTAAGTTGTGGTTTGTTCGATCGCGTACCATTACTAACCGCTCATATTAATTTAAATATTGATTGTGTAGCTATTAGTTTTTTTTTATTTTTAAGATTTTGGTTTTTCTTTTTTTTGATTTCCTTGTTTAGTTTAATTTTTTTATTTTTTGATTTACAAATAATTTTTTGGGCTTTTTTCTCTTTTATTTTATTCTATTTTTTTTTTTATTTTATTTAATTTGTTTTTGTTTATTTTTTTTCTGTATGAGTATTTTGATATTTTTTTAATTAGATGCGTATGTGGCTGTATTTATATGCAAATATGTATAAGAACCGCCGATTAGAACATACATTTATTAGTGTTTGATAATTTAATGTGATTTAAGCGATTTCCTATTAGACTTGCTGGTGAATGGAAGAGTACTTATTTGTTTTTTTTTCCTTTTTTTCGCTTGTAAACTTCATATATTTTTTTATTTTTTTTCGTGTATATATATATATTTATTGTAAAATTGTATTTTATTTTATATATACGTATTCTTTTTTTTTTATTATATTTATTATTATATTAAGCATAATTATTATAAGTATGACTTCTTCTAACAATAACTCAGATAGTGAGGGTGTTTATTGTACAGGCTCCTCTTTATCCAGCGACAGCTTCCATAGCACAGATGTTCCACTTGGCTCTGTTTTAGACAATACGTTCACACCATTCCCTAAAAATTTTAATGTAGTTCATATCAATGCGCAGAGCATTCCCTCGCACTATTCAGATTTTTTATCTACGTTTGATAACAAAGCAATTCATGCTATCTTGGTGTCGGAGTCGTTTTTGAAACCTTGCCTTCCATCAACTTCCTATTCTTTGCCTGGCTACCATCTCATTAGAAATGATCGAACAGGCAAGGGAGGGGGTGGTGTCGCCATTTACCTACGTTGTCACATTCCTTTTCGTATTTTAAATAAGTCCCCATCTTTATACTCTGAATCATCTGAACACATACTAATTGAGGTTCAAAGTGGTCAAAAAAAACTTCTACTTGGGGTTTTTTATAGTCCCTCGCTTCATATTGATTATTTTGATACTTTAGAGACTATACTTGAAGAGTATTTAACAACAGTGGACCACTCTATCATTATGGGTGACTTTAATACGTGCCTTATTAAAAATGACTATCGTTCAAAACGTCTATTGTCTATTATTAACAGCTCTAATCTTGAAATATTACCTACGCATGCTACTCATTTTTTCCCCAACTGTTTTCCTTCCCAATTAGATCTCATGATTGTTTCTTCTCCAAATCTTGTAGACGCACATGGACAACTGCCGGCGGAGGCTTTTTCTTATCATGATTTGGTCTATGTTTCCTTTAGAATTCGTCCTCCTAAGGCAAAACCGACTATTGTTATGCGTCGTAGTTTTCGTAATTTTAATAATGATAAATTTATGGAAGATCTTAATAATATTGACTGGGATATTGTTTTTGACACGCCTTCTGTAGATGATAAGCTTAATATATTTAATTCACTTTTGACCCAACTTTTTGATATACACGCTCCGCTCCGGCCAATCAAAATTAAGCATCTTCCTGCACCATGGCTCACTAATGACATCAAGCTGCTTATGTCCAAACGCAATAAAGCAAAAAGTAAATATAAGTTAAATCCGACAGATGCCAACCTGACAAAATATAAAAAGCTACGGAATCGGTGTAGCAGAATTTGTCGAGATGCTCAGCGTGAATATATTCACTCATCAGTGGATCAAAAAAATGCCGACAAAGCTTGGAAATTTCTGGCTTCACTGGGAATCGGTCGTCAGCGTCAGCAAGATTCGCAAAGCATTGACTTGGAGAGCCTTAACAAACACTTTATAGCCAAATGTTCATTCAATGCGCTAATTAAACAAGGGACGCTTAATTATCTTTACTCATTGCCTACACACGAAAGACCTGAATTCCAGTTCAGTGATACAACCGTCGATGAAGTTAAGAAGCATATTTTTGCTATTAAATCTGATGCGACTGGGGTTGATGGGATAAGTAGGAGAATGATAATTGCAGCGCTTGACGGTGTTTTGCCAGTATTGTCTCACATACTGAACTCATCACTTACTTCAGCTGCATTTCCCACCGTGTGGTGTAAAGCATATGTAGTTCCTATTCCTAAAGTTCGTAACCCTGTAAATCCTTCAAACTTTCGGCCTATCTCCATTCTTCCGTTTCTGTCTAAAGTTCTCGAACGTATTGTCCATCAGCAACTTAGCCTCTATCTTACCAGATATGATATTTTAAGCCCCCTCCAGTCCGGTTTTCGTCGTGGTCATAGCACAACAACAGCCTTGATCAAGGTCTGCGATGATATTCGTTTCGCTGTCGACAATAAACTCCTTACCGTATTAGTTCTCTTAGATTTCAGTAATGCGTTTAACAACGTAGACTTTGATCTACTTTTGGCTGTTCTAAAGACAGTCAGCATTTCACCTCACGTTGTCAACTGGTTCCGGTCTTACTTATGTAATCGTCAGCAATGTATTCGTTCGGACAGTAAACTATCTTCCTTTCTTCCACTTCTTTCCGGAGTACCTCAGGGTGGTGTTCTCTCTCCGCTTCTATTTTCAATTTTTATAAACTCAGTGTCATCTGTTTTATCTTCGTCCTATCATTTTTACGCTGATGATTTGCAGTTTTATGCATCGGCGGCTATTGATAATCTTGCCGTTGCCATTGATAATATTAATACTGATTTAAATAAAATTGCGGCTTGGTGTCGGTCATTTGGTCTCCAAGTAAATCCAGGTAAATCTCAAGTAACTATAATAGGCAGCTCTTATTTCCTTTCCTCTCTATCATATAACAGGTTACCACCTGTTCTATTTGAAGGTACTGTTATACCTTGGAATAGTGCAGTCAGAGACCTTGGGCTAATTTTGGACAATACAATGTCTTGGGTACCTCAAGTTTCTGAAATGAGTCGCAAAATTTTTGCCGCTGTTGGATACTTGAGACGGTGGAAGAAGTTTCTACCGTTAAAAACTAAAATTCTCTTAGCTAATTCTCTTCTATTACCTATTTTAGACTATGCTGATATTTGCTACTTGGATTTATCAGAGACCATGCTCGATAAACTGGAGAGGCTGCAGAACGTATGTATACGGTTTATCTTTGGTATACGTAAGTTTGATCATGTGTCCGAGTATCGTTCTCGGTTAAACTGGCTACCAATTCGATCACGTAGGAACTTGCACGCTCTTTGTCTTTTATATTCTATTTTATTTTATCCTCAGACGCCACCATATTTAAAAGAGCGATTCAACTTTCTTGGTAGCAATGTTCAGTGCTATTTGAGGGCTAAGGATGACAACAGGTTGCATGTTCCTGCCAGTCACTCGCATGCGTATGGAAATTCTTTTACAGTCAAGGTGGTTATACTCTGGAATGGATTGCCAAGAGACATAAGACAGTCTAAATCATTAAGCATCTTCAAAAGTCGTTTAAAAGAATATTATTTATCTATGGAGTCATAAACTAATATATTTGCTCTGTATGTATTTGTGTATATTTATATTTATTTATATATATATAAATATATATATATATATATTTGTATATATGTTTATATGTGTATGTATTTATTTATGTATTATTTGTATTTGTATTAGCTGTTTATGTATTATTGTTATATATAGTAGATGTAGTTTATGTTATATATTTTTAAAATTGCACTATCCCGTTTCCATACTCCTGTTCTTCTTTCATTAAGGGTTGTCTGGAGGAGATCGCTTAAAGCGATAAGACCGCCTTTGCGCATTGTTATTCTTCTTGTATTTATGTTTTCAATTTATATTATAAATTGTGTGCAATAAAGAATTTATCTATCTATCTATCTATCTATATACGCAATAAGGGAACTTTAAATTGGAGATTTTACCCTACCACACCCGTCTGTCTCATTCTGAAAACTATTCAAAATAATTGCTATTTTTCATTCTCATTCAAATATAAATAATAGTAAATAATATATAATTTTTGACTGAACTGAACCCAAGTGCCCGGCCTGCGGCCGGCCACCCCTCATATACATGTTCTAACCTAACCTAACCTAAATCTAGTTTTGATTCCTTTAGACTTTAGATTCAAGATTTAATATGAATATATGCATTAATAAAAACTCATTACTATTTTAATACTAGTTATGCTGCTGTTGATGCACTGATGAAAGCCAGATAGCTAGATCAGTGTTTAGTTAGTCGTAGTTGCCGGTGGGCTTAGGTCTAAAGGAATCCAAACTAGTTTTAAAAGGTTTGGATAGGTTAGGTTAGGTTAGAACATGAATAAGACGGGTGCCCGGCCACAGGCCGGTACCATAGGTTCAGTTCCGTTGTTTAAAAAAAAAATAACAAAAAACAAAACGTACCAATACAAAGTACTCTTATTCATATTAGAAGATATTGTAAAATAACAATTAATTTAATTTTTTTTTTTTTTTTTCACTTACACATTAGGCCCGTCGCGCCGCGCCACTACTATATGGGGCGAAGGTGCGAAGTCGACGGCGACGACAAAGTACCGAGTCTAAGGAGTCTGATGGCGGCGCCACACAGTGGCGTTATGTCTCTATAAAAGTGGTGGTCTTTTATTATGTTATTTATTAATGGTACCTATCAGTATTGTACCCCGCACGGGGGGGAGGTACGGGTAGGTAGTGACGAAAAATAACGATACGGGACTCTTACGAGGTCTCGTAATCGGAATGAGTTTCTGCGACTACCATTGTTTGTCGCGGGTAACGGGGAATCAGGGTTCGATTCCGGTGAGGGAGCCTGAGAAACTGCTACCGCTTCCAAGGAAGGCAGCAGGCGCGCAAATTACCCACTCCCTGCACGGGGGGGAGGTACGGGTAGGTAGTGACGAAAAATAACGATACGGGACTCTTACGAGTTCTCGTCATCGAATAATCAAAACACGAACTGCCCACACACTTGTAAATATAGACGCGCAAGATCGTTACACGAACCGCTTACCATTATAGTAAAGTACTATGCAAACACACATAACATATACGCAATAAGGGAACTTTAAATTGGAGATTTTACCCTACCACACCCGTCTGTCTCATTCTGAAAACTATTCAAAATAATTGCTATTTTTCATTCTCATTCAAATATAAATAATAGTAAATAATATATAATTTTTGACTGAACTGAACCCAAGTGCCCGGCCTGCGGCCGGGCACCCCTCATATACATGTTCTAACCTAACCTAACCTAAATCTAGTTTTGATTCCTTTAGACTTTAGATTCAAGATTTAATATGAATATATGCATTAATAAAAACTCATTACTATTTTAATACTAGTTATGCTGCTGTTGATGCACTGATGAAAGCCAGATAGCTAGATCAGTGTTTAGTTAGTCGTAGTTGCCGGTGGGCTTAGGTCTAAAGGAATCCAAACTAGTTTTAAAAGGTTTGGATAGGTTAGGTTAGGTTAGAACATGAATAAGACGGGTGCCCGGCCACAGGCCGGTACCATAGGTTCAGTTCCGTTGTTTAAAAAAAAAATAACAAAAAACAAAACGTACCAATACAAAGTACTCTTATTCATATTAGAAGATATTGTAAAATAACAATTAATCTAATTTTTTTTTTTTTTTTTTCACTTACACATTAGGCCCGTCGCGCCGCGCCACTACTATATGGGGCGAAGGTGCGAAGTCGACGGCGACGACAAAGTACCGAGTCTAAGGAGTCTGATGGCGGCGCCACACAGTGGCGTTATGTCTCTATAAAAGTGGTGGTCTTTTATTATGTTATTTATTAATGGTACCTATCAGTATTGTACCCCGCACGGGTAGGTAGTGACGAAAAATAACGATACGGGACTCTTACGAGGTCTCGTAATCGGAATGAGTTTCTGCGACTACCATTGTTTGTCGCGGGTAACGGGGAATCAGGGTTCGATTCCGGTGAGGGAGCCTGAGAAACTGCTACCGCTTCCAAGGAAGGCAGCAGGCGCGCAAATTACCCACTCCCTGCACGGGGGGGAGGTACGGGTAGGTAGTGACGAAAAATAACGATACGGGACTCTTACGAGGTCTCGTAATCGGAATGAGTTTCTGCGACTACCATTGTTTGTCGCGGGTAACGGGGAATCAGGGTTCGATTCCGGTGAGGGAGCCTGAGAAACTGCTACCGCTTCCAAGGAAGGCAGCAGGCGCGCAAATTACCCACTCCCTGCACGGGGGGGGAGGTACGGGTAGGTAGTGACGAAAAATAACGATACGGGACTCTTACGAGTTCTCGTCATCGAATAATCAATACACGAACTGCCCACACACTTGTAAATATAGACGCGCAAGATCGTTACACGAACCGCTTACCATTATAGTAAAGTACTATGCAAACACACATAACATATACGCAATAAGGGAACTTTAAATTGGAGATTTTACCCTACCACACCCGTCTGTCTCATTCTGAAAACTATTCAAAATAATTGCTATTTTTCATTCTCATTCAAATATAAATAATAGTAAATAATATATAATTTTTGACTGAACTGAACCCAAGTGCCCGGCCTGCGGCCGGGCACCCCTCATATACATGTTCTAACCTAACCTAACCTAAATCTAGTTTTGATTCCTTTAGACTTTAGATTCAAGATTTAATATGAATATATGCATTAATAAAAACTCATTACTATTTTAATACTAGTTATGCTGCTGTTGATGCACTGATGAAAGCCAGATAGCTAGATCAGTGTTTAGTTAGTCGTAGTTGCCGGTGGGCTTAGGTCTAAAGGAATCCAAACTAGTTTTAAAAGGTTTGGATAGGTTAGGTTAGGTTAGAACATGAATAAGACGGGTGCCCGGCCACAGGCCGGTACCATAGGTTCAGTTCCGTTGTTTAAAAAAAAAAATAACAAAAAACAAAACGTACCAATACAAAGTACTCTTATTCATATTAGAAGATATTGTAAAATAACAATTAATTTAATTTTTTTTTTTTTTTTTCACTTACACATTAGGCCCGTCGCGCCGCGCCACTACTATATGGGGCGAAGGTGCGAAGTCGACGGCGACGACAAAGTACCGAGTCTAAGGAGTCTGATGGCGGCGCCACACAGTGGCGTTATGTCTCTATAAAAGTGGTGGTCTTTTATTATGTTATTTATTAATGGTACCTATCAGTATTGTACCCCGCACGGGGGGGAGGTACGGGTAGGTAGTGACGAAAAATAACGATACGGGACTCTTACGAGGTCTCGTAATCGGAATGAGTTTCTGCGACTACCATTGTTTGTCGCGGGTAACGGGGAATCAGGGTTCGATTCCGGTGAGGGAGCCTGAGAAACTGCTACCGCTTCCAAGGAAGGCAGCAGGCGCGCAAATTACCCACTCCCTGCACGGGGGGGAGGTACGGGTAGGTAGTGACGAAAAATAACGATACCGGGACTCTTACGAGTTCTCGTCATCGAATAATCAAAACACGAACTGCCCACACACTTGTAAATATAGACGCGCAAGATCGTTACACGAACCGCTTACCATTATAGTAAAGTACTATGCAAACACACATAACATATACGCAATAAGGGAACTTTAAATTGGAGATTTTACCCTACCACACCCGTCTGTCTCATTCTGAAAACTATTCAAAATAATTGCTATTTTTCATTCTCATTCAAATATAAATAATAGTAAATAATATATAATTTTTGACTGAACTGAACCCAAGTGCCCGGCCTGCGGCCGGGCACCCCTCATATACATGTTCTAACCTAACCTAACCTAAATCTAGTTTTGATTCCTTTAGACTTTAGATTCAAGATTTAATATGAATATATGCATTAATAAAAACTCATTACTATTTTAATACTAGTTATGCTGCTGTTGATGCACTGATGAAAGCCAGATAGCTAGATCAGTGTTTAGTTAGTCGTAGTTGCCGGTGGGCTTAGGTCTAAAGGAATCCAAACTAGTTTTAAAAGGTTTGGATAGGTTAGGTTAGGTTAGAACATGAATAAGACGGGTGCCCGGCCACAGGCCGGTACCATAGGTTCAGTTCCGTTGTTTAAAAAAAAAATAACAAAAAACAAAACGTACCAATACAAAGTACTCTTATTCATATTAGAAGATATTGTAAAATAACAATTAATCTAATTTTTTTTTTTTTTTTTCACTTACACATTAGGCCCGTCGCGCCGCGCCACTACTATATGGGGCGAAGGTGCGAAGTCGACGGCGACGACAAAGTACCGAGTCTAAGGAGTCTGATGGCGGCGCCACACAGTGGCGTTATGTCTCTATAAAAGTGGTGGTCTTTTATTATGTTATTTATTAATGGTACCTATCAGTATTGTACCCCGCACGGGTAGGTAGTGACGAAAAATAACGATACGGGACTCTTACGAGGTCTCGTAATCGGAATGAGTTTCTGCGACTACCATTGTTTGTCGCGGGTAACGGGGAATCAGGGTTCGATTCCGGTGAGGGAGCCTGAGAAACTGCTACCGCTTCCAAGGAAGGCAGCAGGCGCGCAAATTACCCACTCCCTGAACGGGGGGGAGGTACGGGTAGGTAGTGACGAAAAATAACGATACGGGACTCTTACGAGGTCTCGTAATCGGAATGAGTTTCTGCGACTACCATTGTTTGTCGCGGGTAACGGGGAATCAGGGTTCGATTCCGGTGAGGGAGCCTGAGAAACTGCTACCGCTTCCAAGGAAGGCAGCAGGCGCGCAAATTACCCACTCCCTGCACGGGGGGGGGAGGTACGGGTAGGTAGTGACGAAAAATAACGATACGGGACTCTTACGAGTTCTCGTCATCGAATAATCAATACACGAACTGCCCACACACTTGTAAATATAGACGCGCAAGATCGTTACACGAACCGCTTACCATTATAGTAAAGTACTATGCAAACACACATAACATATACGCAATAAGGGAACTTTAAATTGGAGATTTTACCCTACCACACCCGTCTGTCTCATTCTGAAAACTATTCAAAATAATTGCTATTTTTCATTCTCATTCAAATATAAATAATAGTAAATAATATATAATTTTTGACTGAACTGAACCCAAGTGCCCGGCCTGCGGCCGGGCACCCCTCATATACATGTTCTAACCTAACCTAACCTAAATCTAGTTTTGATTCCTTTAGACTTTAGATTCAAGATTTAATATGAATATATGCATTAATAAAAACTCATTACTATTTTAATACTAGTTATGCTGCTGTTGATGCACTGATGAAAGCCAGATAGCTAGATCAGTGTTTAGTTAGTCGTAGTTGCCGGTGGGCTTAGGTCTAAAGGAATCCAAACTAGTTTTAAAAGGTTTGGATAGGTTAGGTTAGGTTAGAACATGAATAAGACGGGTGCCCGGCCACAGGCCGGTACCATAGGTTCAGTTCCGTTGTTTAAAAAAAAAATAACAAAAAACAAAACGTACCAATACAAAGTACTCTTATTCATATTAGAAGATATTGTAAAATAACAATTAATTTAATTTTTTTTTTTTTTTTTCACTTACACATTAGGCCCGTCGCGCCGCGCCACTACTATATGGGGCGAAGGTGCGAAGTCGACGGCGACGACAAAGTACCGAGTCTAAGGAGTCTGATGGCGGCGCCACACAGTGGCGTTATGTCTCTATAAAAGTGGTGGTCTTTTATTATGTTATTTATTAATGGTACCTATCAGTATTGTACCCCGCACGGGGGGGAGGTACGGGTAGGTAGTGACGAAAAATAACGATACGGGACTCTTACGAGGTCTCGTAATCGGAATGAGTTTCTGCGACTACCATTGTTTGTCGCGGGTAACGGGGAATCAGGGTTCGATTCCGGTGAGGGAGCCTGAGAAACTGCTACCGCTTTCAAGGAAGGCAGCAGGCGCGTGCTAAAAAAATATAAAGATATGGAAGGCCCAGGTAATCAGATATTCACTATAATACCCACAATGTTCAGGATGGCACTTAGATCTTTCATTAATTAACAGTATTATTGAAGCTAAATACCTAGTTTCTTAGCAGTACTTATTTATTCTCATGACTATTATTCTTCCTTCCTATTAAAGTATTAAATTTATAAAAGACATCATTAAATCCCACCAACCTGCTTTAGAGCAGTGTTGTGGGTCTGTACTCTATAAACCTGACTTCCCAAGGAGTGAAATAAAACAACTGGACTGACTCTAATACTGTATATTAGGCTTCTCTATAATTCATATTACTTGTTACCTTCAAATGACTCTACTACCAGTTCGGAATGCTGTCTTCGGCAGAGAAGACCACTGGCAAGAAACTCTACCGTTGCTCTTTTATTCAATCAATTAAAACAAGACTTATAAACACAATTACAACATTATCATATGTTATAACGCTAGGCCCTTTGATACAAGACATATAAGACAGGTCAAACATAAATACTATGATCACTTATAACATCAGGACTTTTGAAACAAATTGTTTGTACAGAGCAACCTCTGCTACATAAGCTATCTGTATGAAATAATGCTAGGGCTCCATATATGATACCTAAATAACCCAAAGGATATAAGAGATATACTTATCTGATGCAACATCAGGTACAACCATAGTACCAACAACTTTTAACAACTTATCTCAACTCCATCACCAGTATATACGACTCTTGTTCCGCCACAACAATATTTCGTTACGTTTATCGTTTCCATTATAAATCATCTATTCACAATTTGTAACGTTCTATCCACAATACTTTACTTAATCTCCTTTTCTCAATTCATTCATTTTAAATCCGTCCTCACTTTTCTTTGCCGCCAATCTAACTTGTCAAACTCGCGTCTCCCGCCATAGATCCTATACTTTTATTTGACAGTCTACTAAAGTCCATTATTCTATTTTCAATACATTATCAATGAGTATACAAACTATGATTTGTTGATATATTTAATATAATCATCGTGTTTATCATAGATAAAGTGCTGTAATTCCCTATTTCCTAACACGCGCAAATTACCCACTCCCTGAACGGGGGGGAGGTACGGGTAGGTAGTGACGAAAAATAACGATACGGGACTCTTACGAGGTCTCGTAATCGGAATGAGTTTCTGCGACTACCATTGTTTGTCGCGGGTAACGGGGAATCAGGGTTCGATTCCGGTGAGGGAGCCTGAGAAACTGCTACCGCTTCCAAGGAAGGCAGCAGGCGCGCAAATTACCCACTCCCTGAACGGGGGGGGAGGTACGGGTAGGTAGTGACGAAAAATAACGATACGGGACTCTTACGAGGTCTCGTAATCGGAATGAGTTTCTGCGACTACCATTGTTTGTCGCGGGTAACGGGGAATCAGGGTTCGATTCCGGTGAGGGAGCCTGAGAAACTGCTACCGCTTCCAAGGAAGGCAGCAGGCGCGCAAATTACCCACTCCCTGCACGGGGGGGGAGGTACGGGTAGGTAGTGACGAAAAATAACGATACGGGACTCTTACGAGTTCTCGTCATCGAATAATCAATACACGAACTGCCCACACACTTGTAAATATAGACGCGCAAGATCGTTACACGAACCGCTTACCATTATAGCAAAGTACTATGCAAACACACATAACATATACGCAATAAGGGAACTTTAAATTGGAGATTTTACCCTACCACACCCGTCTGTCTCATTCTGAAAACTATTCAAAATAATTGCTATTTTTCATTCTCATTCAAATATAAATAATAGTAAATAATATATAATTTTTGACTGAACTGAACCCAAGTGCCCGGCCTGCGGCCGGCCATCCCTCATATACATGTTCTAACCTAACCTAACCTAAATCTAGTTTTGATTCCTTTAGACTTTAGATTCAAGATTTAATATGAATATATGCATTAATAAAAACTCATTACTATTTTAATACTAGTTATGCTGCTGTTGATGCACTGATGAAAGCCAGATAGCTAGATCAGTGTTTAGTTAGTCGTAGTAGTTTTAAAAGGTTTGGATAGGTTAGGTTAGGTTAGAACATGAATAAGACGGGTGCCCGGCCACAGGCCGGTACCATAGGTTCAGTTCCGTTGTTTAAAAAAAAAATAACAAAAAACAAAACGTACCAATACAAAGTACTCTTATTCATATTAGAAGATATTGTAAAATAACAATTAATTTAATTTTTTTTTTTTTTTTTTCACTTACACATTAGGCCCGTCGCGCCGCGCCACTACTATATGGGGCGAAGGTGCGAAGTCGACGGCGACGACAAAGTACCGAGTCTAAGGAGTCTGATGGCGGCGCCACACAGTGGCGTTATGTCTCTATAAAAGTGGTGGTCTTTTATTATGTTATTTATTAATGGTACCTATCAGTATTGTACCCCGCACGGGGGGGAGGTACGGGTAGGTAGTGACGAAAAATAACGATACGGGACTCTTACGAGGTCTCGTAATCGGAATGAGTTTCTGCGACTACCATTGTTTGTCGCGGGTAACGGGGAATCAGGGTTCGATTCCGGTGAGGGAGCCTGAGAAACTGCTGCCGCTTCCAAGGAAGGCAGCAGGCGCGCAAATTACCCACTCCCTGCACGGGGGGGAGGTACGGGTAGGTAGTGACGAAAAATAACGATACGGGACTCTTACGAGGTCTCGTAATCGGAATGAGTTTCTGCGACTACCATTGTTTGTCGCGGGTAACGGGGAATCAGGGTTCGATTCCGGTGAGGGAGCCTGAGAAACTGCTACCGCTTCCAAGGAAGGCAGCAGGCGCGCAAATTACCCACTCCCTGCACGGGGGGGGAGGTACGGGTAGGTAGTGACGAAAAATAACGATACGGGACTCTTACGAGTTCTCGTCATCGAATAATCAATACACGAACTGCCCACACACTTGTAAATATAGACGCGCAAGATCGTTACACGAACCGCTTACCATTATAGTAAAGTACTATGCAAACACACATAACATATACGCAATAAGGGAACTTTAAATTGGAGATTTTACCCTACCACACCCGTCTGTCTCATTCTGAAAACTATTCAAAATAATTGCTATTTTTCATTCTCATTCAAATATAAATAATAGTAAATAATATATAATTTTTGACTGAACTGAACCCAAGTGCCCGGCCTGCGGCCGGCCACCCCTCATATACATGTTCTAACCTAACCTAACCTAAATCTAGTTTTGATTCCTTTAGACTTTAGATTCAAGTTTTAATATGAATATATGCATTAATAAAAACTCATTACGATTTTAATACTAGTTATGCTGCTGTTGATGCACTGATGAAAGCCAGATAGCTAGATCAGTGTTTAGTTAGTCGTAGTTGCCGGTGGGCTTAGGTCTAAAGGAATCCAAACTAGTTTTAAAAGGTTTGTATAGGTTAGGTTAGGTTAGAACATGAATAAGACGGGTGCCCGGCCACAGGCCGGTACCATAGATAGATAGATAGATAAATTCTTTATTGCACACAATTTATAATATAAATTGAAAACATAAATACAAGAAGAATAACAATGCGCAAAGGCGGTCTTATCGCTTTAAGCGATCTCCTCCAGACAACCCTTAATGAAAGAAGAACAGGAGTATGGAAACGGGATAGTGCAATTTTAAAAATATATAACATAAACTACATCTACTATATATAACAATAATACATAAACAGCTAATACAAATACAAATAATACAGAAATAAATACATACACATATAAACATATATACAAATATATATAAATATACACAAATACATACAGAGCAAATATATTAGTTTATGACTCCGTAGATAAATAATATTCTTTTAAACGACTTTTGAAGATGCTTAATGATTTAGACTGTCTTATGTCTCTTGGCAATCCATTCCAGAGTATAACCACCTTGACTGTAAAAGAATTTCCATACGCATGCGAGTGACTGGCAGGAACGTGCAACCTGTTGTCATCCTTAGCCCTCAAATAGCACTGAACATTGCTACCAAGAAAGTTGAATCGCTCTTTTAAATATGGTGGCGTCTGAGGATAAAATAAAATAGAATATAAAAGACAAAGAGCGTGCAAGTTCCTACGTGATCGAATTGGTAGCCAGTTTAACCGAGAACGATACTCGGACACATGATCAAACTTACGTATACCAAAGATAAACCGTATACATACGTTCTGCAGCCTCTCCAGTTTATCGAGCATGGTCTCTGATAAATCCAAGTAGCAAATATCAGCATAGTCTAAAATAGGTAATAGAAGAGAATTAGCTAAGAGAATTTTAGTTTTTAACGGTAGAAACTTCTTCCACCGTCTCAAGTATCCAACAGCGGCAAAAATTTTGCGACTCATTTCAGAAACTTGAGGTACCCAAGACATTGTATTGTCCAAAATTAGCCCAAGGTCTCTGACTGCACTATTCCAAGGTATAACAGTACCTTCAAATAGAACAGGTGGTAACCTGTTATATGATAGAGAGGAAAGGAAATAAGAGCTGCCTATTATAGTTACTTGAGATTTACCTGGATTTACTTGGAGACCAAATGACCGACACCAAGCCGCAATTTTATTTAAATCAGTATTAATATTATCAATGGCAACGGCAAGATTATCAATAGCCGCCGATGCATAAAACTGCAAATCATCAGCGTAAAAATGATAGGACGAAGATAAAACAGATGACACTGAGTTTATAAAAATTGAAAATAGAAGCGGAGAGAGAACACCACCCTGAGGTACTCCGGAAAGAAGTGGAAGAAAGGAAGATAGTTTACTGTCCGAACGAATACATTGCTGACGATTACATAAGTAAGACCGGAACCAGTTGACAACGTGAGGTGAAATGCTGACTGTCTTTAGAACAGCCAAAAGTAGATCAAAGTCTACGTTGTTAAACGCATTACTGAAATCTAAGAGAACTAATACGGTAAGGAGTTTATTGTCGACAGCGAAACGAATATCATCGCAGACCTTGATCAAGGCTGTTGTTGTGCTATGACCACGACGAAAACCGGACTGGAGGGGGCTTAAAATATCATATCTGGTAAGATAGAGGCTAAGTTGCTGATGGACAATACGTTCGAGAACTTTAGACAGAAACGGAAGAATGGAGATAGGCCGAAAGTTTGAAGGATTTACAGGGTTACGAACTTTAGGAATAGGAACTACATATGCTTTACACCACACGGTGGGAAATGCAGCTGAAGTAAGTGATGAGTTCAGTATGTGAGACAATACTGGCAAAACACCGTCAAGCGCTGCAATTATCATTCTCCTACTTATCCCATCAACCCCAGTCGCATCAGATTTAATAGCAAAAATATGCTTCTTAACTTCCTCGACGGTTGTATCACTGAACTGGAATTCAGGTCTTTCGTGTGTAGGCAATGAGTAAAGATAATTAAGCGTCCCTTGTTTAATTAGCGCATTGAATGAACATTTGGCTATAAAGTGTTTGTTAAGGCTCTCCAAGTCAATGCTTTGCGAATCTTGCTGACGCTGACGACCGATTCCCAGTGAAGCCAGAAATTTCCAAGCTTTGTCGGCATTTTTTTGATCCACTGATGAGTGAATATATTCACGCTGAGCATCTCGACAAATTCTGCTACACCGATTCCGTAGCTTTTTATATTTTGTCAGGTTGGCATCTGTCGGATTTAACTTATATTTACTTTTTGCTTTATTGCGTTTGGACATAAGCAGCTTGATGTCATTAGTGAGCCATGGTGCAGGAAGATGCTTAATTTTGATTGGCCGGAGCGGAGCGTGTATATCAAAAAGTTGGGTCAAAAGTGAATTAAATATATTAAGCTTATCATCTACAGAAGGCGTGTCAAAAACAATATCCCAGTCAATATTATTAAGATCTTCCATAAATTTATCATTATTAAAATTACGAAAACTACGACGCATAACAATAGTCGGTTTTGCCTTAGGAGGACGAATTCTAAAGGAAACATAGACCAAATCATGATAAGAAAAAGCCTCCGCCGGCAGTTGTCCATGTGCGTCTACAAGATTTGGAGAAGAAACAATCATGAGATCTAATTGGGAAGGAAAACAGTTGGGGAAAAAATGAGTAGCATGCGTAGGTAATATTTCAAGATTAGAGCTGTTAATAATAGACAATAGACGTTTTGAACGATAGTCATTTTTAATAAGGCACGTATTAAAGTCACCCATAATGATAGAGTGGTCCACTGTTGTTAAATACTCTTCAAGTATAGTCTCTAAAGTATCAAAATAATCAATATGAAGCGAGGGACTATAAAAAACCCCAAGTAGAAGTTTTTTTTGACCACTTTGAACCTCAATTAGTATGTGTTCAGATGATTCAGAGTATAAAGATGGGGACTTATTTAAAATACGAAAAGGAATGTGACAACGTAGGTAAATGGCGACACCACCCCCTCCCTTGCCTGTTCGATCATTTCTAATGAGATGGTAGCCAGGCAAAGAATAGGAAGTTGATGGAAGGCAAGGTTTCAAAAACGACTCCGACACCAAGATAGCATGAATTGCTTTGTTATCAAACGTAGATAAAAAATCTGAATAGTGCGAGGGAATGCTCTGCGCATTGATATGAACTACATTAAAATTTTTAGGGAATGGTGTGAACGTATTGTCTAAAACAGAGCCAAGTGGAACATCTGTGCTATGGAAGCTGTCGCTGGATAAAGAGGAGCCTGTACAATAAACACCCTCACTATCTGAGTTATTGTTAGAAGAAGTCATACTTATAATAATTATGCTTAATATAATAATAAATATAATAAAAAAAAAAGAATACGTATATATAAAATAAAATACAATTTTACAATAAATATATATATATACACGAAAAAAAATAAAAAAATATATGAAGTTTACAAGCGAAAAAAAGGAAAAAAAAACAAATAAGTACTCTTCCATTCACCAGCAAGTCTAATAGGAAATCGCTTAAATCACATTAAATTATCAAACACTAATAAATGTATGTTCTAATCGGCGGTTCTTATACATATTTGCATATAAATACAGCCACATACGCATCTAATTAAAAAAATATCAAAATACTCATACAGAAAAAAAATAAACAAAAACAAATTAAATAAAATAAAAAAAAAAATAGAATAAAATAAAAGAGAAAAAAGCCCAAAAAATTATTTGTAAATCAAAAAATAAAAAAATTAAACTAAACAAGTAAATCAAAAAAAAAGAAAAACCAAAATCTTAAAAATAAAAAAAAACTAATAGCTACACAATCAATATTTAAATTAATATGAGCGGTTAGTAATGGTACGCGATCGAACAAACCACAACTTAATGCTCTGCGGTAATGTTTATATACTCTTTGCTTTAAACGCAAACTGGATTGCAAAATCAAAACGTTTAGCTCGTCCTTGTCTGTGGTTGGAAATTGACAAAAAGACAAGATTGACATTGAACATTGTTGTGACTTGTGAATACAAAATGAAAATTGAAATAAAATTTATTGAGGGTACAATAGTCGAAAAAGAGGTTATGTCAAGTTTTAACTAAACGAGACTATAATTATTTAAGTACCTACACCAGTGCAAAATCAGCAAAGCAGACTTTCTGCAAAGGGAAGCAATAGTGAACAATACAATGTTTGAAACCAATTGAAGACTCTGGAAATCTCATAAAAGGCAGGCATTACCTTCTAACAGCTCGCCTAGGCTTTTCGACCTGAGGCTTGACTGTTTTAGACGAGGGAACTGCAGCATAAGAATGCACTGGCACAACACTTGCACTCGCTATAGCACTAGCTTGATCCGAAGCGGCAGACGTGGTTGCCATTGGGATATCACCGGACTTTACTCCAATCAATTTCACCTCTGCAACTGAAAAAACTCGATGGCGCTTACCATCAGCGCCAAGAACAATTATGGACCCATCCCGCGTCCAGCATCGAGAAACTCCAAACTTTTGCCTCGCTGCCTGAAAGGCGTCATGTCGTTCCTTCGTCAAAAACTCGGATAAAGTGACCCCAGTGCCTTTAAGCTGTTTTTTTTGAAAACCAAACTTGGTTACGGATAGACAAGTCACAAAACTTGATCAATACAACACGAGCCTTGCCATCCTTTAATTGGCCCAAACGCTTGCAATAACTGAGTTTGGCTTCGGTCAGTTCTGGCATGCTAAGATTGCTGGACAATGCCTCCGCAACTGTTGCGGGCAAACTCTCCTTTTGCACTTCAGGTACACCATGCAGCAGCAGCATTTTCCTCCTGGTTCGTGTCTCCATATTATCACACTGCTTAGAGAGCACCTGGACTTGTAATTGAAGGCTTTCAAGTGATGTCAAGACAAATACTCTAAATGCACCAAACTGTGCTGCAACATTGGAATTTGGACTGGTTGCTGGGATGGATGTCTGAATGACGCGCTGAAACTCAGCCATTCGTGCATTAAAGTGCTCAGTTAATGCAGAAATAGAGTGTTCAATGGATGCCAAATTCTCCATTTTCTTGTTGTAAATTCCGATTAGTGTTGATTACAATAAAATGTGAAGTTCTTAAGGATTTTTTATTTGGATTGCTTGCTGGTATGTGGAAGATATGTTAATATAACATTTCTAAGTTTAGATTACCTTTAAATTATATTTTAAACAAAATTAAAATCAGAGAACATTAAAAACACATGTGTATAGGCCATAGGTTCAGTTCCGTTGTTTAAAAAAAAAATAACAAAAAACAAAACGTACCAATACAAAGTACTCTTATTCATATTAGAAGATATTGTAAAATAACAATTAATCTAATTTTTTTTTTTTTTTTTCACTTACACATTAGGCCCGTCGCGCCGCGCCACTACTATATGGGGCGAAGGTGCGAAGTCGACGGCGACGACAAAGTACCGAGTCTAAGGAGTCTGATGGCGGCGCCACACAGTGGCGTTATGTCTCTATAAAAGTGGTGGTCTTTTATTATGTTATTTATTAATGGTACCTATCAGTATTGTACCCCGCACGGGGGGGAGGTACGGGTAGGTAGTGACGAAAAATAACGATACGGGACTCTTACGAGGTCTCGTAATCGGAATGAGTTTCTGCGACTACCATTGTTTGTCGCGGGTAACGGGGAATCAGGGTTCGATTCCGGTGAGGGAGCCTGAGAAACTGCTACCGCTTCCAAGGAAGGCAGCAGGCGCGCAAATTACCCACTCCCCGCACGGGGGGGAGGTACGGGTAGGTAGTGACGAAAAATAACGATACGGGACTCTTACGAGGTCTCGTAATCGGAATGAGTTTCTGCGACTACCATTGTTTGTCGCGGGTAACGGGGAATCAGGGTTCGATTCCGGTGAGGGAGCCTGAGAAACTGCTACCGCTTCCAAGGAAGGCAGCAGGCGCGCAAATTACCCACTCCCTGCACGGGGGGGGAGGTACGGGTAGGTAGTGACGAAAAATAACGATACGGGACTCTTACGAGTTCTCGTCATCGAATAATCAATACACGAACTGCCCACACACTTGTAAATATAGACGCGCAAGATCGTTACACGAACCGCTTACCATTATAGTAAAGTACTATGCAAACACACATAACATATACGCAATAAGGGAACTTTAAATTGGAGATTTTACCCTACCACACCCGTCTGTCTCATTCTGAAAACTATTCAAAATAATTGCTATTTTTCATTCTCATTCAAATATAAATAATAGTAAATAATATATAATTTTTGACTGAACTGAACCCAAGTGCCCGGCCTGCGGCCGGCCACCCCTCATATACATGTTCTAACCTAACCTAACCTAAATCTAGTTTTGATTCCTTTAGACTTTAGATTCAAGATTTAATATGAATATATGCATTAATAAAAACTCATTACTATTTTAATACTAGTTATGCTGCTGTTGATGCACTGATGAAAGCCAGATAGCTAGATCAGTGTTTAGTTAGTCGTAGTTGCCGGTGGGCTTAGGTCTAAAGGAATCCAAACTAGTTTTAAAAGGTTTGGATAGGTTAGGTTAGGTTAGAACATGAATAAGACGGGTGCCCGGCCACAGGCCGGTACCATAGGTTCAGTTCCGTTGTTTAAAAAAAAAATAACAAAAAACAAAACGTACCAATACAAAGTACTCTTATTCATATTAGAAGATATTGTAAAATAACAATTAATTTAATTTTTTTTTTTTTTTTTTCACTTACACATTAGGCCCGTCGCGCCGCGCCACTACTATATGGGGCGAAGGTGCGAAGTCGACGGCGACGACAAAGTACCGAGTCTAAGGAGTCTGATGGCGGCGCCACACAGTGGCGTTATGTCTCTATAAAAGTGGTGGTCTTTTATTATGTTATTTATTAATGGTACCTATCAGTATTGTACCCCGCACGGGGGGGAGGTACGGGTAGGTAGTGACGAAAAATAACGATACGGGACTCTTACGAGGTCTCGTAATCGGAATGAGTTTCTGCGACTACCATTGTTTGTCGCGGGTAACGGGGAATCAGGGTTCGATTCCGGTGAGGGAGCCTGAGAAACTGCTACCGCTTCCAAGGAAGGCAGCAGGCGCGCAAATTACCCACTCCCTGAACGGGGGGGAGGTACGGGTAGGTAGTGACGAAAAATAACGATACGGGACTCTTACGAGGTCTCGTAATCGGAATGAGTTTCTGCGACTACCATTGTTTGTCGCGGGTAACGGGGAATCAGGGTTCGATTCCGGTGAGGGAGCCTGAGAAACTGCTACCGCTTCCAAGGAAGGCAGCAGGCGCGCAAATTACCCACTCCCTGCACGGGGGGGGAGGTACGGGTAGGTAGTGACGAAAAATAACGATACGGGACTCTTACGAGTTCTCGTCATCGAATAATCAATACACGAACTGCCCACACACTTGTAAATATAGACGCGCAAGATCGTTACACGAACCGCTTACCATTATAGTAAAGTACTATGCAAACACACATAACATATACGCAATAAGGGAACTTTAAATTGGAGATTTTACCCTACCACACCCGTCTGTCTCATTCTGAAAACTATTCAAAATAATTGCTATTTTTCATTCTCATTCAAATATAAATAATAGTAAATAATATATAATTTTTGACTGAACTGAACCCAAGTGCCCGGCCTGCGGCCGGCCACCCCTCATATACATGTTCTAACCTAACCTAACCTAAATCTAGTTTTGATTCCTTTAGACTTTAGATTCAAGATTTAATATGAATATATGCATTAATAAAAACTCATTACTATTTTAATACTAGTTATGCTGCTGTTGATGCACTGATGAAAGCCAGATAGCTAGATCAGTGTTTAGTTAGTCGTAGTTGCCGGTGGGCTTAGGTCTAAAGGAATCCAAACTAGTTTTAAAAGGTTTGGATAGGTTAGGTTAGGTTAGAACATGAATAAGACGGGTGCCCGGCCACAGGCCGGTACCATAGGTTCAGTTCCGTTGTTTAAAAAAAAAATAACAAAAAACAAAACGTACCAATACAAAGTACTCTTATTCATATTAGAAGATATTGTAAAATAACAATTAATTTAATTTTTTTTTTTTTTTTTTTAAATACACATTAGGCCCGTCGCGCCGCGCCACTACTATATGGGGCGAAGGTGCGAAGTCGACGGCGACGACAAAGTACCGAGTCTAAGGAGTCTGATGGCGGCGCCACACAGTGGCGTTATGTCTCTATAAAAGTGGTGGTCTTTTATTATGTTATTTATTAATGGTACCTATCAGTATTGTACCCCGCACGGGGGGGAGGTACGGGTAGGTAGTGACGAAAAATAACGATACGGGACTCTTACGAGGTCTCGTAATCGGAATGAGTTACTGCGACTACCATTGTTTGTCGCGGGTAACGGGGAATCAGGGTTCGATTCCGGTGAGGGAGCCTGAGAAACTGCTACCGCTTCCAAGGAAGGCAGCAGGCGCGCAAATTACCCACTCCCTGCACGGGGGGGAGGTACGGGTAGGTAGTGACGAAAAATAACGATACGGGACTCTTACGAGGTCTCGTAATCGGAATGAGTTTCTGCGACTACCATTGTTTGTCGCGGGTAACGGGGAATCAGGGTTCGATTCCGGTGAGGGAGCCTGAGAAACTGCTACCGCTTCCAAGGAAGGCAGCAGGCGCGCAAATTACCCACTCCCTGCACGGGGGGGGAGGTACGGGTAGGTAGTGACGAAAAATAACGATACGGGACTCTTACGAGTTCTCGTCATCGAATAATCAATACACGAACTGCCCACACACTTGTAAATATAGACGCGCAAGATCGTTACACGAACCGCTTACCATTATAGTAAAGTACTATGCAAACACACATAACATATACGCAATAAGGGAACTTTAAATTGGAGATTTTACCCTACCACACCCGTCTGTCTCATTCTGAAAACTATTCAAAATAATTGCTATTTTTCATTCTCATTCAAATATAAATAATAGTAAATAATATATAATTTTTGACTGAACTGAACCCAAGTGCCCGGCCTGCGGCCGGGCACCCCTCATATACATGTTCTAACCTAACCTAACCTAAATCTAGTTTTGATTCCTTTAGACTTTAGATTCAAGATTTAATATGAATATATGCATTAATAAAAACTCATTACTATTTTAATACTAGTTATGCTGCTGTTGATGCACTGATGAAAGCCAGATAGCTAGATCAGTGTTTAGTTAGTCGTAGTTGCCGGTGGGCTTAGGTCTAAAGGAATCCAAACTAGTTTTAAAAGGTTTGGATAGGTTAGGTTAGGTTAGAACATGAATAAGACGGGTGCCCGGCCACAGGCCGGTACCATAGGTTCAGTTCCGTTGTTTAAAAAAAAAATAACAAAAAACAAAACGTACCAATACAAAGTACTCTTATTCATATTAGAAGATATTGTAAAATAACAATTAATTTAATTTTTTTTTTTTTTTTTTCACATACACATTAGGCCCGTCGCGCCGCGCCACTACTATATGGGGCGAAGGTGCGAAGTCGACGGCGACGACAAAGTACCGAGTCTAAGGAGTCTGATGGCGGCGCCACACAGTGGCGTTATGTCTCTATAGAAGTGGTGGTCTTTTATTATGTTATTTATTAATGGTACCTATCAGTATTGTACCCCGCACGGGGGGGAGGTACGGGTAGGTAGTGACGAAAAATAACGATACGGGACTCTTACGAGGTCTCGTAATCGGAATGAGTTACTGCGACTACCATTGTTTGTCGCGGGTAACGGGGAATCAGGGTTCGATTCCGGTGAGGGAGCCTGAGAAACTGCTACCGCTTCCAAGGAAGGCAGCAGGCGCGCAAATTACCCACTCCCTGCACGGGGGGGAGGTACGGGTAGGTAGTGACGAAAAACAACGATACGGGACTCTTACGAGGTCTCGTAATCGGAATGAGTTTCTGCGACTACCATTGTTTGTCGCGGGTAACGGGGAATCAGGGTTCGATTCCGGTGAGGGAGCCTGAGAAACTGCTACCGCTTCCAAGGAAGGCAGCAGGCGCGCAAATTACCCACTCCCTGCACGGGGGGGGAGGTACGGGTAGGTAGTGACGAAAAATAACGATACGGGACTCTTACGAGTTCTCGTCATCGAATAATCAATACACGAACTGCCCACACACTTGTAAATATAGACGCGCAAGATCGTTACACGAACCGCTTACCATTATAGTAAAGTACTATGCAAACACACATAACATATACGCAATAAGGGAACTTTAAATTGGAGATTTTACCCTACCACACCCGTCTGTCTCATTCTGAAAACTATTCAAAATAATTGCTATTTTTCATTCTCATTCAAATATAAATAATAGTAAATAATATATAATTTTTGACTGAACTGAACCCAAGTGCCCGGCCTGCGGCCGGCCACCCCTCATATACATGTTCTAACCTAACCTAACCTAAATCTAGTTTTGATTCCTTTAGACTTTAGATTCAAGATTTAATATGAATATATGCATTAATAAAAACTCATTACTATTTTAATACTAGTTATGCTGCTGTTGATGCACTGATGAAAGCCAGATAGCTAGATCAGTGTTTAGTTAGTCGTAGTTGCCGGTGGGCTTAGGTCTAAAGGAATCCAAACTAGTTTTAAAAGGTTTGGATAGGTTAGGTTAGGTTAGAACATGAATAAGACGGGTGCCCGGCCACAGGCCGGTACCATAGGTTCAGTTCCGTTGTTTAAAAAAAAAATAACAAAAAACAAAACGTACCAATACAAAGTACTCTTATTCATATTAGAAGATATTGTAAAATAACAATTAATTTAATTTTTTTTTTTTTTTTTTCACTTACACATTAGGCCCGTCGCGCCGCGCCACTACTATATGGGGCGAAGGTGCGAAGTCGACGGCGACGACAAAGTACCGAGTCTAAGGAGTCTGATGGCGGCGCCACACAGTGGCGTTATGTCTCTATAAAAGTGGTGGTCTTTTATTATGTTATTTATTTAATGGTACCTATCAGTATTGTACCCCGCACGGGGGGGAGGTACGGGTAGGTAGTGACGAAAAATAACGATACGGGACTCTTACGAGGTCTCGTAATCGGAATGAGTTTCTGCGACTACCATTGTTTGTCGCGGGTAACGGGGAATCAGGGTTCGATTCCGGTGAGGGAGCCTGAGAAACTGCTACCGCTTCCAAGGAAGGCAGCAGGCGCGCAAATTACCCACTCCCTGCACGGGAGGGGGAGGTACGGGTAGGTAGTGACGAAAAATAACGATACGGGACTCTTACGAGTTCTCGTCATCGAATAATCAATACACGAACTGCCCACACACTTGTAAATATAGACGCGCAAGATCGTTACACGAACCGCTTACCATTATAGTAAAGTACTATGCAAACACACATAACATATACGCAATAAGGGAACTTTAAATTGGAGATTTTACCCTACCACACCCGTCTGTCTCATTCTGAAAACTATTCAAAATAATTGCTATTTTTCATTCTCATTCAAATATAAATAATAGTAAATAATATATAATTTTTGACTGAACTGAACCCAAGTGCCCGGCCTGCGGCCGGCCACCCCTCATATACATGTTCTAACCTAACCTAACCTAAATCTAGTTTTGATTCCTTTAGACTTTAGATTCAAGATTTAATATGAATATATGCATTAATAAAAACTCATTACTATTTTAATACTAGTTATGCTGCTGTTGATGCACTGATGAAAGCCAGATAGCTAGATCAGTGTTTAGTTAGTCGTAGTTGCCGGTGGGCTTAGGTCTAAAGGAATCCAAACTAGTTTTAAAAGGTTTGGATAGGTTAGGTTAGGTTAGAACATGAATAAGACGGGTGCCCGGCCACAGGCCGGTACCATAGGTTCAGTTCCGTTGTTTAAAAAAAAAATAACAAAAAACAAAACGTACCAATACAAAGTACTCTTATTCATATTAGAAGATATTGTAAAATAACAATTAATTTAATTTTTTTTTTTTTTTTTTCACATACACATTAGGCCCGTCGCGCCGCGCCACTACTATATGGGGCGAAGGTGCGAAGTCGACGGCGACGACAAAGTACCGAGTCTAAGGAGTCTGATGGCGGCGCCACACAGTGGCGTTATGTCTCTATAAAAGTGGTGGTCTTTTATTATGTTATTTATTAATGGTACCTATCAGTATTGTACCCCGCACGGGGGGGAGGTACGGGTAGGTAGTGACGAAAAATAACGATACGGGACTCTTACGAGGTCTCGTAATCGGAATGAGTTACTGCGACTACCATTGTTTGTCGCGGGTAACGGGGAATCAGGGTTCGATTCCGGTGAGGGAGCCTGAGAAACTGCTACCGCTTCCAAGGAAGGCAGCAGGCGCGCAAATTACCCACTCCCTGCACGGGGGGGAGGTACGGGTAGGTAGTGACGAAAAATAACGATACAGGACTCTTACGAGGTCTCGTAATCGGAATGAGTTTCTGCGACTACCATTGTTTGTCGCGGGTAACGGGGAATCAGGGTTCGATTCCGGTGAGGGAGCCTGAGAAACTGCTACCGCTTCCAAGGAAGGCAGCAGGCGCGCAAATTACCCACTCCCTGCACGGGGGGGAGGTACGGGTAGGTAGTGACGAAAAATAACGATACGGGACTCTTACGAGTTCTCGTCATCGAATAATCAATACACGAACTGCCCACACACTTGTAAATATAGACGCGCAAGATCGTTACACGAACCGCTTACCATTATAGTAAAGTACTATCCAAACACACATAACATATACGCAATAAGGGAACTTTAAATTGGAGATTTTACCCTACCACACCCGTCTGTCTCATTCTGAAAACTATTCAAAATAATTGCTATTTTTCATTCTCATTCAAATATAAATAATAGTAAATAATATATAATTTTTGACTGAACTGAACCCAAGTGCCCGGCCTGCGGCCGGGCACCCCTCATATACATGTTCTAACCTAACCTAACCTAAATCTAGTTTTGATTCCTTTAGACTTTAGATTCAAGATTTAATATGAATATATGCATTAATAAAAACTCATTACTATTTTAATACTAGTTATGCTGCTGTTGATGCACTGATGAAAGCCAGATAGCTAGATCAGTGTTTAGTTAGTCGTAGTTGCCGGTGGGCTTAGGTCTAAAGGAATCCAAACTAGTTTTAAAAGGTTTGGATAGGTTAGGTTAGGTTAGAACATGAATAAGACGGGTGCCCGGCCACAGGCCGGTACCATAGGTTCAGTTCCGTTGTTTAAAAAAAAAATAACAAAAAACAAAACGTACCAATACAAAGTACTCTTATTCATATTAGAAGATATTGTAAAATAACAATTAATTTAATATTTTTTTTTTTTTTTCACTTACACATTAGGCCCGTCGCGCCGCGCCACTACTATATGGGGCGAAGGTGCGAAGTCGACGGCGACGACAAAGTACCGAGTCTAAGGAGTCTGATGGCGGCGCCACACAGTGGCGTTATGTCTCTATAAAAGTGGTGGTCTTTTATTATGTTATTTATTAATGGTACCTATCAGTATTGTACCCCGCACGGGGGGGAGGTACGGGTAGGTAGTGACGAAAAATAACGATACGGGACTCTTACGAGGTCTCGTAATCGGAATGAGTTTCTGCGACTACCATTGTTTGTCGCGGGTAACGGGGAATCAGGGTTCGATTCCGGTGAGGGAGCCTGAGAAACTGCTACCGCTTCCAAGGAAGGCAGCAGGCGCGCAAATTACCCACTCCCTGCACGGGAGGGGGAGGTACGGGTAGGTAGTGACGAAAAATAACGATACGGGACTCTTACGAGTTCTCGTCATCGAATAATCAATACACGAACTGCCCACACACTTGTAAATATAGACGCGCAAGATCGTTACACGAACCGCTTACCATTATAGTAAAGTACTATGCAAACACACATAACATATACGCAATAAGGGAACTTTAAATTGGAGATTTTACCCTACCACACCCGTCTGTCTCATTCTGAAAACTATTCAAAATAATTGCTATTTTTCATTCTCATTCAAATATAAATAATAGTAAATAATATATAATTTTTGACTGAACTGAACCCAAGTGCCCGGCCTGCGGCCGGCCACCCCTCATATACATGTTCTAACCTAACCTAACCTAAATCTAGTTTTGATTCCTTTAGACTTTAGATTCAAGATTTAATATGAATATATGCATTAATAAAAACTCATTACTATTTTAATACTAGTTATGCTGCTGTTGATGCACTGATGAAAGCCAGATAGCTAGATCAGTGTTTAGTTAGTCGTAGTTGCCGGTGGGCTTAGGTCTAAAGGAATCCAAACTAGTTTTAAAAGGTTTGGATAGGTTAGGTTAGGTTAGAACATGAATAAGACGGGTGCCCGGCCACAGGCCGGTACCATAGGTTCAGTTCCGTTGTTTAAAAAAACAATAACAAAAAACAAAACGTACCAATACAAAGTACTCTTATTCATATTAGAAGATATTGTAAAATAACAATTAATTTAATTTTTTTTTTTTTTTTTCACTTACACATTAGGCCCGTCGCGCCGCGCCACTACTATATGGGGCGAAGGTGCGAAGTCGACGGCGACGACAAAGTACCGAGTCTAAGGAGTCTGATGGCGGCGCCACACAGTGGCGTTATGTCTCTATAAAAGTGGTGGTCTTTTATTATGTTATTTATTAATGGTACCTATCAGTATTGTACCCCGCACGGGGGGGAGGTACGGGTAGGTAGTGACGAAAAATAACGATACGGGACTCTTACGAGGTCTCGTAATCGGAATGAGTTTCTGCGACTACCATTGTTTGTCGCGGGTAACGGGGAATCAGGGTTCGATTCCGGTGAGGGAGCCTGAGAAACTGCTACCGCTTCCAAGGAAGGCAGCAGGCGCGCAAATTACCCACTCCCTGAACGGGGGGGAGGTACGGGTAGGTAGTGACGAAAAATAACGATACGGGACTCTTACGAGGTCTCGTAATCGGAATGAGTTTCTGCGACTACCATTGTTTGTCGCGGGTAACGGGGAATCAGGGTTCGATTCCGGTGAGGGAGCCTGAGAAACTGCTACCGCTTCCAAGGAAGGCAGCAGGCGCGCAAATTACCCACTCCCTGCACGGGAGGGGGAGGTACGGGTAGGTAGTGACGAAAAATAACGATACGGGACTCTTACGAGTTCTCGTCATCGAATAATCAATACACGAACTGCCCACACACTTGTAAATATAGACGCGCAAGATCGTTACACGAACCGCTTACCATTATAGTAAAGTACTATGCAAACACACATAACATATACGCAATAAGGGAACTTTAAATTGGAGATTTTACCCTACCACACCCGTCTGTCTCATTCTGAAAACTATTCAAAATAATTGCTATTTTTCATTGTCATTCAAATATAAATAATAGTAAATAATATATAATTTTTGACTGAACTGAACCCAAGTGCCCGGCCTGCGGCCGGGCACCCCTCATATACATGTTCTAACCTAACCTAACCTAAATCTAGTTTTGATTCCTTTAGACTTTAGATTCAAGATTTAATATGAATATATGCATTAATAAAAACTCATTACTATTTTAATACTAGTTATGCTGCTGTTGATGCACTGATGAAAGCCAGATAGCTAGATCAGTGTTTAGTTAGTCGTAGTTGCCGGTGGGCTTAGGTCTAAAGGAATCCAAACTAGTTTTAAAAGGTTTGGATAGGTTAGGTTAGGTTAGAACATGAATAAGACGGGTGCCCGGCCACAGGCCGGTACCATAGGTTCAGTTCCGTTGTTTAAAAAAAAAATAACAAAAAACAAAACGTACCAATACAAAGTACTCTTATTCATATTAGAAGATATTGTAAAATAACAATTAATTTAATTTTTTTTTTTTTTTTTCACATACACATTAGGCCCGTCGCGCCGCGCCACTACTATATGGGGCGAAGGTGCGAAGTCGACGGCGACGACAAAGTACCGAGTCTAAGGAGTCTGATGGCGGCGCCACACAGTGGCGTTATGTCTCTATAAAAGTGGTGGTCTTTTATTATGTTATTTATTAATGGTACCTATCAGTATTGTACCCCGCACGGGGGGGAGGTACGGGTAGGTAGTGACGAAAAATAACGATACGGGACTCTTACGAGGTCTCGTAATCGGAATGAGTTTCTGCGACTACCATTGTTTGTCGCGGGTAACGGGGAATCAGGGTTCGATTCCGGTGAGGGAGCCTGAGAAACTGCTACCGCTTCCAAGGAAGGCAGCAGGCGCGCAAATTACCCACTCCCTGCACAGGGGGGAGGTACGGGTAGGTAGTGACGAAAAATAACGATACGGGACTCTTACGAGTTCTCGTCATCGAATAATCAATACACGAACTGCCCACACACTTGTAAATATAGACGCGCAAGATCGTTACACGAACCGCTTACCATTATAGTAAAGTACTATGCAAACACACATAACATATACGCAATAAGGGAACTTTAAATTGGAGATTTTACCCTACCACACCCGTCTGTCTCATTCTGAAAACTATTCAAAATAATTGCTATTTTTCATTCTCATTCAAATATAAATAATAGTAAATAATATATAATTTTTGACTGAACTGAACCCAAGTGCCCGGCCTGCGGCCGGGCACCCCTCATATACATGTTCTAACCTAACCTAACCTAAATCTAGTTTTGATTCCTTTAGACTTTAGATTCAAGATTTAATATGAATATATGCATTAATAAAAACTCATTACTATTTTAATACTAGTTATGCTGCTGTTGATGCACTGATGAAAGCCAGATAGCTAGATCAGTGTTTAGTTAGTCGTAGTTGCCGGTGGGCTTAGGTCTAAAGGAATCCAAACTAGTTTTAAAAGGTTTGGATAGGTTAGGTTAGGTTAGAACATGAATAAGACGGGTGCCCGGCCACAGGCCGGTACCATAGGTTTAGTTCCGTTGTTTAAAAAAAAAATAACAAAAAACAAAACGTACCAATACAAAGTACTCTTATTCATATTAGAAGATATTGTAAAATAACAATTAATTTAATTTTTTTTTTTTTTTTTTCACTTACACATTAGGCCCGTCGCGCCGCGCCACTACTATATGGGGCGAAGGTGCGAAGTCGACGGCGACGACAAAGTACCGAGTCTAAGGAGTCTGATGGCGGCGCCACACAGTGGCGTTATGTCTCTATAAAAGTGGTGGTCTTTTATTATGTTATTTATTAATGGTACCTATCAGTATTGTACCCCGCACGGGGGGGAGGTACGGGTAGGTAGTGACGAAAAATAACGATACGGGACTCTTACGAGGTCTCGTAATCGGAATGAGTTTCTGCGACTACCATTGTTTGTCGCGGGTAACGGGGAATCAGGGTTCGATTCCGGTGAGGGAGCCTGAGAAACTGCTACCGCTTCCAAGGAAGGCAGCAGGCGCGCAAATTACCCACTCCCTGCACGGGGGGGAGGTACGGGTAGGTAGTGACGAAAAATAACGATACGGGACTCTTACGAGTTCTCGTCATCGAATAATCAATACACGAACTGCCCACACACTTGTAAATATAGACGCGCAAGATCGTTACACGAACCGCTTACCATTATAGTAAAGTACTATGCAAACACACATAACATATACGCAATAAGGGAACTTTAAATTGGAGATTTTACCCTACCACACCCGTCTGTCTCATTCTGAAAACTATTCAAAATAATTGCTATTTTTCATTCTCATTCAAATATAAATAATAGTAAATAATATATAATTTTTGACTGAACTGAACCCAAGTGCCCGGCCTGCGGCCGGGCACCCCTCATATACATGTTCTAACCTAACCTAACCTAAATCTAGTTTTGATTCCTTTAGACTTTAGATTCAAGATTTAATATGAATATATGCATTAATAAAAACTCATTACTATTTTAATACTAGTTATGCTGCTGTTGATGCACTGATGAAAGCCAGATAGCTAGATCAGTGTTTAGTTAGTCGTAGTTGCCGGTGGGCTTAGGTCTAAAGGAATCCAAACTAGTTTTAAAAGGTTTGGATAGGTTAGGTTAGGTTAGAACATGAATAAGACGGGTGCCCGGCCACAGGCCGGTACCATAGGTTCAGTTCCGTTGTTTAAAAAAAAAATAACAAAAAACAAAACGTACCAATACAAAGTACTCTTATTCATATTAGAAGATATTGTAAAATAACAATTAATTTAATTTTTTTTTTTTTTTTTTCACTTATACATTAGGCCCGTCGCGCCGCGCCACTACTATATGGGGCGAAGGTGCGAAGTCGACGGCGACGACAAAGTACCGAGTCTAAGGAGTCTGATGGCGGCGCCACACAGTGGCGTTATGTCTCTATAAAAGTGGTGGTCTTTTATTATGTTATTTATTAATGGTACCTATCAGTATTGTACCCCGCACGGGGGGGAGGTACGGGTAGGTAGTGACGAAAAATAACGATACGGGACTCTTACGAGGTCTCGTAATCGGAATGAGTTTCTGCGACTACCATTGTTTGTCGCGGGTAACGGGGAATCAGGGTTCGATTCCGGTGAGGGAGCCTGAGAAACTGCTACCGCTTCCAAGGAAGGCAGCAGGCGCGCAAATTACCCACTCCCTGCACGGGGGGGAGGTACGGGTAGGTAGTGACGAAAAATAACGATACGGGACTCTTACGAGTTCTCGTCATCGAATAATCAATACACGAACTGCCCACACACTTGTAAATATAGACGCGCAAGATCGTTACACGAACCGCTTACCATTATAGTAAAGTACTATGCAAACACACATAACATATACGCAATAAGGGAACTTTAAATTGGAGATTTTACCCTACCACACCCGTCTGTCTCATTCTGAAAACTATTCAAAATAATTGCTATTTTTCATTCTCATTCAAATATAAATAATAGTAAATAATATATAATTTTTGACTGAACTGAACCCAAGTGCCCGGCCGCAGGCCGGGCACTACTCATATACATGTTCTAACCTAACCTAACCTAAATCTAGTTTTGATTCCTTTAGACTTTAGATTCAAGATTTAATATGAATATATGCATTAATAAAAACTCATTACTATTTTAATACTAGTTATGCTGCTGTTGATGCACTGATGAAAGCCAGATAGCTAGATCAGTGTTTAGTTAGTCGTAGTTGCCGGTGGGCTTAGGTCTAAAGGAATCCAAACTAGTTTTAAAAGGTTTGGATAGGTTAGGTTAGGTTAGAACATGAATAAGACGGGTGCCCGGCCACAGGCCGGTACCATAGGTTCAGTTCCGTTGTTTAAAAAAAAAATAACAAAAAACAAAACGTACCAATACAAAGTACTCTTATTCATATTAGAAGATATTGTAAAATAACAATTAATTTAATTTTTTTTTTTTTTTTTTCACTTATACATTAGGCCCGTCGCGCCGCGCCACTACTATATGGGGCGAAGGTGCGAAGTCGACGGCGACGACAAAGTACCGAGTCTAAGGAGTCTGATGGCGGCGCCACACAGTGGCGTTATGTCTCTATAAAAGTGGTGGTCTTTTATTATGTTATTTATTAATGGTACCTATCAGTATTGTACCCCGCACGGGGGGGAGGTACGGGTAGGTAGTGACGAAAAATAACGATACGGGACTCTTACGAGGTCTCGTAATCGGAATGAGTTTCTGCGACTACCATTGTTTGTCGCGGGTAACGGGGAATCAGGGTTCGATTCCGGTGAGGGAGCCTGAGAAACTGCTACCGCTTCCAAGGAAGGCAGCAGGCGCGCAAATTACCCACTCCCTGCACGGGGGGGAGGTACGGGTAGGTAGTGACGAAAAATAACGATACGGGACTCTTACGAGTTCTCGTCATCGAATAATCAATACACGAACTGCCCACACACTTGTAAATATAGACGCGCAAGATCGTTACACGAACCGCTTACCATTATAGTAAAGTACTATGCAAACACACATAACATATACGCAATAAGGGAACTTTAAATTGGAGATTTTACCCTACCACACCCGTCTGTCTCATTCTGAAAACTATTCAAAATAATTGCTATTTTTCATTCTCATTCAAATATAAATAATAGTAAATAATATATAATTTTTGACTGAACTGAACCCAAGTGCCCGGCCTGCGGCCGGGCACTACTCATATACATGTTCTAACCTAACCTAACCTAAATCTAGTTTTGATTCCTTTAGACTTTAGATTCAAGATTTAATATGAATATATGCATTAATAAAAACTCATTACTATTTTAATACTAGTTATGCTGCTGTTGATGCACTGATGAAAGCCAGATAGCTAGATCAGTGTTTAGTTAGTCGTAGTTGCCGGTGGGCTTAGGTCTAAAGGAATCCAAACTAGTTTTAAAAGGTTTGGATAGGTTAGGTTAGGTTAGAACATGAATAAGACGGGTGCCCGGCCACAGGCCGGTACCATAGGTTCAGTTCCGTTGTTTAAAAAAAAAATAACAAAAAACAAAACGTACCAATACAAAGTACTCTTATTCATATTAGAAGATATTGTAAAATAACAATTAATTTAATTTTTTTTTTTTTTTTTTCACATACACATTAGGCCCGTCGCGCCGCGCCACTACTATATGGGGCGAAGGTGCGAAGTCGACGGCGACGACAAAGTACCGAGTCTAAGGAGTCTGATGGCGGCGCCACACAGTGGCGTTATGTCTCTATAAAAGTGGTGGTCTTTTATTATGTTATTTATTAATGGTACCTATCAGTATTGTACCCCGCACGGGGGGGAGGTACGGGTAGGTAGTGACGAAAAATAACGATACGGGACTCTTACGAGGTCTCGTAATCGGAATGAGTTTCTGCGACTACCATTGTTTGTCGCGGGTAACGGGGAATCAGGGTTCGATTCCGGTGAGGGAGCCTGAGAAACTGCTACCGCTTCCAAGGAAGGCAGCAGGCGCGCAAATTACCCACTCCCTGCACAGGGGGGAGGTACGGGTAGGTAGTGACGAAAAATAACGATACGGGACTCTTACGAGTTCTCGTCATCGAATAATCAATACACGAACTGCCCACACACTTGTAAATATAGACGCGCAAGATCGTTACACGAACCGCTTACCATTATAGTAAAGTACTATGCAAACACACATAACATATACGCAATAAGGGAACTTTAAATTGGAGATTTTACCCTACCACACCCGTCTGTCTCATTCTGAAAACTATTCAAAATAATTGCTATTTTTCATTCTCATTCAAATATAAATAATAGTAAATAATATATAATTTTTGACTGAACTGAACCCAAGTGCCCGGCCTGCGGCCGGGCACCCCTCATATACATGTTCTAACCTAACCTAACCTAAATCTAGTTTTGATTCCTTTAGACTTTAGATTCAAGATTTAATATGAATATATGCATTAATAAAAACTCATTACTATTTTAATACTAGTTATGCTGCTGTTGATGCACTGATGAAAGCCAGATAGCTAGATCAGTGTTTAGTTAGTCGTAGTTGCCGGTGGGCTTAGGTCTAAAGGAATCCAAACTAGTTTTAAAAGGTTTGGATAGGTTAGGTTAGGTTAGAACATGAATAAGACGGGTGCCCGGCCACAGGCCGGTACCATAGGTTCAGTTCCGTTGTTTAAAAAAAAAATAACAAAAAACAAAACGTACCAATACAAAGTACTCTTATTCATATTAGAAGATATTGTAAAATAACAATTAATTTAATTTTTTTTTTTTTTTTTTCACATACACATTAGGCCCGCCGCCCCGCGCCACTACTATATGGGGCGAAGGTGCGAAGTCGACGGCGACGACAAAGTACCGAGTCTAAGGAGTCTGATGGCGGCGCCACACAGTGGCGTTATGTCTCTATAAAAGTGGTGGTCTTTTATTATGTTATTTATAAATGGTACCTATCAGTATTGTACCCCGCACGGGTAGGTAGTGACGAAAAATAACGATACGGGACTCTTACGAGGTCTCGTAATCGGAATGAGTTTCTGCGACTACCATTGTTTGTCGCGGGTAACGGGGAATCAGGGTTCGATTCCGGTGAGGGAGCCTGAGAAACTGCTACCGCTTCCAAGGAAGGCAGCAGGCGCGCAAATTACCCACTCCCTGCACAGGGGGGAGGTACGGGTAGGTAGTGACGAAAAATAACGATACGGGACTCTTACGAGGTCTCGTAATCGGAATGAGTTTCTGCGACTACCATTGTTTGTCGCGGGTAACGGGGAATCAGGGTTCGATTCCGGTGAGGGAGCCTGAGAAACTGCTACCGCTTCCAAGGAAGGCAGCAGGCGCGCAAATTACCCACTCCCTGCACGGGGGGGGAGGTACGGGTAGGTAGTGACGAAAAATAACGATACGGGACTCTTACGAGTTCTCGTCATCGAATAATCAATACACGAACTGCCCACACACTTGTAAATATAGACGCGCAAGATCGTTACACGAACCGCTTACCATTGTAGTAAAGTACTATGCAAACACACATAACATATACGCAATAAGGGAACTTTAAATTGGAGATTTTACCCTACCACACCCGTCTGTCTCATTCTGAAAACTATTCAAAATAATTGCTATTTTTCATTCTCATTCAAATATAAATAATAGTAAATAATATATAATTTTTGACTGAACTGAACCCAAGTGCCCGGCCTGCGGCCGGGCACCCCTCATATACATGTTCTAACCTAACCTAACCTAAATCTAGTTTTGATTCTTTTAGACTTTAGATTCAAGATTTAATATGAATATATGCATTAATAAAAACTCATTACTATTTTAATACTAGTTATGCTGCTGTTGATGCACTGATGAAAGCCAGATAGCTAGATCAGTGTTTAGTTAGTCGTAGTTGCCGGTGGGCTTAGGTCTAAAGGAATCCAAACTAGTTTTAAAAGGTTTGGATAGGTTAGGTTAGGTTAGAACATGAATAAGACGGGTGCCCGGCCACAGGCCGGTACCATAGGTTCAGTTCCGTTGTTTAAAAAAAAAATAACAAAAAACAAAACGTACCAATACAAAGTACTCTTATTCATATTAGAAGATATTGTAAAATAACAATTAATTTAATTTTTTTTTTTTTTTTTTCACTTACACATTAGGCCCGTCGCGCCGCGCCACTACTATATGGGGCGAAGGTGCGAAGTCGACGGCGACGACAAAGTACCGAGTCTAAGGAGTCTGATGGCGGCGCCACACAGTGGCGTTATGTCTCTATAAAAGTGGTGGTCTTTTATTATGTTATTTATTAATGGTACCTATCAGTATTGTACCCCGCACGGGGGGGAGGTACGGGTAGGTAGTGACGAAAAATAACGATACGGGACTCTTACGAGGTCTCGTAATCGGAATGAGTTTCTGCGACTACCATTGTTTGTCGCGGGTAACGGGGAATCAGGGTTCGATTCCGGTGAGGGAGCCTGAGAAACTGCTACCGCTTCCAAGGAAGGCAGCAGGCGCGCAAATTACCCACTCCCTGCACGGGGGGGAGGTACGGGTAGGTAGTGACGAAAAATAACGATACGGGACTCTTACGAGTTCTCGTCATCGAATAATCAATACACGAACTGCCCACACACTTGTAAATATAGACGCGCAAGATCGTTACACGAACCGCTTACCATTATAGTAAAGTACTATGCAAACACACATAACATATACGCAATAAGGGAACTTTAAATTGGAGATTTTACCCTACCACCCCCGTCTGTCTCATTCTGAAAACTATTCAAAATAATTGCTATTTTTCATTCTCATTCAAATATAAATAATAGTAAATAATATATAATTTTTGACTGAACTGAACCCAAGTGCCCGGCCTGCGGCCGGGCACCCCTCATATACATGTTCTAACCTAACCTAACCTAAATCTAGTTTTGATTCCTTTAGACTTTAGATTCAAGATTTAATATGAATATATGCATTAATAAAAACTCATTACTATTTTAATACTAGTTATGCTGCTGTTGATGCACTGATGAAAGCCAGATAGCTAGATCAGTGTTTAGTTAGTCGTAGTTGCCGGTGGGCTTAGGTCTAAAGGAATCCAAACTAGTTTTAAAAGGTTTGGATAGGTTAGGTTAGGTTAGAACATGAATAAGACGGGTGCCCGGCCACAGGCCGGTACCATAGGTTCAGTTCCGTTGTTTAAAAAAAAAATAACAAAAAACAAAACGTACCAATACAAAGTACTCTTATTCATATTAGAAGATATTGTAAAATAACAATTAATTTAATTTTTTTTTTTTTTTTTTCACTTACACATTAGGCCCGTCGCGCCGCGCCACTACTATATGGGGCGAAGGTGCGAAGTCGACGGCGACGACAAAGTACCGAGTCTAAGGAGTCTGATGGCGGCGCCACACAGTGGCGTTATGTCTCTATAAAAGTGGTGGTCTTTTATTATGTTATTTATTAATGGTACCTATCAGTATTGTACCCCGCACGGGGGGGAGGTACGGGTAGGTAGTGACGAAAAATAACGATACGGGACTCTTACGAGGTCTCGTAATCGGAATGAGTTTCTGCGACTACCATTGTTTGTCGCGGGTAACGGGGAATCAGGGTTCGATTCCGGTGAGGGAGCCTGAGAAACTGCTACCGCTTCCAAGGAAGGCAGCAGGCGCGCAAATTACCCACTCCCTGCACGGGGGGGAGGTACGGGTAGGTAGTGACGAAAAATAACGATACGGGACTCTTACGAGTTCTCGTCATCGAATAATCAAAACACGAACTGCCCACACACTTGTAAATATAGACGCGCAAGATCGTTACACGAACCGCTTACCATTATAGTAAAGTACTATGCAAACACACATAACATATACGCAATAAGGGAACTTTAAATTGGAGATTTTACCCTACTACACCCGTCTGTCTCATTCTGAAAACTATTCAAAATAATTGCTATTTTTCATTCTCATTCAAATATAAATAATAGTAAATAATATATAATTTTTGACTGAACTGAACCCAAGTGCCCGGCCTGCGGCCGGGCACCCCTCATATACATGTTCTAACCTAACCTAACCTTAATCTAGTTTTGATTCCTTTAGACTTTAGATTCAAGATTTAATATGAATATATGCATTAATAAAAACTCATTACTATTTTAATACTAGTTATGCTGCTGTTGATGCACTGATGAAAGCCAGATAGCTAGATCAGTGTTTAGTTAGTCGTAGTTGCCGGTGGGCTTAGGTCTAAAGGAATCCAAACTAGTTTTAAAAGGTTTGGATAGGTTAGGTTAGGTTAGAACATGAATAAGACGGGTGCCCGGCCACAGGCCGGTACCATAGGTTCAGTTCCGTTGTTTAAAAAAAAAATAACAAAAAACAAAACGTACCAATACAAAGTACTCTTATTCATATTAGAAGATATTGTAAAATAACAATTAATTCAATTTTTTTTTTTTTTTTTCACTTACACATTAGGCCCGTCGCGCCGCGCCACTACTATATGGGGCGAAGGTGCGAAGTCGACGGCGACAACAAAGTACCGAGTCTAAGGAGTCTGATGGCGGCGCCACACAGTGGCGTTATGTCTCTATAAAAGTGGTGGTCTTTTATTATGTTATTTATAAATGGTACCTATCAGTATTGTACCCCGCACGGGTAGGTAGTGACGAAAAATAACGATACGGGACTCTTACGAGGTCTCGTAATCGGAATGAGTTTCTGCGACTACCATTGTTTGTCGCGGGTAACGGGGAATCAGGGTTCGATTCCGGTGAGGGAGCCTGAGAAACTGCTACCGCTTCCAAGGAAGGCAGCAGGCGCGCAAATTACCCACTCCCTGAACGGGGGGGAGGTACGGGTAGGTAGTGACGAAAAATAACGATACGGGACTCTTACGAGGTCTCGTAATCGGAATGAGTTTCTGCGACTACCATTGTTTGTCGCGGGTAACGGGGAATCAGGGTTCGATTCCGGTGAGGGAGCCTGAGAAACTGCTACCGCTTCCAAGGAAGGCAGCAGGCGCGCAAATTACCCACTCCCTGCACGGGAGGGGGAGGTACGGGTAGGTAGTGACGAAAAATAACGATACGGGACTCTTACGAGTTCTCGTCATCGAATAATCAATACACGAACTGCCCACACACTTGTAAATATAGACGCGCAAGATCGTTACACGAACCGCTTACCATTATAGTAAAGTACTATGCAAACACACATAACATATACGCAATAAGGGAACTTTAAATTGGAGATTTTACCCTACCACACCCGTCTGTCTCATTCTGAAAACTATTCAAAATAATTGCTATTTTTCATTCTCATTCAAATATAAATAATAGTAAATAATATATAATTTTTGACTGAACTGAACCCAAGTGCCCGGCCTGCGGCCGGGCACCCCTCATATACATGTTCTAACCTAACCTAACCTAAATCTAGTTTTGATTCCTTTAGACTTTAGATTCAAGATTTAATATGAATATATGCATTAATAAAAACTCATTACTATTTTAATACTAGTTATGCTGCTGTTGATGCACTGATGAAAGCCAGATAGCTAGATCAGTGTTTAGTTAGTCGTAGTTGCCGGTGGGCTTAGGTCTAAAGGAATCCAAACTAGTTTTAAAAGGTTTGGATAGGTTAGGTTAGGTTAGAACATGAATAAGACGGGTGCCCGGCCACAGGCCGGTACCATAGGTTCAGTTCCGTTGTTTAAAAAAAAAATAACAAAAAACAAAACGTACCAATACAAAGTACTCTTATTCATATTAGAAGATATTGTAAAATAACAATTAATTTAATTTTTTTTTTTTTTTTTCACTTACACATTAGGCCCGTCGCGCCGCGCCACTACTATATGGGGCGAAGGTGCGAAGTCGACGGCGACGACAAAGTACCGAGTCTAAGGAGTCTGATGGCGGCGCCACACAGTGGCGTTATGTCTCTATAAAAGTGGTGGTCTTTTATTATGTTATTTATTAATGGTACCTATCAGTATTGTACCCCGCACGGGGGGGAGGTACGGGTAGGTAGTGACGAAAAATAACGATACGGGACTCTTACGAGGTCTCGTAATCGGAATGAGTTTCTGCGACTACCATTGTTTGTCGCGGGTAACGGGGAATCAGGGTTCGATTCCGGTGAGGGAGCCTGAGAAACTGCTACCGCTTCCAAGGAAGGCAGCAGGCGCGCAAATTACCCACTCCCTGCACGGGGGGGAGGTACGGGTAGGTAGTGACGAAAAATAACGATACGGGACTCTTACGAGTTCTCGTCATCGAATAATCAATACACGAACTGCCCACACACTTGTAAATATAGACGCGCAAGATCGTTACACGAAACGCTTACCATTATAGTAAAGTACTATGCAAACACACATAACATATACGCAATAAGGGAACTTTAAATTGGAGATTTTACCCTACCACACCCGTCTGTCTCATTCTGAAAACTATTCAAAATAATTGCTATTTTTCATTCTCATTCAAATATAAATAATAGTAAATAATATATAATTTTTGACTGAACTGAACCCAAGTGCCCCCCCCCCCCCCCATATACATGTTCTAACCTAACCTAACCTAAATCTAGTTTTGATTCCTTTAGACTTTAGATTCAAGATTTAATATGAATATATGCATTAATAAAAACTCATTACTATTTTAATACTAGTTATGCTGCTGTTGATGCACTGATGAAAGCCAGATAGCTAGATCAGTGTTTAGTTAGTCGTAGTTGCCGGTGGGCTTAGGTCTAAAGGAATCCAAACTAGTTTTAAAAGGTTTGGATAGGTTAGGTTAGGTTAGAACATGAATAAGACGGGTGCCCGGCCACAGGCCGGTACCATAGGTTCAGTTCCGTTGTTTAAAAAAAAAATAACAAAAAACAAAACGTACCAATACAAAGTACTCTTATTCATATTAGAAGATATTGTAAAATAACAATTAATTTAATTTTTTTTTTTTTTTTTTCACTTACACATTAGGCCCGTCGCGCCGCGCCACTACTATATGGGGCGAAGGTGCGAAGTCGACGGCGACGACAAAGTACCGAGTCTAAGGAGTCTGATGGCGGCGCCACACAGTGGCGTTATGTCTCTATAAAAGTGGTGGTCTTTTATTATGTTATTTATTAATGGTACCTATCAGTATTGTACCCCGCACGGGGGGGAGGTACGGGTAGGTAGTGACGAAAAATAACGATACGGGACTCTTACGAGGTCTCGTAATCGGAATGAGTTTCTGCGACTACCATTGTTTGTCGCGGGTAACGGGGAATCAGGGTTCGATTCCGGTGAGGGAGCCTGAGAAACTGCTACCGCTTCCAAGGAAGGCAGCAGGCGCGCAAATTACCCACTCCCTGCACGGGGGGGGAGGTACGGGTAGGTAGTGACGAAAAATAACGATACGGGACTCTTACGAGTTCTCGTCATCGAATAATCAATACACGAACTGCCCACACACTTGTAAATATAGACGCGCAAGATCGTTACACGAACCGCTTACCATTATAGTAAAGTACTATGCAAACACACATAACATATACGCAATAAGGGAACTTTAAATTGGAGATTTTACCCTACCACACCCGTCTGTCTCATTCTGAAAACTATTCAAAATAATTGCTATTTTTCATTCTCATTCAAATATAAATAATAGTAAATAATATATAATTTTTGACTGAACTGAACCCAAGTGCCCGGCCTGCGGCCGGGCACCCCTCATATACATGTTCTAACCTAACCTAACCTAAATCTAGTTTTGATTCCTTTAGACTTTAGATTCAAGATTTAATATGAATATATGCATTAATAAAAACTCATTACTATTTTAATACTAGTTATGCTGCTGTTGATGCACTGATGAAAGCCAGATAGCTAGATCAGTGTTTAGTTAGTCGTAGTTGCCGGTGGGCTTAGGTCTAAAGGAATCCAAACTAGTTTTAAAAGGTTTGGATAGGTTAGGTTAGGTTAGAACATGAAAAGGACGGGTGCCCGGCCACAGGCCGGTACCATAGGTTCAGTTCCGTTGTTTAAAAAAAAAATAACAAAAAACAAAACGTACCAATACAAAGTACTCTTATTCATATTAGAAGATATTGTAAAATAACAATTAATTTAATTTTTTTTTTTTTTTTTTTCACATACACATTAGGCCCGTCGCGCCGCGCCACTACTATATGGGGCGAAGGTGCGAAGTCGACGGCGACGACAAAGTACCGAGTCTAAGGAGTCTGATGGCGGCGCCACACAGTGGCGTTATGTCTCTATAAAAGTGGTGGTCTTTTATTATGTTATTTATTAATGGTACCTATCAGTATTGTACCCCGCACGGGGGGGAGGTACGGGTAGGTAGTGACGAAAAATAACGATACGGGACTCTTACGAGGTCTCGTAATCGGAATGAGTTTCTGCGACTACCATTGTTTGTCGCGGGTAACGGGGAATCAGGGTTCGATTCCGGTGAGGGAGCCTGAGAAACTGCTACCGCTTCCAAGGAAGGCAGCAGGCGCGCAAATTACCCACTCCCTGCACGGGGGGGGAGGTACGGGTAGGTAGTGACGAAAAATAACGATACGGGACTCTTACGAGTTCTCGTCATCGAATAATCAATACACGAACTGCCCACACACTTGTAAATATAGACGCGCAAGATCGTTACACGAACCGCTTACCATTATAGTAAAGTACTATGCAAACACACATAACATATACGCAATAAGGGAACTTTAAATTGGAGATTTTACCCTACCACACCCGTCTGTCTCATTCTGAAAACTATTCAAAATAATTGCTATTTTTCATTCTCATTCAAATATAAATAATAGTAAATAATATATAATTTTTGACTGAACTGAACCCAAGTGCCCGGCCTGCGGCCGGGCACCCCTCATATACATGTTCTAACCTAACCTAACCTAAATCTAGTTTTGATTCCTTTAGACTTTAGATTCAAGATTTAATATGAATATATGCATTAATAAAAACTCATTACTATTTTAATACTAGTTATGCTGCTGTTGATGCACTGATGAAAGCCAGATAGCTAGATCAGTGTTTAGTTAGTCGTAGTTGCCGGTGGGCTTAGGTCTAAAGGAATCCAAACTAGTTTTAAAAGGTTTGGATAGGTTAGGTTAGGTTAGAACATGAAAAGGACGGGTGCCCGGCCACAGGCCGGTACCATAGGTTCAGTTCCGTTGTTTAAAAAAAAAATAACAAAAAACAAAACGTACCAATACAAAGTACTCTTATTCATATTAGAAGATATTGTAAAATAACAATTAATTTAATTTTTTTTTTTTTTTTTTCACTTACACATTAGGCCCGTCGCGCCGCGCCACTACTATATGGGGCGAAGGTGCGAAGTCGACGGCGACGACAAAGTACCGAGTCTAAGGAGTCTGATGGCGGCGCCACACAGTGGCGTTATGTCTCTATAAAAGTGGTGGTCTTTTATTATGTTATTTATTAATGGTACCTATCAGTATTGTACCCCGCACGGGGGGGAGGTACGGGTAGGTAGTGACGAAAAATAACGATACGGGACTCTTACGAGGTCTCGTAATCGGAATGAGTTTCTGCGACTACCATTGTTTGTCGCGGGTAACGGGGAATCAGGGTTCGATTCCGGTGAGGGAGCCTGAGAAACTGCTACCGCTTCCAAGGAAGGCAGCAGGCGCGCAAATTACCCACTCCCTGAACGGGGGGGAGGTACGGGTAGGTAGTGACGAAAAATAACGATACGGGACTCTTACGAGGTCTCGTAATCGGAATGAGTTTCTGCGACTACCATTGTTTGTCGCGGGTAACGGGGAATCAGGGTTCGATTCCGGTGAGGGAGCCTGAGAAACTGCTACCGCTTCCAAGGAAGGCAGCAGGCGTGCAAATTACCCACTCCCTGCACGGGGGGGGAGGTACGGGTAGGTAGTGACGAAAAATAACGATACGGGACTCTTACGAGTTCTCGTCATCGAATAATCAATACACGAACTGCCCACACACTTGTAAATATAGACGCGCAAGATCGTTACACGAACCGCTTACCATTATAGTAAAGTACTATGCAAACACACATAACATATACGCAATAAGGGAACTTTAAATTGGAGATTTTACCCTACCACACCCGTCTGTCTCATTCTGAAAACTATTCAAAATAATTGCTATTTTTCATTCTCATTCAAATATAAATAATAGTAAATAATATATAATTTTTGACTGAACTGAACCCAAGTGCCCGGCCTGCGGCCGGGCACCCCTCATATACATGTTCTAACCTAACCTAACCTAAATCTAGTTTTGATTCCTTTAGACTTTAGATTCAAGATTTAATATGAATATATGCATTAATAAAAACTCATTACTATTTTAATACTAGTTATGCTGCTGTTGATGCACTGATGAAAGCCAGATAGCTAGATCAGTGTTTAGTTAGTCGTAGTTGCCGGTGGGCTTAGGTCTAAAGGAATCCAAACTAGTTTTAAAAGGTTTGGATAGGTTAGGTTAGGTTAGAACATGAATAAGACGGGTGCCCGGCCACAGGCCGGTACCATAGGTTCAGTTCCGTTGTTTAAAAAAAAAATAACAAAAAACAAAACGTACCAATACAAAGTACTCTTATTCATATTAGAAGATATTGTAAAATAACAATTAATTTAATTTTTTTTTTTTTTTTTTCACATACACATTAGGCCCGTCGCGCCGCGCCACTACTATATGGGGCGAAGGTGCTAAGTCGCCGGCGACGACAAAGTACCGAGTCTAAGGAGTCTGATGGCGGCGCCACACAGTGGCGTTATGTCTCTATAAAAGTGGTGGTCTTTTATTATGTTATTTATTAATGGTACCTATCAGTATTGTACCCCGCACGGGGGGGAGGTACGGGTAGGTAGTGACGAAAAATAACGATACGGGACTCTTACGAGGTCTCGTAATCGGAATGAGTTTCTGCGACTACCATTGTTTGTCGCGGGTAACGGGGAATCAGGGTTCGATTCCGGTGAGGGAGCCTGAGAAACTGCTACCGCTTCCAAGGAAGGCAGCAGGCGCGCAAATTACCCACTCCCTGAACGGGGGGGAGGTACGGGTAGGTAGTGACGAAAAATAACGATACGGGACTCTTACGAGGTCTCGTAATCGGAATGAGTTTCTGCGACTACCATTGTTTGTCGCGGGTAACGGGGAATCAGGGTTCGATTCCGGTGAGGGAGCCTGAGAAACTGCTACCGCTTCCAAGGAAGGCAGCAGGCGCGCAAATTACCCACTCCCTGCACGGGAGGGGGAGGTACGGGTAGGTAGTGACGAAAAATAACGATACGGGACTCTTACGAGTTCTCGTCATCGAATAATCAATACACGAACTGCCCACACACTTGTAAATATAGACGCGCAAGATCGTTACACGAACCGCTTACCATTATAGTAAAGTACTATGCAAACACACATAACATATACGCAATAAGGGAACTTTAAATTGGAGATTTTACCCTACCACACCCGTCTGTCTCATTCTGAAAACTATTCAAAATAATTGCTATTTTTCATTCTCATTCAAATATAAATAATAGTAAATAATATATAATTTTTGACTGAACTGAACCCAAGTGCCCGGCCTGCGGCCGGGCACCCCTCATATACATGTTCTAACCTAACCTAACCTAAATCTAGTTTTGATTCCTTTAGACTTTAGATTCAAGATTTAATATGAATATATGCATTAATAAAAACTCATTACTATTTTAATACTAGTTATGCTGCTGTTGATGCACTGATGAAAGCCAGATAGCTAGATCAGTGTTTAGTTAGTCGTAGTTGCCGGTGGGCTTAGGTCTAAAGGAATCCAAACTAGTTTTAAAAGGTTTGGATAGGTTAGGTTAGGTTAGAACATGAATAAGACGGGTGCCCGGCCACAGGCCGGTACCATAGGTTCAGTTCCGTTGTTTAAAAAAAAAATAACAAAAAACAAAACGTACCAATACAAAGTACTCTTATTCATATTAGAAGATATTGTAAAATAACAATTAATTTAATTGTTTTTTTTTTTTTTCACTTACACATTAGGCCCGTCGCGCCGCGCCACTACTATATGGGGCGAAGGTGCGAAGTCGACGGCGACGTCAAAGTACCGAGTCTAAGGAGTCTGATGGCGGCGCCACACAGTGGCGTTATGTCTCTATAAAAGTGGTGGTCTTTTATTATGTTATTTATTAATGGTACCTATCAGTATTGTACCCCGCACGGGGGGGAGGTACGGGTAGGTAGTGACGAAAAATAACGATACGGGACTCTTACGAGGTCTCGTAATCGGAATGAGTTTCTGCGACTACCATTGTTTGTCGCGGGTAACGGGGAATCAGGGTTCGATTCCGGTGAGGGAGCCTGAGAAACTGCTACCGCTTCCAAGGAAGGCAGCAGGCGCGCAAATTACCCACTCCCTGAACGGGGGGGAGGTACGGGTAGGTAGTGACGAAAAATAACGATACGGGACTCTTACGAGGTCTCGTAATCGGAATGAGTTTCTGCGACTACCATTGTTTGTCGCGGGTAACGGGGAATCAGGGTTCGATTCCGGTGAGGGAGCCTGAGAAACTGCTACCGCTTCCAAGGAAGGCAGCAGGCGCGCAAATTACAGACTCCCTGAACGGGGGGGAGGTACGGGTAGGTAGTGACGAAAAATAACGATACGGGACTCTTACGAGGTCTCGTAATCGGAATGAGTTTCTGCGACTACCATTGTTTGTCGCGGGTAACGGGGAATCAGGGTTCGATTCCGGTGAGGGAGCCTGAGAAACTGCTACCGCTTCCAAGGAAGGCAGCAGGCGCGCAAATTACCCACTCCCTGCACGGGGGGGAGGTACGGGTAGGTAGTGACGAAAAATAACGATACGGGACTCTTACGAGTTCTCGTCATCGAATAATCAATACACGAACTGCCCACACACTTGTAAATATAGACGCGCAAGATCGTTATACGAACCGCTTACCATTATAGTAAAGTACTATGCAAACACACATAACATATACGCAATAAGGGAACTTTAAATTGGAGATTTTACCCTACCACACCCGTCTGTCTCATTCTGAAAACTATTCAAAATAATTGCTATTTTTCATTCTCATTCAGATATAAATAATAGTAAATAATATATAATTTTTGACTGAACTGAACCCAAGTGCCCGGCCTGCGGCCGGCCACCCCTCATATACATGTTCTAACCTAACCTAACCTAAATCTAGTTTTGATTCCTTTAGACTTTAGATTCAAGATTTAATATGAATATATGCATTAATAAAAACTCATTACTATTTTAATACTAGTTATGCTGCTGTTGATGCACTGATGAAAGCCAGATAGCTAGATCAGTGTTTAGTTAGTCGTAGTTGCCGGTGGGCTTAGGTCTAAAGGAATCCAAACTAGTTTTAAAAGGTTTGGATAGGTTAGGTTAGGTTAGAACATGAATAAGACGGGTGCCCGGCCACAGGCCGGTACCATAGGTTCAGTTCCGTTGTTTAAAAAAAAAATAACAAAAAACAAAACGTACCAATACAAAGTACTCTTATTCATATTAGAAGATATTGTAAAATAACAATTAATTTAATTTTTTTTTTTTTTTTTTCACTTACACATTAGGCCCGTCGCGCCGCGCCACTACTATATGGGGCGAAGGTGCGAAGTCGACGGCGACGACAAAGTACCGAGTCTAAGGAGTCTGATGGCGGCGCCACACAGTGGCGTTATGTCTCTATAAAAGTGGTGGTCTTTTATTATGTTATTTATTAATGGTACCTATCAGTATTGTACCCCGCACGGGGGGGAGGTACGGGTAGGTAGTGACGAAAAATAACGATACGGGACTCTTACGAGGTCTCGTAATCGGAATGAGTTTCTGCGACTACCATTGTTTGTCGCGGGTAACGGGGAATCAGGGTTCGATTCCGGTGAGGGAGCCTGAGAAACTGCTACCGCTTCCAAGGAAGGCAGCAGGCGCGCAAATTACCCACTCCCTGAACGGGGGGGAGGTACGGGTAGGTAGTGACGAAAAATAACGATACGGGACTCTTACGAGGTCTCGTAATCGGAATGAGTTTCTGCGACTACCATTGTTTGTCGCGGGTAACGGGGAATCAGGGTTCGATTCCGGTGAGGGAGCCTGAGAAACTGCTACCGCTTCCAAGGAAGGCAGCAGGCGCGCAAATTACCCACTCCCTGCACGGGGGGGGAGGTACGGGTAGGTAGTGACGAAAAATAACGATACGGGACTCTTACGAGTTCTCGTCATCGAATAATCAATACACGAACTGCCCACACACTTGTAAATATAGACGCGCAAGATCGTTACACGAACCGCTTACCATTATAGTAAAGTACTATGCAAACACACATAACATATACGCAATAAGGGAACTTTAAATTGGAGATTTTACCCTACCACACCCGTCTGTCTCATTCTGAAAACTATTCAAAATAATTGCTATTTTTCATTCTCATTCAAATATAAATAATAGTAAATAATATATAATTTTTGACTGAACTGAACCCAAGTGCCCGGCCTGCGGCCGGCCACCCCTCATATACATGTTCTAACCTAACCTAACCTAAATCTAGTTTTGATTCCTTTAGACTTTAGATTCAAGATTTAATATGAATATATGCATTAATAAAAACTCATTACTATTTTAATACTAGTTATGCTGCTGTTGATGCACTGATGAAAGCCAGATAGCTAGATCAGTGTTTAGTTAGTCGTAGTTGCCGGTGGGCTTAGGTCTAAAGGAATCCAAACTAGTTTTAAAAGGTTTGGATAGGTTAGGTTAGGTTAGAACATGAATAAGACGGGTGCCCGGCCACAGGCCGGTACCATAGGTTCAGTTCCGTTGTTTAAAAAAAAAATAACAAAAAACAAAACGTACCAATACAAAGTACTCTTATTCATATTAGAAGATATTGTAAAATAACAATTAATTTAATTTTTTTTTTTTTTTTTTCACTTACACATTAGGCCCGTCGCGCCGCGCCACTACTATATGGGGCGAAGGTGCGAAGTCGACGGCGACGACAAAGTACCGAGTCTAAGGAGTCTGATGGCGGCGCCACACAGTGGCGTTATGTCTCTATAAAAGTGGTGGTCTTTTATTATGTTATTTATTAATGGTACCTATCAGTATTGTACCCCGCACGGGGGGGAGGTACGGGTAGGTAGTGACGAAAAATAACGATACGGGACTCTTACGAGGTCTCGTAATCGGAATGAGTTTCTGCGACTACCATTGTTTGTCGCGGGTAACGGGGAATCAGGGTTCGATTCCGGTGAGGGAGCCTGAGAAACTGCTACCGCTTCCAAGGAAGGCAGCAGGCGCGCAAATTACCCACTCCCTGAACGGGGGGGAGGTACGGGTAGGTAGTGACGAAAAATAACGATACGGGACTCTTACGAGGTCTCGTAATCGGAATGAGTTTCTGCGACTACCATTGTTTGTCGCGGGTAACGGGGAATCAGGGTTCGATTCCGGTGAGGGAGCCTGAGAAACTGCTACCGCTTCCAAGGAAGGCAGCAGGCGCGCAAATTACCCACTCCCTGCACGGGGGGGAGGTACGGGTAGGTAGTGACGAAAAATAACGATACGGGACTCTTACGAGTTCTCGTCATCGAATAATCAATACACGAACTGCCCACACACTTGTAAATATAGACGCGCAAGATCGTTACACGAACCGCTTACCATTATAGTAAAGTACTATGCAAACACACATAACATATACGCAATAAGGGAACTTTAAATTGGAGATTTTACCCTACCACACCCGTCTGTCTCATTCTGAAAACTATTCAAAATAATTGCTATTTTTCATTCTCATTCAAATATAAATAATAGTAAATAATATATAATTTTTGACTGAACTGAACCCAAGTGCCCGGCCTGCGGCCGGGCACCCCTCATATACATGTTCTAACCTAACCTAACCTAAATCTAGTTTTGATTCCTTTAGACTTTAGATTCAAGATTTAATATGAATATATGCATTAATAAAAACTCATTACTATTTTAATACTAGTTATGCTGCTGTTGATGCACTGATGAAAGCCAGATAGCTAGATCAGTGTTTAGTTAGTCGTAGTTGCCGGTGGGCTTAGGTCTAAAGGAATCCAAACTAGTTTTAAAAGGTTTGGATAGGTTAGGTTAGGTTAGAACATGAATAAGACGGGTGCCCGGCCACAGGCCGGTACCATAGGTTCAGTTCCGTTGTTTAAAAAAAAAATAACAAAAAACAAAACGTACCAATACAAAGTACTCTTATTCATATTAGAAGATATTGTAAAATAACAATTAATTTAATTTTTTTTTTTTTTTTCACTTATACATTAGGCCCGTCGCGCCGCGCCACTACTATATGGGGCGAAGGTGCGAAGTCGACGGCGACGACAAAGTACCGAGTCTAAGGAGTCTGATGGCGGCGCCACACAGTGGCGTTATGTCTCTATAAAAGTGGTGGTCTTTTATTATGTTATTTATTAATGGTACCTATCAGTATTGTACCCCGCACGGGGGGGAGGTACGGGTAGGTAGTGACGAAAAATAACGATACGGGACTCTTACGAGGTCTCGTAATCGGAATGAGTTTCTGCGACTACCATTGTTTGTCGCGGGTAACGGGGAATCAGGGTTCGATTCCGGTGAGGGAGCCTGAGAAACTGCTACCGCTTCCAAGGAAGGCAGCAGGCGCGCAAATTACCCACTCCCTGCACAGGGGGGAGGTACGGGTAGGTAGTGACGAAAAATAACGATACGGGACTCTTACGAGTTCTCGTCATCGAATAATCAATACACGAACTGCCCACACACTTGTAAATATAGACGCGCAAGATCGTTACACGAACCGCTTACCATTATAGTAAAGTACTATGCAAACACACATAACATATACGCAATAAGGGAACTTTAAATTGGAGATTTTACCCTACCACACCCGTCTGTCTCATTCTGAAAACTATTCAAAATAATTGCTATTTTTCATTCTCATTCAAATATAAATAATAGTAAATAATATATAATTTTTGACTGAACTGAACCCAAGTGCCCGGCCTGCGGCCGGGCACCCCTCATATACATGTTCTAACCTAACCTAACCTAAATCTAGTTTTGATTCCTTTAGACTTTAGATTCAAGATTTAATATGAATATATGCATTAATAAAAACTCATTACTATTTTAATACTAGTTATGCTGCTGTTGATGCACTGATGAAAGCCAGATAGCTAGATCAGTGTTTAGTTAGTCGTAGTTGCCGGTGGGCTTAGGTCTAAAGGAATCCAAACTAGTTTTAAAAGGTTTGGATAGGTTAGGTTAGGTTAGAACATGAATAAGACGGGTGCCCGGCCACAGGCCGGTACCATAGGTTCAGTTCCGTTGTTTAAAAAAAAAATAACAAAAAACAAAACGTACCAATACAAAGTACTCTTATTCATATTAGAAGATATTGTAAAATAACAATTAATTTAATTTTTTTTTTTTTTTTTTCACATACACATTAGGCCCGTCGCGCCGCGCCACTACTATATGGGGCGAAGGTGCGAAGTCGACGGCGACGACAAAGTACCGAGTCTAAGGAGTCTGATGGCGGCGCCACACAGTGGCGTTATGTCTCTATAAAAGTGGTGGTCTTTTATTATGTTATTTATTAATGGTACCTATCAGTATTGTACCCCGCACGGGGGGGAGGTACGGGTAGGTAGTGACGAAAAATAACGATACGGGACTCTTACGAGGTCTCGTAATCGGAATGAGTTTCTGCGACTACCATTGTTTGTCGCGGGTAACGGGGAATCAGGGTTCGATTCCGGTGAGGGAGCCTGAGAAACTGCTACCGCTTCCAAGGAAGGCAGCAGGCGCGCAAATTACCCACTCCCTGCACGGGGGGGAGGTACGGGTAGGTAGTGACGAAAAATAACGATACGGGACTCTTACGAGTTCTCGTCATCGAATAATCAATACACGAACTGCCCACACACTTGTAAATATAGACGCGCAAGATCGTTACACGAACCGCTTACCATTATAGTAAAGTACTATGCAAACACACATAACATATACGCAATAAGGGAACTTTAAATTGGAGATTTTACCCTACCACACCCGTCTGTCTCATTCTGAAAACTATTCAAAATAATTGCTATTTTTCATTCTCATTCAAATATAAATAATAGTAAATAATATATAATTTTTGACTGAACTGAACCCAAGTGCCCGGCCTGCGGCCGGGCACTACTCATATACATGTTCTAACCTAACCTAACCTAAATCTAGTTTTGATTCCTTTAGACTTTAGATTCAAGATTTAATATGAATATATGCATTAATAAAAACTCATTACTATTTTAATACTAGTTATGCTGCTGTTGATGCACTGATGAAAGCCAGATAGCTAGATCAGTGTTTAGTTAGTCGTAGTTGCCGGTGGGCTTAGGTCTAAAGGAATCCAAACTAGTTTTAAAAGGTTTGGATAGGTTAGGTTAGGTTAGAACATGAATAAGACGGGTGCCCGGCCACAGGCCGGTACCATAGGTTCAGTTCCGTTGTTTAAAAAAAAAATAACAAAAAACAAAACGTACCAATACAAAGTACTCTTATTCATATTAGAAGATATTGTAAAATAACAATTAATTTAATTTTTTTTTTTTTTTTTTCACATACACATTAGGCCCGTCGCGCCGCGCCACTACTATATGGGGCGAAGGTGCGAAGTCGACGGCGACGACAAAGTACCGAGTCTAAGGAGTCTGATGGCGGCGCCACACAGTGGCGTTATGTCTCTATAAAAGTGGTGGTCTTTTATTATGTTATTTATTAATGGTACCTATCAGTATTGTACCCCGCACGGGGGGGAGGTACGGGTAGGTAGTGACGAAAAATAACGATACGGGACTCTTACGAGGTCTCGTAATCGGAATGAGTTTCTGCGACTACCATTGTTTGTCGCGGGTAACGGGGAATCAGGGTTCGATTCCGGTGAGGGAGCCTGAGAAACTGCTACCGCTTCCAAGGAAGGCAGCAGGCGCGCAAATTACCCACTCCCTGCACAGGGGGGAGGTACGGGTAGGTAGTGACGAAAAATAACGATACGGGACTCTTACGAGTTCTCGTCATCGAATAATCAATACACGAACTGCCCACACACTTGTAAATATAGACGCGCAAGATCGTTACACGAACCGCTTACCATTATAGTAAAGTACTATGCAAACACACATAACATATACGCAATAAGGGAACTTTAAATTGGAGATTTTACCCTACCACACCCGTCTGTCTCATTCTGAAAACTATTCAAAATAATTGCTATTTTTCATTCTCATTCAAATATAAATAATAGTAAATAATATATAATTTTTGACTGAACTGAACCCAAGTGCCCGGCCTGCGGCCGGGCACCCCTCATATACATGTTCTAACCTAACCTAACCTAAATCTAGTTTTGATTCCTTTAGACTTTAGATTCAAGATTTAATATGAATATATGCATTAATAAAAACTCATTACTATTTTAATACTAGTTATGCTGCTGTTGATGCACTGATGAAAGCCAGATAGCTAGATCAGTGTTTAGTTAGTCGTAGTTGCCGGTGGGCTTAGGTCTAAAGGAATCCAAACTAGTTTTAAAAGGTTTGGATAGGTTAGGTTAGGTTAGAACATGAATAAGACGGGTGCCCGGCCACAGGCCGGTACCATAGGTTCAGTTCCGTTGTTTAAAAAAAAAATAACAAAAAACAAAACGTACCAATACAAAGTACTCTTATTCATATTAGAAGATATTGTAAAATAACAATTAATTTAATTTTTTTTTTTTTTTTTCACATACACATTAGGCCCGTCGCGCCGCGCCACTACTATATGGGGCGAAGGTGCGAAGTCGACGGCGACGACAAAGTACCGAGTCTAAGGAGTCTGATGGCGGCGCCACACAGTGGCGTTATGTCTCTATAAAAGTGGTGGTCTTTTATTATGTTATTTATTAATGGTACCTATCAGTATTGTACCCCGCACGGGTAGGTAGTGACGAAAAATAACGATACGGGACTCTTACGAGGTCTCGTAATCGGAATGAGTTTCTGCGACTACCATTGTTTGTCGCGGGTAACGGGGAATCAGGGTTCGATTCCGGTGAGGGAGCCTGAGAAACTGCTACCGCTTCCAAGGAAGGCAGCAGGCGCGCAAATTACCCACTCCCTGCACAGGGGGGAGGTACGGGTAGGTAGTGACGAAAAATAACGATACGGGACTCTTACGAGGTCTCGTAATCGGAATGAGTTTCTGCGACTACCATTGTTTGTCGCGGGTAACGGGGAATCAGGGTTCGATTCCGGTGAGGGAGCCTGAGAAACTGCTACCGCTTCCAAGGAAGGCAGCAGGCGCGCAAATTACCCACTCCCTGCACGGGGGGGGAGGTACGGGTAGGTAGTGACGAAAAATAACGATACGGGACTCTTACGAGTTCTCGTCATCGAATAATCAATACACGAACTGCCCACACACTTGTAAATATAGACGCGCAAGATCGTTACACGAACCGCTTACCATTGTAGTAAAGTACTATGCAAACACACATAACATATACGCAATAAGGGAACTTTAAATTGGAGATTTTACCCTACCACACCCGTCTGTCTCATTCTGAAAACTATTCAAAATAATTGCTATTTTTCATTCTCATTCAAATATAAATAATAGTAAATAATATATAATTTTTGACTGAACTGAACCCAAGTGCCCGGCCTGCGGCCGGGCACCCCTCATATACATGTTCTAACCTAACCTAACCTAAATCTAGTTTTGATTCTTTTAGACTTTAGATTCAAGATTTAATATGAATATATGCATTAATAAAAACTCATTACTATTTTAATACTAGTTATGCTGCTGTTGATGCACTGATGAAAGCCAGATAGCTAGATCAGTGTTTAGTTAGTCGTAGTTGCCGGTGGGCTTAGGTCTAAAGGAATCCAAACTAGTTTTAAAAGGTTTGGATAGGTTAGGTTAGGTTAGAACATGAATAAGACGGGTGCCCGGCCACAGGCCGGTACCATAGGTTCAGTTCCGTTGTTTAAAAAAAAAATAACAAAAAACAAAACGTACCAATACAAAGTACTCTTATTCATATTAGAAGATATTGTAAAATAACAATTAATTTAATTTTTTTTTTTTTTTTTTCACTTACACATTAGGCCCGTCGCGCCGCGCCACTACTATATGGGGCGAAGGTGCGAAGTCGACGGCGACGACAAAGTACCGAGTCTAAGGAGTCTGATGGCGGCGCCACACAGTGGCGTTATGTCTCTATAAAAGTGGTGGTCTTTTATTATGTTATTTATTAATGGTACCTATCAGTATTGTACCCCGCACGGGGGGGAGGTACGGGTAGGTAGTGACGAAAAATAACGATACGGGACTCTTACGAGGTCTCGTAATCGGAATGAGTTTCTGCGACTACCATTGTTTGTCGCGGGTAACGGGGAATCAGGGTTCGATTCCGGTGAGGGAGCCTGAGAAACTGCTACCGCTTCCAAGGAAGGCAGCAGGCGCGCAAATTACCCACTCCCTGCACGGGGGGGGAGGTACGGGTAGGTAGTGACGAAAAATAACGATACGGGACTCTTACGAGTTCTCGTCATCGAATAATCAATACACGAACTGCCCACACACTTGTAAATATAGACGCGCAAGATCGTTACACGAACCGCTTACCATTATAGTAAAGTACTATGCAAACACACATAACATATACGCAATAAGGGAACTTTAAATTGGAGATTTTACCCTACCACACCCGTCTGTCTCATTCTGAAAACTATTCAAAATAATTGCTATTTTTCATTCTCATTCAAATATAAATAATAGTAAATAATATATAATTTTTGACTGAACTGAACCCAAGTGCCCGGCCTGCGGCCGGGCACCCCTCATATACATGTTCTAACCTAACCTAACCTAAATCTAGTTTTGATTCCTTTAGACTTTAGATTCAAGATTTAATATGAATATATGCATTAATAAAAACTCATTACTATTTTAATACTAGTTATGCTGCTGTTGATGCACTGATGAAAGCCAGATAGCTAGATCAGTGTTTAGTTAGTCGTAGTTGCCGGTGGGCTTAGGTCTAAAGGAATCCAAACTAGTTTTAAAAGGTTTGGATAGGTTAGGTTAGGTTAGAACATGAATAAGACGGGTGCCCGGCCACAGGCCGGTACCATAGGTTCAGTTCCGTTGTTTAAAAAAAAAATAACAAAAAACAAAACGTACCAATACAAAGTACTCTTATTCATATTAGAAGATATTGTAAAATAACAATTAATTTAATTTTTTTTTTTTTTTTTTCACTTACACATTAGGCCCGTCGCGCCGCGCCACTACTATATGGGGCGAAGGTGCGAAGTCGACGGCGACGACAAAGTACCGAGTCTAAGGAGTCTGATGGCGGCGCCACACAGTGGCGTTATGTCTCTATAAAAGTGGTGGTCTTTTATTATGTTATTTATTAATGGTACCTATCAGTATTGTACCCCGCACGGGGGGGAGGTACGGGTAGGTAGTGACGAAAAATAACGATACGGGACTCTTACGAGGTCTCGTAATCGGAATGAGTTTCTGCGACTACCATTGTTTGTCGCGGGTAACGGGGAATCAGGGTTCGATTCCGGTGAGGGAGCCTGAGAAACTGCTACCGCTTCCAAGGAAGGCAGCAGGCGCGCAAATTACCCACTCCCTGAACAGGGGGGAGGTACGGGTAGGTAGTGACGAAAAATAACGATACGGGACTCTTACGAGGTCTCGTAATCGGAATGAGTTTCTGCGACTACCATTGTTTGTCGCAGGTAACGGGGAATCAGGGTTCGATTCCGGTGAGGGAGCCTGAGAAACTGCTACCGCTTCCAAGGAAGGCAGCAGGCGCGCAAATTACCCACTCCCTGAACGGGGGGGAGGTACGGGTAGGTAGTGACGAAAAATAACGATACGGGACTCTTACGAGGTCTCGTAATCGGAATGAGTTTCTGCGACTACCATTGTTTGTCGCGGGTAACGGGGAATCAGGGTTCGATTCCGGTGAGGGAGCCTGAGAAACTGCTACCGCTTCCAAGGAAGGCAGCAGGCGCGCAAATTACCCACTCCCTGCACGGGGGGGGAGGTACGGGTAGGTAGTGACGAAAAATAACGATACAGGACTCTTACGAGTTCTCGTCATCGAATAATCAATACACGAACTGCCCACACACTTGTAAATATAGACGCGCAAGATCGTTACACGAACCGCTTACCATTATAGTAAAGTACTATGCAAACACACATAACATATACGCAATAAGGGAACTTTAAATTGGAGATTTTACCCTACCACACCCGTCTGTCTCATTCTGAAAACTATTCAAAATAATTGCTATTTTTCATTCTCATTCAAATATAAATAATAGTAAATAATATATAATTTTTGACTGAACTGAACCCAAGTGCCCGGCCTGCGGCCGGGCACCCCTCATATACATGTTCTAACCTAACCTAACCTAAATCTAGTTTTGATTCCTTTAGACTTTAGATTCAAGATTTAATATGAATATATGCATTAATAAAAACTCATTACTATTTTAATACTAGTTATGCTGCTGTTGATGCACTGATGAAAGCCAGATAGCTAGATCAGTGTTTAGTTAGTCGTAGTTGCCGGTGGGCTTAGGTCTAAAGGAATCCAAACTAGTTTTAAAAGGTTTGGATAGGTTAGGTTAGGTTAGAACATGAATAAGACGGGTGCCCGGCCACAGGCCGGTACCATAGGTTCAGTTCCGTTGTTTAAAAAAAAAATAACAAAAAACAAAACGTACCAATACAAAGTACTCTTATTCATATTAGAAGATATTGTAAAATAACAATTAATTTAATTTTTTTTTTTTTTTTTTCACTTACACATTAGGCCCGTCGCGCCGCGCCACTACTATATGGGGCGAAGGTGCGAAGTCGACGGCGACGACAAAGTACCGAGTCTAAGGAGTCTGATGGCGGCGCCACACAGTGGCGTTATGTCTCTATAAAAGTGGTGGTCTTTTATTATGTTATTTATTAATGGTACCTATCAGTATTGTACCCCGCACGGGGGGGAGGTACGGGTAGGTAGTGACGAAAAATAACGATACGGGACTCTTACGAGGTCTCGTAATCGGAATGAGTTTCTGCGACTACCATTGTTTGTCGCGGGTAACGGGGAATCAGGGTTCGATTCCGGTGAGGGAGCCTGAGAAACTGCTACCGCTTCCAAGGAAGGCAGCAGGCGCGCAAATTACCCACTCCCTGCACAGGGGGGAGGTACGGGTAGGTAGTGACGAAAAATAACGATACGGGACTCTTACGAGGTCTCGTAATCGGAATGAGTTTCTGCGACTACCATTGTTTGTCGCGGGTAACGGGGAATCAGGGTTCGATTCCGGTGAGGGAGCCTGAGAAACTGCTACCGCTTCCAAGGAAGGCAGCAGGCGCGCAAATTACCCACTCCCTGCACGGGGGGGGAGGTACGGGTAGGTAGTGACGAAAAATAACGATACGGGACTCTTACGAGTTCTCGTCATCGAATAATCAATACACGAACTGCCCACACACTTGTAAATATAGACGCGCAAGATCGTTACACGAACCGCTTACCATTGTAGTAAAGTACTATGCAAACACACATAACATATACGCAATAAGGGAACTTTAAATTGGAGATTTTACCCTACCACACCCGTCTGTCTCATTCTGAAAACTATTCAAAATAATTGCTATTTTTCATTCTCATTCAAATATAAATAATAGTAAATAATATATAATTTTTGACTGAACTGAACCCAAGTGCCCGGCCTGCGGCCGGGCACCCCTCATATACATGTTCTAACCTAACCTAACCTAAATCTAGTTTTGATTCTTTTAGACTTTAGATTCAAGATTTAATATGAATATATGCATTAATAAAAACTCATTACTATTTTAATACTAGTTATGCTGCTGTTGATGCACTGATGAAAGCCAGATAGCTAGATCAGTGTTTAGTTAGTCGTAGTTGCCGGTGGGCTTAGGTCTAAAGGAATCCAAACTAGTTTTAAAAGGTTTGGATAGGTTAGGTTAGGTTAGAACATGAATAAGACGGGTGCCCGGCCACAGGCCGGTACCATAGGTTCAGTTCCGTTGTTTAAAAAAAAAATAACAAAAAACAAAACGTACCAATACAAAGTACTCTTATTCATATTAGAAGATATTGTAAAATAACAATTAATTTAATTTTTTTTTTTTTTTTTTCACTTACACATTAGGCCCGTCGCGCCGCGCCACTACTAAATGGGGCGAAGGTGCGAAGTCGACGGCGACGACAAAGTACCGAGTCTAAGGAGTCTGATGGCGGCGCCACACAGTGGCGTTATGTCTCTATAAAAGTGGTGGTCTTTTATTATGTTATTTATTAATGGTACCTATCAGTATTGTACCCCGCACGGGGGGGAGGTACGGGTAGGTAGTGACGAAAAATAACGATACGGGACTCTTACGAGGTCTCGTAATCGGAATGAGTTTCTGCGACTACCATTGTTTGTCGCGGGTAACGGGGAATCAGGGTTCGATTCCGGTGAGGGAGCCTGAGAAACTGCTACCGCTTCCAAGGAAGGCAGCAGGCGCGCAAATTACCCACTCCCTGCACGGGGGGGGAGGTACGGGTAGGTAGTGACGAAAAATAACGATACGGGACTCTTACGAGTTCTCGTCATCGAATAATCAATACACGAACTGCCCACACACTTGTAAATATAGACGCGCAAGATCGTTACACGAACCGCTTACCATTATAGTAAAGTACTATGCAAACACACATAACATATACGCAATAAGGGAACTTTAAATTGGAGATTTTACCCTACCACACCCGTCTGTCTCATTCTGAAAACTATTCAAAATAATTGCTATTTTTCATTCTCATTCAAATATAAATAATAGTAAATAATATATAATTTTTGACTGAACTGAACCCAAGTGCCCGGCCTGCGGCCGGGCACCCCTCATATACATGTTCTAACCTAACCTAACCTAAATCTAGTTTTGATTCCTTTAGACTTTAGATTCAAGATTTAATATGAATATATGCATTAATAAAAACTCATTACTATTTTAATACTAGTTATGCTGCTGTTGATGCACTGATGAAAGCCAGATAGCTAGATCAGTGTTTAGTTAGTCGTAGTTGCCGGTGGGCTTAGGTCTAAAGGAATCCAAACTAGTTTTAAAAGGTTTGGATAGGTTAGGTTAGGTTAGAACATGAATAAGACGGGTGCCCGGCCACAGGCCGGTACCATAGGTTCAGTTCCGTTGTTTAAAAAAAAAATAACAAAAAACAAAACGTACCAATACAAAGTACTCTTATTCATATTAGAAGATATTGTAAAATAACAATTAATTCAATTTTTTTTTTTTTTTTTCACTTACACATTAGGCCCGTCGCGCCGCGCCACTACTATATGGGGCGAAGGTGCGAAGTCGACGGCGACAACAAAGTACCGAGTCTAAGGAGTCTGATGGCGGCGCCACACAGTGGCGTTATGTCTCTATAAAAGTGGTGGTCTTTTATTATGTTATTTATAAATGGTACCTATCAGTATTGTACCCCGCACGGGTAGGTAGTGACGAAAAATAACGATACGGGACTCTTACGAGGTCTCGTAATCGGAATGAGTTTCTGCGACTACCATTGTTTGTCGCGGGTAACGGGGAATCAGGGTTCGATTCCGGTGAGGGAGCCTGAGAAACTGCTACCGCTTCCAAGGAAGGCAGCAGGCGCGCAAATTACCCACTCCCTGAACGGGGGGGAGGTACGGGTAGGTAGTGACGAAAAATAACGATACGGGACTCTTACGAGGTCTCGTAATCGGAATGAGTTTCTGCGACTACCATTGTTTGTCGCGGGTAACGGGGAATCAGGGTTCGATTCCGGTGAGGGAGCCTGAGAAACTGCTACCGCTTCCAAGGAAGGCAGCAGGCGCGCAAATTACCCACTCCCTGCACGGGAGGGGGAGGTACGGGTAGGTAGTGACGAAAAATAACGATACGGGACTCTTACGAGTTCTCGTCATCGAATAATCAATACACGAACTGCCCACACACTTGTAAATATAGACGCGCAAGATCGTTACACGAACCGCTTACCATTATAGTAAAGTACTATGCAAACACACATAACATATACGCAATAAGGGAACTTTAAATTGGAGATTTTACCCTACCACACCCGTCTGTCTCATTCTGAAAACTATTCAAAATAATTGCTATTTTTCATTCTCATTCAAATATAAATAATAGTAAATAATATATAATTTTTGACTGAACTGAACCCAAGTGCCCGGCCTGCGGCCGGGCACCCCTCATATACATGTTCTAACCTAACCTAACCTAAATCTAGTTTTGATTCCTTTAGACTTTAGATTCAAGATTTAATATGAATATATGCATTAATAAAAACTCATTACTATTTTAATACTAGTTATGCTGCTGTTGATGCACTGATGAAAGCCAGATAGCTAGATCAGTGTTTAGTTAGTCGTAGTTGCCGGTGGGCTTAGGTCTAAAGGAATCCAAACTAGTTTTAAAAGGTTTGGATAGGTTAGGTTAGGTTAGAACATGAATAAGACGGGTGCCCGGCCACAGGCCGGTACCATAGGTTCAGTTCCGTTGTTTAAAAAAAAAATAACAAAAAACAAAACGTACCAATACAAAGTACTCTTATTCATATTAGAAGATATTGTAAAATAACAATTAATTTAATTTTTTTTTTTTTTTTCACTTACACATTAGGCCCGTCGCGCCGCGCCACTACTATATGGGGCGAAGGTGCGAAGTCGACGGCGACGACAAAGTACCGAGTCTAAGGAGTCTGATGGCGGCGCCACACAGTGGCGTTATGTCTCTATAAAAGTGGTGGTCTTTTATTATGTTATTTATTAATGGTACCTATCAGTATTGTACCCCGCACGGGGGGGAGGTACGGGTAGGTAGTGACGAAAAATAACGATACGGGACTCTTACGAGGTCTCGTAATCGGAATGAGATTCTGCGACTACCATTGTTTGTCGCGGGTAACGGGGAATCAGGGTTCGATTCCGGTGAGGGAGCCTGAGAAACTGCTACCGCTTCCAAGGAAGGCAGCAGGCGCGCAAATTACCCACTCCCTGCACGGGGGGGAGGTACGGGTAGGTAGTGACGAAAAATAACGATACGGGACTCTTACGAGTTCTCGTCATCGAATAATCAATACACGAACTGCCCACACACTTGTAAATATAGACGCGCAAGATCGTTACACGAAACGCTTACCATTATAGTAAAGTACTATGCAAACACACATAACATATACGCAATAAGGGAACTTTAAATTGGAGATTTTACCCTACCACACCCGTCTGTCTCATTCTGAAAACTATTCAAAATAATTGCTATTTTTCATTCTCATTCAAATATAAATAATAGTAAATAATATATAATTTTTGACTGAACTGAACCCAAGTGCCCGGCCTGCGGCCGGGCACCCCCCATATACATGTTCTAACCTAACCTAACCTAAATCTAGTTTTGATTCCTTTAGACTTTAGATTCAAGATTTAATATGAATATATGCATTAATAAAAACTCATTACTATTTTAATACTAGTTATGCTGCTGTTGATGCACTGATGAAAGCCAGATAGCTAGATCAGTGTTTAGTTAGTCGTAGTTGCCGGTGGGCTTAGGTCTAAAGGAATCCAAACTAGTTTTAAAAGGTTTGGATAGGTTAGGTTAGGTTAGAACATGAATAAGACGGGTGCCCGGCCACAGGCCGGTACCATAGGTTCAGTTCCGTTGTTTAAAAAAAAAATAACAAAAAACAAAACGTACCAATACAAAGTACTCTTATTCATATTAGAAGATATTGTAAAATAACAATTAATTTAATTTTTTTTTTTTTCACTTACACATTAGGCCCGTCGCGCCGCGCCACTACTATATGGGGCGAAGGTGCGAAGTCGACGGCGACGACAAAGTACCGAGTCTAAGGAGTCTGATGGCGGCGCCACACAGTGGCGTTATGTCTCTATAAAAGTGGTGGTCTTTTATTATGTTATTTATTAATGGTACCTATCAGTATTGTACCCCGCACGGGGGGGAGGTACGGGTAGGTAGTGACGAAAAATAACGATACGGGACTCTTACGAGGTCTCGTAATCGGAATGAGTTTCTGCGACTACCATTGTTTGTCGCGGGTAACGGGGAATCAGGGTTCGATTCCGGTGAGGGAGCCTGAGAAACTGCTACCGCTTCCAAGGAAGGCAGCAGGCGCGCAAATTACCCACTCCCTGCACGGGGGGGAGGTACGGGTAGGTAGTGACGAAAACTAACGATACGGGACTCTTACGAGTTCTCGTCATCGAATAATCAAAACACGAACTGCCCACACACTTGTAAATATAGACGCGCAAGATCGTTACACGAACCGCTTACCATTATAGTAAAGTACTATGCAAACACACATAACATATACGCAATAAGGGAACTTTAAATTGGAGATTTTACCCTACCACACCCGTCTGTCTCATTCTGAAAACTATTCAAAATAATTGCTATTTTTCATTCTCATTCAAATATAAATAATAGTAAATAATATATAATTTTTGACTGAACTGAACCCAAGTGCCCGGCCTGCGGCCGGGCACCCCTCATATACATGTTCTAACCTAACCTAACCTAAATCTAGTTTTGATTCCTTTAGACTTTAGATTCAAGATTTAATATGAATATATGCATTAATAAAAACTCATTACTATTTTAATACTAGTTATGCTGCTGTTGATGCACTGATGAAAGCCAGATAGCTAGATCAGTGTTTAGTTAGTCGTAGTTGCCGATGGGCTTAGGTCTAAAGGAATCCAAACTAGTTTTAAAAGGTTTGGATAGGTTAGGTTAGGTTAGAACATGAATAAGACGGGTGCCCGGCCACAGGCCGGTACCATAGGTTCAGTTCCGTTGTTTAAAAAAAAAATAACAAAAAACAAAACGTACCAATACAAAGTACTCTTATTCATATTAGAAGATATTGTAAAATAACAATTAATTTAATTTTTTTTTTTTTTTTTCACTTACACATTAGGCCCGTCGCGCCGCGCCACTACTATATGGGGCGAAGGTGCGAAGTCGACGGCGACGACAAAGTACCGAGTCTAAGGAGTCTGATGGCGGCGCCACACAGTGGCGTTATGTCTCTATAAAAGTGGTGGTCTTTTATTATGTTATTTATTAATGGTACCTATCAGTATTGTACCCCGCACGGGGGGGAGGTACGGGTAGGTAGTGACGAAAAATAACGATACGGGACTCTTACGAGGTCTCGTAATCGGAATGAGTTTCTGCGACTACCATTGTTTGTCGCGGGTAACGGGGAATCAGGGTTCGATTCCGGTGAGGGAGCCTGAGAAACTGCTACCGCTTCCAAGGAAGGCAGCAGGCGCGCAAATTACCCACTCCCTGCACGGGGGGGGAGGTACGGGTAGGTAGTGACGAAAAATAACGATACGGGACTCTTACGAGTTCTCGTCATCGAATAATCAATACACGAACTGCCCACACACTTGTAAATATAGACGCGCAAGATCGTTACACGAACCGCTTACCATTATAGTAAAGTACTATGCAAACACACATAACATATACGCAATAAGGGAACTTTAAATTGGAGATTTTACCCTACCACACCCGTCTGTCTCATTCTGAAAACTATTCAAAATAATTGCTATTTTTCATTCTCATTCAAATATAAATAATAGTAAATAATATATAATTTTTGACTGAACTGAACCCAAGTGCCCGGCCTGCGGCCGGGCACCCCTCATATACATGTTCTAACCTAACCTAACCTAAATCTAGTTTTGATTCCTTTAGACTTTAGATTCAAGATTTAATATGAATATATGCATTAATAAAAACTCATTACTATTTTAATACTAGTTATGCTGCTGTTGATGCACTGATGAAAGCCAGATAGCTAGATCAGTGTTTAGTTAGTCGTAGTTGCCGGTGGGCTTAGGTCTAAAGGAATCCAAACTAGTTTTAAAAGGTTTGGATAGGTTAGGTTAGGTTAGAACATGAAAAGGACGGGTGCCCGGCCACAGGCCGGTACCATAGGTTCAGTTCCGTTGTTTAAAAAAAAAATAACAAAAAACAAAACGTACCAATACAAAGTACTCTTATTCATATTAGAAGATATTGTAAAATAACAATTAATTTAATTTTTTTTTTTTTTTTTTTCACATACACATTAGGCCCGTCGCGCCGCGCCACTACTATATGGGGCGAAGGTGCGAAGTCGACGGCGACGACAAAGTACCGAGTCTAAGGAGTCTGATGGCGGCGCCACACAGTGGCGTTATGTCTCTATAAAAGTGGTGGTCTTTTATTATGTTATTTATTAATGGTACCTATCAGTATTGTACCCCGCACGGGGGGGAGGTACGGGTAGGTAGTGACGAAAAATAACGATACGGGACTCTTACGAGGTCTCGTAATCGGAATGAGTTTCTGCGACTACCATTGTTTGTCGCGGGTAACGGGGAATCAGGGTTCGATTCCGGTGAGGGAGCCTGAGAAACTGCTACCGCTTCCAAGGAAGGCAGCAGGCGCGCAAATTACCCACTCCCTGCACGGGGGGGGAGGTACGGGTAGGTAGTGACGAAAAATAACGATACGGGACTCTTACGAGTTCTCGTCATCGAATAATCAATACACGAACTGCCCACACACTTGTAAATATAGACGCGCAAGATCGTTACACGAACCGCTTACCATTATAGTAAAGTACTATGCAAACACACATAACATATACGCAATAAGGGAACTTTAAATTGGAGATTTTACCCTACCACACCCGTCTGTCTCATTCTGAAAACTATTCAAAATAATTGCTATTTTTCATTCTCATTCAAATATAAATAATAGTAAATAATATATAATTTTTGACTGAACTGAACCCAAGTGCCCGGCCTGCGGCCGGGCACCCCTCATATACATGTTCTAACCTAACCTAACCTAAATCTAGTTTTGATTCCTTTAGACTTTAGATTCAAGATTTAATATGAATATATGCATTAATAAAAACTCATTACTATTTTAATACTAGTTATGCTGCTGTTGATGCACTGATGAAAGCCAGATAGCTAGATCAGTGTTTAGTTAGTCGTAGTTGCCGGTGGGCTTAGGTCTAAAGGAATCCAAACTAGTTTTAAAAGGTTTGGATAGGTTAGGTTAGGTTAGAACATGAAAAGGACGGGTGCCCGGCCACAGGCCGGTACCATAGGTTCAGTTCCGTTGTTTAAAAAAAAAATAACAAAAAACAAAACGTACCAATACAAAGTACTCTTATTCATATTAGAAGATATTGTAAAATAACAATTAATTTAATTTTTTTTTTTTTTTTTTCACTTACACATTAGGCCCGTCGCGCCGCGCCACTACTATATGGGGCGAAGGTGCGAAGTCGACGGCGACGACAAAGTACCGAGTCTAAGGAGTCTGATGGCGGCGCCACACAGTGGCGTTATGTCTCTATAAAAGTGGTGGTCTTTTATTATGTTATTTATAAATGGTACCTATCAGTATTGTACCCCGCACGGGGGGGAGGTACGGGTAGGTAGTGACGAAAAATAACGATACGGGACTCTTACGAGGTCTCGTAATCGGAATGAGTTTCTGCGACTACCATTGTTTGTCGCGGGTAACGGGGAATCAGGGTTCGATTCCGGTGAGGGAGCCTGAGAAACTGCTACCGCTTCCAAGGAAGGCAGCAGGCGCGCAAATTACCCACTCCCTGAACGGGGGGGAGGTACGGGTAGGTAGTGACGAAAAATAACGATACGGGACTCTTACGAGGTCTCGTAATCGGAATGAGTTTCTGCGACTACCATTGTTTGTCGCGGGTAACGGGGAATCAGGGTTCGATTCCGGTGAGGGAGCCTGAGAAACTGCTACCGCTTCCAAGGAAGGCAGCAGGCGTGCAAATTACCCACTCCCTGCACGGGGGGGGAGGTACGGGTAGGTAGTGACGAAAAATAACGATACGGGACTCTTACGAGTTCTCGTCATCGAATAATCAATACACGAACTGCCCACACACTTGTAAATATAGACGCGCAAGATCGTTACACGAACCGCTTACCATTATAGTAAAGTACTATGCAAACACACATAACATATACGCAATAAGGGAACTTTAAATTGGAGATTTTACCCTACCACACCCGTCTGTCTCATTCTGAAAACTATTCAAAATAATTGCTATTTTTCATTCTCATTCAAATATAAATAATAGTAAATAATATATAATTTTTGACTGAACTGAACCCAAGTGCCCGGCCTGCGGCCGGGCACCCCTCATATACATGTTCTAACCTAACCTAACCTAAATCTAGTTTTGATTCCTTTAGACTTTAGATTCAAGATTTAATATGAATATATGCATTAATAAAAACTCATTACTATTTTAATACTAGTTATGCTGCTGTTGATGCACTGATGAAAGCCAGATAGCTAGATCAGTGTTTAGTTAGTCGTAGTTGCCGGTGGGCTTAGGTCTAAAGGAATCCAAACTAGTTTTAAAAGGTTTGGATAGGTTAGGTTAGGTTAGAACATGAATAAGACGGGTGCCCGGCCACAGGCCGGTACCATAGGTTCAGTTCCGTTGTTTAAAAAAAAAATAACAAAAAACAAAACGTACCAATACAAAGTACTCTTATTCATATTAGAAGATATTGTAAAATAACAATTAATTTAATTTTTTTTTTTTTTTTTTCACATACACATTAGGCCCGTCGCGCCGCGCCACTACTATATGGGGCGAAGGTGCGAAGTCGCCGGCGACGACAAAGTACCGAGTCTAAGGAGTCTGATGGCGGCGCCACACAGTGGCGTTATGTCTCTATAAAAGTGGTGGTCTTTTATTATGTTATTTATTAATGGTACCTATCAGTATTGTACCCCGCACGGGGGGGAGGTACGGGTAGGTAGTGACGAAAAATAACGATACGGGACTCTTACGAGGTCTCGTAATCGGAATGAGTTTCTGCGACTACCATTGTTTGTCGCGGGTAACGGGGAATCAGGGTTCGATTCCGGTGAGGGAGCCTGAGAAACTGCTACCGCTTCCAAGGAAGGCAGCAGGCGCGCAAATTACCCACTCCCTGAACGGGGGGGAGGTACGGGTAGGTAGTGACGAAAAATAACGATACGGGACTCTTACGAGGTCTCGTAATCGGAATGAGTTTCTGCGACTACCATTGTTTGTCGCGGGTAACGGGGAATCAGGGTTCGATTCCGGTGAGGGAGCCTGAGAAACTGCTACCGCTTCCAAGGAAGGCAGCAGGCGCGCAAATTACCCACTCCCTGCACGGGAGGGGGAGGTACGGGTAGGTAGTGACGAAAAATAACGATACGGGACTCTTACGAGTTCTCGTCATCGAATAATCAATACACGAACTGCCCACACACTTGTAAATATAGACGCGCAAGATCGTTACACGAACCGCTTACCATTATAGTAAAGTACTATGCAAACACACATAACATATACGCAATAAGGGAACTTTAAATTGGAGATTTTACCCTACCACACCCGTCTGTCTCATTCTGAAAACTATTCAAAATAATTGCTATTTTTCATTCTCATTCAAATATAAATAATAGTAAATAATATATAATTTTTGACTGAACTGAACCCAAGTGCCCGGCCTGCGGCCGGGCACCCCTCATATACATGTTCTAACCTAACCTAACCTAAATCTAGTTTTGATTCCTTTAGACTTTAGATTCAAGATTTAATATGAATATATGCATTAATAAAAACTCATTACTATTTTAATACTAGTTATGCTGCTGTTGATGCACTGATGAAAGCCAGATAGCTAGATCAGTGTTTAGTTAGTCGTAGTTGCCGGTGGGCTTAGGTCTAAAGGAATCCAAACTAGTTTTAAAAGGTTTGGATAGGTTAGGTTAGGTTAGAACATGAATAAGACGGGTGCCCGGCCACAGGCCGGTACCATAGGTTCAGTTCCGTTGTTTAAAAAAAAAATAACAAAAAACAAAACGTACCAATACAAAGTACTCTTATTCATATTAGAAGATATTGTAAAATAACAATTAATTTAATTGTTTTTTTTTTTTTTCACTTACACATTAGGCCCGTCGCGCCGCGCCACTACTATATGGGGCGAAGGTGCGAAGACGACGGCGACGTCAAAGTACCGAGTCTAAGGAGTCTGATGGCGGCGCCACACAGTGGCGTTATGTCTCTATAAAAGTGGTGGTCTTTTATTATGTTATTTATTAATGGTACCTATCAGTATTGTACCCCGCACGGGGGGGAGGTACGGGTAGGTAGTGACGAAAAATAACGATACGGGACTCTTACGAGGTCTCGTAATCGGAATGAGTTTCTGCGACTACCATTGTTTGTCGCGGGTAACGGGGAATCAGGGTTCGATTCCGGTGAGGGAGCCTGAGAAACTGCTACCGCTTCCAAGGAAGGCAGCAGGCGCGCAAATTACCCACTCCCTGAACGGGGGGGAGGTACGGGTAGGTAGTGACGAAAAATAACGATACGGGACTCTTACGAGGTCTCGTAATCGGAATGAGTTTCTGCGACTACCATTGTTTGTCGCGGGTAACGGGGAATCAGGGTTCGATTCCGGTGAGGGAGCCTGAGAAACTGCTACCGCTTCCAAGGAAGGCAGCAGGCGCGCAAATTACAGACTCCCTGAACGGGGGGGAGGTACGGGTAGGTAGTGACGAAAAATAACGATACGGGACTCTTACGAGGTCTCGTAATCGGAATGAGTTTCTGCGACTACCATTGTTTGTCGCGGGTAACGGGGAATCAGGGTTCGATTCCGGTGAGGGAGCCTGAGAAACTGCTACCGCTTCCAAGGAAGGCAGCAGGCGCGCAAATTACCCACTCCCTGCACGGGGGGGAGGTACGGGTAGGTAGTGACGAAAAATAACGATACGGGACTCTTACGAGTTCTCGTCATCGAATAATCAATACACGAACTGCCCACACACTTGTAAATATAGACGCGCAAGATCGTTATACGAACCGCTTACCATTATAGTAAAGTACTATGCAAACACACATAACATATACGCAATAAGGGAACTTTAAATTGGAGATTTTACCCTACCACACCCGTCTGTCTCATTCTGAAAACTATTCAAAATAATTGCTATTTTTCATTCTCATTCAAATATAAATAATAGTAAATAATATATAATTTTTGACTGAACTGAACCCAAGTGCCCGGCCTGCGGCCGGCCACCCCTCATATACATGTTCTAACCTAAACTAACCTAAATCTAGTTTTGATTCCTTTAGACTTTAGATTCAAGATTTAATATGAATATATGCATTAATAAAAACTCATTACTATTTTAATACTAGTTATGCTGCTGTTGATGCACTGATGAAAGCCAGATAGCTAGATCAGTGTTTAGTTAGTCGTAGTTGCCGGTGGGCTTAGGTCTAAAGGAATCCAAACTAGTTTTAAAAGGTTTGGATAGGTTAGGTTAGGTTAGAACATGAATAAGACGGGTGCCCGGCCACAGGCCGGTACCATAGGTTCAGTTCCGTTGTTTAAAAAAAAAATAACAAAAAACAAAACGTACCAATACAAAGTACTCTTATTCATATTAGAAGATATTGTAAAATAACAATTAATTTAATTTTTTTTTTTTTTTTTTCACTTACACATTAGGCCCGTCGCGCCGCGCCACTACTATATGGGGCGAAGGTGCGAAGTCGACGGCGACGACAAAGTACCGAGTCTAAGGAGCCTGATGGCGGCGCCACACAGTGGCGTTATGTCTCTATAAAAGTGGTGGTCTTTTATTATGTTATTTATTAATGGTACCTATCAGTATTGTACCCCGCACGGGGGGGAGGTACGGGTAGGTAGTGACGAAAAATAACGATACGGGACTCTTACGAGGTCTCGTAATCGGAATGAGTTTCTGCGACTACCATTGTTTGTCGCGGGTAACGGGGAATCAGGGTTCGATTCCGGTGAGGGAGCCTGAGAAACTGCTACCGCTTCCAAGGAAGGCAGCAGGCGCGCAAATTACCCACTCCCTGAACGGAGGGGAGGTACGGGTAGGTAGTGACGAAAAATAACGATACGGGACTCTTACGAGTTCTCGTCATCGAATAATCAATACACGAACTGCCCACACACTTGTAAATATAGACGCGCAAGATCGTTACACGAACCGCTTACCATTATAGTAAAGTACTATGCAAACACACATAACATATACGCAATAAGGGAACTTTAAATTGGAGATTTTACCCTACCACACCCGTCTGTCTCATTCTGAAAACTATTCAAAATAATTGCTATTTTTCATTCTCATTCAAATATAAATAATAGTAAATAATATATAATTTTTGACTGAACTGAACCCAAGTGCCCGGCCTGCGGCCGGGCACCCCTCATATACATGTTCTAACCTAACCTAACCTAAATCTAGTTTTGATTCCTTTAGACTTTAGATTCAAGATTTAATATGAATATATGCATTAATAAAAACTCATTACTATTTTAATACTAGTTATGCTGCTGTTGATGCACTGATGAAAGCCAGATAGCTAGATCAGTGTTTAGTTAGTCGTAGTTGCCGGTGGGCTTAGGTCTAAAGGAATCCAAACTAGTTTTAAAAGGTTTGGATAGGTTAGGTTAGGTTAGAACATGAATAAGACGGGTGCCCGGCCACAGGCCGGTACCATAGGTTCAGTTCCGTTGTTTAAAAAAAAAATAACAAAAAACAAAACGTACCAATACAAAGTACTCTTATTCATATTAGAAGATATTGTAAAATAACAATTAATTTAATTTTTTTTTTTTTTTTTTCACTTACACATTAGGCCCGTCGCGCCGCGCCACTACTATATGGGGCGAAGGTGCGAAGTCGACGGCGACGACAAAGTACCGAGTCTAAGGAGTCTGATGGCGGCGCCACACAGTGGCGTTATGTCTCTATAAAAGTGGTGGTCTTTTATTATGTTATTTATTAATGGTACCTATCAGTATTGTACCCCGCACGGGGGGGAGGTACGGGTAGGTAGTGACGAAAAATAACGATACGGGACTCTTACGAGGTCTCGTAATCGGAATGAGTTTCTGCGACTACCATTGTTTGTCGCGGGTAACGGGGAATCAGGGTTCGATTCCGGTGAGGGAGCCTGAGAAACTGCTACCGCTTCCAAGGAAGGCAGCAGGCGCGCAAATTACCCACTCCCTGCACGGGGGGGGAGGTACGGGTAGGTAGTGACGAAAAATAACGATACGGGACTCTTACGAGTTCTCGTCATCGAATAATCAATACACGAACTGCCCACACACTTGTAAATATAGACGCGCAAGATCGTTACACGAACCGCTTACCATTATAGTAAAGTACTATGCAAACACACATAACATATACGCAATAAGGGAACTTTAAATTGGAGATTTTACCCTACCACACCCGTCTGTCTCATTCTGAAAACTATTCAAAATAATTGCTATTTTTCATTCTCATTCAAATATAAATAATAGTAAATAATATATAATTTTTGACTGAACTGAACCCAAGTGCCCGGCCTGCGGCCGGGCACCCCTCATATACATGTTCTAACCTAACCTAACCTAAATCTAGTTTTGATTCCTTTAGACTTTAGATTCAAGATTTAATATGAATATATGCATTAATAAAAACTCATTACTATTTTAATACTAGTTATGCTGCTGTTGATGCACTGATGAAAGCCAGATAGCTAGATCAGTGTTTAGTTAGTCGTAGTTGCCGGTGGGCTTAGGTCTAAAGGAATCCAAACTAGTTTTAAAAGGTTTGGATAGGTTAGGTTAGGTTAGAACATGAAAAGGACGGGTGCCCGGCCACAGGCCGGTACCATAGGTTCAGTTCCGTTGTTTAAAAAAAAAATAACAAAAAACAAAACGTACCAATACAAAGTACTCTTATTCATATTAGAAGATATTGTAAAATAACAATTAATTTAATTTTTTTTTTTTTTTTTTTCACATACACATTAGGCCCGTCGCGCCGCGCCACTACTATATGGGGCGAAGGTGCGAAGTCGACGGCGACGACAAAGTACCGAGTCTAAGGAGTCTGATGGCGGCGCCACACAGTGGCGTTATGTCTCTATAAAAGTGGTGGTCTTTTATTATGTTATTTATTAATGGTACCTATCAGTATTGTACCCCGCACGGGGGGGAGGTACGGGTAGGTAGTGACGAAAAATAACGATACGGGACTCTTACGAGGTCTCGTAATCGGAATGAGTTTCTGCGACTACCATTGTTTGTCGCGGGTAACGGGGAATCAGGGTTCGATTCCGGTGAGGGAGCCTGAGAAACTGCTACCGCTTCCAAGGAAGGCAGCAGGCGCGCAAATTACCCACTCCCTGCACGGGGGGGGAGGTACGGGTAGGTAGTGACGAAAAATAACGATACGGGACTCTTACGAGTTCTCGTCATCGAATAATCAATACACGAACTGCCCACACACTTGTAAATATAGACGCGCAATATCGTTACACGAACCGCTTACCATTGTAGTAAAGTACTTTGCAAACACACATAACATATACGCAATAAGGGAACTTTAAATTGGAGATTTTACCCTACCACACCCGTCTGTCTCATTCTGAAAACTATTCAAAATAATTGCTATTTTTCATTCTCATTCAAATATAAATAATAGTAAATAATATATAATTTTTGACTGAACTGAACCCAAGTGCCCGGCCTGCGGCCGGGCACCCCTCATATACATGTTCTAACCTAAATCTAGTTTTGATTCTTTTAGACTTTAGATTCAAGATTTAATATGAATATATGCATTAATAAAAACTCATTACTATTTTAATACTAGTTATGCTGCTGTTGATGCACTGATGAAAGCCAGATAGCTAGATCAGTGTTTAGTTAGTCGTAGTTGCCGGTGGGCTTAGGTCTAAAGGAATCCAAACTAGTTTTAAAAGGTTTGGATAGGTTAGGTTAGGTTAGAACATGAATAAGACGGGTGCCCGGCCACAGGCCGGTACCATAGGTTCAGTTCCGTTGTTTAAAAAAAAAATAACAAAAAACAAAACGTACCAATACAAAGTACTCTTATTCATATTAGAAGATATTGTAAAATAACAATTAATTTAATTTTTTTTTTTTTTTTTTCACTTACACATTAGGCCCGTCGCGCCGCGCCACTACTATATGGGGCGAAGGTGCGAAGTCGACGGCGACGACAAAGTACCGAGTCTAAGGAGTCTGATGGCGGCGCCGCACAGTGGCGTTATGTCTCTATAAAAGTGGTGGTCTTTTATTATGTTATTTATTAATGGTACCTATCAGTATTGTACCCCGCACGGGGGGGAGGTACGGGTAGGTAGTGACGAAAAATAACGATACGGGACTCTTACGAGGTCTCGTAATCGGAATGAGTTTCTGCGACTACCATTGTTTGTCGCGGGTAACGGGGAATCAGGGTTCGATTCCGGTGAGGGAGCCTGAGAAACTGCTACCGCTTCCAAGGAAGGCAGCAGGCGCGCAAATTACCCACTCCCTGAACAGGGGGGAGGTACGGGTAGGTAGTGACGAAAAATAACGATACGGGACTCTTACGAGGTCTCGTAATCGGAATGAGTTTCTGCGACTACCATTGTTTGTCGCAGGTAACGGGGAATCAGGGTTCGATTCCGGTGAGGGAGCCTGAGAAACTGCTACCGCTTCCAAGGAAGGCAGCAGGCGCGCAAATTACCCACTCCCTGAACGGGGGGGGAGGTACGGGTAGGTAGTGACGAAAAATAACGATACGGGACTCTTACGAGTTCTCGTTATCGAATAATCAAAACACGAACTGCCCACACACTTGCAAATATAGACGCGCAAGATCGTTACACGAACCGCTTACCATTATAGTAAAGTACTATGCAAACACACATAACATATACGCAATAAGCGAACTTTAAATTGGAGATTTTACCCTACCACACCCGTCTGTCTCATTCTGAAAACTATTCAAAATAATTGCTATTTTTCATTCTCATTCAAATATAAATAATAGTAATTAATATATAATTTTTGACTGAACTGAACCCAAGTGCCCGGCCTGCGGCCGGCCACCCCTCATATACATGTTCTAACCTAACCTAACCTAAATCTAGTTTTGATTCCTTTAGACTTTAGATTCAAGATTTAATATGAATATATGCATTAATAAAAACTCATTACTATTTTAATACTAGTTATGCTGCTGTTGATGCACTGATGAAAGCCAGATAGCTAGATCAGTGTTTAGTTCGTCGTAGTTGCCGGTGGGCTTAGGTCTAAAGGAATCCAAACTAGTTTTAAAAGGTTTGGATAGGTTAGGTTAGGTTAGAACATGAATAAGACGGGTGCCCGGCCACAGGCCGGTACCATAGGTTCAGTTCCGTTGTTTAAAAAAAAAATAACAAAAAACAAAACGTACCAATACAAAGTACTCTTATTCATATTAGAAGATATTGTAAAATAACAATTAATTTAATTTTTTTTTTTTTTTTTCACTTACACATTAGGCCCGTCGCGCCGCGCCACTACTATATGGGGCGAAGGTGCGAAGTCGACGGCGACAACAAAGTACCGAGTCTAAGGAGTCTGATGGCGGCGCCACACAGTGGCGTTATGTCTCTATAAAAGTGGTGGTCTTTTATTATGTTATTTATAAATGGTAGCTATCAGTATTGTACCCCGCACGGGTAGGTAGTGACGAAAAATAACGATACGGGACTCTTACGAGGTCTCGTAATCGGAATGAGTTTCTGCGACTACCATTGTTTGTCGCGGGTAACGGGGAATCAGGGTTCGATTCCGGTGAGGGAGCCTGAGAAACTGCTACCGCTTCCAAGGAAGGCAGCAGGCGCGCAAATTACCCACTCCCTGCACAGGGGGGAGGTACGGGTAGGTAGTGACGAAAAATAACGATACGGGACTCTTACGAGGTCTCGTAATCGGAATGAGATTCTGCGACTACCATTGTTTGTCGCGGGTAACGGGGAATCAGGGTTCGATTCCGGTGAGGGAGCCTGAGAAACTGCTACCGCTTCCAAGGAAGGCAGCAGGCGCGCAAATTACCCACTCCCTGCACGGGGGGGGAGGTACGGGTAGGTAGTGACGAAAAATAACGATACGGGACTCTTACGAGTTCTCGTCATCGAATAATCAATACACGAACTGCCCACACACTTGTAAATATAGACGCGCAATATCGTTACACGAACCGCTTACCATTGTAGTAAAGTACTTTGCAAACACACATAACATATACGCAATAAGGGAACTTTAAATTGGAGATTTTACCCTACCACACCCGTCTGTCTCATTCTGAAAACTATTCAAAATAATTGCTATTTTTCATTCTCATTCAAATATAAATAATAGTAAATAATATATAATTTTTGACTGAACTGAACCCAAGTGCCCGGCCTGCGGCCGGGCACCCCTCATATACATGTTCTAACCTAACCTAACCTAAATCTAGTTTTGATTCTTTTAGACTTTAGATTCAAGATTTAATATGAATATATGCATTAATAAAAACTCATTACTATTTTAATACTAGTTATGCTGCTGTTGATGCACTGATGAAAGCCAGATAGCTAGATCAGTGTTTAGTTAGTCGTAGTTGCCGGTGGGCTTAGGTCTAAAGGAATCCAAACTAGTTTTAAAAGGTTTGGATAGGTTAGGTTAGGTTAGAACATGAATAAGACGGGTGCCCGGCCACAGGCCGGTACCATAGGTTCAGTTCCGTTGTTTAAAAAAAAAATAACAAAAAACAAAACGTACCAATACAAAGTACTCTTATTCATATTAGAAGATATTGTAAAATAACAATTAATTTAATTTTTTTTTTTTTTTTTTCACTTACACATTAGGCCCGTCGCGCCGCGCCACTACTATATGGGGCGAAGGTGCGAAGTCGACGGCGACGACAAAGTACCGAGTCTAAGGAGTCTGATGGCGGCGCCACACAGTGGCGTTATGTCTCTATAAAAGTGGTGGTCTTTTATTATGTTATTTATTAATGGTACCTATCAGTATTGTACCCCGCACGGGGGGGAGGTACGGGTAGGTAGTGACGAAAAATAACGATACGGGACTCTTACGAGGTCTCGTAATCGGAATGAGTTTCTGCGACTACCATTGTTTGTCGCGGGTAACGGGGAATCAGGGTTCGATTCCGGTGAGGGAGCCTGAGAAACTGCTACCGCTTCCAAGGAAGGCAGCAGGCGCGCAAATTACCCACTCCCTGCACGGGGGGGAGGTACGGGTAGGTAGTGACGAAAAATAACGATACGGGACTCTTACGAGTTCTCGTCATCGAATAATCAATACACGAACTGCCCACACACTTGTAAATATAGACGCGCAAGATCGTTACACGAACCGCTTACCATTATAGTAAAGTACTATGCAAACACACATAACATATACGCAATAAGGGAACTTTAAATTGGAGATTTTACCCTACCACACCCGTCTGTCTCATTCTGAAAACTATTCAAAATAATTGCTATTTTTCATTCTCATTCAAATATAAATAATAGTAAATAATATATAATTTTTGACTGAACTGAACCCAAGTGCCCGGCCTGCGGCCGGGCACCCCTCATATACATGTTCTAACCTAACCTAACCTAAATCTAGTTTTGATTCCTTTAGACTTTAGATTCAAGATTTAATATGAATATATGCATTAATAAAAACTCATTACTATTTTAATACTAGTTATGCTGCTGTTGATGCACTGATGAAAGCCAGATAGCTAGATCAGTGTTTAGTTAGTCGTAGTTGCCGGTGGGCTTAGGTCTAAAGGAATCCAAACTAGTTTTAAAAGGTTTGGATAGGTTAGGTTAGGTTAGAACATGAATAAGACGGGTGCCCGGCCACAGGCCGGTACCATAGGTTCAGTTCCGTTGTTTACAAAAAAAATAACAAAAAACAAAACGTACCAATACAAAGTACTCTTATTCATATTAGAAGATATTGTAAAATAACAATTAAATTAATTTTTTTTTTTTTTTTCACTTACACATTAGGCCCGTCGCGCCGCGCCACTACTATATGGGGCGAAGGTGCGAAGTCGACGGCGACGACAAAGTACCGAGTCTAAGGAGTCTGATGGCGGCGCCACACAGTGGCGTTATGTCTCTATAAAAGTGGTGGTCTTTTATTATGTTATTTATTAATGGTACCTATCAGTATTGTACCCCGCACGGGGGGGAGGTACGGGTAGGTAGTGACGAAAAATAACGATACGGGACTCTTACGAGGTCTCGTAATCGGAATGAGTTTCTGCGACTACCATTGTTTGTCGCGGGTAACGGGGAATCAGGGTTCGATTCCGGTGAGGGAGCCTGAGAAACTGCTACCGCTTCCAAGGAAGGCAGCAGGCGCGCAAATTACCCACTCCCTGCACGGGGGGGAGGTACGGGTAGGTAGTGACGAAAAATAACGATACGGGACTCTTACGAGTTCTCGTCATCGAATAATCAATACACGAACTGCCCACACACTTGTAAATATAGACGCGCAAGATCGTTACACGAACCGCTTACCATTATAGTAAAGTACTATGCAAACACACATAACATATACGCAATAAGGGAACTTTAAATTGGAGATTTTACCCTACTACACCCGTCTGTCTCATTCTGAAAACTATTCAAAATAATTGCTATTTTTCATTCTCATTCAAATATAAATAATAGTAAATAATATATAATTTTTGACTGAACTGAACCCAAGTGCCCGGCCTGCGGCCGGGCACCCCTCATATACATGTTCTAACCTAACCTAACCTAAATCTAGTTTTGATTCCTTTAGACTTTAGATTCAAGATTTAATATGAATATATGCATTAATAAAAACTCATTACTATTTTAATACTAGTTATGCTGCTGTTGATGCACTGATGAAAGCCAGATAGCTAGATCAGTGTTTAGTTAGTCGTAGTTGCCGGTGGGCTTAGGTCTAAAGGAATCCAAACTAGTTTTAAAAGGTTTGGATAGGTTAGGTTAGGTTAGAACATGAATAAGACGGGTGCCCGGCCACAGGCCGGTACCATAGGTTCAGTTCCGTTGTTTAAAAAAAAAATAACAAAAAACAAAACCTACCAATACAAAGTACTCTTATTCATATTAGAAGATATTGTAAAATAACAATTAATTCAATTTTTTTTTTTTTTTTTCACTTACACATTAGGCCCGTCGCGCCGCGCCACTACTATATGGGGCGAAGGTGCGAAGTCGACGGCGACAACAAAGTACCGAGTCTAAGGAGTCTGATGGCGGCGCCACACAGTGGCGTTATGTCTCTATAAAAGTGGTGGTCTTTTATTATGTTATTTATAAATGGTACCTATCAGTATTGTACCCCGCACGGGTAGGTAGTGACGAAAAATAACGATACGGGACTCTTACGAGGTCTCGTAATCGGAATGAGTTTCTGCGACTACCATTGTTTGTCGCGGGTAACGGGGAATCAGGGTTCGATTCCGGTGAGGGAGCCTGAGAAACTGCTACCGCTTCCAAGGAAGGCAGCAGGCGCGCAAATTACCCACTCCCTGCACGGGGCGGAGGTACGGGTAGGTAGTGACGAAAAATAACGATACGGGACTCTTACGAGTTCTCGTCATCGAATAATCAAAACACGAACTGCCCACACACTTGTAAATATAGACGCGCAAGATCGTTACACGAACCGCTTACCATTATAGTAAAGTACTATGCAAACACACATAACATATACGCAATAAGGGAACTTTAAATTGGAGATTTTACCCTACCACACCCGTCTGTCTCATTCTGAAAACTATTCAAAATAATTGCTATTTTTCATTCTCATTCAAATATAAATAATAGTAAATAATATATAATTTTTGACTGAACTGAACCCAAGTGCCCGGCCTGCGGCCGGGCACCCCTCATATACATGTTCTAACCTAACCTAACCTAAATCTAGTTTTGATTCCTTTAGACTTTAGATTCAAGATTTAATATGAATATATGCATTAATAAAAACTCATTACTATTTTAATACTAGTTATGCTGCTGTTGATGCACTGATGAAAGCCAGATAGCTAGATCAGTGTTTAGTTAGTCGTAGTTGCCGGTGGGCTTAGGTCTAAAGGAATCCAAACTAGTTTTAAAAGGTTTGGATAGGTTAGGTTAGGTTAGAACATGAATAAGACGGGTGCCCGGCCACACGCCGGTACCATAGGTTCAGTTCCGTTGTTTAAAAAAAAAATAACAAAAAACAAAACGTACCAATACAAAGTACTCTTATTCATATTAGAAGATATTGTAAAATAACAATTAATTTAATTTTTTTTTTTTTTTTTTCACTTACACATTAGGCCCGTCGCGCCGCGCCACTACTATATGGGGCGAAGGTGCGAAGTCGACGGCGACGACAAAGTACCGAGTCTAAGGAGTCTGATGGCGGCGCCACACAGTGGCGTTATGTCTCTATAAAAGTGGTGGTCTTTTATTATGTTATTTATAAATGGTACCTATCAGTATTGTACCCCGCACGGGGGGGAGGTACGGGTAGGTAGTGACGAAAAATAACGATACGGGACTCTTACGAGGTCTCGTAATCGGAATGAGTTTCTGCGACTACCATTGTTTGTCGCGGGTAACGGGGAATCAGGGTTCGATTCCGGTGAGGGAGCCTGAGAAACTGCTACCGCTTCCAAGGAAGGCAGCAGGCGCGCAAATTACCCACTCCCTGCACGGGGGGGAGGTACGGGTAGGTAGTGACGAAAAATAACGATACGGGACTCTTACGAGTTCTCGTCATCGAATAATCAAAACACGAACTGCCCACACACTTGTAAATATAGACGCGCAAGATCGTTACACGAACCGCTTACCATTATAGTAAAGTACTATGCAAACACACATAACATATACGCAATAAGGGAACTTTAAATTGGAGATTTTACCCTACTACACCCGTCTGTCTCATTCTGAAAACTATTCAAAATAATTGCTATTTTTCATTCTCATTCAAATATAAATAATAGTAAATAATATATAATTTTTGACTGAACTGAACTCAAGTGCCCGGCCTGCGGCCGGGCACCCCTCATATACATGTTCTAACCTAACCTAACCTAAATCTAGTTTTGATTCCTTTAGACTTTAGATTCAAGATTTAATATGAATATATGCATTAATAAAAACTCATTACTATTTTAATACTAGTTATGCTGCTGTTGATGCACTGATGAAAGCCAGATAGCTAGATCAGTGTTTAGTTAGTCGTAGTTGCCGGTGGGCTTAGGTCTAAAGGAATCCAAACTAGTTTTAAAAGGTTTGGATAGGTTAGGTTAGGTTAGAACATGAATAAGACGGGTGCCCGGCCACAGGCCGGTACCACAGGTTCAGTTCCGTTGTTTAAAAAAAAAATAACAAAAAACAAAACCTACCAATACAAAGTACTCTTATTCATATTAGAAGATATTGTAAAATAACAATTAATTCAATTTTTTTTTTTTTTTTTCACTTACACATTAGGCCCGTCGCGCCGCGCCACTACTATATGGGGCGAAGGTGCGAAGTCGACGGCGACAACAAAGTACCGAGTCTAAGGAGTCTGATGGCGGCGCCACACAGTGGCGTTATGTCTCTATAAAAGTGGTGGTCTTTTATTATGTTATTTATAAATGGTACCTATCAGTATTGTACCCCGCACGGGTAGGTAGTGACGAAAAATAACGATACGGGACTCTTACGAGGTCTCGTAATCGGAATGAGTTTCTGCGACTACCATTGTTTGTCGCGGGTAACGGGGAATCAGGGCTCGATTCCGGTGAGGGAGCCTGAGAAACTGCTACCGCTTCCAAGGAAGGCAGCAGGCGCGCAAATTACCCACTCCCTGCACGGGGCGGAGGTACGGGTAGGTAGTGACGAAAAATAACGATACGGGACTCTTACGAGTTCTCGTCATCGAATAATCAAAACACGAACTGCCCACACACTTGTAAATATAGACGCGCAAGATCGTTACACGAACCGCTTACCATTATAGTAAAGTACTATGCAAACACACATAACATATACGCAATAAGGGAACTTTAAATTGGAGATTTTACCCTACCACACCCGTCTGTCTCATTCTGAAAACTATTCAAAATAATTGCTATTTTTCATTCTCATTCAAATATAAATAATAGTAAATAATATATAATTTTTGACTGAACTGAACCCAAGTGCCCGGCCTGCGGCCGGGCACCCCTCATATACATGTTCTAACCTAACCTAACCTAAATCTAGTTTTGATTCCTTTAGACTTTAGATTCAAGATTTAATATGAATATATGCATTAATAAAAACTCATTACTATTTTAATACTAGTTATGCTGCTGTTGATGCACTGATGAAAGCCAGATAGCTAGATCAGTGTTTAGTTAGTCGTAGTTGCCGGTGGGCTTAGGTCTAAAGGAATCCAAACTAGTTTTAAAAGGTTTGGATAGGTTAGGTTAGGTTAGAACATGAATAAGACGGGTGCCCGGCCACAGGCCGGTACCATAGGTTCAGTTCCGTTGTTTAAAAAAAAAATAACAAAAAACAAAACGTACCAATACAAAGTACTCTTATTCATATTAGAAGATATTGTAAAATAACAATTAATTCAATTTTTTTTTTTTTTTTTCACTTACACATTAGGCCCGTCGCGCCGCGCCACTACTATATGGGGCGAAGGTGCGAAGTCGACGGCGACAACAAAGTACCGAGTCTAAGGAGTCTGATGGCGGCGCCACACAGTGGCGTTATGTCTCTATAAAAGTGGTGGTCTTTTATTATGTTATTTATAAATGGTACCTATCAGTATTGTACCCCGCACGGGTAGGTAGTGACGAAAAATAACGATACGGGACTCTTACGAGGTCTCGTAATCGGAATGAGTTTCTGCGACTACCATTGTTTGTCGCGGGTAACGGGGAATCAGGGTTCGATTCCGGTGAGGGAGCCTGAGAAACTGCTACCGCTTCCAAGGAAGGCAGCAGGCGCGCAAATTACCCACTCCCTGAACGGGGGGGAGGTACGGGTAGGTAGTGACGAAAAATAACGATACGGGACTCTTACGAGGTCTCGTAATCGGAATGAGTTTCTGCGACTACCATTGTTTGTCGCGGGTAACGGGGAATCAGGGTTCGATTCCGGTGAGGGAGCCTGAGAAACTGCTACCGCTTCCAAGGAAGGCAGCAGGCGCGCAAATTACCCACTCCCTGCACGGGGGGGGGAGGTACGGGTAGGTAGTGACGAAAAATAACGATACGGGACTCTTACGAGTTCTCGTCATCGAATAATCAATACACGAACTGCCCACACACTTGTAAATATAGACGCGCAAGATCGTTACACGAACCGCTTACCATTATAGTAAAGTACTATGCAAACACACATAACATATACGCAATAAGGGAACTTTAAATTGGAGATTTTACCCTACCACACCCGTCTGTCTCATTCTGAAAACTATTCAAAATAATTGCTATTTTTCATTCTCATTCAAATATAAATAATAGTAAATAATATATAATTTTTGACTGAACTGAACCCAAGTGCCCGGCCTGCGGCCGGGCACCCCTCATATACATGTTCTAACCTAACCTAACCTAAATCTAGTTTTGATTCCTTTAGACTTTAGATTCAAGATTTCATATGAATATATGCATTAATAAAAACTCATTACTATTTTAATACTAGTTATGCTGCTGTTGATGCACTGATGAAAGCCAGATAGCTAGATCAGTGTTTAGTTAGTCGTAGTTGCCGGTGGGCTTAGGTCTAAAGGAATCCAAACTAGTTTTAAAAGGTTTGGATAGGTTAGGTTAGGTTAGAACATGAATAAGACGGGTGCCCGGCCACAGGCCGGTACCATAGGTTCAGTTCCGTTGTTTAAAAAAAAAATAACAAAAAACAAAACGTACCAATACAAAGTACTCTTATTCATATTAGAAGATATTGTAAAATAACAATTAATTTAATTTTTTTTTTTTTTTTTCACTTACACATTAGGCCCGTCGCGCCGCGCCACTACTATATGGGGCGAAGGTGCGAAGTCGACGGCGACGACAAAGTACCGAGTCTAAGGAGTCTGATGGCGGCGCCACACAGTGGCGTTATGTCTCTATAAAAGTGGTGGTCTTTTATTATGTTATTTATTAATGGTACCTATCAGTATTGTACCCCGCACGGGGGGGAGGTACGGGTAGGTAGTGACGAAAAATAACGATACGGGACTCTTACGAGTTCTCGTCATCGAATAATCAAAACACGAACTGCCCACACACTTGTAAATATAGACGCGCAAGATCGTTACACGAACCGCTTACCATTATAGTAAAGTACTATGCAAACACACATAACATATACGCAATAAGGGAACTTTAAATTGGAGATTTTACCCTACTACACCCGTCTGTCTCATTCTGAAAACTATTCAAAATAATTGCTATTTTTCATTCTCATTCAAATATAAATAATAGTAAATAATATATAATTTTTGACTGAACTGAACCCAAGTGCCCGGCCTGCGGCCGGGCACCCCTCATATACATGTTCTAACCTAACCTAACCTAAATCTAGTTTTGATTCCTTTAGACTTTAGATTCAAGATTTAATATGAATATATGCATTAATAAAAACTCATTACTATTTTAATACTAGTTATGCTGCTGTTGATGCACTGATGAAAGCCAGATAGCTAGATCAGTGTTTAGTTAGTCGTAGTTGCCGGTGGGCTTAGGTCTAAAGGAATCCAAACTAGTTTTAAAAGGTTTGGATAGGTTAGGTTAGGTTAGAACATGAATAAGACGGGTGCCCGGCCACAGGCCGGTACCATAGGTTCAGTTCCGTTGTTTAAAAAAAAAATAACAAAAAACAAAACGTACCAATACAAAGTACTCTTATTCATATTAGAAGATATTGTAAAATAACAATTAATTTAATTTTTTTTTTTTTTTTTTCACTTACACATTAGGCCCGTCGCGCCGCGCCACTACTATATGGGGCGAAGGTGCGAAGTCGACGGCGACGACAAAGTACCGAGTCTAAGGAGTCTGATGGCGGCGCCACACAGTGGCGTTATGTCTCTATAAAAGTGGTGGTCTTTTATTATGTTATTTATTAATGGTACCTATCAGTATTGTACCCCGCACGGGGGGGAGGTACGGGTAGGTAGTGACGAAAAATAACGATACGGGACTCTTACGAGGTCTCGTAATCGGAATGAGTTTCTGCGACTACCATTGTTTGTCGCGGGTAACGGGGAATCAGGGTTCGATTCCGGTGAGGGAGCCTGAGAAACTGCTACCGCTTCCAAGGAAGGCAGCAGGCGCGCAAATTACCCACTCCCTGCACGGGGGGGAGGTACGGGTAGGTAGTGACGAAAAATAACGATACGGGACTCTTACGAGTTCTCGTCATCGAATAATCAAAACACGAACTGCCCACACACTTGCAAATATAGACGCGCAAGATCGTTACACGAACCGCTTACCATTATAGTAAAGTACTATGCAAACACACATAACATATACGCAATAAGCGAACTTTAAATTGGAGATTTTACCCTACCACACCCGTCTGTCTCATTCTGAAAACTATTCAAAATAATTGCTATTTTTCATTCTCATTCAAATATAAATAATAGTAATTAATATATAATTTTTGACTGAACTGAACCCAAGTGCCCGGCCTGCGGCCGGCCACCCCTCATATACATGTTCTAACCTAACCTAACCTAAATCTAGTTTTGATTCCTTTAGACTTTAGATTCAAGATTTAATATGAATATATGCATTAATAAAAACTCATTACTATTTTAATACTAGTTATGCTGCTGTTGATGCACTGATGAAAGCCAGATAGCTAGATCAGTGTTTAGTTAGTCGTAGTTGCCGGTGGGCTTAGGTCTAAAGGAATCCAAACTAGTTTTAAAAGGTTTGGATAGGTTAGGTTAGGTTAGAACATGAATAAGACGGGTGCCCGGCCACAGGCCGGTACCATAGGTTCAGTTCCGTTGTTTAAAAAAAAAATAACAAAAAACAAAACGTACCAATACAAAGTACTCTTATTCATATTAGAAGATATTGTAAAATAACAATTAATTTAATTTTTTTTTTTTTTTTTCACTTACACATTAGGCCCGTCGCGCCGCGCCACTACTATATGGGGCGAAGGTGCGAAGTCGACGGCGACGACAAAGTACCGAGTCTAAGGAGTCTGATGGCGGCGCCACACAGTGGCGTTATGTCTCTATAAAAGTGGTGGTCTTTTATTATGTTATTTATTAATGGTACCTATCAGTATTGTACCCCGCACGGGGGGGAGGTACGGGTAGGTAGTGACGAAAAATAACGATACGGGACTCTTACGAGGTCTCGTAATCGGAATGAGTTTCTGCGACTACCATTGTTTGTCGCGGGTAACGGGGAATCAGGGTTCGATTCCGGTGAGGGAGCCTGAGAAACTGCTACCGCTTCCAAGGAAGGCAGCAGGCGCGCAAATTACCCACTCCCTGCACGGGGGGGAGGTACGGGTAGGTAGTGACGAAAAATAACGATACGGGACTCTTACGAGTTCTCGTCATCGAATAATCAAAACACGAACTGCCCACACACTTGCAAATATAGACGCGCAAGATCGTTACACGAACCGCTTACCATTATAGTAAAGTACTATGCAAACACACATAACATATACGCAATAAGGGAACTTTAAATTGGAGATTTTACCCTACCACACCCGTCTGTCTCATTCTGAAAACTATTCAAAATAATTGCTATTTTTCATTCTCATTCAAATATAAATAATAGTAAATAATATATAATTTTTGACTGAACTGAACCCAAGTGCCCGGCCTGCGGCCGGGCACCCCTCATATACATGTTCTAACCTAACCTAACCTAAATCTAGTTTTGATTCCTTTAGACTTTAGATTAAAGATTTAATATGAATATATGCATTAATAAAAACTCATTACTATTTTAATACTAGTTATGCTGCTGTTGATGCACTGATGAAAGCCAGATAGCTAGATCAGTGTTTAGTTAGTCGTAGTTGCCGGTGGGCTTAGGTCTAAAGGAATCTAAACTAGTTTTAAAAGGTTTGGATAGGTTAGGTTAGGTTAGAACATGAATAAGACGGGTGCCCGGCCACAGGCCGGTACCATAGGTTCAGTTCCGTTGTTTAAAAAAAAAATAACAAAAAACAAAACGTACCAATACAAAGTACTCTTATTCATATTAGAAGATATTGTAAAATAACAATTAATTTAATTTTTTTTTTTTTTTTTTCACTTACACATTAGGCCCGTCGCGCCGCGCCACTACTATATGGGGCGAAGGTGCGAAGTCGACGGCGACGACAAAGTACCGAGTCTAAGGAGTCTGATGGCGGCGCCACACAGTGGCGTTATGTCTCTATAAAAGTGGTGGTCTTTTATTATGTTATTTATTAATGGTACCTATCAGTATTGTACCCCGCACGGGGGGGAGGTACGGGTAGGTAGTGACGAAAAATAACGATACGGGACTCTTACGAGGTCTCGTAATCGGAATGAGTTTCTGCGACTACCATTGTTTGTCGCGGGTAACGGGGAATCAGGGTTCGATTCCGGTGAGGGAGCCTGAGAAACTGCTACCGCTTCCAAGGAAGGCAGCAGGCGCGCAAATTACCCACTCCCTGCACGGGGGGGAGGTACGGGTAGGTAGTGACGAAAAATAACGATACGGGACTCTTACGAGTTCTCGTCATCGAATAATCAAAACACGAACTGCCCACACACTTGCAAATATAGACGCGCAAGATCGTTACACGAACCGCTTACCATTATAGTAAAGTACTATGCAAACACACATAACATATACGCAATAAGCGAACTTTAAATTGGAGATTTTACCCTACCACACCCGTCTGTCTCATTCTGAAAACTATTCAAAATAATTGCTATTTTTCATTCTCATTCAAATATAAATAATAGTAATTAATATATAATTTTTGACTGAACTGAACCCAAGTGCCCGGCCTGCGGCCGGCCACCCCTCATATACATGTTCTAACCTAACCTAACCTAAATCTAGTTTTGATTCCTTTAGACTTTAGATTCAAGATTTAATATGAATATATGCATTAATAAAAACTCATTACTATTTTAATACTAGTTATGCTGCTGTTGATGCACTGATGAAAGCCAGATAGCTAGATCAGTGTTTAGTTAGTCGTAGTTGCCGGTGGGCTTAGGTCTAAAGGAATCCAAACTAGTTTTAAAAGGTTTGGATAGGTTAGGTTAGGTTAGAACATGAATAAGACGGGTGCCCGGCCACAGGCCGGTACCATAGGTTCAGTTCCGTTGTTTAAAAAAAAAATAACAAAAAACAAAACGTACCAATACAAAGTACTCTTATTCATATTAGAAGATATTGTAAAATAACAATTAATTTAATTTTTTTTTTTTTTTTTCACTTACACATTAGGCCCGTCGCGCCGCGCCACTACTATATGGGGCGAAGGTGCGAAGTCGACGGCGACGACAAAGTACCGAGTCTAAGGAGTCTGATGGCGGCGCCACACAGTGGCGTTATGTCTCTATAAAAGTGGTGGTCTTTTATTATGTTATTTATTAATGGTACCTATCAGTATTGTACCCCGCACGGGGGGGAGGTACGGGTAGGTAGTGACGAAAAATAACGATACGGGACTCTTACGAGGTCTCGTAATCGGAATGAGTTTCTGCGACTACCATTGTTTGTCGCGGGTAACGGGGAATCAGGGTTCGATTCCGGTGAGGGAGCCTGAGAAACTGCTACCGCTTCCAAGGAAGGCAGCAGGCGCGCAAATTACCCACTCCCTGCACGGGGGGGAGGTACGGGTAGGTAGTGACGAAAAATAACGATACGGGACTCTTACGAGTTCTCGTCATCGAATAATCAATACACGAACTGCCCACACACTTGTAAATATAGACGCGCAAGATCGTTACACGAACCGCTTACCATTATAGTAAAGTACTATGCAAACACACATAACATATACGCAATAAGGGAACTTTAAATTGGAGATTTTACCCTACCACACCCGTCTGTCTCATTCTGAAAACTATTCAAAATAATTGCTATTTTTCATTCTCATTCAAATATAAATAATAGTAAATAATATATAATTTTTGACTGAACTGAACCCAAGTGCCCGGCCTGCGGCCGGGCACCCCTCATATACATGTTCTAACCTAACCTAACCTAAATCTAGTTTTGATTCCTTTAGACTTTAGATTCAAGATTTAATATGAATATATGCATTAATAAAAACTCATTACTATTTTAATACTAGTTATGCTGCTGTTGATGCACTGATGAAAGCCAGATAGCTAGATCAGTGTTTAGTTAGTCGTAGTTGCCGGTGGGCTTAGGTCTAAAGGAATCCAAACTAGTTTTAAAAGGTTTGGATAGGTTAGGTTAGGTTAGAACATGAAAAGGACGGGTGCCCGGCCACAGGCCGGTACCATAGGTTCAGTTCCGTTGTTTAAAAAAAAAATAACAAAAAACAAAACGTACCAATACAAAGTACTCTTATTCATATTAGAAGATATTGTAAAATAACAATTAATTTAATTTTTTTTTTTTTTTTTCACATACACATTAGGCCCGTCGCGCCGCGCCACTACTATATGGGGCGAAGGTGCGAAGTCGACGGCGACGACAAAGTACCGAGTCTAAGGAGTCTGATGGCGGCGCCACACAGTGGCGTTATGTCACTATAAAAGTGGTGGTCTTTTATTATGTTATTTATTAATGGTACCTATCAGTATTGTACCCCGCACGGGGGGGAGGTACGGGTAGGTAGTGACGAAAAATAACGATACGGGACTCTTACGAGGTCTCGTAATCGGAATGAGTTTCTGCGACTACCATTGTTTGTCGCGGGTAACGGGGAATCAGGGTTCGATTCAGGTGAGGGAGCCTGAGAAACTGCTACCGCTTCCAAGGAAGGCAGCAGGCGCGCAAATTACCCACTCCCTGCACGGGGGGGAGGTACGGGTAGGTAGTGACGAAAAATAACGATACGGGACTCTTACGAGTTCTCGTCATCGAATAATCAAAACACGAACTGCCCACACACTTGTAAATATAGACGCGCAAGATCGTTACACGAACCGCTTACCATTATAGTAAAGTACTATGCAAACACACATAACATATACGCAATAAGGGAACTTTAAATTGGAGATTTTACCCTACTACACCCGTCTGTCTCATTCTGAAAACTATTCAAAATAATTGCTATTTTTCATTCTCATTCAAATATAAATAATAGTAAATAATATATAATTTTTGACTGAACTGAACCCAAGTGCCCGGCCTGCGGCCGGGCACCCCTCATATACATGTTCTAACCTAACCTAACCTAAATCTAGTTTTGATTCCTTTAGACTTTAGATTCAAGATTTAATATGAATATATGCATTAATAAAAACTCATTACTATTTTAATACTAGTTATGCTGCTGTTGATGCACTGATGAAAGCCAGATAGCTAGATCAGTGTTTAGTTAGTCGTAGTTGCCGGTGGGCTTAGGTCTAAAGGAATCCAAACTAGTTTTAAAAGGTTTGGATAGGTTAGGTTAGGTTAGAACATGAATAAGACGGGTGCCCGGCCACAGGCCGGTACCATAGGTTCAGTTCCGTTGTTTAAAAAAAAAATAACAAAAAACAAAACGTACCAATACAAAGTACTCTTATTCATATTAGAAGATATTGTAAAATAACAATTAATTTAATTTTTTTTTTTTTTTTTTCACTTACACATTAGGCCCGTCGCGCCGCGCCACTACTATATGGGGCGAAGGTGCGAAGTCGACGGCGACGACAAAGTACCGAGTCTAAGGAGTCTGATGGCGGCGCCACACAGTGGCGTTATGTCTCTATAAAAGTGGTGGTCTTTTATTATGTTATTTATTAATGGTACCTATCAGTATTGTACCCCGCACGGGGGGGAGGTACGGGTAGGTAGTGACGAAAAATAACGATACGGGACTCTTACGAGGTCTCGTAATCGGAATGAGTTTCTGCGACTACCATTGTTTGTCGCGGGTAACGGGGAATCAGGGTTCGATTCCGGTGAGGGAGCCTGAGAAACTGCTACCGCTTCCAAGGAAGGCAGCAGGCGCGCAAATTACCCACTCCCTGCACGGGGGGGAGGTACGGGTAGGTAGTGACGAAAAATAACGATACGGGACTCTTACGAGTTCTCGTCATCGAATAATCAAAACACGAACTGCCCACACACTTGTAAATATAGACGCGCAAGATCGTTACACGAACCGCTTACCATTATAGTAAAGTACTATGCAAACACACATAACATATACGCAATAAGGGAACTTTAAATTGGAGATTTTACCCTACCACACCCGTCTGTCTCATTCTGAAAACTATTCAAAATAATTGCTATTTTTCATTCTCATTCAAATATAAATAATAGTAAATAATATATAATTTTTGACTGAACTGAACCCAAGTGCCCGGCCTGCGGCCGGGCACCCCTCATATACATGTTCTAACCTAACCTAACCTAAATCTAGTTTTGATTCCTTTAGACTTTAGATTCAAGATTTAATATGAATATATGCATTAATAAAAACTCATTACTATTTTAATACTAGTTATGCTGCTGTTGATGCACTGATGAAAGCCAGATAGCTAGATCAGTGTTTAGTTAGTCGTAGTTGCCGGTGGGCTTAGGTCTAAAGGAATCCAAACTAGTTTTAAAAGGTTTGGATAGGTTAGGTTAGGTTAGAACATGAATAAGACGGGTGCCCGGCCACAGGCCGGTACCATAGGTTCAGTTCCGTTGTTTAAAAAAAAAATAACAAAAAACAAAACGTACCAATACAAAGTACTCTTATTCATATTAGAAGATATTGTAAAATAACAATTAATTTAATTTTTTTTTTTTTTTTTTCACTTACACATTAGGCCCGTCGCGCCGCGCCACTACTATATGGGGCGAAGGTGCGAAGTCGACGGCGACGACAAAGTACCGAGTCTAAGGAGTCTGATGGCGGCGCCACACAGTGGCGTTATGTCTCTATAAAAGTGGTGGTCTTTTATTATGTTATTTATTAATGGTACCTATCAGTATTGTACCCCGCACGGGGGGGAGGTACGGGTAGGTAGTGACGAAAAATAACGATACGGGACTCTTACGAGGTCTCGTAATCGGAATGAGTTTCTGCGACTACCATTGTTTGTCGCGGGTAACGGGGAATCAGGGTTCGATTCCGGTGAGGGAGCCTGAGAAACTGCTACCGCTTCCAAGGAAGGCAGCAGGCGCGCAAATTACCCACTCCCTGCACGGGGGGGAGGTACGGGTAGGTAGTGACGAAAAATAACGATACGGGACTCTTACGAGTTCTCGTCATCGAATAATCAAAACACGAACTGCCCACACACTTGCAAATATAGACGCGCAAGATCGTTACACGAACCGCTTACCATTATAGTAAAGTACTATGCAAACACACATAACATATACGCAATAAGCGAACTTTAAATTGGAGATTTTACCCTACCACACCCGTCTGTCTCATTCTGAAAACTATTCAAAATAATTGCTATTTTTCATTCTCATTCAAATATAAATAATAGTAATTAATATATAATTTTTGACTGAACTGAACCCAAGTGCCCGGCCTGCGGCCGGCCACCCCTCATATACATGTTCTAACCTAACCTAACCTAAATCTAGTTTTGATTCCTTTAGACTTTAGATTCAAGATTTAATATGAATATATGCATTAATAAAAACTCATTACTATTTTAATACTAGTTATGCTGCTGTTGATGCACTGATGAAAGCCAGATAGCTAGATCAGTGTTTAGTTAGTCGTAGTTGCCGGTGGGCTTAGGTCTAAAGGAATCCAAACTAGTTTTAAAAGGTTTGGATAGGTTAGGTTAGGTTAGAACATGAATAAGACGGGTGCCCGGCCACAGGCCGGTACCATAGGTTCAGTTCCGTTGTTTAAAAAAAAAATAACAAAAAACAAAACGTACCAATACAAAGTACTCTTATTCATATTAGAAGATATTGTAAAATAACAATTAATTTAATTTTTTTTTTTTTTTTTTCACTTACACATTAGGCCCGTCGCGCCGCGCCACTACTATATGGGGCGAAGGTGCGAAGTCGACGGCGACGACAAAGTACCGAGTCTAAGGAGTCTGATGGCGGCGCCACACAGTGGCGTTATGTCTCTATAAAAGTGGTGGTCTTTTATTATGTTATTTATTAATGGTACCTATCAGTATTGTACCCCGCACGGGGGGGAGGTACGGGTAGGTAGTGACGAAAAATAACGATACGGGACTCTTACGAGGTCTCGTAATCGGAATGAGTTTCTGCGACTACCATTGTTTGTCGCGGGTAACGGGGAATCAGGGTTCGATTCCGGTGAGGGAGCCTGAGAAACTGCTACCGCTTCCAAGGAAGGCAGCAGGCGCGCAAATTACCCACTCCCTGCACGGGGGGGAGGTACGGGTAGGTAGTGACGAAAAATAACGATACGGGACTCTTACGAGTTCTCGTCATCGAATAATCAATACACGAACTGCCCACACACTTGTAAATATAGACGCGCAAGATCGTTACACGAACCGCTTACCATTATAGTAAAGTACTATGCAAACACACATAACATATACGCAATAAGGGAACTTTAAATTGGAGATTTTACCCTACCACACCCGTCTGTCTCATTCTGAAAACTATTCAAAATAATTGCTATTTTTCATTCTCATTCAAATATAAATAATAGTAAATAATATATAATTTTTGACTGAACTGAACCCAAGTGCCCGGCCTGCGGCCGGGCACCCCTCATATACATGTTCTAACCTAACCTAACCTAAATCTAGTTTTGATTCCTTTAGACTTTAGATTCAAGATTTAATATGAATATATGCATTAATAAAAACTCATTACTATTTTAATACTAGTTATGCTGCTGTTGATGCACTGATGAAAGCCAGATAGCTAGATCAGTGTTTAGTTAGTCGTAGTTGCCGGTGGGCTTAGGTCTAAAGGAATCCAAACTAGTTTTAAAAGGTTTGGATAGGTTAGGTTAGGTTAGAACATGAAAAGGACGGGTGCCCGGCCACAGGCCGGTACCATAGGTTCAGTTCCGTTGTTTAAAAAAAAAATAACAAAAAACAAAACGTACCAATACAAAGTACTCTTATTCATATTAGAAGATATTGTAAAATAACAATTAATTTAATTTTTTTTTTTTTTTTTCACATACACATTAGGCCCGTCGCGCCGCGCCACTACTATATGGGGCGAAGGTGCGAAGTCGACGGCGACGACAAAGTACCGAGTCTAAGGAGTCTGATGGCGGCGCCACACAGTGGCGTTATGTCACTATAAAAGTGGTGGTCTTTTATTATGTTATTTATTAATGGTACCTATCAGTATTGTACCCCGCACGGGGGGGAGGTACGGGTAGGTAGTGACGAAAAATAACGATACGGGACTCTTACGAGGTCTCGTAATCGGAATGAGTTTCTGCGACTACCATTGTTTGTCGCGGGTAACGGGGAATCAGGGTTCGATTCCGGTGAGGGAGCCTGAGAAACTGCTACCGCTTCCAAGGAAGGCAGCAGGCGCGCAAATTACCCACTCCCTGCACGGGGGGGAGGTACGGGTAGGTAGTGACGAAAAATAACGATACGGGACTCTTACGAGTTCTCGTCATCGAATAATCAAAACACGAACTGCCCACACACTTGTAAATATAGACGCGCAAGATCGTTACACGAACCGCTTACCATTATAGTAAAGTACTATGCAAACACACATAACATATACGCAATAAGGGAACTTTAAATTGGAGATTTTACCCTACTACACCCGTCTGTCTCATTCTGAAAACTATTCAAAATAATTGCTATTTTTCATTCTCATTCAAATATAAATAATAGTAAATAATATATAATTTTTGACTGAACTGAACCCAAGTGCCCGGCCTGCGGCCGGGCACCCCTCATATACATGTTCTAACCTAACCTAACCTAAATCTAGTTTTGATTCCTTTAGACTTTAGATTCAAGATTTAATATGAATATATGCATTAATAAAAACTCATTACTATTTTAATACTAGTTATGCTGCTGTTGATGCACTGATGAAAGCCAGATAGCTAGATCAGTGTTTAGTTAGTCGTAGTTGCCGGTGGGCTTAGGTCTAAAGGAATCCAAACTAGTTTTAAAAGGTTTGGATAGGTTAGGTTAGGTTAGAACATGAATAAGACGGGTGCCCGGCCACAGGCCGGTACCATAGGTTCAGTTCCGTTGTTTAAAAAAAAAATAACAAAAAACAAAACGTACCAATACAAAGTACTCTTATTCATATTAGAAGATATTGTAAAATAACAATTAATTCAATTTTTTTTTTTTTTTTTCACTTACACATTAGGCCCGTCGCGCCGCGCCACTACTATATGGGGCGAAGGTGCGAAGTCGACGGCGACAACAAAGTACCGAGTCTAAGGAGTCTGATGGCGGCGCCACACAGTGGCGTTATGTCTCTATAAAAGTGGTGGTCTTTTATTATGTTATTTATTAATGGTACCTATCAGTATTGTACCCCGCACGGGTAGGTAGTGACGAAAAATAACGATACGGGACTCTTACGAGGTCTCGTAATCGGAATGAGTTTCTGCGACTACCATTGTTTGTCGCGGGTAACGGGGAATCAGGGTTCGATTCCGGTGAGGGAGCCTGAGAAACTGCTACCGCTTCCAAGGAAGGCAGCAGGCGCGCAAATTACCCACTCCCTGCACGGGGGGGGAGGTACGGGTAGGTAGTGACGAAAAATAACGATACGGGACTCTTACGAGTTCTCGTCATCGAATAATCAATACACGAACTGCCCACACACTTGTAAATATAGACGCGCAAGATCGTTACACGAACCGCTTACCATTATAGTAAAGTACTATGCAAACACACATAACATATACGCAATAAGGGAACTTTAAATTGGAGATTTTACCCTACCACACCCGTCTGTCTCATTCTGAAAACTATTCAAAATAATTGCTATTTTTCATTCTCATTCAAATATAAATAATAGTAAATAATATATAATTTTTGACTGAACTGAACCCAAGTGCCCGGCCTGCGGCCGGGCACCCCTCATATACATGTTCTAACCTAACCTAACCTAAATCTAGTTTTGATTCCTTTAGACTTTAGATTCAAGATTTAATATGAATATATGCATTAATAAAAACTCATTACTATTTTAATACTAGTTATGCTGCTGTTGATGCACTGATGAAAGCCAGATAGCTAGATCAGTGTTTAGTTAGTCGTAGTTGCCGGTGGGCTTAGGTCTAAAGGAATCCAAACTAGTTTTAAAAGGTTTGGATAGGTTAGGTTAGGTTAGAACATGAATAAGACGGGTGCCCGGCCACAGGCCGGTACCATAGGTTCAGTTCCGTTGTTTACAAAAAAAATAACAAAAAACAAAACGTACCAATACAAAGTACTCTTATTCATATTAGAAGATATTGTAAAATAACAATTAATTTAATTTTTTTTTTTTTTTTTTCACTTACACATTAGGCCCGTCGCGCCGCGCCACTACTATATGGGGCGAAGGTGCGAAGTCGACGGCGACGACAAAGTACCGAGTCTAAGGAGTCTGATGGCGGCGCCACACAGTGGCGTTATGTCTCTATAAAAGTGGTGGTCTTTTATTATGTTATTTATTAATGGTACCTATCAGTATTGTACCCCGCACGGGGGGGAGGTACGGGTAGGTAGTGACGAAAAATAACGATACGGGACTCTTACGAGGTCTCGTAATCGGAATGAGTTTCTGCGACTACCATTGTTTGTCGCGGGTAACGGGGAATCAGGGTTCGATTCAGGTGAGGGAGCCTGAGAAACTGCTACCGCTTCCAAGGAAGGCAGCAGGCGCGCAAATTACCCACTCCCTGCACGGGGGGGAGGTACGGGTAGGTAGTGACGAAAAATAACGATACGGGACTCTTACGAGTTCTCGTCATCGAATAATCAAAACACGAACTGCCCACACACTTGTAAATATAGACGCGCAAGATCGTTACACGAACCGCTTACCATTATAGTAAAGTACTATGCAAACACACATAACATATACGCAATAAGGGAACTTTAAATTGGAGATTTTACCCTACTACACCCGTCTGTCTCATTCTGAAAACTATTCAAAATAATTGCTATTTTTCATTCTCATTCAAATATAAATAATAGTAAATAATATATAATTTTTGACTGAACTGAACCCAAGTGCCCGGCCTGCGGCCGGGCACCCCTCATATACATGTTCTAACCTAACCTAACCTAAATCTAGTTTTGATTCCTTTAGACTTTAGATTCAAGATTTAATATGAATATATGCATTAATAAAAACTCATTACTATTTTAATACTAGTTATGCTGCTGTTGATGCACTGATGAAAGCCAGATAGCTAGATCAGTGTTTAGTTAGTCGTAGTTGCCGGTGGGCTTAGGTCTAAAGGAATCCAAACTAGTTTTAAAAGGTTTGGATAGGTTAGGTTAGGTTAGAACATGAATAAGACGGGTGCCCGGCCACAGGCCGGTACCATAGGTTCAGTTCCGTTGTTTAAAAAAAAAATAACAAAAAACAAAACGTACCAATACAAAGTACTCTTATTCATATTAGAAGATATTGTAAAATAACAATTAATTCAATTTTTTTTTTTTTTTTTCACTTACACATTAGGCCCGTCGCGCCGCGCCACTACTATATGGGGCGAAGGTGCGAAGTCGACGGCGACAACAAAGTACCGAGTCTAAGGAGTCTGATGGCGGCGCCACACAGTGGCGTTATGTCTCTATAAAAGTGGTGGTCTTTTATTATGTTATTTATAAATGGTACCTATCAGTATTGTACCCCGCACGGGTAGGTAGTGACGAAAAATAACGATACGGGACTCTTACGAGGTCTCGTAATCGGAATGAGTTTCTGCGACTACCATTGTTTGTCGCGGGTAACGGGGAATCAGGGTTCGATTCAGGTGAGGGAGCCTGAGAAACTGCTACCGCTTCCAAGGAAGGCAGCAGGCGCGCAAATTACCCACTCCCTGAACGGGGGGGAGGTACGGGTAGGTAGTGACGAAAAATAACGATACGGGACTCTTACGAGGTCTCGTAATCGGAATGAGTTTCTGCGACTACCATTGTTTGTCGCGGGTAACGGGGAATCAGGGTTCGATTCCGGTGAGGGAGCCTGAGAAACTGCTACCGCTTCCAAGGAAGGCAGCAGGCGCGCAAATTACCCACTCCCTGCACGGGAGGGGGAGGTACGGGTAGGTAGTGACGAAAAATAACGATACGGGACTCTTACGAGTTCTCGTCATCGAATAATCAATACACGAACTGCCCACACACTTGTAAATATAGACGCGCAAGATCGTTACACGAACCGCTTACCATTATAGTAAAGTACTATGCAAACACACATAACATATACGCAATAAGGGAACTTTAAATTGGAGATTTTACCCTACCACACCCGTCTGTCTCATTCTGAAAACTATTCAAAATAATTGCTATTTTTCATTCTCATTCAAATATAAATAATAGTAAATAATATATAATTTTTGACTGAACTGAACCCAAGTGCCCGGCCTGCGGCCGGGCACCCCTCATATACATGTTCTAACCTAACCTAACCTAAATCTAGTTTTGATTCCTTTAGACTTTAGATTCAAGATTTCATATGAATATATGCATTAATAAAAACTCATTACTATTTTAATACTAGTTATGCTGCTGTTGATGCACTGATGAAAGCCAGATAGCTAGATCAGTGTTTAGTTAGTCGTAGTTGCCGGTGGGCTTAGGTCTAAAGGAATCCAAACTAGTTTTAAAAGGTTTGGATAGGTTAGGTTAGGTTAGAACATGAATAAGACGGGTGCCCGGCCACAGGCCGGTACCATAGGTTCAGTTCCGTTGTTTAAAAAAAAAATAACAAAAAACAAAACGTACCAATACAAAGTACTCTTATTCATATTAGAAGATATTGTAAAATAACAATTAATTTAATTTTTTTTTTTTTTTTTTCACTTACACATTAGGCCCGTCGCGCCGCGCCACTACTATATGGGGCGAAGGTGCGAAGTCGACGGCGACGACAAAGTACCGAGTCTAAGGAGTCTGATGGCGGCGCCACACAGTGGCGTTATGTCTCTATAAAAGTGGTGGTCTTTTATTATGTTATTTATTAATGGTACCTATCAGTATTGTACCCCGCACGGGGGGGAGGTACGGGTAGGTAGTGACGAAAAATAACGATACGGGACTCTTACGAGGTCTCGTAATCGGAATGAGTTTCTGCGACTACCATTGTTTGTCGCGGGTAACGGGGAATCAGGGTTCGATTCCGGTGAGGGAGCCTGAGAAACTGCTACCGCTTCCAAGGAAGGCAGCAGGCGCGCAAATTACCCACTCCCTGCACGGGGGGGAGGTACGGGTAGGTAGTGACGAAAAATAACGATACGGGACTCTTACGAGTTCTCGTCATCGAATAATCAAAACACGAACTGCCCACACACTTGCAAATATAGACGCGCAAGATCGTTACACGAACCGCTTACCATTATAGTAAAGTACTATGCAAACACACATAACATATACGCAATAAGGGAACTTTAAATTGGAGATTTTACCCTACCACACCCGTCTGTCTCATTCTGAAAACTATTCAAAATAATTGCTATTTTTCATTCTCATTCAAATATAAATAATAGTAAATAATATATAATTTTTGACTGAACTGAACCCAAGTGCCCGGCCTGCGGCCGGGCACCCCTCATATACATGTTCTAACCTAACCTAACCTAAATCTAGTTTTGATTCCTTTAGACTTTAGATTCAAGATTTCATATGAATATATGCATTAATAAAAACTCATTACTATTTTAATACTAGTTATGCTGCTGTTGATGCACTGATGAAAGCCAGATAGCTAGATCAGTGTTTAGTTAGTCGTAGTTGCCGGTGGGCTTAGGTCTAAAGGAATCCAAACTAGTTTTAAAAGGTTTGGATAGGTTAGGTTAGGTTAGAACATGAATAAGACGGGTGCCCGGCCACAGGCCGGTACCATAGGTTCAGTTCCGTTGTTTAAAAAAAAAATAACAAAAAACAAAACGTACCAATACAAAGTACTCTTATTCATATTAGAAGATATTGTAAAATAACAATTAATTTAATTTTTTTTTTTTTTTTTTCACTTACACATTAGGCCCGTCGCGCCGCGCCACTACTATATGGGGCGAAGGTGCGAAGTCGACGGCGACGACAAAGTACCGAGTCTAAGGAGTCTGATGGCGGCGCCACACAGTGGCGTTATGTCTCTATAAAAGTGGTGGTCTTTTATTATGTTATTTATTAATGGTACCTATCAGTATTGTACCCCGCACGGGGGGGAGGTACGGGTAGGTAGTGACGAAAAATAACGATACGGGACTCTTACGAGGTCTCGTAATCGGAATGAGTTTCTGCGACTACCATTGTTTGTCGCGGGTAACGGGGAATCAGGGTTCGATTCCGGTGAGGGAGCCTGAGAAACTGCTACCGCTTCCAAGGAAGGCAGCAGGCGCGCAAATTACCCACTCCCTGCACGGGGGGGAGGTACGGGTAGGTAGTGACGAAAAATAACGATACGGGACTCTTACGAGTTCTCGTCATCGAATAATCAAAACACGAACTGCCCACACACTTGTAAATATAGACGCGCAAGATCGTTACACGAACCGCTTACCATTATAGTAAAGTACTATGCAAACACACATAACATATACGCAATAAGGGAACTTTAAATTGGAGATTTTACCCTACCACACCCGTCTGTCTCATTCTGAAAACTATTCAAAATAATTGCTATTTTTCATTCTCATTCAAATATAAATAATAGTAAATAATATATAATTTTTGACTGAACTGAACCCAAGTGCCCGGCCTGCGGCCGGGCACCCCTCATATACATGTTCTAACCTAACCTAACCTAAATCTAGTTTTGATTCCTTTAGACTTTAGATTCAAGATTTAATATGAATATATGCATTAATAAAAACTCATTACTATTTTAATACTAGTTATGCTGCTGTTGATGCACTGATGAAAGCCAGATAGCTAGATCAGTGTTTAGTTAGTCGTAGTTGCCGGTGGGCTTAGGTCTAAAGGAATCCAAACTAGTTTTAAAAGGTTTGGATAGGTTAGGTTAGGTTAGAACATGAATAAGACGGGTGCCCGGCCACAGGCCGGTACCATAGGTTCAGTTCCGTTGTTTAAAAAAAAAATAACAAAAAACAAAACGTACCAATACAAAGTACTCTTATTCATATTAGAAGATATTGTAAAATAACAATTAATTTAATTTTTTTTTTTTTTTTTTCACTTACACATTAGGCCCGTCGCGCCGCGCCACTACTATATGGGGCGAAGGTGCGAAGTCGACGGCGACGACAAAGTACCGAGTCTAAGGAGTCTGATGGCGGCGCCACACAGTGGCGTTATGTCTCTATAAAAGTGGTGGTCTTTTATTATGTTATTTATTAATGGTACCTATCAGTATTGTACCCCGCACGGGGGGGAGGTACGGGTAGGTAGTGACGAAAAATAACGATACGGGACTCTTACGAGGTCTCGTAATCGGAATGAGTTTCTGCGACTACCATTGTTTGTCGCGGGTAACGGGGAATCAGGGTTCGATTCCGGTGAGGGAGCCTGAGAAACTGCTACCGCTTCCAAGGAAGGCAGCAGGCGCGCAAATTACCCACTCCCTGCACGGGGGGGAGGTACGGGTAGGTAGTGACGAAAAATAACGATACGGGACTCTTACGAGTTCTCGTCATCGAATAATCAAAACACGAACTGCCCACACACTTGCAAATATAGACGCGCAAGATCGTTACACGAACCGCTTACCATTATAGTAAAGTACTATGCAAACACACATAACATATACGCAATAAGGGAACTTTAAATTGGAGATTTTACCCTACCACACCCGTCTGTCTCATTCTGAAAACTATTCAAAATAATTGCTATTTTTCATTCTCATTCAAATATAAATAATAGTAATTAATATATAATTTTTGACTGAACTGAACCCAAGTGCCCGGCCTGCGGCCGGCCACCCCTCATATACATGTTCTAACCTAACCTAACCTAAATCTAGTTTTGATTCCTTTAGACTTTAGATTCAAGATTTAATATGAATATATGCATTAATAAAAACTCATTACTATTTTAATACTAGTTATGCTGCTGTTGATGCACTGATGAAAGCCAGATAGCTAGATCAGTGTTTAGTTAGTCGTAGTTGCCGGTGGGCTTAGGTCTAAAGGAATCCAAACTAGTTTTAAAAGGTTTGGATAGGTTAGGTTAGGTTAGAACATGAATAAGACGGGTGCCCGGCCACAGGCCGGTACCATAGGTTCAGTTCCGTTGTTTAAAAAAAAAATAACAAAAAACAAAACGTACCAATACAAAGTACTCTTATTCATATTAGAAGATATTGTAAAATAACAATTAATTTAATTTTTTTTTTTTTTTTTCACTTACACATTAGGCCCGTCGCGCCGCGCCACTACTATATGGGGCGAAGGTGCGAAGTCGACGGCGACGACAAAGTACCGAGTCTAAGGAGTCTGATGGCGGCGCCACACAGTGGCGTTATGTCTCTATAAAAGTGGTGGTCTTTTATTATGTTATTTATTAATGGTACCTATCAGTATTGTACCCCGCACGGGGGGGAGGTACGGGTAGGTAGTGACGAAAAATAACGATACGGGACTCTTACGAGGTCTCGTAATCGGAATGAGTTTCTGCGACTACCATTGTTTGTCGCGGGTAACGGGGAATCAGGGTTCGATTCCGGTGAGGGAGCCTGAGAAACTGCTACCGCTTCCAAGGAAGGCAGCAGGCGCGCAAATTACCCACTCCCTGCACGGGGGGGAGGTACGGGTAGGTAGTGACGAAAAATAACGATACGGGACTCTTACGAGTTCTCGTCATCGAATAATCAATACACGAACTGCCCACACACTTGTAAATATAGACGCGCAAGATCGTTACACGAACCGCTTACCATTATAGTAAAGTACTATGCAAACACACATAACATATACGCAATAAGGGAACTTTAAATTGGAGATTTTACCCTACCACACCCGTCTGTCTCATTCTGAAAACTATTCAAAATAATTGCTATTTTTCATTCTCATTCAAATATAAATAATAGTAAATAATATATAATTTTTGACTGAACTGAACCCAAGTGCCCGGCCTGCGGCCGGCCACCCCTCATATACATGTTCTAACCTAACCTAACCTAAATCTAGTTTTGATTCCTTTAGACTTTAGATTCAAGATTTAATATGAATATATGCATTAATAAAAACTCATTACTATTTTAATACTAGTTATGCTGCTGTTGATGCACTGATGAAAGCCAGATAGCTAGATCAGTGTTTAGTTAGTCGTAGTTGCCGGTGGGCTTAGGTCTAAAGGAATCCAAACTAGTTTTAAAAGGTTTGGATAGGTTAGGTTAGGTTAGAACATGAATAAGACGGGTGCCCGGCCACAGGCCGGTACCATAGGTTCAGTTCCGTTGTTTAAAAAAAAAATAACAAAAAACAAAACGTACCAATACAAAGTACTCTTATTCATATTAGAAGATATTGTAAAATAACAATTAATTTAATTTTTTTTTTTTTTTTTTCACTTACACATTAGGCCCGTCGCGCCGCGCCACTACTATATGGGGCGAAGGTGCGAAGTCGACGGCGACGACAAAGTACCGAGTCTAAGGAGTCTGATGGCGGCGCCACACAGTGGCGTTATGTCTCTATAAAAGTGGTGGTCTTTTATTATGTTATTTATTAATGGTACCTATCAGTATTGTACCCCGCACGGGGGGGAGGTACGGGTAGGTAGTGACGAAAAATAACGATACGGGACTCTTACGAGGTCTCGTAATCGGAATGAGTTTCTGCGACTACCATTGTTTGTCGCGGGTAACGGGGAATCAGGGTTCGATTCCGGTGAGGGAGCCTGAGAAACTGCTACCGCTTCCAAGGAAGGCAGCAGGCGCGCAAATTACCCACTCCCTGAACGGGGGGGAGGTACGGGTAGGTAGTGACGAAAAATAACGATACGGGACTCTTACGAGGTCTCGTAATCGGAATGAGTTTCTGCGACTACCATTGTTTGTCGCGGGTAACGGGGAATCAGGGTTCGATTCCGGTGAGGGAGCCTGAGAAACTGCTACCGCTTCCAAGGAAGGCAGCAGGCGCGCAAATTACCCACTCCCTGAACGGGGGGGAGGTACGGGTAGGTAGTGACGAAAAATAACGATACGGGACTCTTACGAGGTCTCGTAATCGGAATGAGTTTCTGCGACTACCATTGTTTGTCGCGGGTAACGGGGAATCAGGGTTCGATTCCGGTGAGGGAGCCTGAGAAACTGCTACCGCTTCCAAGGAAGGCAGCAGGCGCGCAAATTACCCACTCCCTGCACGGGGGGGGAGGTACGGGTAGGTAGTGACGAAAAATAACGATACGGGACTCTTACGAGTTCTCGTCATCGAATAATCAAAACACGAACTGCCCACACACTTGTAAATATAGACGCGCAAGATCGTTACACGAACCGCTTACCATTATAGTAAAGTACTATGCAAACACACATAACATATACGCAATAAGGGAACTTTAAATTGGAGATTTTACCCTACCACACCCGTCTGTCTCATTCTGAAAACTATTCAAAATAATTGCTATTTTTCATTCTCATTCAAATATAAATAATAGTAAATAATATATAATTTTTGACTGAACTGAACCCAAGTGCCCGGCCTGCGGCCGGGCACCCCTCATATACATGTTCTAACCTAACCTAACCTAAATCTAGTTTTGATTCCTTTAGACTTTAGATTCAAGATTTAATATGAATATATGCATTAATAAAAACTCATTACTATTTTAATACTAGTTATGCTGCTGTTGATGCACTGATGAAAGCCAGATAGCTAGATCAGTGTTTAGTTAGTCGTAGTTGCCGGTGGGCTTAGGTCTAAAGGAATCTAAACTAGTTTTAAAAGGTTTGGATAGGTTAGGTTAGGTTAGAACATGAATAAGACGGGTGCCCGGCCACAGGCCGGTACCATAGGTTCAGTTCCGTTGTTTAAAAAAAAAATAACAAAAAACAAAACGTACCAATACAAAGTACTCTTATTCATATTAGAAGATATTGTAAAATAACAATTAATTTAATTTTTTTTTTTTTTTTTCACTTACACATTAGGCCCGTCGCGCCGCGCCACTACTATATGGGGCGAAGGTGCGAAGTCGACGGCGACGACAAAGTACCGATTCTAAGGAGTCTGATGGCGGCGCCACACAGTGGCGTTATGTCTCTATAAAAGTGGTGGTCTTTTATTATGTTATTTATTAATGGTACCTATCAGTATTGTACCCCGCACGGGGGGGAGGTACGGGTAGGTAGTGACGAAAAATAACGATACGGGACTCTTACGAGGTCTCGTAATCGGAATGAGTTTCTGCGACTACCATTGTTTGTCGCGGGTAACGGGGAATCAGGGTTCGATTCCGGTGAGGGAGCCTGAGAAACTGCTACCGCTTCCAAGGAAGGCAGCAGGCGCGCAAATTACCCACTCCCTGCACGGGGGGGAGGTACGGGTAGGTAGTGACGAAAAATAACGATACGGGACTCTTACGAGTTCTCGTCATCGAATAATCAAAACACGAACTGCCCACACACTTGTAAATATAGACGCGCAAGATCGTTACACGAACCGCTTACCATTATAGTAAAGTACTATGCAAACACACATAACATATACGCAATAAGGGAACTTTAAATTGGAGATTTTACCCTACCACACCCGTCTGTCTCATTCTGAAAACTATTCAAAATAATTGCTATTTTTCATTCTCATTCAAATATAAATAATAGTAATTAATATATAATTTTTGACTGAACTGAACCCAAGTGCCCGGCCTGCGGCCGGCCACCCCTCATATACATGTTCTAACCTAACCTAACCTAAATCTAGTTTTGATTCCTTTAGACTTTAGATTCAAGATTTAATATGAATATATGCATTAATAAAAACTCATTACTATTTTAATACTAGTTATGCTGCTGTTGATGCACTGATGAAAGCCAGATAGCTAGATCAGTGTTTAGTTAGTCGTAGTTGCCGGTGGGCTTAGGTCTAAAGGAATCCAAACTAGTTTTAAAAGGTTTGGATAGGTTAGGTTAGGTTAGAACATGAATAAGACGGGTGCCCGGCCACAGGCCGGTACCATAGGTTCAGTTCCGTTGTTTAAAAAAAAAATAACAAAAAACAAAACGTACCAATACAAAGTACTCTTATTCATATTAGAAGATATTGTAAAATAACAATTAATTTAATTTTTTTTTTTTTTTTTCACTTACACATTAGGCCCGTCGCGCCGCGCCACTACTATATGGGGCGAAGGTGCGAAGTCGACGGCGACGACAAAGTACCGAGTCTAAGGAGTCTGATGGCGGCGCCACACAGTGGCGTTATGTCTCTATAAAAGTGGTGGTCTTTTATTATGTTATTTATTAATGGTACCTATCAGTATTGTACCCCGCACGGGGGGGAGGTACGGGTAGGTAGTGACGAAAAATAACGATACGGGACTCTTACGAGGTCTCGTAATCGGAATGAGTTTCTGCGACTACCATTGTTTGTCGCGGGTAACGGGGAATCAGGGTTCGATTCCGGTGAGGGAGCCTGAGAAACTGCTACCGCTTCCAAGGAAGGCAGCAGGCGCGCAAATTACCCACTCCCTGCACGGGGGGGAGGTACGGGTAGGTAGTGACGAAAAATAACGATACGGGACTCTTACGAGTTCTCGTCATCGAATAATCAATACACGAACTGCCCACACACTTGTAAATATAGACGCGCAAGATCGTTACACGAACCGCTTACCATTATAGTAAAGTACTATGCAAACACACATAACATATACGCAATAAGGGAACTTTAAATTGGAGATTTTACCCTACCACACCCGTCTGTCTCATTCTGAAAACTATTCAAAATAATTGCTATTTTTCATTCTCATTCAAATATAAATAATAGTAAATAATATATAATTTTTGACTGAACTGAACCCAAGTGCCCGGCCTGCGGCCGGCCACCCCTCATATACATGTTCTAACCTAACCTAACCTAAATCTAGTTTTGATTCCTTTAGACTTTAGATTCAAGATTTAATATGAATATATGCATTAATAAAAACTCATTACTATTTTAATACTAGTTATGCTGCTGTTGATGCACTGATGAAAGCCAGATAGCTAGATCAGTGTTTAGTTAGTCGTAGTTGCCGGTGGGCTTAGGTCTAAAGGAATCCAAACTAGTTTTAAAAGGTTTGGATAGGTTAGGTTAGGTTAGAACATGAATAAGACGGGTGCCCGGCCACAGGCCGGTACCATAGGTTCAGTTCCGTTGTTTAAAAAAAAAATAACAAAAAACAAAACGTACCAATACAAAGTACTCTTATTCATATTAGAAGATATTGTAAAATAACAATTAATTTAATTTTTTTTTTTTTTTTTTCACTTACACATTAGGCCCGTCGCGCCGCGCCACTACTATATGGGGCGAAGGTGCGAAGTCGACGGCGACGACAAAGTACCGAGTCTAAGGAGTCTGATGGCGGCGCCACACAGTGGCGTTATGTCTCTATAAAAGTGGTGGTCTTTTATTATGTTATTTATTAATGGTACCTATCAGTATTGTACCCCGCACGGGGGGGAGGTACGGGTAGGTAGTGACGAAAAATAACGATACGGGACTCTTACGAGGTCTCGTAATCGGAATGAGTTTCTGCGACTACCATTGTTTGTCGCGGGTAACGGGGAATCAGGGTTCGATTCCGGTGAGGGAGCCTGAGAAACTGCTACCGCTTCCAAGGAAGGCAGCAGGCGCGCAAATTACCCACTCCCTGCACGGGGGGGGAGGTACGGGTAGGTAGTGACGAAAAATAACGATACGGGACTCTTACGAGTTCTCGTTATCGAATAATCAATACACGAACTGCCCACACACTTGTAAATATAGACGCGCAAGATCGTTACACGAACCGCTTACCATTATAGTAAAGTACTATGCAAACACACATAACATATACGCAATAAGGGAACTTTAAATTGGAGATTTTACCCTACCACACCCGTCTGTCTCATTCTGAAAACTATTCAAAATAATTGCTATTTTTCATTCTCATTCAAATATAAATAATAGTAAATAATATATAATTTTTGACTGAACTGAACCCAAGTACCCGGCCTGCGGCCGGCAACCCCTCATATACATGTTCTAACCTAACCTAACCTAAATCTAGTTTTGATTCCTTTAGACTTAAGATTCAAGATTTAATATGAATATATGCATTAATAAAAACTCATTACTATTTTAATACTAGTTATGCTGCTGTTGATGCACTGATGAAAGCCAGATAGCTAGATCAGTGTTTAGTTAGTCGTAGTTGCCGGTGGGCTTAGGTCTAAAGGAATCCAAACTAGTTTTAAAAGGTTTGGATAGGTTAGGTTAGGTTAGAACATGAATAAGACGGGTGCCCGGCCACAGGCCGGTACCATAGGTTCAGTTCCGTTGTTTAAAAAAAAAATAACAAAAAACAAAACGTACCAATACAAAGTACTCTTATTCATATTAGAAGATATTGTAAAATAACAATTAATTTAATTTTTTTTTTTTTTTTTTCACTTACACATTAGGCCCGTCGCGCCGCGCCACTACTATATGGGGCGAAGGTGCGAAGTCGACGGCGACGACAAAGTACCGAGTCTAAGGAGTCTGATGGCGGCGCCACACAGTGGCGTTATGTCTCTATAAAAGTGGTGGTCTTTTATTATGTTATTTATTAATGGTACCTATCAGTATTGTACCCCGCACGGGGGGGAGGTACGGGTAGGTAGTGACGAAAAATAACGATACGGGACTCTTACGAGGTCTCGTAATCGGAATGAGTTTCTGCGACTACCATTGTTTGTCGCGGGTAACGGGGAATCAGGGTTCGATTCCGGTGAGGGAGCCTGAGAAACTGCTACCGCTTCCAAGGAAGGCAGCAGGCGCGCAAATTACCCACTCCCTGCACGGGGGGGAGGCACGGGTAGGTAGTGACGAAAAATAACGATACGGGACTCTTACGAGTTCTCGTCATCGAATAATCAATACACGAACTGCCCACACACTTGTAAATATAGACGCGCAAGATCGTTACACGAACCGCTTACCATTATAGTAAAGTACTATGCAAACACACATAACATATACGCAATAAGGGAACTTTAAGTTGGAGATTTTACCCTACCACACCCGTCTGTCTCATTCTGAAAACTATTCAAAATAATTGCTATTTTTCATTCTCATTCAAATATAAATAATAGTAAATAATATATAATTTTTGACTGAACTGAACCCAAGTGCCCGGCCTGCGGCCGGGCACCCCTCATATACATGTTCTAACCTAACCTAACCTAAATCTAGTTTTGATTCCTTTAGACTTTAGATTCAAGATTTAATATGAATATATGCATTAATAAAAACTCATTACTATTTTAATACTAGTTATGCTGCTGTTGATGCACTGATGAAAGCCAGATAGCTAGATCAGTGTTTAGTTAGTCGTAGTTGCCGGTGGGCTTAGGTCTAAAGGAATCCAAACTAGTTTTAAAAGGTTTGGATAGGTTAGGTTAGGTTAGAACATGAATAAGACGGGTGCCCGGCCACAGGCCGGTACCATAGGTTCAGTTCCGTTGTTTAAAAAAAAAATAACAAAAAACAAAACGTACCAATAAAAAGTACTCTTATTCATATTAGAAGATATTGTAAAATAACAATTAATTTAATTTTTTTTTTTTTTTTTTCACATACACATTAGGCCCGTCGCGCCGCGCCACTACTATATGGGGCGAAGGTGCGAAGTCGACGGCGACGACAAAGTACCGAGTCTAAGGAGTCTGATGGCGGCGCCACACAGTGGCGTTATGTCTCTATAAAAGTGGTGGTCTTTTATTATGTTATTTATTAATGGTACCTATCAGTATTGTACCCCGCACGGGGGGGAGGTACGGGTAGGTAGTGACGAAAAATAACGATACGGGACTCTTACGAGGTCTCGTAATCGGAATGAGTTTCTGCGACTACCATTGTTTGTCGCGGGTAACGGGGAATCAGGGTTCGATTCCGGTGAGGGAGCCTGAGAAACTGCTACCGCTTCCAAGGAAGGCAGCAGGCGCGCAAATTACCCACTCCCTGAACGGGGGGGAGGTACGGGTAGGTAGTGACGAAAAATAACGATACGGGACTCTTACGAGGTCTCGTAATCGGAATGAGTTTCTGCGACTACCATTGTTTGTCGCGGGTAACGGGGAATCAGGGTTCGATTCCGGTGAGGGAGCCTGAGAAACTGCTACCGCTTCCAAGGAAGGCAGCAGGCGCGCAAATTACCCACTCCCTGCACGGGGGGGGAGGTACGGGTAGGTAGTGACGAAAAATAACGATACGGGACTCTTACGAGTTCTCGTCATCGAATAATCAATACACGAACTGCCCACACACTTGTAAATATAGACGCGCAAGATCGTTACACGAACCGCTTACCATTATAGTAAAGTACTATGCAAACACACATAACATATACGCAATAAGGGAACTTTAAGTTGGAGATTTTACCCTACCACACCCGTCTGTCTCATTCTGAAAACTATTCAAAATAATTGCTATTTTTCATTCTCATTCAAATATAAATAATAGTAAATAATATATAATTTTTGACTGAACTGAACCCAAGTGCCCGGCCTGCGGCCGGGCACCCCTCATATACATGTTCTAACCTAACCTAACCTAAATCTAGTTTTGATTCCTTTAGACTTTAGATTCAAGATTTAATATGAATATATGCATTAATAAAAACTCATTACTATTTTAATACTAGTTATGCTGCTGTTGATGCACTGATGAAAGCCAGATAGCTAGATCAGTGTTTAGTTAGTCGTAGTTGCCGGTGGGCTTAGGTCTAAAGGAATCCAAACTAGTTTTAAAAGGTTTGGATAGGTTAGGTTAGGTTAGAACATGAATAAGACGGGTGCCCGGCCACAGGCCGGTACCATAGGTTCAGTTCCGTTGTTTAAAAAAAAAATAACAAAAAACAAAACGTACCAATACAAAGTACTCTTATTCATATTAGAAGATATTGTAAAATAACAATTAATTTAATTTTTTTTTTTTTTTTTTCACATACACATTAGGCCCGTCGCGCCGCGCCACTACTATATGGGGCGAAGGTGCGAAGTCGACGGCGACGACAAAGTACCGAGTCTAAGGAGTCTGATGGCGGCGCCACACAGTGGCGTTATGTCTCTATAAAAGTGGTGGTCTTTTATTATGTTATTTATTAATGGTACCTATCAGTATTGTACCCCGCACGGGGGGGAGGTACGGGTAGGTAGTGACGAAAAATAACGATACGGGACTCTTACGAGGTCTCGTAATCGGAATGAGTTTCTGCGACTACCATTGTTTGTCGCGGGTAACGGGGAATCAGGGTTCGATTCCGGTGAGGGAGCCTGAGAAACTGCTACCGCTTCCAAGGAAGGCAGCAGGCGCGCAAATTACCCACTCCCTGCACGGGGGGGAGGTACGGGTAGGTAGTGACGAAAAATAACGATACGGGACTCTTACGAGGTCTCGTAATCGGAATGAGTTTCTGCGACTACCATTGTTTGTCGCGGGTAACGGGGAATCAGGGTTCGATTCCGGTGAGGGAGCCTGAGAAACTGCTACCGCTTCCAAGGAAGGCAGCAGGCGCGCAAATTACCCACTCCCTGCACGGGGGGGGAGGTACGGGTAGGTAGTGACGAAAAATAACGATACGGGACTCTTACGAGTTCTCGTCATCGAATAATCAATACACGAACTGCCCACACACTTGTAAATATAGACGCGCAAGATCGTTACACGAACCGCTTACCATTATAGTAAAGTACTATGCAAACACACATAACATATACGCAATAAGGGAACTTTAAATTGGAGATTTTACCCTACCACACCCGTCTGTCTCATTCTGAAAACTATTCAAAATAATTGCTATTTTTCATTCTCATTCAAATATAAATAATAGTAAATAATATATAATTTTTGACTGAACTGAACCCAAGTGCCCGGCCTGCGGCCGGGCACCCCTCATATACATGTTCTAACCTAACCTAACCTAAATCTAGTTTTGATTCCTTTAGACTTTAGATTCAAGATTTAATATGAATATATGCATTAATAAAAACTCATTACTATTTTAATACTAGTTATGCTGCTGTTGATGCACTGATGAAAGCCAGATAGCTAGATCAGTGTTTAGTTAGTCGTAGTTGCCGGTGGGCTTAGGTCTAAAGGAATCCAAACTAGTTTTAAAAGGTTTGGATAGGTTAGGTTAGGTTAGAACATGAATAAGACGGGTGCCCGGCCACAGGCCGGTACCATAGGTTCAGTTCCGTTGTTTAAAAAAAAAATAACAAAAAACAAAACGTACCAATACAAAGTACTCTTATTCATATTAGAAGATATTGTAAAATAACAATTAATTTAATTTTTTTTTTTTTTTTTTCACTTACACATTAGGCCCGTCGCGCCGCGCCACTACTATATGGGGCGAAGGTGCGAAGTCGACGGCGACGACAAAGTACCGAGTCTAAGGAGTCTGATGGCGGCGCCACACAGTGGCGTTATGTCTCTATAAAAGTGGTGGTCTTTTATTATGTTATTTATTAATGGTACCTATCAGTATTGTACCCCGCACGGGGGGGAGGTACGGGTAGGTAGTGACGAAAAATAACGATACGGGACTCTTACGAGGTCTCGTAATCGGAATGAGTTTCTGCGACTACCATTGTTTGTCGCTGGTAACGGGGAATCAGGGTTCGATTCCGGTGAGGGAGCCTGAGAAACTGCTACCGCTTCCAAGGAAGGCAGCAGGCGCGCAAATTACCCACTCCCTGCACGGGGGGGAGGTACGGGTAGGTAGTGACGAAAAATAACGATACGGGACTCTTACGAGGTCTCGTAATCGGAATGAGTTTCTGCGACTACCATTGTTTGTCGCGGGTAACGGGGAATCAGGGTTCGATTCCGGTGAGGGAGCCTGAGAAACTGCTACCGCTTCCAAGGAAGGCAGCAGGCGCGCAAATTACCCACTCCCTGCACGGGGGGGGAGGTACGGGTAGGTAGTGACGAAAAATAACGATACGGGACTCTTACGAGTTCTCGTCATCGAATAATCAATACACGAACTGCCCACACACTTGTAAATATAGACGCGCAAGATCGTTACACGAACCGCTTACCATTATAGTAAAGTACTATGCAAACACACATAACATATACGCAATAAGGGAACTTTAAATTGGAGATTTTACCCTACCACACCCGTCTGTCTCATTCTGAAAACTATTCAAAATAATTGCTATTTTTCATTCTCATTCAAATATAAATAATAGTAAATAATATATAATTTTTGACTGAACTGAACCCAAGTGCCCGGCCTGCGGCCGGGCACCCCTCATATACATGTTCTAACCTAACCTAACCTAAATCTAGTTTTGATTCCTTTAGACTTTAGATTCAAGATTTAATATGAATATATGCATTAATAAAAACTCATTACTATTTTAATACTAGTTATGCTGCTGTTGATGCACTGATGAAAGCCAGATAGCTAGATCAGTGTTTAGTTAGTCGTAGTTGCCGGTGGGCTTAGGTCTAAAGGAATCCAAACTAGTTTTAAAAGGTTTGGATAGGTTAGGTTAGGTTAGAACATGAATAAGACGGGTGCCCGGCCACAGGCCGGTACCATAGGTTCAGTTCCGTTGTTTAAAAAAAAAATAACAAAAAACAAAACGTACCAATACAAAGTACTCTTATTCATATTAGAAGATATTGTAAAATAACAATTAATTTAATTTTTTTTTTTTTTTTTTCACTTACACATTAGGCCCGTCGCGCCGCGCCACTACTATATGGGGCGAAGGTGCGAAGTCGACGGCGACGACAAAGTACCGAGTCTAAGGAGTCTGATGGCGGCGCCACACAGTGGCGTTATGTCTCTATAAAAGTGGTGGTCTTTTATTATGTTATTTATTAATGGTACCTATCAGTATTGTACCCCGCACGGGGGGGAGGTACGGGTAGGTAGTGACGAAAAATAACGATACGGGACTCTTACGAGGTCTCGTAATCGGAATGAGTTTCTGCGACTACCATTGTTTGTCGCGGGTAACGGGGAATCAGGGTTCGATTCCGGTGAGGGAGCCTGAGAAACTGCTACCGCTTCCAAGGAAGGCAGCAGGCGCGCAAATTACCCACTCCCTGAACGGGGGGGAGGTACGGGTAGGTAGTGACGAAAAATAACGATACGGGACTCTTACGAGGTCTCGTAATCGGAATGAGTTTCTGCGACTACCATTGTTTGTCGCGGGTAACGGGGAATCAGGGTTCGATTCCGGTGAGGGAGCCTGAGAAACTGCTACCGCTTCCAAGGAAGGCAGCAGGCGCGCAAATTACCCACTCCCTGCACGGGGGGGGAGGTACGGGTAGGTAGTGACGAAAAATAACGATACGGGACTCTTACGAGTTCTCGTCATCGAATAATCAATACACGAACTGCCCACACACTTGTAAATATAGACGCGCAAGATCGTTACACGAACCGCTTACCATTATAGTAAAGTACTATGCAAACACACATAACATATACGCAATAAGGGAACTTTAAATTGGAGATTTTACCCTACCACACCCGTCTGTCTCATTCTGAAAACTATTCAAAATAATTGCTATTTTTCATTCTCATTCAAATATAAATAATAGTAAATAATATATAATTTTTGACTGAACTGAACCCAAGTGCCCGGCCTGCGGCCGGGCACCCCTCATATACATGTTCTAACCTAACCTAACCTAAATCTAGTTTTGATTCCTTTAGACTTTAGATTCAAGATTTAATATGAATATATGCATTAATAAAAACTCATTACTATTTTAATACTAGTTATGCTGCTGTTGATGCACTGATGAAAGCCAGATAGCTAGATCAGTGTTTAGTTAGTCGTAGTTGCCGGTGGGCTTAGGTCTAAAGGAATCCAAACTAGTTTTAAAAGGTTTGGATAGGTTAGGTTAGGTTAGAACATGAATAAGACGGGTGCCCGGCCACAGGCCGGTACCATAGGTTCAGTTCCGTTGTTTAAAAAAAAAATAACAAAAAACAAAACGTACCAATACAAAGTACTCTTATTCATATTAGAAGATATTGTAAAATAACAATTAATTTAATTTTTTTTTTTTTTTTTTCACTTACACATTAGGCCCGTCGCGCCGCGCCACTACTATATGGGGCGAAGGTGCGAAGTCGACGGCGACGACAAAGTACCGAGTCTAAGGAGTCTGATGGCGGCGCCACACAGTGGCGTTATGTCTCTATAAAAGTGGTGGTCTTTTATTATGTTATTTATTAATGGTACCTATCAGTATTGTACCCCGCACGGGGGGGAGGTACGGGTAGGTAGTGACGAAAAATAACGATACGGGACTCTTACGAGGTCTCGTAATCGGAATGAGTTTCTGCGACTACCATTGTTTGTCGCGGGTAACGGGGAATCAGGGTTCGATTCCGGTGAGGGAGCCTGAGAAACTGCTACCGCTTCCAAGGAAGGCAGCAGGCGCGCAAATTACCCACTCCTTGCACGGGGGGGAGGTACGGGTAGGTAGTGACGAAAAATAACGATACGGGACTCTTACGAGTTCTCGTCATCGAATAATCAAAACACGAACTGCCCACACACTTGTAAATATAGACGCGCAAGATCGTTACACGAACCGCTTACCATTATAGTAAAGTACTATGCAAACACACATAACATATACGCAATAAGGGAACTTTAAATTGGAGATTTTACCCTACCACACCCGTCTGTCTCATTCTGAAAACTATTCAAAATAATTGCTATTTTTCATTCTCATTCAAATATAAATAATAGTAAATAATATATAATTTTTGACTGAACTGAACCCAAGTGCCCGGCCTGCGGCCGGGCACCCCTCATATACATGTTCTAACCTAACCTAACCTAAATCTAGTTTTGATTCCTTTAGACTTTAGATTCAAGATTTAATATGAATATATGCATTAATAAAAACTCATTACTATTTTAATACTAGTTATGCTGCTGTTGATGCACTGATGAAAGCCAGATAGCTAGATCAGTGTTTAGTTAGTCGTAGTTGCCGGTGGGCTTAGGTCTAAAGGAATCCAAACTAGTTTTAAAAGGTTTGGATAGGTTAGGTTAGGTTAGAACATGAATAAGACGGGTGCCCGGCCACAGGCCGGTACCATAGGTTCAGTTCCGTTGTTTAAAAAAAAAATAACAAAAAACAAAACGTACCAATACAAAGTACTCTTATTCATATTAGAAGATATTGTAAAATAACAATTAATTTAATTTTTTTTTTTTTTTTTTCACTTACACATTAGGCCCGTCGCGCCGCGCCACTACTATATGGGGCGAAGGTGCGAAGTCGACGGCGACGACAAAGTACCGAGTCTAAGGAGTCTGATGGCGGCGCCACACAGTGGCGTTATGTCTCTATAAAAGTGGTGGTCTTTTATTATGTTATTTATTAATGGTACCTATCAGTATTGTACCCCGCACGGGGGGGAGGTACGGGTAGGTAGTGACGAAAAATAACGATACGGGACTCTTACGAGGTCTCGTAATCGGAATGAGTTTCTGCGACTACCATTGTTTGTCGCGGGTAACGGGGAATCAGGGTTCGATTCCGGTGAGGGAGCCTGAGAAACTGCTACCGCTTCCAAGGAAGGCAGCAGGCGCGCAAATTACCCACTCCTTGCACGGGGGGGAGGTACGGGTAGGTAGTGACGAAAAATAACGATACGGGACTCTTACGAGTTCTCGTCATCGAATAATCAAAACACGAACTGCCCACACACTTGTAAATATAGACGCGCAAGATCGTTACACGAACCGCTTACCATTATAGTAAAGTACTATGCAAACACACATAACATATACGCAATAAGGGAACTTTAAATTGGAGATTTTACCCTACCACACCCGTCTGTCTCATTCTGAAAACTATTCAAAATAATTGCTATTTTTCATTCTCATTCAAATATAAATAATAGTAAATAATATATAATTTTTGACTGAACTGAACCCAAGTGCCCGGCCTGCGGCCGGGCACCCCTCATATACATGTTCTAACCTAACCTAACCTAAATCTAGTTTTGATTCCTTTAGACTTTAGATTCAAGATTTAATATGAATATATGCATTAATAAAAACTCATTACTATTTTAATACTAGTTATGCTGCTGTTGATGCACTGATGAAAGCCAGATAGCTAGATCAGTGTTTAGTTAGTCGTAGTTGCCGGTGGGCTTAGGTCTAAAGGAATCCAAACTAGTTTTAAAAGGTTTGGATAGGTTAGGTTAGGTTAGAACATGAATAAGACGGGTGCCCGGCCACAGGCCGGTACCATAGGTTCAGTTCCGTTGTTTAAAAAAAAAATAACAAAAAACAAAACGTACCAATACAAAGTACTCTTATTCATATTAGAAGATATTGTAAAATAACAATTAATTTAATTTTTTTTTTTTTTTTTTCACTTACACATTAGGCCCGTCGCGCCGCGCCACTACTATATGGGGCGAAGGTGCGAAGTCGACGGCGACGACAAAGTACCGAGTCTAAGGAGTCTGATGGCGGCGCCACACAGTGGCGTTATGTCTCTATAAAAGTGGTGGTCTTTTATTATGTTATTTATTAATGGTACCTATCAGTATTGTACCCCGCACGGGGGGGAGGTACGGGTAGGTAGTGACGAAAAATAACGATACGGGACTCTTACGAGGTCTCGTAATCGGAATGAGTTTCTGCGACTACCATTGTTTGTCGCGGGTAACGGGGAATCAGGGTTCGATTCCGGTGAGGGAGCCTGAGAAACTGCTACCGCTTCCAAGGAAGGCAGCAGGCGCGCAAATTACCCACTCCCTGCACGGGGGGGAGGTACGGGTAGGTAGTGACGAAAAATAACGATACGGGACTCTTACGAGTTCTCGTCATCGAATAATCAATACACGAACTGCCCACACACTTGTAAATATAGACGCGCAAGATCGTTACACGAACCGCTTACCATTATAGTAAAGTACTATGCAAACACACATAACATATACGCAATAAGGGAACTTTAAATTGGAGATTTTACCCTACCACACCCGTCTGTCTCATTCTGAAAACTATTCAAAATAATTGCTATTTTTCATTCTCATTCAAATATAAATAATAGTAAATAATATATAATTTTTGACTGAACTGAACCCAAGTGCCCGGCCTGCGGCCGGGCACCCCTCATATACATGTTCTAACCTAACCTAACCTAAATCTAGTTTTGATTCCTTTAGACTTTAGATTCAAGATTTAATATGAATATATGCATTAATAAAAACTCATTACTATTTTAATACTAGTTATGCTGCTGTTGATGCACTGATGAAAGCCAGATAGCTAGATCAGTGTTTAGTTAGTCGTAGTTGCCGGTGGGCTTAGGTCTAAAGGAATCCAAACTAGTTTTAAAAGGTTTGGATAGGTTAGGTTAGGTTAGAACATGAATAAGACGGGTGCCCGGCCACAGGCCGGTACCATAGGTTCAGTTCCGTTGTTTAAAAAAAAAATAACAAAAAACAAAACGTACCAATACAAAGTACTCTTATTCATATTAGAAGATATTGTAAAATAACAATTAATTTAATTTTTTTTTTTTTTTTTTCACTTACACATTAGGCCCGTCGCGCCGCGCCACTACTATATGGGGCGAAGGTGCGAAGTCGACGGCGACGACAAAGTACCGAGTCTAAGGAGTCTGATGGCGGCGCCACACAGTGGCGTTATGTCTCTATAAAAGTGGTGGTCTTTTATTATGTTATTTATTAATGGTACCTATCAGTATTGTACCCCGCACGGGGGGGAGGTACGGGTAGGTAGTGACGAAAAATAACGATACGGGACTCTTACGAGGTCTCGTAATCGGAATGAGTTTCTGCGACTACCATTGTTTGTCGCGGGTAACGGGGAATCAGGGTTCGATTCCGGTGAGGGAGCCTGAGAAACTGCTACCGCTTCCAAGGAAGGCAGCAGGCGCGCAAATTACCCACTCCCTGCACAGGGGGGAGGTACGGGTAGGTAGTGACGAAAAATAACGATACGGGACTCTTACGAGTTCTCGTCATCGAATAATCAATACACGAACTGCCCACACACTTGTAAATATAGACGCGCAAGATCGTTACACGAACCGCTTACCATTATAGTAAAGTACTATGCAAACACACATAACATATACGCAATAAGGGAACTTTAAATTGGAGATTTTACCCTACCACACCCGTCTGTCTCATTCTGAAAACTATTCAAAATAATTGCTATTTTTCATTCTCATTCAAATATAAATAATAGTAAATAATATATAATTTTTGACTGAACTGAACCCAAGTGCCCGGCCTGCGGCCGGGCACCCCTCATATACATGTTCTAACCTAACCTAACCTAAATCTAGTTTTGATTCCTTTAGACTTTAGATTCAAGATTTAATATGAATATATGCATTAATAAAAACTCATTACTATTTTAATACTAGTTATGCTGCTGTTGATGCACTGATGAAAGCCAGATAGCTAGATCAGTGTTTAGTTAGTCGTAGTTGCCGGTGGGCTTAGGTCTAAAGGAATCCAAACTAGTTTTAAAAGGTTTGGATAGGTTAGGTTAGGTTAGAACATGAATAAGACGGGTGCCCGGCCACAGGCCGGTACCATAGGTTCAGTTCCGTTGTTTAAAAAAAAAATAACAAAAAACAAAACGTACCAATACAAAGTACTCTTATTCATATTAGAAGATATTGTAAAATAACAATTAATTTAATTTTTTTTTTTTTTTTTTCACTTACACATTAGGCCCGTCGCGCCGCGCCACTACTATATGGGGCGAAGGTGCGAAGTCGACGGCGACGACAAAGTACCGAGTCTAAGGAGTCTGATGGCGGCGCCACACAGTGGCGTTATGTCTCTATAAAAGTGGTGGTCTTTTATTATGTTATTTATTAATGGTACCTATCAGTATTGTACCCCGCACGGGGGGGAGGTACGGGTAGGTAGTGACGAAAAATAACGATACGGGACTCTTACGAGGTCTCGTAATCGGAATGAGTTTCTGCGACTACCATTGTTTGTCGCGGGTAACGGGGAATCAGGGTTCGATTCCGGTGAGGGAGCCTGAGAAACTGCTACCGCTTCCAAGGAAGGCAGCAGGCGCGCAAATTACCCACTCCCTGCACGGGGGGGAGGTACGGGTAGGTAGTGACGAAAAATAACGATACGGGACTCTTACGAGTTCTCGTCATCGAATAATCAATACACGAACTGCCCACACACTTGTAAATATAGACGCGCAAGATCGTTACACGAACCGCTTACCATTATAGTAAAGTACTATGCAAACACACATAACATATACGCAATAAGGGAACTTTAAATTGGAGATTTTACCCTACCACACCCGTCTGTCTCATTCTGAAAACTATTCAAAATAATTGCTATTTTTCATTCTCATTCAAATATAAATAATAGTAAATAATATATAATTTTTGACTGAACTGAACCCAAGTGCCCGGCCTGCGGCCGGGCACCCCTCATATACATGTTCTAACCTAACCTAACCTAAATCTAGTTTTGATTCCTTTAGACTTTAGATTCAAGATTTAATATGAATATATGCATTAATAAAAACTCATTACTATTTTAATACTAGTTATGCTGCTGTTGATGCACTGATGAAAGCCAGATAGCTAGATCAGTGTTTAGTTAGTCGTAGTTGCCGGTGGGCTTAGGTCTAAAGGAATCCAAACTAGTTTTAAAAGGTTTGGATAGGTTAGGTTAGGTTAGAACATGAATAAGACGGGTGCCCGGCCACAGGCCGGTACCATAGGTTCAGTTCCGTTGTTTAAAAAAAAAATAACAAAAAACAAAACGTACCAATACAAAGTACTCTTATTCATATTAGAAGATATTGTAAAATAACAATTAATTTAATTTTTTTTTTTTTTTTTTCACTTACACCTTAGGCCCGTCGCGCCGCGCCACTACTATATGGGGCGAAGGTGCGAAGTCGACGGCGACGACAAAGTACCGAGTCTAAGGAGTCTGATGGCGGCGCCACACAGTGGCGTTATGTCTCTATAAAAGTGGTGGTCTTTTATTATGTTATTTATTAATGGTACCTATCAGTATTGTACCCCGCACGGGGGGGAGGTACGGGTAGGTAGTGACGAAAAATAACGATACGGGACTCTTACGAGGTCTCATAATCGGAATGACTTTCTGCGACTACCATTGTTTGTCGCGGGTAACGGGGAATCAGGGTTCGATTCCGGTGAGGGAGCCTGAGAAACTGCTACCGCTTCCAAGGAAGGCAGCAGGCGCGCAAATTACCCACTCCCTGCACGGGGGGGGAGGTACGGGTAGGTAGTGACGAAAAATAACGATACGGGACTCTTACGAGTTCTCGTCATCGAATAATCAATACACGAACTGCCCACACACTTGTAAATATAGACGCGCAAGATCGTTACACGAACCGCTTACCATTATAGTAAAGTACTATGCAAACACACATAACATATACGCAATAAGGGAACTTTAAATTGGAGATTTTACCCTACCACACCCGTCTGTCTCATTCTGAAAACTATTCAAAATAATTGCTATTTTTCATTCTTATTCAAATATAAATAATAGTAAACAATATATAATTTTTGACTGAACTGAACCCAAGTGCCCGGCCTGCGGCCGGGCACCCCTCATATACATGTTCTAACCTAACCTAACCTAAATCTAGTTTAATCTAGTCTAGATTACATCTAACGTAAAACTTATGATGAAATTGCGAGATGATGCGCATATTCGGTGGCGGTATGATAAATCAGACGTTAATAAAACATCTTATAAACAATACAAGCATTTGGCTGTGGAGGCTATACATAATGAGAAATGTTCTTTTTTTAAACAAAACATTAACAGTAAGCTTAAATATCCAAAGGTCCTATGGCAAAATTTAAAAAGGACAGTCTTGCCTAATAATCCGAACCAATTGCCGGCACATTTCACTAATGCAGATGCTATTAATGCACATTTTCTTAATGTCCCAGGATCGAATCACGTCTCTTTCTCTCAATTAACTTTTTATGAGTTCAATAAACTATATGAGGACACTTTTTCTCTTAACACAGTCTCTGATACCGTAATCTTTGAAATACTTAAGCGGTTACATTCTAATGCTGAGGGTATAGATAAAATAACATTAGATATGATTTTTATGTCACTTCCTCAAAGTTTAGATAGCATTCGATCCATTGTTAACGCGTCTATAACTACTTCTGTTTTTCCGAATGACTGGAAAGTTGCACTAATTCGTCCACTCCCGAAAATTTCTAACCCTCTCACGCCAAAGGATCTTCGTCCTATAAGTATTTTGCCTTGCTTATCGAAGGTATTAGAAAAAGTTGTGTGTTCTCAGGTGTCGGCTTATATTGAGAAGCAAAAAATTTTGCCGGATTATCAATCAGGTTTTAGGGCTGGTCGTGGTACTGTTACGGCACTGTTGGATGTGACTGACAACATTCTTAGAGCACAGGATTTGGGTATGTGCACACTGTTGGTGCTTCTTGACTTCTCTCGGGCATTTGACAGTATCAATACAGCACTTTTATTATCAAAGTTATCGCATTATGGCTTTACTGTTGATACTGTCAAGTGGTTTGAGAGTTATCTTAGCAAAAGAGCACAAATTGTGGAAATTGTACTCGAGGATGGTAAGGTGCATCGTTCGGCGCCGGTGCCAGTCAATAGAGGCGTGCCACAGGGCTCAGTCCTTGGTCCTCTTCTTTTTATATTGTATTCTGCTGATGTTGCTAAGCAGATCTTACACTGTAAATATCATATGTATGCAGATGATTTGCAACTCTACTACCATTTCAAGGCAGAAAACCTCGATGACGCTGTTCGTTTTGTTAATGCAGACTTGGGCCGAATAGGGGCTTGGGCAGACCGTAATTCTCTTGTACTTAATCCGTCAAAGTCGAAGTATATACTATTCGGTTCTGCAAAGCAACTATATAAGCTTCGTTCCGGTGTTAGTATAGATATTGAGGGCTGCGCCATAGAGAGAGTCTGCAAAGCTCGAAATTTGGGATTGCTCATGGATGCAGATTTGAGGTTCGAGGAACACTTAGCAGAAGTAGTTCGCAATTGTTTCTACAGACTAAAGATACTCTACAAGGTCCGTCAGTATCTTTCAGTAGAAGTGCGCTTACAGCTAGTAGAGGCTTTGGTGCTGTCTAAACTAAACTACGCGGATGTTGTGTTCGGTCCTCGATTGCTGTGCCGTACGAAGCGTCTCATCCAGAGAGTGCAGAATGCATGTGCGAGGTTTTGTTTCGACATACCTCCTAGAACCCATGTAACTCCTTTCTTAAACAATCATCACTTGTTAAAAATGGGTTCTAGAAGGAAGTTGCATCTTGCAGGTCTTCTCTATGGCGTAATAAAGCAAGGTAAGCCTTTGTATTTAATAAATAAACTGAATTGGGTTAGTGACGATGAAAGGAAGCTTCGAAGCAGTCGGAACCAGCTTCGCATCCCACTTCATCGTACTGCTGCGTTTAGGGGCTCGTTCACGTACTCCGCCACGAAGTGTTGGAATAATATTCCTCCGCCAATCAAGAACTTTAAAAGTAAGTTTGGATTTAAGAACCAAATTAAACAATATTTATTGGCCAAACAGGTGGAATTCCAAGAACATGTGGCGGAGTCATCTTTTCTCTAGAGACAGTCTGTATACTTTACTATACTTTACTTTACCACTTAATAATTTTATCACTATTATATTATACTGTGTATCTTAATAAATTTATGATATATGTACGTTTTTATTTTCAAGTTTATATAAATATATGTTACTTTAGTTTATTATTATTATTGTTGTGGATTTATTTAGTTAGTTTTTTTTTTTTTTAAACTAAGCTTAAAATGTGGTCAGTAGATGGCTACGTATTTCCGTGGTGTTACCTGGTACAAGGTGCCAACTGAAAATCAGCGCTGTATGCTCCCACTGGCGCATGCAGCACAATGCTGAGCTGGCACCTTTTTTCTAGGTTGTGCCACACATAACATATGTGGTGTTGTGAATATTGTAATGTGTGGCGCAATGTAAAAAATAAATGTTTCTTTCTTTCTTTCTTTCTTTCTTTCTTTCTTTCTTTCTTTTGATTCCTTTAGACTTTAGATTCAAGATTTAATATGAATATATGCATTAATAAAAACTCATTACTATTTTAATACTAGTTATGCTGCTGTTGATGCACTGATGAAAGCCAGATAGCTAGATCAGTGTTTAGTTAGTCGTAGTTGCCGGTGGGCTTAGGTCTAAAGGAATCCAAACTAGTTTTAAAAGGTTTGGATAGGTTAGGTTAGGTTAGAACATGAATAAGACGGGTGCCCGGCCACAGGCCGGTACCATAGGTTCAGTTCCGTTGTTTAAAAAAAAAATAACAAAAAACAAAACGTGCCAATACAAAGTACTCTTATTCATATTAGAAGATATTGTAAAATAACCATTAATTTAATTTTTTTTTTTTTTTTTTCACTTACACATTAGGCCCGTCGCGCCGCGCCACTACTATATGGGGCGAAGGTGCGAAGTCGACGGCGACGACAAAGTACCGAGTCTAAGGAGTCTGATGGCGGCGCCACACAGTGGCGTTATGTCTCTATAAAAGTGGTGGTCTTTTATTATGTTATTTATTAATGGTACCTATCAGTATTGTACCCCGCACGGGGGGGAGGTACGGGTAGGTAGTGACGAAAAATAACGATACGGGACTCTTACGAGGTCTCGTAATCGGAATGAGTTTCTGCGACTACCATTGTTTGTCGCGGGTAACGGGGAATCAGGGTTCGATTCCGGTGAGGGAGCCTGAGAAACTGCTACCGCTTCCAAGGAAGGCAGCAGGCGCGCAAATTACCCACTCCCTGCACGGGGGGGAGGTACGGGTAGGTAGTGACGAAAAATAACGATACGGGACTCTTACGAGGTCTCGTAATCGGAATGAGTTTCTGCGACTACCATTGTTTGTCGCGGGTAACGGGGAATCAGGGTTCGATTCCGGTGAGGGAGCCTGAGAAACTGCTACCGCTTCCAAGGAAGGCAGCAGGCGCGCAAATTACCCACTCCCTGCACGGGGGGGAGGTACGGGTAGGTAGTGACGAAAAATAACGATACGGGACTCTTACGAGTTCTCGTCATCGAATAATCAATACACGAACTGCCCACACACTTGTAAATATAGACGCGCAAGATCGTTACACGAACCGCTTACCATTATAGTAAAGTACTATGCAAACACACATAACATATACGCAATAAGGGAACTTTAAATTGGAGATTTTACCCTACCACACCCGTCTGTCTCATTCTGAAAACTATTCAAAATAATTGCTATTTTTCATTCTCATTCAAATATAAATAATAGTAAATAATATATAATTTTTGACTGAACTGAACCCAGGTGCCCGGCCGCGGGCCGGGCACCCCTCATATACATGTTCTAACCTAACCTAACCTAAATCTAGTTTTGATTCCTTTAGACTTTAGATTCAAGATTTAATGTGAATATATGCATTAATAAAAACTCATTACTATTTTAATACTAGTTATGCTGCTGTTGATGCACTGATGAAAGCCAGATAGCTAGATCAGTGTTTAGTTAGTCGTAGTTGCCGGTGGGCTTAGGTCTAAAGGAATCCAAACTAGTTTTAAAAGGTTTGGATAGGTTAGGTTAGGTAAGAACATGAATAAGACGGGTGCCCGGCCACAGGCCGGTACCATAGGTTCAGTTCCGTTGTTTAAAAAAAAAATAACAAAAAACAAAACGTACCAATACAAAGTACTCTTATTCATATTAGAAGATATTGTAAAATAACAATTAATTTAATTTTTTTTTTTTTTTTTTCACATACACATTAGGCCCGTCGCGCCGCGCCACTACTATATGGGGCGAAGGTGCGAAGTCGACGGCGACGACAAAGTACCGAGTCTAAGGAGTCTGATGGCGGCGCCACACAGTGGCGTTATGTCTCTATAAAAGTGGTGGTCTTTTATTATGTTATTTATTAATGGTACCTATCAGTATTGTACCCCGCACGGGGGGGAGGTACGGGTAGGTAGTGACGAAAAATAACGATACGGGACTCTTACGAGGTCTCGTAATCGGAATGAGTTTCTGCGACTACCATTGTTTGTCGCGGGTAACGGGGAATCAGGGTTCGATTCCGGTGAGGGAGCCTGAGAAACTGCTACCGCTTCCAAGGAAGGCAGCAGGCGCGCAAATTACCCACTCCCTGCACGGGGGGGAGGTACGGGTAGGTAGTGACGAAAAATAACGATACGGGACTCTTACGAGTTCTCGTCATCGAATAATCAATACACGAACTGCCCACACACTTGTAAATATAGACGCGCAAGATCGTTACACGAACCGCTTACCATTATAGTAAAGTACTATGCAAACACACATAACATATACGCAATAAGGGAACTTTAAATTGGAGATTTTACCCTACCACACCCGTCTGTCTCATTCTGAAAACTATTCAAAATAATTGCTATTTTTCATTCTCATTCAAATATAAATAATAGTAAATAATATATAATTTTTGACTGAACTGAACCCAAGTGCCCGGCCTGCGGCCGGGCACCCCTCATATACATGTTCTAACCTAACCTAACCTAAATCTAGTTTTGATTCCTTTAGACTTTAGATTCAAGATTTAATATGAATATATGCATTAATAAAAACTCATTACTATTTTAATACTAGTTATGCTGCTGTTGATGCACTGATGAAAGCCAGATAGCTAGATCAGTGTTTAGTTAGTCGTAGTTGCCGGTGGGCTTAGGTCTAAAGGAATCCAAACTAGTTTTAAAAGGTTTGGATAGGTTAGGTTAGGTTAGAACATGAATAAGACGGGTGCCCGGCCACAGGCCGGTACCATAGGTTCAGTTCCGTTGTTTACAAAAAAAATAACAAAAAACAAAACGTACCAATACAAAGTACTCTTATTCATATTAGAAGATATTGTAAAATAACAATTAATTTAATTTTTTTTTTTTTTTTTTCACTTACACATTAGGCCCGTAGCGCCGCGCCACTACTATATGGGGCGAAGGTGCGAAGTCGACGGCGACGACAAAGTACCGAGTCTAAGGAGTCTGATGGCGGCGCCACACAGTGGCGTTATGTCTCTATAAAAGTGGTGGTCTTTTATTATGTTATTTATTAATGGTACCTATCAGTATTGTACCCCGCACGGGGGGGAGGTACGGGTAGGTAGTGACGAAAAATAACGATACGGGACTCTTACGAGTTCTTGTCATCGAATAATCAAAACACGAACTGCCCACACACTTGTAAATATAGACGCGCAAGATCGTTACACGAACCGCTTACCATTATAGTAAAGTACTATGCAAACACACATAACATATACGCAATAAGGGAACTTTAAATTGGAGATTTTACCCTACCACACCCGTCTGTCTCATTCTGAAAACTATTCAAAATAATTGCTATTTTTCATTCTCATTCAAATATAAATTATAGTAAATAATATATAATTTTTGACTGAACTGAACCCAAGTGCCCGGCCTGCGGCCGGGCACCCCTCATATACATGTTCTAACCTAACCTAACCTAAATCTAGTTTTGATTCCTTTAGACTTTAGATTCAAGATTTAATATGAATATATGCATTAATAAAAACTCATTACTATTTTAATACTAGTTATGCTGCTGTTGATGCACTGATGAAAGCCAGATAGCTAGATCAGTGTTTAGTTAGTCGTAGTTGCCGGTGGGCTTAGGTCTAAAGGAATCCAAACTAGTTTTAAAAGGTTTGGATAGGTTAGGTTAGGTTAGAACATGAATAAGACGGGTGCCCGGCCACAGGCCGGTACCATAGGTTCAGTTCCGTTGTTTAAAAAAAAAATAACAAAAAACAAAACGTACCAATACAAAGTACTCTTATTCATATTAGAAGATATTGTAAAATAACAATTAATTTAATTTTTTTTTTTTTCTTTTCACTTACACATTAGGCCCGTCGCGCCGCGCCACTCCTATATGGGGCGAAGGTGCGAAGTCGACGGCGACGACAAAGTACCGAGTCTAAGGAGTCTGATGGCGGCGCCACACAGTGGCGTTATGTCTCTATAAAAGTGGTGGTCTTTTATTATGTTATTTATTAATGGTACCTATCAGTATTGTACCCCGCACGGGGGGGAGGTACGGGTAGGTAGTGACGAAAAATAACGATACGGGACTCTTACGAGGTCTCGTAATCGGAATGAGTTTCTGCGACTACCATTGTTTGTCGCGGGTAACGGGGAATCAGGGTTCGATTCCGGTGAGGGAGCCTGAGAAACTGCTACCGCTTCCAAGGAAGGCAGCAGGCGCGCAAATTACCCACTCCCTGAACGGGGGGGAGGTACGGGTAGGTAGTGACGAAAAATAACGATACGGGACTCTTACGAGTTCTCGTCATCGAATAATCAATACACGAACTGCCCACACACTTGTAAATATAGACGCGCAAGATCGTTACACGAACCGCTTACCATTATAGTAAAGTACTATGCAAACACACATAACATATACGCAATAAGGGAACTTTAAATTGGAGATTTTACCCTACCACACCCGTCTGTCTCATTCTGAAAACTATTCAAAATAATTGCTATTTTTCATTCTCATTCAAATATAAATAATAGTAAATAATATATAATTTTTGACTGAACTGAACCCAAGTGCCCGGCCTGCGGCCGGGCACCCCTCATATACATGTTCTAACCTAACCTAACCTAAATCTAGTTTTGATTCCTTTAGACTTTAGATTCAAGATTTAATATGAATATATGCATTAATAAAAACTCATTACTATTTTAATACTAGTTATGCTGCTGTTGATGCACTGATGAAAGCCAGATAGCTAGATCAGTGTTTAGTTAGTCGTAGTTGCCGGTGGGCTTAGGTCTAAAGGAATCCAAACTAGTTTTAAAAGGTTTGGATAGGTTAGGTTAGGTTAGAACATGAATAAGACGGGTGCCCGGCCACAGGCCGGTACCATAGGTTCAGTTCCGTTGTTTAAAAAAAAAATAACAAAAAACAAAACGTACCAATACAAAGTACTCTTATTCATATTAGAAGATATTGTAAAATAACAATTAATTTAATTTTTTTTTTTTTCTTTTCACTTACACATTAGGCCCGTCGCGCCGCGCCACTACTATATGGGGCGAAGGTGCGAAGTCGACGGCGACGACAAAGTACCGAGTCTAAGGAGTCTGATGGCGGCGCCACACAGTGGCGTTATGTCTCTATAAAAGTGGTGGTCTTTTATTATGTTATTTATTAATGGTACCTATCAGTATTGTACCCCGCACGGGGGGGAGGTACGGGTAGGTAGTGACGAAAAATAACGATACGGGACTCTTACAAGGTCTCGTAATCGGAATGAGTTTCTGCGACTACCATTGTTTGTCGCGGGTAACGGGGAATCAGGGTTCGATTCCGGTGAGGGAGCCTGAGAAACTGCTACCGCTTCCAAGGAAGGCAGCAGGCGCGCAAATTACCCACTCCCTGAACGGGGGGGAGGTACGGGTAGGTAGTGACGAAAAATAACGATACGGGACTCTTACGAGTTCTCGTCATCGAATAATCAATACACGAACTGCCCACACACTTGTAAATATAGACGCGCAAGATCGTTACACGAACCGCTTACCATTATAGTAAAGTACTATGCAAACACACATAACATATACGCAATAAGGGAACTTTAAATTGGAGATTTTACCCTACCACACCCGTCTGTCTCATTCTGAAAACTATTCAAAATAATTGCTATTTTTCATTCTCATTCAAATATAAATAATAGTAAATAATATATAATTTTTGACTGAACTGAACCCAAGTGCCCGGCCTGCGGCCGGGCACCCCTCATATACATGTTCTAACCTAACCTAACCTAAATCTAGTTTTGATTCCTTTAGACTTTAGATTCAAGATTTAATATGAATATATGCATTAATAAAAACTCATTACTATTTTAATACTAGTTATGCTGCTGTTGATGCACTGATGAAAGCCAGATAGCTAGATCAGTGTTTAGTTAGTCGTAGTTGCCGGTGGGCTTAGGTCTAAAGGAAGCCAAACTAGTTTTAAAAGGTTTGGATAGGTTAGGTTAGGTTAGAACATGAATAAGACGGGTGCCCGGCCACAGGCCGGTACCATAGGTTCAGTTCCGTTGTTTACAAAAAAAATAACAAAAAACAAAACGTACCAATACAAAGTACTCTTATTCATATTAGAAGATATTGTAAAATAACAATTAATTTAATTTTTTTTTTTTTTTTTCACTTACACATTAGGCCCGTCGCGCCGCGCCACTACTATATGGGGCGAAGGTGCGAAGTCGACGGCGACGACAAAGTACCGAGTCTAAGGAGTCTGATGGCGGCGCCACACAGTGGCGTTATGTCTCTATAAAAGTGGTGGTCTTTTATTATGTTATTTATTAATGGTACCTATCAGTATTGTACCCCGCACGGGGGGGAGGTACGGGTAGGTAGTGACGAAAAATAACGATACGGGACTCTTACGAGGTCTCGTAATCGGAATGAGTTTCTGCGACTACCATTGTTTGTCGCGGGTAACGGGGAATCAGGGTTCGATTCCGGTGAGGGAGCCTGAGAAACTGCTACCGCTTCCAAGGAAGGCAGCAGGCGCGCAAATTACCCACTCCCTGCACGGGGGGGGAGGTACGGGTAGGTAGTGACGAAAAATAACGATACGGGACTCTTACGAGTTCTCGTCATCGAATAATCAATACACGAACTGCCCACACACTTGTAAATATAGACGCGCAAGATCGTTACACGAACCGCTTACCATTATAGTAAAGTACTATGCAAACACACATAACATATACGCAATAAGGGAACTTTAAATTGGAGATTTTACCATACCACACCCGTCTGTCTCATTCTGAAAACTATTCAAAATAATTGCTATTTTTCATTCTTATTCAAATATAAATAATAGTAAATAATATATAATTTTTGACTGAACTGAACCCAAGTGCCCGGCCTGCGGCCGGGCACCCCTCATATACATGTTCTAACCTAACCTAACCTAAATCTAGTTTTGATTCCTTTAGACTTTAGATTCAAGATTTAATATGAATATATGCATTAATAAAAACTCATTACTATTTTAATACTAGTTATGCTGCTGTTGATGCACTGATGAAAGCCAGATAGCTAGATCAGTGTTTAGTTAGTCGTAGTTGCCGGTGGGCTTAGGTCTAAAGGAATCCAAACTAGTTTTAAAAGGTTTGGATAGGTTAGGTTAGGTTAGAACATGAATAAGACGGGTGCCCGGCCACAGGCCGGTACCATAGGTTCAGTTCCGTTGTTTAAAAAAAAAATAACAAAAAACAAAACGTGCCAATACAAAGTACTCTTATTCATATTAGAAGATATTGTAAAATAACAATTAATTTAATTTTTTTTTTTTTTTTTTCACTTACACATTAGGCCCGTCGCGCCGCGCCACTACTATATGGGGCGAAGGTGCGAAGTCGACGGCGACGACAAAGTACCGAGTCTAAGGAGTCTGATGGCGGCGCCACACAGTGGCGTTATGTCTCTATAAAAGTGGTGGTCTTTTATTATGTTATTTATTAATGGTACCTATCAGTATTGTACCCCGCACGGGGGGGAGGTACGGGTAGGTAGTGACGAAAAATAACGATACGGGACTCTTACGAGGTCTCGTAATCGGAATGAGTTTCTGCGACTACCATTGTTTGTCGCGGGTAACGGGGAATCAGGGTTCGATTCCGGTGAGGGAGCCTGAGAAACTGCTACCGCTTCCAAGGAAGGCAGCAGGCGCGCAAATTACCCACTCCCTGCACGGGGGGGAGGTACGGGTAGGTAGTGACGAAAAATAACGATACGGGACTCTTACGAGTTCTCGTCATCGAATAATCAAAACACGAACTGCCCACACACTTGTAAATATAGACGCGCAAGATCGTTACACGAACCGCTTACCATTATAGTAAAGTACTATGCAAACACACATAACATATACGCAATAAGGGAACTTTAAATTGGAGATTTTACCCTACCACACCCGTCTGTGTCATTCTGAAAACTATTCAAAATAATTGCTATTTTTCATTCTCATTCAAATATAAATAATAGTAAATAATATATAATTTTTGACTGAACTGAACCCAAGTGCCCGGCCTGCGGCCGGGCACCCCTCATATACATGTTCTAACCTAACCTAACCTAAATCTAGTTTTGATTCCTTTAGACTTTAGATTCAAGATTTAATATGAATATATGCATTAATAAAAACTCATTACTATTTTAATACTAGTTATGCTGCTGTTGATGCACTGATGAAAGCCAGATAGCTAGATCAGTGTTTAGTTAGTCGTAGTTGCCGGTGGGCTTAGGTCTAAAGGAATCCAAACTAGTTTTAAAAGGTTTGGATAGGTTAGGTTAGGTTAGAACATGAATAAGACGGGTGCCCGGCCACAGGCCGGTACCATAGGTTCAGTTCCGTTGTTTACAAAAAAAATAACAAAAAACAAAACGTACCAATACAAAGTACTCTTATTCATATTAGAAGATATTGTAAAATAACAATTAATTTAATTTTTTTTTTTTTTTTTCACTTACACATTAGGCCCGTCGCGCCGCGCCACTACTATATGGGGCGAAGGTGCGAAGTCGACGGCGACGACAAAGTACCGAGTCTAAGGAGTCTGATGGCGGCGCCACACAGTGGCGTTATGTCTCTATAAAAGTGGTGGTCTTTTATTATGTTATTTATTAATGGTACCTATCAGTATTGTACCCCGCACGGGGGGGAGGTACGGGTAGGTAGTGACGAAAAATAACGATACGGGACTCTTACGAGGTCTCGTAATCGGAATGAGTTTCTGCGACTACCATTGTTTGTCGCGGGTAACGGGGAATCAGGGTTCGATTCCGGTGAGGGAGCCTGAGAAACTGCTACCGCTTCCAAGGAAGGCAGCAGGCGCGCAAATTACCCACTCCCTGAACAGGGGGGAGGTACGGGTAGGTAGTGACGAAAAATAACGATACGGGACTCTTACGAGTTCTCGTCATCGAATAATCAAAACACGAACTGCCCACACACTTGTAAATATAGACGCGCAAGATCGTTACACGAACCGCTTACCATTATAGTAAAGTACTATGCAAACACACATAACATATACGCAATAAGGGAACTTTAAATTGGAGATTTTACCCTACCACACCCGTCTGTCTCATTCTGAAAACTATTCAAAATAATTGCTATTTTTCATTCTCATTCAAATATAAATAATAGTAAATAATATATAATTTTTGACTGAACTGAACCCAAGTGCCCGGCCTGCGGCCGGGCACCCCTCATATACATGTTCTAACCTAACCTAACCTAAATCTAGTTTTGATTCCTTTAGACTTTAGATTCAAGATTTAATATGAATATATGCATTAATAAAAACTCATTACTATTTTAATACTAGTTATGCTGCTGTTGATGCACTGATGAAAGCCAGATAGCTAGATCAGTGTTTAGTTAGTCGTAGTTGCCGGTGGGCTTAGGTCTAAAGGAATCCAAACTAGTTTTAAAAGGTTTGGATAGGTTAGGTTAGGTTAGAACATGAATAAGACGGGTGCCCGGCCACAGGCCGGTACCATAGGTTCAGTTCCGTTGTTTAAAAAAAAAATAACAAAAAACAAAACGTACCAATACAAAGTACTCTTATTCATATTAGAAGATATTGTAAAATAACAATTAATTTAATTTTTTTTTTTTTTTTTTCACATACACATTAGGCCCGTCGCGCCGCGCCACTACTATATGGGGCGAAGGTGCGAAGTCGACGGCGACGACAAAGTACCGAGTCTAAGGAGTCTGATGGCGGCGCCACACAGTGGCGTTATGTCTCTATAAAAGTGGTGGTCTTTTATTATGTTATTTATTAATGGTACCTATCAGTATTGTACCCCGCACGGGGGGGAGGTACGGGTAGGTAGTGACGAAAAATAACGATACGGGACTCTTACGAGGTCTCGTAATCGGAATGAGTTTCTGCGACTACCATTGTTTGTCGCGGGTAACGGGGAATCAGGGTTCGATTCCGGTGAGGGAGCCTGAGAAACTGCTACCGCTTCCAAGGAAGGCAGCAGGCGCGCAAATTACCCACTCCCTGCACGGGGGGGGAGGTACGGGTAGGTAGTGACGAAAAATAACGATACGGGACTCTTACGAGTTCTCGTCATCGAATAATCAATACACGAACTGCCCACACACTTGTAAATATAGACGCGCAAGATCGTTACACGAACCGCTTACCATTATAGTAAAGTACTATGCAAACACACATAACATATACGCAATAAGGGGACTTTAAATTGGAGATTTTACCCTACCACACCCGTCTGTCTCATTCTGAAAACTATTCAAAATAATTGCTATTTTTCATTCTCATTCAAATATAAATAATAGTAAATAATATATAATTTTTGACTGACCTGAACCCAAGTGCCCGGCCTGCGGCCGGGCACCCCTCATATACATGTTCTAACCTAACCTAACCTAAATCTAGTTTTGATTCCTTTAGACTTTAGATTCAAGATTTAATATGAATATATGCATTAATAAAAACTCATTACTATTTTAATACTAGTTATGCTGCTGTTGATGCACTGATGAAAGCCAGATAGCTAGATCAGTGTTTAGTTAGTCGTAGTTGCCGGTGGGCTTAGGTCTAAAGGAAGCCAAACTAGTTTTAAAAGGTTTGGATAGGTTAGGTTAGGTTAGAACATGAATAAGACGGGTGCCCGGCCACAGGCCGGTACCATAGGTTCAGTTCCGTTGTTTAAAAAAAAAATAACAAAAAACAAAACGTACCAATACAAAGTACTCTTATTCATATTAGAAGATATTGTAAAATAACAATTAATTTAATTTTTTTTTTTTTTTTTTCACTTACACATTAGGCCCGTCGCGCCGCGCCACTACTATATGGGGCGAAGGTGCGAAGTCGACGGCGACGACAAAGTACCGAGTCTAAGGAGTCTGATGGCGGCGCCACACAGTGCCGTTATGTCTCTATAAAAGTGGTGGTCTTTTATTATGTTATTTATTAATGGTACCTATCAGTATTGTACCCCGCACGGGGGGGAGGTACGGGTAGGTAGTGACGAAAAATAACGATACGGGACTCTTACGAGGTCTCGTAATCGGAATGAGTTTCTGCGACTACCATTGTTTGTCGCGGGTAACGGGGAATCAGGGTTCGATTCCGGTGAGGGAGCCTGAGAAACTGCTACCGCTTCCAAGGAAGGCAGCAGGCGCGCAAATTACCCACTCCCTGCACGGGGGGGAGGTACGGGTAGGTAGTGACGAAAAATAACGATACGGGACTCTTACGAGGTCTCGTAATCGGAATGAGTTTCTGCGACTACCATTGTTTGTCGCGGGTAACGGGGAATCAGGGTTCGATTCCGGTGAGGGAGCCTGAGAAACTGCTACCGCTTCCAAGGAAGGCAGCAGGCGCGCAAATTACCCACTCCCTGCACGGGGGGGAGGTACGGGTAGGTAGTGAACAAAAATAACGATACGGGACTCTTACGAGTTCTCGTCATCGAATAATCAATACACGAACTGCCCACACACTTGTAAATATAGACGCGCAAGATCGTTACACGAACCGCTTACCATTATAGTAAAGTACTATGCAAACACACATAACATATACGCAATAAGGGAACTTTAAATTGGAGATTTTACCCTACCACACCCGTCTGTCTCATTCTGAAAACTATTCAAAATAATTGCTATTTTTCATTCTCATTCAAATATAAATAATAGTAAATAATATATAATTTTTGACTGAACTGAACCCAAGTGCCCGGCCTGCGGCCGGGCACCCCTCATATACATGTTCTAACCTAACCTAACCTAAATCTAGTTTTGATTCCTTTAGACTTTAGATTCAAGATTTAATATGAATATATGCATTAATAAAAACTCATTACTATTTTAATACTAGTTATGCTGCTGTTGATGCACTGATGAAAGCCAGATAGCTAGATCAGTGTTTAGTTAGTCGTAGTTGCCGATGGGCTTAGGTCTAAAGGAATCCAAACTAGTTTTAAAAGGTTTGGATAGGTTAGGTTAGGTTAGAACATGAATAAGACGGGTGCCCGGCCACAGGCCGGTACCATAGGTTCAGTTCCGTTGTTTACAAAAAAAATAACAAAAAACAAAACGTACCAATACAAAGTACTCTTATTCATATTAGAAGATATTGTAAAATAACAATTAATTTAATTTTTTTTTTTTTTTTTTTACTTTCTGTCTTTTATTATGTTATTTATTAATGGTACCTATCAGTATTGTACCCCGCACGGGGGGGAGGTACGGGTAGGTAGTGACGAAAAATAACGATACGGGACTCTTATGAGGTCTCGTAATCGGAATGAGTTTCTGCGACTACCATTGTTTGTCGCGGGTAACGGGGAATCAGGGTTCGATTCCGGTGAGGGAGCCTGAGAAACTGCTACCGCTTCCAAGGAAGGCAGCAGGCGCGCAAATTACCCACTCCCTTCACGGGGGGGAGGTACGGGTAGGTAGTGACGAAAAATAACGATACGGGACTCTTACGAGTTCTCGTCATCGAATAATCAAAACACGAACTGCCCACACACTTGTAAATATAGACGCGCAAGATCGTTACACGAACCGCTTACCATTATAGTAAAGTACTATGCAAACACACATAACATATACGCAATAAGGGAACTTTAAATTGGAGATTTTACCCTACCACGCCCGTCTGTCTCATTCTGAAAACTATTCAAAATAATTGCTATTTTTCATTCTTATTCAAATATAAATAATAGTAAATAATATATAATTTTTGACTGAACTGAACCCAAGTGTCCGGCCTGCGGCCGGGCACCCCTCATATACATGTTCTAACCTAACCTAACCTAAATCTAGTTTTGATTCCTTTAGACTTTAGATTCAAGATTTAATATGAATATATGCATTAATAAAAACTCATTACTATTTTAATACTAGTTATGCTGCTGTTGATGCACTGATGAAAGCCAGATAGCTAGATCAGTGTTTAGTTAGTCGTAGTTGCCGGTGGGCTTAGGTCTAAAGGAAGCCAAACTAGTTTTAAAAGGTTTGGATAGGTTAGGTTAGGTTAGAACATGAATAAGACGGGTGCCCGGCCACAGGCCGGTACCATAGGTTCAGTTCCGTTGTTTACAAAAAAAATAACAAAAAACAAAACGTACCAATACAAAGTACTCTTATTCATATTAGAAGATATTGTAAAATAACAATTAATTTAATTTTTTTTTTTTTTTTTCACTTACACATTAGGCCCGTCGCGCCGCGCCACTACTATATGGGGCGAAGGTGCGAAGTCGACGGCGACGACAAAGTACCGAGTCTAAGGAGTCTGATGGCGGCGCCACACAGTGGCGTTATGTCTCTATAAAAGTGGTGGTCTTTTATTATGTTATTTATTAATGGTACCTATCAGTATTGTACCCCGCACGGGGGGGAGGTACGGGTAGGTAGTGACGAAAAATAACGATACGGGACTCTTACGAGGTCTCGTAATCGGAATGAGTTTCTGCAACTACCATTGTTTGTCGCGGGTAACGGGGAATCAGGGTTCGATTCCGGTGAGGGAGCCTGAGAAACTGCTACCGCTTCCAAGGAAGGCAGCAGGCGCGCAAATTACCCACTCCCTGAACAGGGGGGAGGTACGGGTAGGTAGTGACGAAAAATAACGATACGGGACTCTTACGAGTTCTCGTCATCGAATAATCAAAACACGAACTGCCCACACACTTGTAAATATAGACGCGCAAGATCGTTACACGAACCGCTTACCATTATAGTAAAGTACTATGCAAACACACATAACATATACGCAATAAGGGAACTTTAAATTGGAGATTTTACCCTACCACACCCGTCTGTCTCATTCTGAAAACTATTCAAAATAATTGCTATTTTTCATTCTCATTCAAATATAAATAATAGTAAATAATATATAATTTTTGACTGAACTGAACCCAAGTGCCCGGCCTGCGGCCGGGCACCCCTCATATACATGTTCTAACCTAACCTAACCTAAATCTAGTTTTGATTCCTTTAGACTTTAGATTCAAGATTTAATATGAATATATGCATTAATAAAAACTCATTACTATTTTAATACTAGTTATGCTGCTGTTGATGCACTGATGAAAGCCAGATAGCTAGATCAGTGTTTAGTTAGTCGTAGTTGCCGGTGGGCTTAGGTCTAAAGGAATCCAAACTAGTTTTAAAAGGTTTGGATAGGTTAGGTTAGGTTAGAACATGAATAAGACGGGTGCCCGGCCACAGGCCGGTACCATAGGTTCAGTTCCGTTGTTTAAAAAAAAAATAACAAAAAACAAAACGTACCAATACAAAGTACTCTTATTCATATTAGAAGATATTGTAAAATAACAATTAATTTAATTTTTTTTTTTTTTTTTTCACATACACATTAGGCCCGTCGCGCCGCGCCACTACTATATGGGGCGAAGGTGCGAAGTCGACGGCGACGACAAAGTACCGAGTCTAAGGAGTCTGATGGCGGCGCCACACAGTGGCGTTATGTCTCTATAAAAGTGGTGGTCTTTTATTATGTTATTTATTAATGGTACCTATCAGTATTGTACCCCGCACGGGGGGGAGGTACGGGTAGGTAGTGACGAAAAATAACGATACGGGACTCTTACGAGGTCTCGTAATCGGAATGAGTTTCTGCGACTACCATTGTTTGTCGCGGGTAACGGGGAATCAGGGTTCGATTCCGGTGAGGGAGCCTGAGAAACTGCTACCGCTTCCAAGGAAGGCAGCAGGCGCGCAAATTACCCACTCCCTGCACGGGGGGGGAGGTACGGGTAGGTAGTGACGAAAAATAACGATACGGGACTCTTACGAGTTCTCGTCATCGAATAATCAATACACGAACTGCCCACACACTTGTAAATATAGACGCGCAAGATCGTTACACGAACCGCTTACCATTATAGTAAAGTACTATGCAAACACACATAACATATACGCAATAAGGGGACTTTAAATTGGAGATTTTACCCTACCACACCCGTCTGTCTCATTCTGAAAACTATTCAAAATAATTGCTATTTTTCATTCTCATTCAAATATAAATAATAGTAAATAATATATAATTTTTGACTGAACTGAACCCAAGTGCCCGGCCTGCGGCCGGGCACCCCTCATATACATGTTCTAACCTAACCTAACCTAAATCTAGTTTTGATTCCTTTAGACTTTAGATTCAAGATTTAATATGAATATATGCATTAATAAAAACTCATTACTATTTTAATACTAGTTATGCTGCTGTTGATGCACTGATGAAAGCCAGATAGCTAGATCAGTGTTTAGTTAGTCGTAGTTGCCGGTGGGCTTAGGTCTAAAGGAATCCAAACTAGTTTTAAAAGGTTTGGATAGGTTAGGTTAGGTTAGAACATGAATAAGACGGGTGCCCGGCCACAGGCCGGTACCATAGGTTCAGTTCCGTTGTTTAAAAAAAAAATAACAAAAAACAAAACGTACCAATACAAAGTACTCTTATTCATATTAGAAGATATTGTAAAATAACAATTAATTTAATTTTTTTTTTTTTTTTTTCACTTACACATTAGGCCCGTCGCGCCGCGCCACTACTATATGGGGCGAAGGTGCGAAGTCGACGGCGACGACAAAGTACCGAGTCTAAGGAGTCTGATGGCGGCGCCACACAGTGGCGTTATGTCTCTATAAAAGTGGTGGTCTTTTATTATGTTATTTATTAATGGTACCTATCAGTATTGTACCCCGCACGGGGGGGAGGTACGGGTAGGTAGTGACGAAAAATAACGATACGGGACTCTTACGAGGTCTCGTAATCGGAATGAGTTTCTGCGACTACCATTGTTTGTCGCGGGTAACGGGGAATCAGGGTTCGATTCCGGTGAGGGAGCCTGAGAAACTGCTACCGCTTCCAAGGAAGGCAGCAGGCGCGCAAATTACCCACTCCCTGCACGGGGGGGAGGTACGGGTAGGTAGTGACGAAAAATAACGATACGGGACTCTTACGAGTTCTCGTCATCGAATAATCAATACACGAACTGCCCACACACTTGTAAATATAGACGCGCAAGATCGTTACACGAACCGCTTACCATTATAGTAAAGTACTATGCAAACACACATAACATATACGCAATAAGGGAACTTTAAATTGGAGATTTTACCCTACCACACCCGTCTGTCTCATTCTGAAAACTATTCAAAATAATTGCTATTTTTCATTCTCATTCAAATATAAATAATAGTAAATAATATATAATTTTTGACTGAACTGAACCCAAGTGCCCGGCCTGCGGCCGGGCACCCCTCATATACATGTTCTAACCTAACCTAACCTAAATCTAGTTTTGATTCCTTTAGACTTTAGATTCAAGATTTAATATGAATATATGCATTAATAAAAACTCATTACTATTTTAATACTAGTTATGCTGCTGTTGATGCACTGATGAAAGCCAGATAGCTAGATCAGTGTTTAGTTAGTCGTAGTTGCCGATGGGCTTAGGTCTAAAGGAATCCAAACTAGTTTTAAAAGGTTTGGATAGGTTAGGTTAGGTTAGAACATGAATAAGACGGGTGCCCGGCCACAGGCCGGTACCATAGGTTCAGTTCCGTTGTTTACAAAAAAAATAACAAAAAACAAAACGTACCAATACAAAGTACTCTTATTCATATTAGAAGATATTGTAAAATAACAATTAATTTAATTTTTTTTTTTTTTTTTTTACTTTCTGTCTTTTATTATGTTATTTATTAATGGTACCTATCAGTATTGTACCCCGCACGGGGGGGAGGTACGGGTAGGTAGTGACGAAAAATAACGATACGGGACTCTTACGAGGTCTCGTAATCGGAATGAGTTTCTGCGACTACCATTGTTTGTCGCGGGTAACGGGGAATCAGGGTTCGATTCCGGTGAGGGAGCCTGAGAAACTGCTACCGCTTCCAAGGAAGGCAGCAGGCGCGCAAATTACCCACTCCCTTCACGGGGGGGAGGTACGGGTAGGTAGTGACGAAAAATAACGATACGGGACTCTTACGAGTTCTCGTCATCGAATAATCAAAACACGAACTGCCCACACACTTGTAAATATAGACGCGCAAGATCGTTACACGAACCGCTTACCATTATAGTAAAGTACTATGCAAACACACATAACATATACGCAATAAGGGAACTTTAAATTGGAGATTTTACCCTACCACACCCGTCTGTCTCATTCTGAAAACTATTCAAAATAATTGCTATTTTTCATTCTTATTCAAATATAAATAATAGTAAATAATATATAATTTTTGACTGAACTGAACCCAAGTGTCCGGCCTGCGGCCGGGCACCCCTCATATACATGTTCTAACCTAACCTAACCTAAATCTAGTTTTGATTCCTTTAGACTTTAGATTCAAGATTTAATATGAATATATGCATTAATAAAAACTCATTACTATTTTAATACTAGTTATGCTGCTGTTGATGCACTGATGAAAGCCAGATAGCTAGATCAGTGTTTAGTTAGTCGTAGTTGCCGGTGGGCTTAGGTCTAAAGGAAGCCAAACTAGTTTTAAAAGGTTTGGATAGGTTAGGTTAGGTTAGAACATGAATAAGACGGGTGCCCGGCCACAGGCCGGTACCATAGGTTCAGTTCCGTTGTTTAAAAAAAAAATAACAAAAAACAAAACGTACCAATACAAAGTACTCTTATTCATATTAGAAGATATTGTAAAATAACAATTAATTTAATTTTTTTTTTTTTTTTTCACTTACACATTAGGCCCGTCGCGCCGCGCCACTACTATATGGGGCGAAGGTGCGAAGTCGACGGCGACGACAAAGTACCGAGTCTAAGGAGTCTGATGGCGGCGCCACACAGTGGCGTTATGTCTCTATAAAAGTGGTGGTCTTTTATTATGTTATTTATTAATGGTACCTATCAGTATTGTACCCCGCACGGGGGGGAGGTACGGGTAGGTAGTGACGAAAAATAACGATACGGGACTCTTACGAGTTCTCGTCATCGAATAATCAAAACACGAACTGCCCACACACTTGTAAATATAGACGCGCAAGATCGTTACACGAACCGCTTACCATTATAGTAAAGTACTATGCAAACACACATAACATATACGCAATAAGGGAACTTTAAATTGGAGATTTTACCCTACCACACCCGTCTGTCTCATTCTGAAAACTATTCAAAATAATTGCTATTTTTCATTCTCATTCAAATATAAATAATAGTAAATAATATATAATTTTTGACTGAACTGAACCCAAGTGCCCGGCCTGCGGCCGGGCACCCCTCATATACATGTTCTAACCTAACCTAACCTAAATCTAGTTTTGATTCCTTTAGACTTTAGATTCAAGATTTAATATGAATATATGCATTAATAAAAACTCATTACTATTTTAATACTAGTTATGCTGCTGTTGATGCACTGATGAAAGCCAGATAGCTAGATCAGTGTTTAGTTAGTCGTAGTTGCCGGTGGGCTTAGGTCTAAAGGAATCCAAACTAGTTTTAAAAGGTTTGGATAGGTTAGGTTAGGTTAGAACATGAATAAGACGGGTGCCCGGCCACAGGCCGGTACCATAGGTTCAGTTCCGTTGTTTAAAAAAAAAATAACAAAAAACAAAACGTACCAATACAAAGTACTCTTATTCATATTAGAAGATATTGTAAAATAACAATTAATTTAATTTTTTTTTTTTTTTTTTCACATACACATTAGGCCCGTCGCGCCGCGCCACTACTATATGGGGCGAAGGTGCGAAGTCGACGGCGACGACAAAGTACCGAGTCTAAGGAGTCTGATGGCGGCGCCACACAGTGGCGTTATGTCTCTATAAAAGTGGTGGTCTTTTATTATGTTATTTATTAATGGTACCTATCAGTATTGTACCCCGCACGGGGGGGAGGTACGGGTAGGTAGTGACGAAAAATAACGATACGGGACTCTTACGAGGTCTCGTAATCGGAATGAGTTTCTGCGACTACCATTGTTTGTCGCGGGTAACGGGGAATCAGGGTTCGATTCCGGTGAGGGAGCCTGAGAAACTGCTACCGCTTCCAAGGAAGGCAGCAGGCGCGCAAATTACCCACTCCCTGCACGGGGGGGGAGGTACGGGTAGGTAGTGACGAAAAATAACGATACGGGACTCTTACGAGTTCTCGTCATCGAATAATCAATACACGAACTGCCCACACACTTGTAAATATAGACGCGCAAGATCGTTACACGAACCGCTTACCATTATAGTAAAGTACTATGCAAACACACATAACATATACGCAATAAGGGAACTTTAAATTGGAGATTTTACCCTACCACACCCGTCTGTCTCATTCTGAAAACTATTCAAAATAATTGCTATTTTTCATTCTTATTCAAATATAAATAATAGTAAATAATATATAATTTTTGACTGAACTGAACCCAAGTGCCCGGCCTGCGGCCGGGCACCCCTCATATACATGTTCTAACCTAACCTAACCTAAATCTAGTTTTGATTCCTTCAGACTTTAGATTCAAGATTTAATATGAATATATGCATTAATAAAAACTCATTACTATTTTAATACTAGTTATGCTGCTGTTGATGCACTGATGAAAGCCAGATAGCTAGATCAGTGTTTAGTTAGTCGTAGTTGCCGGTGGGCTTAGGTCTAAAGGAATCCAAACTAGTTTTAAAAGGTTTGGATAGGTTAGGTTAGGTTAGAACATGAATAAGACGGGTGCCCGGCCACAGGCCGGTACCATAGGTTCAGTTCCGTTGTTTAAAAAAAAAATAACAAAAAACAAAACGTACCAATACAAACTACTCTTATTCATATTAGAAGATATTGTAAAATAACAATTAATTTAATTTTTTTTTTTTTTTTTTCACTTACACATTAGGCCCGTCGCGCCGCGCCACTACTATATGGGGCGAAGGTGCGAAGTCGACGGCGACGACAAAGTACCGAGTCTAAGGAGTCTGATGGCGGCGCCACACAGTGGCGTTATGTCTCTATAAAAGTGGTGGTCTTTTATTATGTTATTTATTAATGGTACCTATCAGTATTGTACCCCGCACGGGTAGGTAGTGACGAAAAATAACGATACGGGACTCTTACGAGGTCTCGTAATCGGAATGAGTTTCTGCGACTACCATTGTTTGTCGCGGGTAACGGGGAATCAGGGTTCGGTTCCGGTGAGGGAGCCTGAGAAACTGCTACCGCTTCCAAGGAAGGCAGCAGGCGCGCAAATTACCCACTCCCTGCACGGGGGGGAGGTACGGGTAGGTAGTGACGAAAAATAACGATACGGGACTCTTACGAGGTCTCGTAATCGGAATGAGTTTCTGCGACTACCATTGTTTGTCGCGGGTAACGGGGAATCAGGGTTCGATTCCGGTGAGGGAGCCTGAGAAACTGCTACCGCTTCCAAGGAAGGCAGCAGGCGCGCAAATTACCCACTCCCTGCACGGGGGGGAGGTACGGGTAGGTAGTGACGAAAAATAACGATACGGGACTCTTACGAGTTCTCGTCATCGAATAATCAATACACGAACTGCCCACACACTTGTAAATATAGACGCGCAAGATCGTTACACGAACCGCTTACCATTATAGTAAAGTACTATGCAAACACACATAACATATACGCAATAAGGGAACTTTAAATTGGAGATTTTACCCTACCACACCCGTCTGTCTCATTCTGAAAACTATTCAAAATAATTGCTATTTTTCATTCTCATTCAAATATAAATAATAGTAAATAATATATAATTTTTGACTGAACTGAACCCAAGTGCCCGGCCTGCGGCCGGGCACCCCTCATATACATGTTCTAACCTAACCTAACCTAAATCTAGCTTTGATTCCTTTAGACTTTAGATTCAAGATTTAATATGAATATATGCATTAATAAAAACTCATTACTATTTTAATACTAGTTATGCTGCTGTTGATGCACTGATGAAAGCCAGATAGCTAGATCAGTGTTTAGTTAGTCGTAGTTGCCGATGGGCTTAGGTCTAAAGGAATCCAAACTAGTTTTAAAAGGTTTGGATAGGTTAGGTTAGGTTAGAACATGAATAAGACGGGTGCCCGGCCACAGGCCGGTACCATAGGTTCAGTTCCGTTGTTTAAAAAAAAAATAACAAAAAACAAAACGTACCAATACAAAGTACTCTTATTCATATTAGAAGATATTGTAAAATAACAATTAATTTAATTTTTTTTTTTTTTTTTCACTTACACATTAGGCCCGTCGCGCCGCGCCACTACTATATGGGGCGAAGGTGCGAAGTCGACGGCGACGACAAAGTACCGAGTCTAAGGAGTCTGATGGCGGCGCCACACAGTGGCGTTATGTCTCTATAAAAGTGGTGGTCTTTTATTATGTTATTTATTAATGGTACCTATCAGTATTGTACCCCGCACGGGTAGGTAGTGACGAAAAATAACGATACGGGACTCTTACGAGGTCTCGTAATCGGAATGAGTTTCTGCGACTACCATTGTTTGTCGCGGGTAACGGGGAATCAGGGTTCGATTCCGGTGAGGGAGCCTGAGAAACTGCTACCGCTTCCAAGGAAGGCAGCAGGCGCGCAAATTACCCACTCCCTGAGCGGGGGGGAGGTACGGGTAGGTAGTGACGAAAAATAACGATACGGGACTCTTACGAGTTCTCGTCATCGAATAATCAATACACGAACTGCCCACACACTTGTAAATATAGACGCGCAAGATCGTTACACGAACCGCTTACCATTATAGTAAAGTACTATGCAAACACACATAACATATACGCAATAAGGGAACTTTAAATTGGAGATTTTACCCTACCACACCCGTCTGTCTCATTCTGAAAACTATTCAAAATAATTGCTATTTTTCATTCTCATTCAAATATAAATAATAGTAAATAATATATAATTTTTGACTGAACTGAACCCAAGTGCCCGGCCTGCGGCCGGGCACCCCTCATATACATGTTCTAACCTAACCTAACCTAAATCTAGTTTTGATTCCTTTAGACTTTAGATTCAAGATTTAATATGAATATATGCATTAATAAAAACTCATTACTATTTTAATACTAGTTATGCTGCTGTTGATGCACTGATGAAAGCCAGATAGCTAGATCAGTGTTTAGTTAGTCGTAGTTGCCGGTGGGCTTAGGTCTAAAGGAATCCAAACTAGTTTTAAAAGGTTTGGATAGGTTAGGTTAGGTTAGAACATGAATAAGACGGGTGCCCGGCCACAGGCCGGTACCATAGGTTCAGTTCCGTTGTTTAAAAAAAAAATAACAAAAAACAAAACGTACCAATACAAAGTACTCTTATTCATATTAGAAGATATTGTAAAATAACAATTAATTTAATTTTTTTTTTTTCTTTTCACTTACACATTAGGCCCGTCGCGCCGCGCCACTACTATATGGGGCGAAGGTGCGAAGTCGACGGCGACGACAAAGTACCGAGTCTAAGGAGTCTGATGGCGGCGCCACACAGTGGCGTTATGTCTCTATAAAAGTGGTGGTCTTTTATTATGTTATTTATTAATGGTACCTATCAGTATTGTACCCCGCACGGGGGGGAGGTACGGGTAGGTAGTGACGAAAAATAACGATACGGGACTCTTACGAGGTCTCGTAATCGGAATGAGTTTCTGCGACTACCATTGTTTGTCGCGGGTAACGGGGAATCAGGGTTCGATTCCGGTGAGGGAGCCTGAGAAACTGCTACCGCTTCCAAGGAAGGCAGCAGGCGCGCAAATTACCCACTCCCTGCACGGGGGGGAGGTACGGGTAGGTAGTGACGAAAAATAACGATACGGGACTCTTACGAGGTCTCGTAATCGGAATGAGTTTCTGCGACTACCATTGTTTGTCGCGGGTAACGGGGAATCAGGGTTCGATTCCGGTGAGGGAGCCTGAGAAACTGCTACCGCTTCCAAGGAAGGCAGCAGGCGCGCAAATTACCCACTCCCTGCACGGGGGGGAGGTACGGGTAGGTAGTGACGAAAAATAACGATACGGGACTCTTACGAGTTCTCGTCATCGAATAATCAAAACACGAACTGCCCACACACTTGTAAATATAGACGCGCAAGATCGTTACACGAACCGCTTACCATTATAGTAAAGTACTATGCAAACACACATAACATATACGCAATAAGGGAACTTTAAATTGGAGATTTTACCCTACCACACCCGTCTGTCTCAATCTGAAAACTATTCAAAATAATTGCTATTTTTCATTCTCATTCAAATATAAATAATAGTAAATAATATATAATTTTTGACTGAACTGAACCCAAGTGCCCGGCCTGCGGCCGGGCACCCCTCATATACATGTTCTAACCTAACCTAACCTAAATCTAGTTTTGATTCCTTTAGACTTTAGATTCAAGATTTAATATGAATATATGCATTAATAAAAACTCATTACTATTTTAATACTAGTTATGCTGCTGTTGATGCACTGATGAAAGCCAGATAGCTAGATCAGTGTTTAGTTAGTCGTAGTTGCCGGTGGGCTTAGGTCTAAAGGAATCCAAACTAGTTTTAAAAGGTTTGGATAGGTTAGGTTAGGTTAGAACATGAATAAGACGGGTGCCCGGCCACAGGCCGGTACCATAGGTTCAGTTCCGTTGTTTAAAAAAAAAATAACAAAAAACAAAACGTACCAATACAAAGTACTCTTATTCATATTAGAAGATATTGTAAAATAACAATTAATTTAATTTTTTTTTTTTCTTTTCACTTACACATTAGGCCCGTCGCGCCGCGCCACTACTATATGGGGCGAAGGTGCGAAGTCGACGGCGACGACAAAGTACCGAGTCTAAGGAGTCTGATGGCGGCGCCACACAGTGGCGTTATGTCTCTATAAAAGTGGTGGTCTTTTATTATGTTATTTATTAATGGTACCTATCAGTATTGTACCCCGCACGGGGGGGAGGTACGGGTAGGTAGTGACGAAAAATAACGATACGGGACTCTTACGAGGTCTCGTAATCGGAATGAGTTTCTGCGACTACCATTGTTTGTCGCGGGTAACGGGGAATCAGGGTTCGATTCCGGTGAGGGAGCCTGAGAAACTGCTACCGCTTCCAAGGAAGGCAGCAGGCGCGCAAATTACCCACTCCCTGCACGGGGGGGAGGTACGGGTAGGTAGTGACGAAAAATAACGATACGGGACTCTTACGAGGTCTCGTAATCGGAATGAGTTTCTGCGACTACCATTGTTTGTCGCGGGTAACGGGGAATCAGGGTTCGATTCCGGTGAGGGAGCCTGAGAAACTGCTACCGCTTCCAAGGAAGGCAGCAGGCGCGCAAATTACCCACTCCCTGCACGGGGGGGAGGTACGGGTAGGTAGTGACGAAAAATAACGATACGGGACTCTTACGAGTTCTCGTCATCGAATAATCAAAACACGAACTGCCCACACACTTGTAAATATAGACGCGCAAGATCGTTACACGAACCGCTTACCATTATAGTAAAGTACTATGCAAACACACATAACATATACGCAATAAGGGAACTTTAAATTGGAGATTTTACCCTACCACACCCGTCTGTCTCATTCTGAAAACTATTCAAAATAATTGCTATTTTTCATTCTCATTCAAATATAAATAATAGTAAATAATATATAATTTTTGACTGAACTGAACCCAAGTGCCCGGCCTGCGGCCGGGCACCCCTCATATACATGTTCTAACCTAACCTAACCTAAATCTAGTTTTGATTCCTTTAGACTTTAGATTCAAGATTTAATATGAATATATGCATTAATAAAAACTCATTACTATTTTAATACTAGTTATGCTGCTGTTGATGCACTGATGAAAGCCAGATAGCTAGATCAGTGTTTAGTTAGTCGTAGTTGCCGGTGGGCTTAGGTCTAAAGGAATCCAAACTAGTTTTAAAAGGTTTGGATAGGTTAGGTTAGCTTAGAACATGAAAAGGACGGGTGCCCGGCCACAGGCCGGTACCATAGGTTCAGTTCCGTTGTTTAAAAAAAAAATAACAAAAAACAAAACGTACCAATACAAAGTACTCTTATTCATATTAGAAGATATTGTAAAATAACAATTAATTTAATTTTTTTTTTTTTTTTTCACTTACACATTAGGCCCGTCGCGCCGCGCCACTACTATATGGGGCGAAGGTGCGAAGTCGACGGCGACGACAAAGTACCGAGTCTAAGGAGTCTGATGGCGGCGCCACACAGTGGCGTTATGTCTCTATAAAAGTGGTGGTCTTTTATTATGTTATTTATAAATGGTACCTATCAGTATTGTACCCCGCACGGGGGGGAGGTACGGGTAGGTAGTGACGATAAATAACGATACGGGACTCTTACGAGGTCTCGTAATCGGAATGAGTTTCTGCGACTACCATTGTTTGTCGCGGGTAACGGGGAATCAGGGTTCGATTCCGGTGAGGGAGCCTGAGAAACTGCTACCGCTTCCAAGGAAGGCAGCAGGCGCGCAAATTACCCACTCCCTGAACGGGGGGGAGGTACGGGTAGGTAGTGACGAAAAATAACGATACGGGACTCTTACGAGTTCTCGTCATCGAATAATCAATACACGAACTGCCCACACACTTGTAAATATAGACGCGCAAGATCGTTACACGAACCGCTTACCATTATAGTAAAGTACTATGCAAACACACATAACATATACGCAATAAGGGAACTTTAAATTGGAGATTTTACCCTACCACACCCGTCTGTCTCATTCTGAAAACTATTCAAAATAATTGCTATTTTTCATTCTCATTCAAATATAAATAATAGTAAATAATATATAATTTTTGACTGAACTGAACCCAAGTGCCCGGCCTGCGGCCGGGTACCCCTCATATACATGTTCTAACCTAACCTAACCTAAATCTAGTTTTGATTCCTTCAGACTTTAGATTCAAGATTTAATATGAATATATGCATTAATAAAAACTCATTACTATTTTAATACTAGTTATGCTGCTGTTGATGCACTGATGAAAGCCAGATAGCTAGATCAGTGTTTAGTTAGTCGTAGTTGCCGGTGGGCTTAGGTCTAAAGGAATCCAAACTAGTTTTAAAAGGTTTGGATAGGTTAGGTTAGGTTAGAACATGAATAAGACGGGTGCCCGGCCACAGGCCGGTACCATAGGTTCAGTTCCGTTGTTTAAAAAAAAAATAACAAAAAACAAAACGTACCAATACAAAGTACTCTTATTCATATTAGAAGATATTGTAAAATAACAATTAATTTAATTTTTTTTTTTTCTTTTCACTTACACATTAGGCCCGTCGCGCCGCGCCACTACTATATGGGGCGAAGGTGCGAAGTCGACGGCGACGACAAAGTACCGAGTCTAAGGAGTCTGATGGCGGCGCCACACAGTGGCGTTATGTCTCTATAAAAGTGGTGGTCTTTTATTATGTTATTTATTAATGGTACCTATCAGTATTGTACCCCGCACGGGGGGGAGGTACGGGTAGGTAGTGACGAAAAATAACGATACGGGACTCTTACGAGGTCTCGTAATCGGAATGAGTTTCTGCGACTACCATTGTTTGTCGCGGGTAACGGGGAATCAGGGTTCGATTCCGGTGAGGGAGCCTGAGAAACTGCTACCGCTTCCAAGGAAGGCAGCAGGCGCGCAAATTACCCACTCCCTGCACGGGGGGGAGGTACGGGTAGGTAGTGACGAAAAATAACGATACGGGACTCTTACGAGGTCTCGTAATCGGAATGAGTTTCTGCGACTACCATTGTTTGTCGCGGGTAACGGGGAATCAGGGTTCGATTCCGGTGAGGGAGCCTGAGAAACTGCTACCGCTTCCAAGGAAGGCAGCAGGCGCGCAAATTACCCACTCCCTGCACGGGGGGGAGGTACGGGTAGGTAGTGACGAAAAATAACGATACGGGACTCTTACGAGTTCTCGTCATCGAATAATCAAAACACGAACTGCCCACACACTTGTAAATATAGACGCGCAAGATCGTTACACGAACCGCTTACCATTATAGTAAAGTACTATGCAAACACACATAACATATACGCAATAAGGGAACTTTAAATTGGAGATTTTACCCTACCACACCCGTCTGTCTCATTCTGAAAACTATTCAAAATAATTGCTATTTTTCATTCTCATTCAAATATAAATAATAGTAAATAATATATAATTTTTGACTGAACTGAACCCAAGTGCCCGGCCTGCGGCCGGGCACCCCTCATATACATGTTCTAACCTAACCTAACCTAAATCTAGTTTTGATTCCTTTAGACTTTAGATTCAAGATTTAATATGAATATATGCATTAATAAAAACTCATTACTATTTTAATACTAGTTATGCTGCTGTTGATGCACTGATGAAAGCCAGATAGCTAGATCAGTGTTTAGTTAGTCGTAGTTGCCGGTGGGCTTAGGTCTAAAGGAATCCAAACTAGTTTTAAAAGGTTTGGATAGGTTAGGTTAGCTTAGAACATGAAAAGGACGGGTGCCCGGCCACAGGCCGGTACCATAGGTTCAGTTCCGTTGTTTAAAAAAAAAATAACAAAAAACAAAACGTACCAATACAAAGTACTCTTATTCATATTAGAAGATATTGTAAAATAACAATTAATTTAATTTTTTTTTTTTTTTTTTCACTTACACATTAGGCCCGTCGCGCCGCGCCACTACTATATGGGGCGAAGGTGCGAAGTCGACGGCGACGACAAAGTACCGAGTCTAAGGAGTCTGATGGCGGCGCCACACAGTGGCGTTATGTCTCTATAAAAGTGGTGGTCTTTTATTATGTTATTTATAAATGGTACCTATCAGTATTGTACCCCGCACGGGGGGGAGGTACGGGTAGGTAGTGACGATAAATAACGATACGGGACTCTTACGAGGTCTCGTAATCGGAATGAGTTTCTGCGACTACCATTGTTTGTCGCGGGTAACGGGGAATCAGGGTTCGATTCCGGTGAGGGAGCCTGAGAAACTGCTACCGCTTCCAAGGAAGGCAGCAGGCGCGCAAATTACCCACTCCCTGCACGGGGGGGAGGTACGGGTAGGTAGTGACGAAAAATAACGATACGGGACTCTTACGAGTTCTCGTCATCGAATAATCAATACACGAACTGCCCACACACTTGTAAATATAGACGCGCAAGATCGTTACACGAACCGCTTACCATTATAGTAAAGTACTATGCAAACACACATAACATATACGCAATAAGGGAACTTTAAATTGGAGATTTTACCCTACCACACCCGTCTGTCTCATTCTGAAAACTATTCAAAATAATTGCTATTTTTAATTCTCATTCAAATATAAATAATAGTAAATAATATATAATTTTTGACTGAACTGAACCCAAGTGCCCGGCCTGCGGCCGGGCACCCCTCATATACATGTTCTAACCTAACCTAACCTAAATCTAGTTTTGATTCCTTCAGACTTTAGATTCAAGATTTAATATGAATATATGCATTAATAAAAACTCATTACTATTTTAATACTAGTTATGCTGCTGTTGATGCACTGATGAAAGCCAGATAGCTAGATCAGTGTTTAGTTAGTCGTAGTTGCCGGTGGGCTTAGGTCTAAAGGAATCCAAACTAGTTTTAAAAGGTTTGGATAGGTTAGGTTAGGTTAGAACATGAATAAGACGGGTGCCCGGCCACAGGCCGGTACCATAGGTTCAGTTCCGTTGTTTAAAAAAAAAATAACAAAAAACAAAACGTACCAATACAAAGTACTCTTATTCATATTAGAAGATATTGTAAAATAACAATTAATTTAATTTTTTTTTTTTTTTTTTCACTTACACATTAGGCCCGTCGCGCCGCGCCACTACTATATGGGGCGAAGGTGCGAAGTCGACGGCGACGACAAAGTACCGAGTCTAAGGAGTCTGATGGCGGCGCCACACAGTGGCGTTATGTCTCTATAAAAGTGGTGGTCTTTTATTATGTTATTTATTAATGGTACCTATCAGTATTGTACCCCGCACGGGTAGGTAGTGACGAAAAATAACGATACGGGACTCTTACGAGGTCTCGTAATCGGAATGAGTTTCTGCGACTACCATTGTTTGTCGCGGGTAACGGGGAATCAGGGTTCGATTCCGGTGAGGGAGCCTGAGAAACTGCTACCGCTTCCAAGGAAGGCAGCAGGCGCGCAAATTACCCACTCCCTGCACGGGGGGGAGGTACGGGTAGGTAGTGACGAAAAATAACGATACGGGACTCTTACGAGGTCTCGTAATCGGAATGAGTTTCTGCGACTACCATTGTTTGTCGCGGGTAACGGGGAATCAGGGTTCGATTCCGGTGAGGGAGCCTGAGAAACTGCTACCGCTTCCAAGGAAGGCAGCAGGCGCGCAAATTACCCACTCCCTGCACGGGGGGGAGGTACGGGTAGGTAGTGACGAAAAATAACGATACGGGACTCTTACGAGTTCTCGTCATCGAATAATCAAAACACGAACTGCCCACACACTTGTAAATATAGACGCGCAAGATCGTTACACGAACCGCTTACCATTATAGTAAAGTACTATGCAAACACACATAACATATACGCAATAAGGGAACTTTAAATTGGAGATTTTACCCTACCACACCCGTCTGTCTCATTCTGAAAACTATTCAAAATAATTGCTATTTTTCATTCTCATTCAAATATAAATAATAGTAAATAATATATAATTTTTGACTGAACTGAACCCAAGTGCCCGGCCTGCGGCCGGGCACCCCTCATATACATGTTCTAACCTAACCTAACCTAAATCTAGTTTTGATTCCTTTAGACTTTAGATTCAAGATTTAATATGAATATATGCATTAATAAAAACTCATTACTATTTTAATACTAGTTATGCTGCTGTTGATGCACTGATGAAAGCCAGATAGCTAGATCAGTGTTTAGTTAGTCGTAGTTGCCGGTGGGCTTAGGTCTAAAGGAATCCAAACTAGTTTTAAAAGGTTTGGATAGGTTAGGTTAGGTTAGAACATGAATAAGACGGGTGCCCGGCCACAGGCCGGTACCATAGGTTCAGTTCCGTTGTTTAAAAAAAAAATAACAAAAAACAAAACGTACCAATACAAAGTACTCTTATTCATATTAGAAGATATTGTAAAATAACAATTAATTTAATTTTTTTTTTTTTTTTCACTTACACATTAGGCCCGTCGCGCCGCGCCACTACTATATGGGGCGAAGGTGCGAAGTCGACGGCGACGACAAAGTACCGAGTCTAAGGAGTCTGATGGCGGCGCCACACAGTGGCGTTATGTCTCTATAAAAGTGGTGGTCTTTTATTATGTTATTTATTAATGGTACCTATCAGTATTGTACCCCGCACGGGGGGGAGGTACGGGTAGGTAGTGACGAAAAATAACGATACGGGACTCTTACGAGGTCTCGTAATCGGAATGAGTTTCTGCGACTACCATTGTTTGTCGCGGGTAACGGGGAATCAGGGTTCGATTCCGGTGAGGGAGCCTGAGAAACTGCTACCGCTTCCAAGGAAGGCAGCAGGCGCGCAAATTACCCACTCCCTGCACGGGGGGGAGGTACGGGTAGGTAGTGACGAAAAATAACGATACGGGACTCTTACGAGTTCTCGTCATCGAATAATCAATACACGAACTGCCCACACACTTGTAAATATAGACGCGCAAGATCGTTACACGAAACGCTTACCATTATAGTAAAGTACTATGCAAACACACATAACATATACGCAATAAGGGAACTTTAAATTGGAGATTTTACCCTACCACACCCGTCTGTCTCATTCTGAAAACTATTCAAAATAATTGCTATTTTTCATTCTCATTCAAATATAAATAATAGTAAATAATATATAATTTTTGACTGAACTGAACCCAAGTGCCCGGCCTGCGGCCGGGCACCCCCCATATACATGTTCTAACCTAACCTAACCTAAATCTAGTTTTGATTCCTTTAGACTTTAGATTCAAGATTTAATATGAATATATGCATTAATAAAAACTCATTACTATTTTAATACTAGTTATGCTGCTGTTGATGCACTGATGAAAGCCAGATAGCTAGATCAGTGTTTAGTTAGTCGTAGTTGCCGGTGGGCTTAGGTCTAAAGGAATCCAAACTAGTTTTAAAAGGTTTGGATAGGTTAGGTTAGGTTAGAACATGAATAAGACGGGTGCCCGGCCACAGGCCGGTACCATAGGTTCAGTTCCGTTGTTTAAAAAAAAAATAACAAAAAACAAAACGTACCAATACAAAGTACTCTTATTCATATTAGAAGATATTGTAAAATAACAATTAATTTAATTTTTTTTTTTTTTTTTTCACTTACACATTAGGCCCGTCGCGCCGCGCCACTACTATATGGGGCGAAGGTGCGAAGTCGACGGCGACGACAAAGTACCGAGTCTAAGGAGTCTGATGGCGGCGCCACACAGTGGCGTTATGTCTCTATAAAAGTGGTGGTCTTTTATTATGTTATTTATTAATGGTACCTATCAGTATTGTACCCCGCACGGGGGGGAGGTACGGGTAGGTAGTGACGAAAAATAACGATACGGGACTCTTACGAGGTCTCGTAATCGGAATGAGTTTCTGCGACTACCATTGTTTGTCGCGGGTAACGGGGAATCAGGGTTCGATTCCGGTGAGGGAGCCTGAGAAACTGCTACCGCTTCCAAGGAAGGCAGCAGGCGCGCAAATTACCCACTCCCTGCACGGGGGGGAGGTACGGGTAGGTAGTGACGAAAAATAACGATACGGGACTCTTACGAGGTCTCGTAATCGGAATGAGTTTCTGCGACTACCATTGTTTGTCGCGGGTAACGGGGAATCAGGGTTCGATTCCGGTGAGGGAGCCTGAGAAACTGCTACCGCTTCCAAGGAAGGCAGCAGGCGCGCAAATTACCCACTCCCTGCACGGGGGGGAGGTACGGGTAGGTAGTGACGAAAAATAACGATACGGGACTCTTACGAGTTCTCGTCATCGAATAATCAAAACACGAACTGCCCACACACTTGTAAATATAGACGCGCAAGATCGTTACACGAACCGCTTACCATTATAGTAAAGTACTATGCAAACACAGATAACATATACGCAATAAGGGAACTTTAAATTGGAGATTTTACCCTACCACACCCGTCTGTCTCATTCTGAAAACTATTCAAAATAATTGCTATTTTTCATTCTCATTCAAATATAAATAATAGTAAATAATATATAATTTTTGACTGAACTGAACCCAAGTGCCCGGCCTGCGGCCGGGCACCCCTCATATACATGTTCTAACCTAACCTAACCTAAATCTAGTTTTGATTCCTTTAGACTTTAGATTCAAGATTTAATATGAATATATGCATTAATAAAAACTCATTACTATTTTAATACTAGTTATGCTGCTGTTGATGCACTGATGAAAGCCAGATAGCTAGATCAGTGTTTAGTTAGTCGTAGTTGCCGGTGGGCTTAGGTCTAAAGGAATCCAAACTAGTTTTAAAAGGTTTGGATAGGTTAGGTTAGCTTAGAACATGAAAAGGACGGGTGCCCGGCCACAGGCCGGTACCATAGGTTCAGTTCCGTTGTTTAAAAAAAAAATAACAAAAAACAAAACGTACCAATACAAAGTACTCTTATTCATATTAGAAGATATTGTAAAATAACAATTAATTTAATTTTTTTTTTTTTTTTCACTTACACATTAGGCCCGTCGCGCCGCGCCACTACTATATGGGGCGAAGGTGCGAAGTCGACGGCGACGACAAAGTACCGAGTCTAAGGAGTCTGATGGCGGCGCCACACAGTGGCGTTATGTCTCTATAAAAGTGGTGGTCTTTTATTATGTTATTTATAAATGGTACCTATCAGTATTGTACCCCGCACGGGGGGGAGGTACGGGTAGGTAGTGACGATAAATAACGATACGGGACTCTTACGAGGTCTCGTAATCGGAATGAGTTTCTGCGACTACCATTGTTTGTCGCGGGTAACGGGGAATCAGGGTTCGATTCCGGTGAGGGAGCCTGAGAAACTGCTACCGCTTCCAAGGAAGGCAGCAGGCGCGCAAATTACCCACTCCCTGAACGGGGGGGAGGTACGGGTAGGTAGTGACGAAAAATAACGATACGGGACTCTTACGAGTTCTCGTCATCGAATAATCAATACACGAACTGCCCACACACTTGTAAATATAGACGCGCAAGATCGTTACACGAACCGCTTACCATTATAGTAAAGTACTATGCAAACACACATAACATATACGCAATAAGGGAACTTTAAATTGGAGATTTTACCCTACCACACCCGTCTGTCTCATTCTGAAAACTATTCAAAATAATTGCTATTTTTCATTCTCATTCAAATATAAATAATAGTAAATAATATATAATTTTTGACTGAACTGAACCCAAGTGCCCGGCCTGCGGCCGGGCACCCCTCATATACATGTTCTAACCTAACCTAACCTAAATCTAGTTTTGATTCCTTCAGACTTTAGATTCAAGATTTAATATGAATATATGCATTAATAAAAACTCATTACTATTTTAATACTAGTTATGCTGCTGTTGATGCACTGATGAAAGCCAGATAGCTAGATCAGTGTTTAGTTAGTCGTAGTTGCCGGTGGGCTTAGGTCTAAAGGAATCCAAACTAGTTTTAAAAGGTTTGGATAGGTTAGGTTAGGTTAGAACATGAATAAGACGGGTGCCCGGCCACAGGCCGGTACCATAGGTTCAGTTCCGTTGTTTAAAAAAAAAATAACAAAAAACAAAACGTACCAATACAAAGTACTCTTATTCATATTAGAAGATATTGTAAAATAACAATTAATTTAATTTTTTTTTTTCTTTTCACTTACACATTAGGCCCGTCGCGCCGCGCCACTACTATATGGGGCGAAGGTGCGAAGTCGACGGCGACGACAAAGTACCGAGTCTAAGGAGTCTGATGGCGGCGCCACACAGTGGCGTTATGTCTCTATAAAAGTGGTGGTCTTTTATTATGTTATTTATTAATGGTACCTATCAGTATTGTACCCCGCACGGGGGGGAGGTACGGGTAGGTAGTGACGAAAAATAACGATACGGGACTCTTACGAGGTCTCGTAATCGGAATGAGTTTCTGCGACTACCATTGTTTGTCGCGGGTAACGGGGAATCAGGGTTCGATTCCGGTGAGGGAGCCTGAGAAACTGCTACCGCTTCCAAGGAAGGCAGCAGGCGCGCAAATTACCCACTCCCTGCACGGGGGGGAGGTACGGGTAGGTAGTGACGAAAAATAACGATACGGGACTCTTACGAGGTCTCGTAATCGGAATGAGTTTCTGCGACTACCATTGTTTGTCGCGGGTAACGGGGAATCAGGGTTCGATTCCGGTGAGGGAGCCTGAGAAACTGCTACCGCTTCCAAGGAAGGCAGCAGGCGCGCAAATTACCCACTCCCTGCACGGGGGGGGAGGTACGGGTAGGTAGTGACGAAAAATAACGATACGGGACTCTTACGAGTTCTCGTCATCGAATAATCAATACACGAACTGCCCACACACTTGTAAATATAGACGCGCAAGATCGTTACACGAACCGCTTACCATTATAGTAAAGTACTATGCAAACACACATAACATATACGCAATAAGGGAACTTTAAATTGGAGATTTTACCCTACCACACCCGTCTGTCTCATTCTGAAAACTATTCAAAATAATTGCTATTTTTCATTCTCATTCAAATATAAATAATAGTAAATAATATATAATTTTTGACTGAACTGAACCCAAGTGCCCGGCCTGCGGCCGGGCACCCCTCATATACATGTTCTAACCTAACCTAACCTAAATCTAGTTTTGATTCCTTTAGACTTTAGATTCAAGATTTAATATGAATATATGCATTAATAAAAACTCATTACTATTTTAATACTAGTTATGCTGCTGTTGATGCACTGATGAAAGCCAGATAGCTAGATCAGTGTTTAGTTAGTCGTAGTTGCCGGTGGGCTTAGGTCTAAAGGAATCTAAACTAGTTTTAAAAGGTTTGGATAGGTTAGGTTAGGTTAGAACATGAATAAGACGGGTGCCCGGCCACAGGCCGGTACCATAGGTTCAGTTCCGTTGTTTAAAAAAAAAATAACAAAAAACAAAACGTACCAATACAAAGTACTCTTATTCATATTAGAAGATATTGTAAAATAACAATTAATTTAATTTTTTTTTTTTTTTTTTCACTTACACATTAGGCCCGTCGCGCCGCGCCACTACTATATGGGGCGAAGGTGCGAAGTCGACGGTGACGACAAAGTACCGAGTCTAAGGAGTCTGATGGCGGCGCCACACAGTGGCGTTATGTCTCTATAAAAGTGGTGGTCTTTTATTATGTTATTTATTAATGGTACCTATCAGTATTGTACCCCGCACGGGGGGGAGGTACGGGTAGGTAGTGACGAAAAATAACGATACGGGACTCTTACGAGGTCTCGTAATCGGAATGAGTTTCTGCGACTACCATTGTTTGTCGCGGGTAACGGGGAATCAGGGTTCGATTCCGGTGAGGGAGCCTGAGAAACTGCTACCGCTTCCAAGGAAGGCAGCAGGCGCGCAAATTACCCACTCCCTGCACGGGGGGGAGGTACGGGTAGGTAGTGACGAAAAATAACGATACGGGACTCTTACGAGTTCTCGTCATCGAATAATCAATACACGAACTGCCCACACACTTGTAAATATAGACGCGCAAGATCGTTACACGAACCGCTTACCATTATAGTAAAGTACTATGCAAACACACATAACATATACGCAATAAGGGAACTTTAAATTGGAGATTTTACCCTACCACACCCGTCTGTCTCATTCTGAAAACTATTCAAAATAATTGCTATTTTTCATTCTCATTCAAATATAAATAATAGTAAATAATATATAATTTTTGACTGAACTGAACCCAAGTGCCCGGCCTGCGGCCGGGCACCCCTCATATACATGTTCTAACCTAACCTAACCTAAATCTAGTTTTGATTCCTTTAGACTTTAGATTCAAGATTTAATATGAATATATGCATTAATAAAAACTCATTACTATTTTAATACTAGTTATGCTGCTGTTGATGCACTGATGAAAGCCAGATAGCTAGATCAGTGTTTAGTTAGTCGTAGTTGCCAGTGGGCTTAGGTCTAAAGGAATCCAAACTAGTTTTAAAAGGTTTGGATAGGTTAGGTTAGGTTAGAACATGAATAAGACGGGTGCCCGGCCACAGGCCGGTACCATAGGTTCAGTTCCGTTGTTTAAAAAAAAAATAACAAAAAACAAAACGTACCAATACAAAGTACTCTTATTCATATTAGAAGATATTGTAAAATAACAATTAATTTAATTTTTTTTTTTTTTTTTTCACTTACACATTAGGCCCGTCGCGCCGCGCCACTACTATATGGGGCGAAGGTGCGAAGTCGACGGCGACAACAAAGTACCGAGTCTAAGGAGTCTGATGGCGGCGCCACACATTGGCGTTATGTCTCTATAAAAGTGGTGGTCTTTTATTATGTTATTTATTAATGGTACCTATCAGTATTGTACCCCGCACGGGGGGGAGGTACGGGTAGGTAGTGACGAAAAATAACGATACGGGACTCTTACGAGGTCTCGTAATCGGAATGAGTTTCTGCGACTACCATTGTTTGTCGCGGGTAACGGGGAATCAGGGTTCGATTCCGGTGAGGGAGCCTGAGAAACTGCTACCGCTTCCAAGGAAGGCAGCAGGCGCGCAAATTACCCACTCCCTGCACGGGGGGGAGGTACGGGTAGGTAGTGACGAAAAATAACGATACGGGACTCTTACGAGGTCTCGTAATCGGAATGAGTTTCTGCGACTACCATTGTTTGTCGCGGGTAACGGGGAATCAGGGTTCGATTCCGGTGAGGGAGCCTGAGAAACTGCTACCGCTTCCAAGGAAGGCAGCAGGCGCGCAAATTACCCACTCCCTGCACGGGGGGGGAGGTACGGGTAGGTAGTGACGAAAAATAACGATACGGGACTCTTACGAGTTCTCGTCATCGAATAATCAATACACGAACTGCCCACACACTTGTAAATATAGACGCGCAAGATCGTTACACGAACCGCTTACCATTATAGTAAAGTACTATGCAAACACACATAACATATACGCAATAAGGGAACTTTAAATTGGAGATTTTACCCTACCACACCCGTCTGTCTCATTCTGAAAACTATTCAAAATAATTGCTATTTTTCATTCTCATTCAAATATAAATAATAGTAAATAATATATAATTTTTGACTGAACTGAACCCAAGTGCCCGGCCTGCGGCCGGGCACCCCTCATATACATGTTCTAACCTAACCTAACCTAAATCTAGTTTTGATTCCTTTAGACTTTAGATTCAAGATTTAATATGAATATATGCGTTAATAAAAACTCATTACTATTTTAATACTAGTTATGCTGCTGTTGATGCACTGATGAAAGCCAGATAGCTAGATCAGTGTTTAGTTAGTCGTAGTTGCCGGTGGGCTTAGGTCTAAAGGAATCTAAACTAGTTTTAAAAGGTTTGGATAGGTTAGGTTAGGTTAGAACATGAATAAGACGGGTGCCCGGCCACAGGCCGGTACCATAGGTTCAGTTCCGTTGTTTAAAAAAAAAATAACAAAAAACAAAACGTACCAATACAAAGTACTCTTATTCATATTAGAAGATATTGTAAAATAACAATTAATTTAATTTTTTTTTTTTTTTTTTCACTTACACATTAGGCCCGTCGCGCCGCGCCACTACTATATGGGGCGAAGGTGCGAAGTCGACGGTGACGACAAAGTACCGAGTCTAAGGAGTCTGATGGCGGCGCCACACAGTGGCGTTATGTCTCTATAAAAGTGGTGGTCTTTTATTATGTTATTTATTAATGGTACCTATCAGTATTGTACCCCGCACGGGGGGGAGGTACGGGTAGGTAGTGACGAAAAATAACGATACGGGACTCTTACGAGGTCTCGTAATCGGAATGAGTTTCTGCGACTACCATTGTTTGTCGCGGGTAACGGGGAATCAGGGTTCGATTCCGGTGAGGGAGCCTGAGAAACTGCTACCGCTTCCAAGGAAGGCAGCAGGCGCGCAAATTACCCACTCCCTGCACGGGGGGGAGGTACGGGTAGGTAGTGACGAAAAATAACGATACGGGACTCTTACGAGGTCTCGTAATCGGAATGAGTTTCTGCGACTACCATTGTTTGTCGCGGGTAACGGGGAATCAGGGTTCGATTCCGGTGAGGGAGCCTGAGAAACTGCTACCGCTTCCAAGGAAGGCAGCAGGCGCGCAAATTACCCACTCCCTGCACGGGGGGGGAGGTACGGGTAGGTAGTGACGAAAAATAACGATACGGGACTCTTACGAGTTCTCGTCATCGAATAATCAATACACGAACTGCCCACACACTTGTAAATATAGACGCGCAAGATCGTTACACGAACCGCTTACCATTATAGTAAAGTACTATGCAAACACACATAACATATACGCAATAAGGGAACTTTAAATTGGAGATTTTACCCTACCACACCCGTCTGTCTCATTCTGAAAACTATTCAAAATAATTGCTATTTTTCATTCTCATTCAAATATAAATAATAGTAAATAATATATAATTTTTGACTGAACTGAACCCAAGTGCCCGGCCTGCGGCCGGGCACCCCTCATATACATGTTCTAACCTAACCTAACCTAAATCTAGTTTTGATTCCTTTAGACTTTAGATTCAAGATTTAATATGAATATATGCATTAATAAAAACTCATTACTATTTTAATACTAGTTATGCTGCTGTTGATGCACTGATGAAAGCCAGATAGCTAGATCAGTGTTTAGTTAGTCGTAGTTGCCGGTGGGCTTAGGTCTAAAGGAATCTAAACTAGTTTTAAAAGGTTTGGATAGGTTAGGTTAGGTTAGAACATGAATAAGACGGGTGCCCGGCCACAGGCCGGTACCATAGGTTCAGTTCCGTTGTTTAAAAAAAAAATAACAAAAAACAAAACGTACCAATACAAAGTACTCTTATTCATATTAGAAGATATTGTAAAATAACAATTAATTTAATTTTTTTTTTTTTTTTTTCACTTACACATTAGGCCCGTCGCGCCGCGCCACTACTATATGGGGCGAAGGTGCGAAGTCGACGGTGACGACAAAGTACCGAGTCTAAGGAGTCTGATGGCGGCGCCACACAGTGGCGTTATGTCTCTATAAAAGTGGTGGTCTTTTATTATGTTATTTATTAATGGTACCTATCAGTATTGTACCCCGCACGGGGGGGAGGTACGGGTAGGTAGTGACGAAAAATAACGATACGGGACTCTTACGAGGTCTCGTAATCGGAATGAGTTTCTGCGACTACCATTGTTTGTCGCGGGTAACGGGGAATGAGGGTTCGATTCCGGTGAGGGAGCCTGAGAAACTGCTACCGCTTCCAAGGAAGGCAGCAGGCGCGCAAATTACCCACTCCCTGCACGGGGGGGAGGTACGGGTAGGTAGTGACGAAAAATAACGATACGGGACTCTTACGAGTTCTCGTCATCGAATAATCAATACACGAACTGCCCACACACTTGTAAATATAGACGCGCAAGATCGTTACACGAACCGCTTACCATTATAGTAAAGTACTATGCAAACACACATAACATATACGCAATAAGGGAACTTTAAATTGGAGATTTTACCCTACCACACCCGTCTGTCTCATTCTGAAAACTATTCAAAATAATTGCTATTTTTCATTCTCATTCAAATATAAATAATAGTAAATAATATATAATTTTTGACTGAACTGAACCCAAGTGCCCGGCCTGCGGCCGGGCACCCCTCATATACATGTTCTAACCTAACCTAACCTAAATCTAGTTTTGATTCCTTTAGACTTTAGATTCAAGATTTAATATGAATATATGCATTAATAAAAACTCATTACTATTTTAATACTAGTTATGCTGCTGTTGATGCACTGATGAAAGCCAGATAGCTAGATCAGTGTTTAGTTAGTCGTAGTTGCCGGTGGGCTTAGGTCTAAAGGAATCCAAACTAGTTTTAAAAGGTTTGGATAGGTTAGGTTAGGTTAGAACATGAATAAGACGGGTGCCCGGCCACAGGCCGGTACCATAGGTTCAGTTCCGTTGTTTAAAAAAAAAATAACAAAAAACAAAACGTACCAATACAAAGTACTCTTATTCATATTAGAAGATATTGTAAAATAACAATTAATTTAATTTTTTTTTTTTTTTTTTCACTTACACATTAGGCCCGTCGCGCCGCGCCACTACTATATGGGGCGAAGGTGCGAAGTCGACGGCGACAACAAAGTACCGAGTCTAAGGAGTCTGATGGCGGCGCCACACAGTGGCGTTATGTCTCTATAAAAGTGGTGGTCTTTTATTATGTTATTTATTAATGGTACCTATCAGTATTGTACCCCGCACGGGGGGGAGGTACGGGTAGGTAGTGACGAAAAATAACGATACGGGACTCTTACGAGGTCTCGTAATCGGAATGAGTTTCTGCGACTACCATTGTTTGTCGCGGGTAACGGGGAATCAGGGTTCGATTCCGGTGAGGGAGCCTGAGAAACTGCTACCGCTTCCAAGGAAGGCAGCAGGCGCGCAAATTACCCACTCCCTGCACGGGGGGGAGGTACGGGTAGGTAGTGACGAAAAATAACGATACGGGACTCTTACGAGGTCTCGTAATCGGAATGAGTTTCTGCGACTACCATTGTTTGTCGCGGGTAACGGGGAATCAGGGTTCGATTCCGGTGAGGGAGCCTGAGAAACTGCTACCGCTTCCAAGGAAGGCAGCAGGCGCGCAAATTACCCACTCCCTGCACGGGGGGGAGGTACGGGTAGGTAGTGACGAAAAATAACGATACGGGACTCTTACGAGTTCTCGTCATCGAATAATCAATACACGAACTGCCCACACACTTGTAAATATAGACGCGCAAGATCGTTACACGAACCGCTTACCATTATAGTAAAGTACTATGCAAACACACATAACATATACGCAATAAGGGAACTTTAAATTGGAGATTTTACCCTACCACACCCGTCTGTCTCATTCTGAAAACTATTCAAAATAATTGCTATTTTTCATTCTCATTCAAATATAAATAATAGTAAATAATATATAATTTTTGACTGAACTGAACCCAAGTGCCCGGCCTGCGGCCGGGCACCCCTCATATACATGTTCTAACCTAACCTAACCTAAATCTAGTTTTGATTCCTTTAGACTTTAGATTCAAGATTTAATATGAATATATGCATTAATAAAAACTCATTACTATTTTAATACTAGTTATGCTGCTGTTGATGCACTGATGAAAGCCAGATAGCTAGATCAGTGTTTAGTTAGTCGTAGTTGCCGGTGGGCTTAGGTCTAAAGGAATCTAAACTAGTTTTAAAAGGTTTGGATAGGTTAGGTTAGGTTAGAACATGAATAAGACGGGTGCCCGGCCACAGGCCGGTACCATAGGTTCAGTTCCGTTGTTTAAAAAAAAAATAACAAAAAACAAAACGTACCAATACAAAGTACTCTTATTCATATTAGAAGATATTGTAAAATAACAATTAATTTAATTTTTTTTTTTTTTTTTTCACTTACACATTAGGCCCGTCGCGCCGCGCCACTACTATATGGGGCGAAGGTGCGAAGTCGACGGTGACGACAAAGTACCGAGTCTAAGGAGTCTGATGGCGGCGCCACACAGTGGCGTTATGTCTCTATAAAAGTGGTGGTCTTTTATTATGTTATTTATTAATGGTACCTATCAGTATTGTACCCCGCACGGGGGGGAGGTACGGGTAGGTAGTGACGAAAAATAACGATACGGGACTCTTACGAGGTCTCGTAATCGGAATGAGTTTCTGCGACTACCATTGTTTGTCGCGGGTAACGGGGAATCAGGGTTCGATTCCGGTGAGGGAGCCTGAGAAACTGCTACCGCTTCCAAGGAAGGCAGCAGGCGCGCAAATTACCCACTCCCTGCACGGGGGGGAGGTACGGGTAGGTAGTGACGAAAAATAACGATACGGGACTCTTACGAGTTCTCGTCATCGAATAATCAATACACGAACTGCCCACACACTTGTAAATATAGACGCGCAAGATCGTTACACGAACCGCTTACCATTATAGTAAAGTACTATGCAAACACACATAACATATACGCAATAAGGGAACTTTAAATTGGAGATTTTACCCTACTACACCCGTCTGTCTCATTCTGAAAACTATTCAAAATAATTGCTATTTTTCATTCTCATTCAAATATAAATAATAGTAAATAATATATAATTTTTGACTGAACTGAACCCAAGTGCCCGGCCTGCGGCCGGGCACCCCTCATATACATGTTCTAACCTAACCTAACCTAAATCTAGTTTTGATTCCTTTAGACTTTAGATTCAAGATTTAATATGAATATATGCATTAATAAAAACTCATTACTATTTTAATACTAGTTATGCTGCTGTTGATGCACTGATGAAAGCCAGATAGCTAGATCAGTGTTTAGTTAGTCGTAGTTGCCGGTGGGCTTAGGTCTAAAGGAATCCAAACTAGTTTTAAAAGGTTTGGATAGGTTAGGTTAGGTTAGAACATGAATAAGACGGGTGCCCGGCCACAGGCCGGTACCATAGGTTCAGTTCCGTTGTTTAAAAAAAAAATAACAAAAAACAAAACGTACCAATACAAAGTACTCTTATTCATATTAGAAGATATTGTAAAATAACAATTAATTTAATTTTTTTTTTTTTCTTTTCACTTACACATTAGGCCCGTCGCGCCGCGCCACTACTATATGGGGCGAAGGTGCGAAGTCGACGGCGACGACAAAGTACCGAGTCTAAGGAGTCTGATGGCGGCGCCACACAGTGGCGTTATGTCTCTATAAAAGTGGTGGTCTTTTATTATGTTATTTATTAATGGTACCTATCAGTATTGTACCCCGCACGGGGGGGAGGTACGGGTAGGTAGTGACGAAAAATAACGATACGGGACTCTTACGAGGTCTCGTAATCGGAATGAGTTTCTGCGACTACCATTGTTTGTCGCGGGTAACGGGGAATCAGGGTTCGATTCCGGTGAGGGAGCCTGAGAAACTGCTACCGCTTCCAAGGAAGGCAGCAGGCGCGCAAATTACCCACTCCCTGCACGGGGGGGAGGTACGGGTAGGTAGTGACGAAAAATAACGATACGGGACTCTTACGAGTTCTCGTCATCGAATAATCAATACACGAACTGCCCACACACTTGTAAATATAGACGCGCAAGATCGTTACACGAACCGCTTACCATTATAGTAAAGTACTATGCAAACACACATAACATATACGCAATAAGGGAACTTTAAATTGGAGATTTTACCCTACCACACCCGTCTGTCTCATTCTGAAAACTATTCAAAATAATTGCTATTTTTCATTCTCATTCAAATATAAATAATAGTAAATAATATATAATTTTTGACTGAACTGAACCCAAGTGCCCGGCCTGCGGCCGGGCACCCCTCATATACATGTTCTAACCTAACCTAACCTAAATCTAGCTTTGATTCCTTTAGACTTTAGATTCAAGATTTAATATGAATATATGCATTAATAAAAACTCATTACTATTTTAATACTAGTTATGCTGCTGTTGATGCACTGATGAAAGCCAGATAGCTAGATCAGTGTTTAGTTAGTCGTAGTTGCCGATGGGCTTAGGTCTAAAGGAATCCAAACTAGTTTTAAAAGGTTTGGATAGGTTAGGTTAGGTTAGAACATGAATAAGACGGGTGCCCGGCCACAGGCCGGTACCATAGGTTCAGTTCCGTTGTTTAAAAAAAAAATAACAAAAAACAAAACGTACCAATACAAAGTACTCTTATTCATATTAGAAGATATTGTAAAATAACAATTAATTTAATTTTTTTTTTTTTTTTTCACTTACACATTAGGCCCGTCGCGCCGCGCCACTACTATATGGGGCGAAGGTGCGAAGTCGACGGCGACGACAAAGTACCGAGTCTAAGGAGACTGATGGCGGCGCCACACAGTGGCGTTATGTCTCTATAAAAGTGGTGGTCTTTTATTATGTTATTTATTAATGGTACCTATCAGTATTGTACCCCGCACGGGTAGGTAGTGACGAAAAATAACGATACGGGACTCTTACGAGGTCTCGTAATCGGAATGAGTTTCTGCGACTACCATTGTTTGTCGCGGGTAACGGGGAATCAGGGTTCGATTCCGGTGAGGGAGCCTGAGAAACTGCTACCGCTTCCAAGGAAGGCAGCAGGCGCGCAAATTACCCACTCCCTGAGCGGGGGGGAGGTACGGGTAGGTAGTGACGAAAAATAACGATACGGGACTCTTACGAGTTCTCGTCATCGAATAATCAATACACGAACTGCCCACACACTTGTAAATATAGACGCGCAAGATCGTTACACGAACCGCTTACCATTATAGTAAAGTACTATGCAAACACACATAACATATACGCAATAAGGGAACTTTAAATTGGAGATTTTACCCTACCACACCCGTCTGTCTCATTCTGAAAACTATTCAAAATAATTGCTATTTTTCATTCTCATTCAAATATAAATAATAGTAAATAATATATAATTTTTGACTGAACTGAACCCAAGTGCCCGGCCTGCGGCCGGGCACCCCTCATATACATGTTCTAACCTAACCTAACCTAAATCTAGTTTTGATTCCTTTAGACTTTAGATTCAAGATTTAATATGAATATATGCATTAATAAAAACTCATTACTATTTTAATACTAGTTATGCTGCTGTTGATGCACTGATGAAAGCCAGATAGCTAGATCAGTGTTTAGTTAGTCGTAGTTGCCGGTGGGCTTAGGTCTAAAGGAATCCAAACTAGTTTTAAAAGGTTTGGATAGGTTAGGTTAGGTTAGAACATGAATAAGACGGGTGCCCGGCCACAGGCCGGTACCATAGGTTCAGTTCCGTTGTTTAAAAAAAAAATAACAAAAAACAAAACGTACCAATACAAAGTACTCTTATTCATATTAGAAGATATTGTAAAATAACAATTAATTTAATTTTTTTTTTTTTTTTTTCACTTACACATTAGGCCCGTCGCGCCGCGCCACTACTATATGGGGCGAAGGTGCGAAGTCGACGGCGACAACAAAGTACCGAGTCTAAGGAGTCTGATGGCGGCGCCACACAGTGGCGTTATGTCTCTATAAAAGTGGTGGTCTTTTATTATGTTATTTATTAATGGTACCTATCAGTATTGTACCCCGCACGGGGGGGAGGTACGGGTAGGTAGTGACGAAAAATAACGATACGGGACTCTTACGAGGTCTCGTAATCGGAATGAGTTTCTGCGACTACCATTGTTTGTCGCGGGTAACGGGGAATCAGGGTTCGATTCCGGTGAGGGAGCCTGAGAAACTGCTACCGCTTCCAAGGAAGGCAGCAGGCGCGCAAATTACCCACTCCCTGCACGGGGGGGAGGTACGGGTAGGTAGTGACGAAAAATAACGATACGGGACTCTTACGAGTTCTCGTCATCGAATAATCAATACACGAACTGCCCACACACTTGTAAATATAGACGCGCAAGATCGTTACACGAACCGCTTACCATTATAGTAAAGTACTATGCAAACACACATAACATATACGCAATAAGGGAACTTTAAATTGGAGATTTTACCCTACCACACCCGTCTGTCTCATTCTGAAAACTATTCAAAATAATTGCTATTTTTCATTCTCATTCAAATATAAATAATAGTAAATAATATATAATTTTTGACTGAACTGAACCCAAGTGCCCGGCCCGCGGCCGGGCACCCCTCATATACGTGTTCTAACCTAACCTAACCTAAATCTAGTTTTGATTCCTTTAGACTTTAGATTCAAGATTTAATATGAATATATGCATTAATAAAAACTCATTACTATTTTAATACTAGTTATGCTGCTGTTGATGCACTGATGAAAGCCAGATAGCTAGATCAGTGTTTAGTTAGTCGTAGTTGCCGGTGGGCTTAGGTCTAAAGGAATCCAAACTAGTTTTAAAAGGTTTGGATAGGTTAGGTTAGCTTAGAACATGAAAAGGACGGTTGCCCGGCCACAGGCCGGTACCATAGGTTCAGTTCCGTTGTTTAAAAAAAAAAATAACAAAAAACAAAACGTACCAATACAAAGTACTCTTATTCATATTAGAAGATATTGTAAAATAACAATTAATTTAATTTTTTTTTTTTTTTTTTCACTTACACATTAGGCCCGTCGCGCCGCGCCACTACTATATGGGGCGAAGGTGCGAAGTCGACGGCGACGACAAAGTACCGAGTCTAAGGAGTCTGATGGCGGCGCCACACAGTGGCGTTATGTCTCTATAAAAGTGGTGGTCTTTTATTATGTTATTTATAAATGGTACCTATCAGTATTGTACCCCGCACGGGGGGGAGGTACGGGTAGGTAGTGACGAAAAATAACGATACGGGACTCTTACGAGGTCTCGTAATCGGAATGAGTTTCTGCGACTACCATTGTTTGTCGCGGGTAACGGGGAATCAGGGTTCGATTCCGGTGAGGGAGCCTGAGAAACTGCTACCGCTTCCAAGGAAGGCAGCAGGCGCGCAAATTACCCACTCCCTGAATGGGGGGGAGGTACGGGTAGGTAGTGACGAAAAATAACGATACGGGACTCCTACGAGTTCTCGTCATCGAATAATCAATACACGAACTGCCCACACACTTGTAAATATAGACGCGCAAGATCGTTACACGAACCGCTTACCATTATAGTAAAGTACTATGCAAACACACATAACATATACGCAATAAGGGAACTTTAAATTGGAGATTTTACCCTACCACACCCGTCTGTCTCATTCTGAAAACTATTCAAAATAATTGCTATTTTTCATTCTCATTCAAATATAAATAATAGTAAATAATATATAATTTTTGACTGAACTGAACCCAAGTGCCCGGCCCGCGGCCGGGCACCCCTCATATACATGTTCTAACCTAACCTAACCTAAATCTAGTTTTGATTCCTTTAGACTTTAGATTCAAGATTTAATATGAATATATGCATTAATAAAAACTCATTACTATTTTAATACTAGTTATGCTGCTGTTGATGCACTGATGAAAGCCAGATAGCTAGATCAGTGTTTAGTTAGTCGTAGTTGCCGGTGGGCTTAGGTCTAAAGGAATCCAAACTAGTTTTAAAAGGTTTGGATAGGTTAGGTTAGGTTAGAACATGAATAAGACGGGTGCCCGGCCACAGGCCGGTACCATAGGTTCAGTTCCGTTGTTTAAAAAAAAAATAACAAAAAACAAAACGTACCAATACAAAGTACTCTTATTCATATTAGAAGATATTGTAAAATAACAATTAATTTAATTTTTTTTTTTTTTTTTTCACTTACACATTAGGCCCGTCGCGCCGCGCCACTACTATATGGGGCGAAGGTGCGAAGTCGACGGCGACGACAAAGTACCGAGTCTAAGGAGTCTGATGGCGGCGCCACACAGTGGCGTTATGTCTCTATAAAAGTGGTGGTCTTTTATTATGTTATTTATTAATGGTACCTATCAGTATTGTACCCCGCACGGGGGGGAGGTACGGGTAGGTAGTGACGAAAAATAACGATACGGGACTCTTACGAGGTCTCGTAATCGGAATGAGTTTCTGCGACTACCATTGTTTGTCGCGGGTAACGGGGAATCAGGGTTCGATTCCGGTGAGGGAGCCTGAGAAACTGCTACCGCTTCCAAGGAAGGCAGCAGGCGCGCAAATTACCCACTCCCTGCACGGGGGGGAGGTACGGGTAGGTAGTGACGAAAAATAACGATACGGGACTCTTACGAGTTCTCGTCATCGAATAATCAATACACGAACTGCCCACACACTTGTAAATATAGACGCGCAAGATCGTTACACGAACCGCTTACCATTATAGTAAAGTACTATGCAAACACACATAACATATACGCAATAAGGGAACTTTAAATTGGAGATTTTACCCTACCACACCCGTCTGTCTCATTCTGAAAACTATTCAAAATAATTGCTATTTTTCATTCTCATTCAAATATAAATAATAGTAAATAATATATAATTTTTGACTGAACTGAACCCAAGTGCCCGGCCTGCGGCCGGGCACCCCTCATATACATGTTCTAACCTAACCTAACCTAAATCTAGTTTTGATTCCTTTAGACTTTAGATTCAAGATTTAATATGAATATATGCATTAATAAAAACTCATTACTATTTTAATACTAGTTATGCTGCTGTTGATGCACTGATGAAAGCCAGATAGCTAGATCAGTGTTTAGTTAGTCGTAGTTGCCGGTGGGCTTAGGTCTAAAGGAATCCAAACTAGTTTTAAAAGGTTTGGATAGGTTAGGTTAGGTTAGAACATGAATAAGACGGGTGCCCGGCCACAGGCCGGTACCATAGGTTCAGTTCCGTTGTTTAAAAAAAAAATAACAAAAAACAAAACGTACCAATACAAAGTACTCTTATTCATATTAGAAGATATTGTAAAATAACAATTAATTTAATTTTTTTTTTTTTTTTCACTTACACATTAGGCCCGTCGCGCCGCGCCACTACTATATGGGGCGAAGGTGCGAAGTCGACGGCGACGACAAAGTACCGAGTCTAAGGAGTCTGATGGCGGCGCCACACAGTGGCGTTATGTCTCTATAAAAGTGGTGGTCTTTTATTATGTTATTTATTAATGGTACCTATCAGTATTGTACCCCGCACGGGGGGGAGGTACGGGTAGGTAGTGACGAAAAATAACGATACGGGACTCTTACGAGGTCTCGTAATCGGAATGAGTTTCTGCGACTACCATTGTTTGTCGCGGGTAACGGGGAATCAGGGTTCGATTCCGGTGAGGGAGCCTGAGAAACTGCTACCGCTTCCAAGGAAGGCAGCAGGCGCGCAAATTACCCACTCCCTGAACGGGGGGGAGGTACGGGTAGGTAGTGACGAAAAATAACGATACGGGACTCTTACGAGGTCTCGTAATCGGAATGAGTTTCTGCGACTACCATTGTTTGTCGCGGGTAACGGGGAATCAGGGTTCGATTCCGGTGAGGGAGCCTGAGAAACTGCTACCGCTTCCAAGGAAGGCAGCAGGCGCGCAAATTACCCACTCCCTGCACGGGGGGGGAGGTACGGGTAGGTAGTGACGAAAAATAACGATACGGGACTCTTACGAGTTCTCGTCATCGAATAATCAATACACGAACTGCCCACACACTTGTAAATATAGACGCGCAAGACCGTTACACGAACCGCTTACCATTATAGTAAAGTACTATGCAAACACACATAACATATACGCAATAAGGGAACTTTAAATTGGAGATTTTACCCTACCACACCCGTCTGTCTCATTCTGAAAACTATTCAAAATAATTGCTATTTTTCATTCTCATTCAAATATAAATAATAGTAAATAATATATAATTTTTGACTGAACTGAACCCAAGTGCCCGGCCTGCGGCCGGCCACCCCTCATATACATGTTCTAACCTAACCTAACCTAAATCTAGTTTTGATTCCTTTAGACTTTAGATTCAAGATTTAATATGAATATATGCATTAATAAAAACTCATTACTATTTTAATACTAGTTATGCTGCTGTTGATGCACTGATGAAAGCCAGATAGCTAGATCAGTGTTTAGTTAGTCGTAGTTGCCGGTGGGCTTAGGTCTAAAGGAATCCAAACTAGTTTTAAAAGGTTTGGATAGGTTAGGTTAGGTTAGAACATGAATAAGACGGGTGCCCGGCCACAGGCCGGTACCATAGGTTCAGTTCCGTTGTTTAAAAAAAAAATAACAAAAAACAAAACGTACCAATACAAAGTACTCTTATTCATATTAGAAGATATTGTAAAATAACAATTAATTTAATTTTTTTTTTTTTTTTTTCACTTACACATTAGGCCCGTCGCGCCGCGCCACTACTATATGGGGCGAAGGTGCGAAGTCGACGGCGACGACAAAGTACCGAGTCTAAGGAGTCTGATGGCGGCGCCACACAGTGGCGTTATGTCTCTATAAAAGTGGTGGTCTTTTATTATGTTATTTATTAATGGTACCTATCAGTATTGTACCCCGCACGGGGGGGAGGTACGGGTAGGTAGTGACGAAAAATAACGATACGGGACTCTTACGAGGTCTCGTAATCGGAATGAGTTTCTGCGACTACCATTGTTTGTCGCGGGTAACGGGGAATCAGGGTTCGATTCCGGTGAGGGAGCCTGAGAAACTGCTACCGCTTCCAAGGAAGGCAGCAGGCGCGCAAATTACCCACTCCCTGCACGGGGGGGAGGTACGGGTAGGTAGTGACGAAAAATAACGATACGGGACTCTTACGAGTTCTCGTCATCGAATAATCAATACACGAACTGCCCACACACTTGTAAATATAGACGCGCAAGATCGTTACACGAACCGCTTACCATTATAGTAAAGTACTATGCAAACACACATAACATATACGCAATAAGGGAACTTTAAATTGGAGATTTTACCCTACCACACCCGTCTGTCTCATTCTGAAAACTATTCAAAATAATTGCTATTTTTCATTCTCATTCAAATATAAATAATAGTAAATAATATATAATTTTTGACTGAACTGAACCCAAGTGCCCGGCCTGCGGCCGGGCACCCCTCATATACATGTTCTAACCTAACCTAACCTAAATCTAGTTTTGATTCCTTTAGACTTTAGATTCAAGATTTAATATGAATATATGCATTAATAAAAACTCATTACTATTTTAATACTAGTTATGCTGCTGTTGATGCACTGATGAAAGCCAGATAGCTAGATCAGTGTTTAGTTAGTCGAAGTTGCCGGTGGGCTTAGGTCTAAAGGAATCCAAACTAGTTTTAAAAGGTTTGGATAGGTTAGAACATGAATAAGACGGGTGCCCGGCCACAGGCCGGTACCATAGGTTCAGTTCCGTTGTTTAAAAAAAAAAAAACAAAAAACAAAACGTACCAATACAAAGTACTCTTATTCATATTAGAAGATATTGTAAAATAACAATTAATTTAATTTTTTTTTTTTTTTTTTCACTTACACATTAGGCCCGTCGCGCCGCGCCACTACTATATGGGGCGAAGGTGCGAAGTCGACGGCGACGACAAAGTACCGAGTCTAAGGAGTCTGATGGCGGCGCCACACAGTGGCGTTATGTCTCTATAAAAGTGGTGGTCTTTTATTATGTTATTTATTAATGGTACCTATCAGTATTGTACCCCGCACGGGGGGGAGGTACGGGTAGGTAGTGACGAAAAATAACGATACGGGACTCTTACGAGGTCTCGTAATCGGAATGAGTTTCTGCGACTACCATTGTTTGTCGCTGGTAACGGGGAATCAGGGTTCGATTCCGGTGAGGGAGCCTGAGAAACTGCTACCGCTTCCAAGGAAGGCAGCAGGCGCGCAAATTACCCACTCCCTGCACGGGGGGGAGGGACGGGTAGGTAGTGACGAAAAATAACGATACGGGACTCTTACGAGGTCTCGTAATCGGAATGAGTTTCTGCGACTACCATTGTTTGTCGCGGGTAACGGGGAATCAGGGTTCGATTCCGGTGAGGGAGCCTGAGAAACTGCTACCGCTTCCAAGGAAGGCAGCAGGCGCGCAAATTACCCACTCCCTGCACGGGGGGGGAGGTACTGGTAGGTAGTGACGAAAAATAACGATACGGGACTCTTACGAGTTCTCGTCATCGAATAATCAATACACGAACTGCCCACACACTTGTAAATATAGACGCGCAAGATCGTTACACGAACCGCTTACCATTATAGTAAAGTACTATGCAAACACACATAACATATACGCAATAAGGGAACTTTAAATTGGAGATTTTACCCTACCACACCCGTCTGTCTCATTCTGAAAACTATTCAAAATAATTGCTATTTTTCATTCTCATTCAAATATAAATAATAGTAAATAATATATAATTTTTGACTGAACTGAACCCAAGTGCCCGGCCTGCGGCCGGCCACCCCTCATATACATGTTCTAACCTAACCTAACCTAAATCTAGTTTTGATTCCTTTAGACTTTAGATTCAAGATTTAATATGAATATATGCATTAATAAAAACTCATTACTATTTTAATACTAGTTATGCTGCTGTTGATGCACTGATGAAAGCCAGATAGCTAGATCAGTGTTTAGTTAGTCGTAGTTGCCGGTGGGCTTAGGTCTAAAGGAATCCAAACTAGTTTTAAAAGGTTTGGATAGGTTAGGTTAGGTTAGAACATGAATAAGACGGGTGCCCGGCCACAGGCCGGTACCATAGGTTCAGTTCCGTTGTTTAAAAAAAAAATAACAAAAAACAAAACGTACCAATACAAAGTACTCTTATTCATATTAGAAGATATTGTAAAATAACAATTAATTTAATTTTTTTTTTTTTTTTTTCACTTACACATTAGGCCCGTCGCGCCGCGCCACTACTATATGGGGCGAAGGTGCGAAGTCGACGGCGACGACAAAGTACCGAGTCTAAGGAGTCTGATGGCGGCGCCACACAGTGGCGTTATGTCTCTATAAAAGTGGTGGTCTTTTATTATGTTATTTATTAATGGTACCTATCAGTATTGTACCCCGCACGGGGGGGAGGTACGGGTAGGTAGTGACGAAAAATAACGATACGGGACTCTTACGAGGTCTCGTAATCGGAATGAGTTTCTGCGACTACCATTGTTTGTCGCGGGTAACGGGGAATCAGGGTTCGATTCCGGTGAGGGAGCCTGAGAAACTGCTACCGCTTCCAAGGAAGGCAGCAGGCGCGCAAATTACCCACTCCCTGCACGGGGGGAGGTACGGGTAGGTAGTGACGAAAAATAACGATACGGGACTCTTACGAGTTCTCGTCATCGAATAATCAATACACGAACTGCCCACACACTTGTAAATATAGACGCGCAAGTTCGTTACACGAACCGCTTACCATTATAGTAAAGTACTATGCAAACACACATAACATATACGCAATAAGGGAACTTTAAATTGGAGATTTTACCCTACCACACCCGTCTGTCTCATTCTGAAAACTATTCAAAATAATTGCTATTTTTCATTCTCATTCAAATATAAATAATAGTAAATAATATATAATTTTTGACTGAACTGAACCCAAGTGCCCGGCCTGCGGCCGGGCACCCCTCATATACATGTTCTAACCTAACCTAACCTAAATCTAGTTTTGATTCCTTTAGACTTTAGATTCAAGATTTAATATGAATATATGCATTAATAAAAACTCATTACTATTTTAATACTAGTTATGCTGCTGTTGATGCACTGATGAAAGCCAGATAGCTAGATCAGTGTTTAGTTAGTCGAAGTTGCCGGTGGGCTTAGGTCTAAAGGAATCCAAACTAGTTTTAAAAGGTTTGGATAGGTTAGAACATGAATAAGACGGGTGCCCGGCCACAGGCCGGTACCATAGGTTCAGTTCCGTTGTTTAAAAAAAAAAAAACAAAAAACAAAACGTACCAATACAAAGTACTCTTATTCATATTAGAAGATATTGTAAAATAACAATTAATTTAATTTTTTTTTTTTTTTTTTCACTTACACATTAGGCCCGTCGCGCCGCGCCACTACTATATGGGGCGAAGGTGCGAAGTCGACGGCGACGACAAAGTACCGAGTCTAAGGAGTCTGATGGCGGCGCCACACAGTGGCGTTATGTCTCTATAAAAGTGGTGGTCTTTTATTATGTTATTTATAAATGGTACCTATCAGTATTGTACCCCGCACGGGGGGGAGGTACGGGTAGGTAGTGACGAAAAATAACGATACGGGACTCTTACGAGGTCTCGTAATCGGAATGAGTTTCTGCGACTACCATTGTTTGTCGCGGGTAACGGGGAATCAGGGTTCGATTCCGGTGAGGGAGCCTGAGAAACTGCTACCGCTTCCAAGGAAGGCAGCAGGCGCGCAAATTACCCACTCCCTGCACGGGGGGGAGGTACGGGTAGGTAGTGACGAAAAATAACGATACGGGACTCTTACGAGGTCTCGTAATCGGAATGAGTTTCTGCGACTACCATTGTTTGTCGCGGGTAACGGGGAATCAGGGTTCGATTCCGGTGAGGGAGCCTGAGAAACTGCTACCGCTTCCAAGGAAGGCAGCAGGCGCGCAAATTACCCACTCCCTGCACGGGGGGGGAGGTACGGGTAGGTAGTGACGAAAAATAACGATACGGGACTCTTACGAGTTCTCGTCATCGAATAATCAATACACGAACTGCCCACACACTTGTAAATATAGACGCGCAAGATCGTTACACGAACCGCTTACCATCATAGTAAAGTACTATGCAAACACACATAACATATACGCAATAAGGGAACTTTAAATTGGAGATTTTACCCTACCACACCCGTCCGTCTCATTCTGAAAACTATTCAAAATAATTGCTATTTTTCATTCTCATTCAAATATAAATAATAGTAAATAATATATAATTTTTGACTGAACTGAACCCAAGTGCCCGGCCTGCGGCCGGCCACCCCTCATATACATGTTCTAACCTAACCTAACCTAAATCTAGTTTTGATTCCTTTAGACTTTAGATTCAAGATTTAATATGAATATATGCATTAATAAAAACTCATTACTATTTTAATACTAGTTATGCTGCTGTTGATGCACTGATGAAAGCCAGATAGCTAGATCAGTGTTTAGTTAGTCGTAGTTGCCGGTGGGCTTAGGTCTAAAGGAATCCAAACTAGTTTTAAAAGGTTTGGATAGGTTAGGTTAGAACATGAATAAGACGGGTGCCCGGCCACAGGCCGGTACCATAGGTTCAGTTCTGTTGTTTAAAAAAAAAATAACAAAAAACAAAACGTACCAATACAAAGTACTCTTATTCATATTAGAAGATATTGTAAAATAACAATTAATTTAATTTTTTTTTTTTTTTTTTCACTTACACATTAGGCCCGTCGCGCCGCGCCACTACTATATGGGGCGAAGGTGCGAAGTCGACGGCGACGACAAAGTACCGAGTCTAAGGAGTCTGATGGCGGCGCCACACAGTGGCGTTATGTCTCTATAAAAGTGGTGGTCTTTTATTATGTTATTTATTAATGGTACCTATCAGTATTGTACCCCGCACGGGGGGGAGGTACGGGTAGGTAGTGACGAAAAATAACGATACGGGACTCTTACGAGGTCTCGTAATCGGAATGAGTTTCTGCGACTACCATTGTTTGTCGCGGGTAACGGGGAATCAGGGTTCGATTCCGGTGAGGGAGCCTGAGAAACTGCTACCGCTTCCAAGGAAGGCAGCAGGCGCGCAAATTACCCACTCCCTGCACGGGGGGGAGGTACGGGTAGGTAGTGACGAAAAATAACGATACGGGACTCTTACGAGTTCTCGTCATCGAATAATCAATACACGAACTGCCCACACACTTGTAAATATAGACGCGCAAGATCGTTACACGAACCGCTTACCATTATAGTAAAGTACTATGCAAACACACATAACATATACGCAATAAGGGAACTTTAAATTGGAGATTTTACCCTACCACACCCGTCTGTCTCATTCTGAAAACTATTCAAAATAATTGCTATTTTTCATTCTCATTCAAATATAAATAATAGTAAATAATATATAATTTTTGACTGAACTGAACCCAAGTGCCCGGCCTGCGGCCGGGCACCCCTCATATACATGTTCTAACCTAACCTAACCTAAATCTAGTTTTGATTCCTTTAGACTTTAGATTCAAGATTTAATATGAATATATGCATTAATAAAAACTCATTACTATTTTAATACTAGTTATGCTGCTGTTGATGCACTGATGAAAGCCAGATAGCTAGATCAGTGTTTAGTTAGTCGTAGTTGCCGGTGGGCTTAGGTCTAAAGGAATCCAAACTAGTTTTAAAAGGTTTGGATAGGTTAGGTTAGGTTAGAACATGAAAAGGACGGGTGCCCGGCCACAGGCCGGTACCATAGGTTCAGTTCCGTTGTTTAAAAAAAAAATAACAAAAAACAAAACGTACCAATACAAAGTACTCTTATTCATATTAGAAGATATTGTAAAATAACAATTAATTTAATTTTTTTTTTTTTTTTTTCACTTACACATTAGGCCCGTCGCGCCGCGCCACTACTATATGGGGCGAAGGTGCGAAGTCGACGGCGGCGACAAAGTACCGAGTCTAAGGAGTCTGATGGCGGCGCCACACAGTGGCGTTATGTCTCTATAAAAGTGGTGGTCTTTTATTATGTTATTTATAAATGGTACCTATCAGTATTGTACCCCGCACGGGGGGGAGGTACGGGTAGGTAGTGACGAAAAATAACGATACGGGATTCTTACGAGGTCTCGTAATCGGAATGAGTTTCTGCGACTACCATTGTTTGTCGCGGGTAACGGGGAATCAGGGTTCGATTCCGGTGAGGGAGCCTGAGAAACTGCTACCGCTTCCAAGGAAGGCAGCAGGCGCGCAAATTACCCACTCCCTGAACGGGGGGGAGGTACGGGTAGGTAGTGACGAAAAATAACGATACGGGACTCTTACGAGGTCTCGTAATCGGAATGAGTTTCTGCGACTACCATTGTTTGTCGCGGGTAACGGGGAATCAGGGTTCGATTCCGGTGAGGGAGCCTGAGAAACTGCTACCGCTTCCAAGGAAGGCAGCAGGCGCGCAAATTACCCACTCCCTGCACGGGGGGGGGAGGTACGGGTAGGTAGTGACGAAAAATAACGATACGGGACTCTTACGAGTTCTCGTCATCGAATAATCAATACACGAACTGCCCACACACTTGTAAATATAGACGCGCAAGATCGTTACACGAACCGCTTACCATTATAGTAAAGTACTATGCAAACACACATAACATATACGCAATAAGGGAACTTTAAATTGGAGATTTTACCCTACCACACCCGTCTGTCTCATTCTGAAAACTATTCAAAATAATTGCTATTTTTCATTCTCATTCAAATATAAATAATAGTAAATAATATATAATTTTTGACTGAACTGAACCCAAGTGCCCGGCCTGCGGCCGGCCACCCCTCATATACATGTTCTAACCTAACCTAACCTAAATCTAGTTTTGATTCCTTTAGACTTTAGATTCAAGATTTAATATGAATATATGCATTAATAAAAACTCTTTACTATTTTAATACTAGTTATGCTGCTGTTGATGCACTGATGAAAGCCAGATAGCTAGATCAGTGTTTAGTTAGTCGTAGTTGCCGATGGGCTTAGGTCTAAAGGAATCCAAACTAGTTTTAAAAGGTTTGGATAGGTTAGGTTAGGTTAGAACATGAATAAGACGGGTGCCCGGCCACAGGCCGGTACCATAGGTTCAGTTCCGTTGTTTAAAAAAAAAATAACAAAAAACAAAACGTACCAATACAAAGTACTCTTATTCATATTAGAAGATATTGTAAAATAACAATTAATTTAATTTTTTTTTTTTTTTTCACTTACACATTAGGCCCGTCGCGCCGCGCCACTACTATATGGGGCGAAGGTGCGAAGTCGACGGCGACGACAAAGTACCGAGTCTAAGGAGTCTGATGGCGGCGCCACACAGTGGCGTTATGTCTCTATAAAAGTGGTGGTCTTTTATTATGTTATTTATTAATGGTACCTATCAGTATTGTACCCCGCACGGGGGGGAGGTACGGGTAGGTAGTGACGAAAAATAACGATACGGGACTCTTACGAGGTCTCGTAATCGGAATGAGTTTCTGCGACTACCATTGTTTGTCGCGGGTAACGGGGAATCAGGGTTCGATTCCGGTGAGGGAGCCTGAGAAACTGCTACCGCTTCCAAGGAAGGCAGCAGGCGCGCAAATTACCCACTCCCTGCACGGGGGGGGAGGTACGGGTAGGTAGTGACGAAAAATAACGATACGGGACTCTTACGAGTTCTCGTCATCGAATAATCAATACACGAACTGCCCACACACTTGTAAATATAGACGCGCAAGATCGTTACACGAACCGCTTACCATTATAGTAAAGTACTATGCAAACACACATAACATATACGCAATAAGGGAACTTTAAATTGGAGATTTTACCCTACCACACCCGTCTGTCTCATTCTGAAAACTATTCAAAATAATTGCTATTTTTCATTCTCATTCAAATATAAATAATAGTAAATAATATATAATTTTTGACTGAACTGAACCCAAGTGCCCGGCCTGCGGCCGGCCACCCCTCATATACATGTTCTAACCTAACCTAACCTAAATCTAGTTTTGATTCCTTTAGACTTTAGATTCAAGATTTAATATGAATATATGCATTAATAAAAACTCATTACTATTTTAATACTAGTTATGCTGCTGTTGATGCACTGATGAAAGCCAGATAGCTAGATCAGTGTTTAGTTAGTCGTAGTTGCCGGTGGGCTTAGGTCTAAAGGAATCCAAACTAGTTTTAAAAGGTTTGGATAGGTTAGGTTAGGTTAGAACATGAATAAGACGGGTGCCCGGCCACAGGCCGGTACCATAGGTTCAGTTCCGTTGTTTAAAAAAAAAATAACAAAAAACAAAACGTACCAATACAAAGTACTCTTATTCATATTAGAAGATATTGTAAAATAACAATTAATTTAATTTTTTTTTTTTTTTTTTCACTTACACATTAGGCCCGTCGCGCCGCGCCACTACTATATGGGGCGAAGGTGCGAAGTCGACGACGACGACGACGACGACGACGACGACGACGACGACGACGACGACGACGACGACGACGACGACGACGACGACGACGACGACAAAGTACCGAGTCTAAGGAGTCTGATGGCGGCGCCACACAGTGGCGTTATGTCTCTATAAAAGTGGTGGTCTTTTATTATGTTATTTATTAATGGTACCTATCAGTATTGTACCCCGCACGGGGGGGGAGGTACGGGTAGGTAGTGACGAAAAATAACGATACGGGACTCTTACGAGGTCTCGTAATCGGAATGAGTTTCTGCGACTACCATTGTTTGTCGCGGGTAACGGGGAATCAGGGTTCGATTCCGGTGAGGGAGCCTGAGAAACTGCTACCGCTTCCAAGGAAGGCAGCAGGCGCGCAAATTACCCACTCCCTGAACGGGGGGGAGGTACGGGTAGGTAGTGACGAAAAATAACGATACGGGACTCTTACGAGGTCTCGTAATCGGAATGAGTTTCTGCGACTACCATTGTTTGTCGCGGGTAACGGGGAATCAGGGTTCGATTCCGGTGAGGGAGCCTGAGAAACTGCTACCGCTTCCAAGGAAGGCAGCAGGCGCGCAAATTACCCACTCCCTGAACGGGGGGGAGGTACGGGTAGGTAGTGACGAAAAATAACGATACGGGACTCTTACGAGTTCTCGTCATCGAATAATCAAAACACGAACTGCCCACACACTTGTAAATATAGACGCGCAAGATCGTTACACGAACCGCTTACCATTATAGTAAAGTACTATGCAAACACACATAACATATACGCAATAAGGGAACTTTAAATTGGAGATTTTACCCTACCACACCCGTCTGTCTCATTCTGAAAACTATTCAAAATAATTGCTATTTTTCATTCTCATTCAAATATAAATAATAGTAAATAATATATAATTTTTGACTGAACTGAACCCAAGTGCCCGGCCCGCGGCCGCGCACCCCTCATATACATGTTCTAACCTAACCTAACCTAAATCTAGTTTTGATTCCTTTAGACTTTAGATTCAAGATTTAATATGAATATATGCATTAATAAAAACTCATTACTATTTTAATACTAGTTATGCTGCTGTTGATGCACTGATGAAAGCCAGATAGCTAGATCAGTGTTTAGTTAGTCGTAGTTGCCGGTGGGCTTAGGTCTAAAGGAATCCAAACTAGTTTTAAAAGGTTTGGATAGGTTAGGTTAGGTTAGAACATGAATAAGACGGGTGCCCGGCCACAGGCCGGTACCATAGGTTCAGTTCCGTTGTTTAAAAAAAAAATAACAAAAAACAAAACGTACCAATACAAAGTACTCTTATTCATATTAGAAGATATTGTAAAATAACAATTAATTTAATTTTTTTTTTTTTTTTTCACTTACACATTAGGCCCGTCGCGCCGCGCCACTACTATATGGGGCGAAGGTGCGAAGTCGACGGCGACGACAAAGTACCGAGTCTAAGGAGTCTGATGGCGGCGCCACACAGTGGCGTTATGTCTCTATAAAAGTGGTGGTCTTTTATTATGTTATTTATTAATGGTACCTATCAGTATTGTACCCCGCACGGGGGGGAGGTACGGGTAGGTAGTGACGAAAAATAACGATACGGGACTCTTACGAGGTCTCGTAATCGGAATGAGTTTCTGCGACTACCATTGTTTGTCGCGGGTAACGGGGAATCAGGGTTCGATTCCGGTGAGGGAGCCTGAGAAACTGCTACCGCTTCCAAGGAAGGCAGCAGGCGCGCAAATTACCCACTCCCTGAACGGGGGGGAGGTACGGGTAGGTAGTGACGAAAAATAACGATACGGGACTCTTACGAGGTCTCGTAATCGGAATGAGTTTCTGCGACTACCATTGTTTGTCGCGGGTAACGGGGAATCAGGGTTCGATTCCGGTGAGGGAGCCTGAGAAACTGCTACCGCTTCCAAGGAAGGCAGCAGGCGCGCAAATTACCTACTCCCTGAACGGGGGGGAGGTACGGGTAGGTAGTGACGAAAAATAACGATACGGGACTCTTACGAGGTCTCGTAATCGGAATGAGTTTCTGCGACTACCATTGTTTGTCGCGGGTAACGGGGAATCAGGGTTCGATTCCGGTGAGGGAGCCTGAGAAACTGCTACCGCTTCCAAGGAAGGCAGCAGGCGCGCAAATTACCCACTCCCTGCACGGGGGGGGAGGTACGGGTAGGTAGTGACGAAAAATAACGATACGGGACTCTTACGAGTTCTCGTCATCGAATAATCAATACACGAACTGCCCACACACTTGTAAATATAGACGCGCAAGATCGTTATACGAACCGCTTACCATTATAGTAAAGTACTATGCAAACACACATAACATATACGCAATAAGGGAACTTTAAATTGGAGATTTTACCCTACCACACCCGTCTGTCTCATTCTGAAAACTATTCAAAATAATTGCTATTTTTCATTCTCATTCAAATATAAATAATAGTAAATAATATATAATTTTTGACTGAACTGAACCCAAGTGCCCGGCCTGCGGCCGGCCACCCCTCATATACATGTTCTAACCTAACCTAACCTAAATCTAGTTTTGATTCCTTTAGACTTTAGATTCAAGATTTAATATGAATATATGCATTAATAAAAACTCATTACTATTTTAATACTAGTTATGCTGCTGTTGATGCACTGATGAAAGCCAGATAGCTAGATCAGTGTTTAGTTAGTCGTAGTTGCCGGTGGGCTTAGGTCTAAAGGAATCCAAACTAGTTTTAAAAGGTTTGGATAGGTTAGGTTAGGTTAGAACATGAATAAGACGGGTGCCCGGCCACAGGCCGGTACCATAGGTTCAGTTCCGTTGTTTAAAAAAAAAATAACAAAAAACAAAACGTACCAATACAAAGTACTCTTATTCATATTAGAAGATATTGTAAAATAACAATTAATTTAATTTTTTTTTTTTTTTTCACTTACACATTAGGCCCGTCGCGCCGCGCCACTACTATATGGGGCGAAGGTGCGAAGTCGACGGCGACGACAAAGTACCGAGTCTAAGGAGTCTGATGGCGGCGCCACACAGTGGCGTTATGTCTCTATAAAAGTGGTGGTCTTTTATTATGTTATTTATTAATGGTACCTATCAGTATTGTACCCCGCACGGGGGGGAGGTACGGGTAGGTAGTGACGAAAAATAACGATACGGGACTCTTACGAGGTCTCGTAATCGGAATGAGTTTCTGCGACTACCATTGTTTGTCGCGGGTAACGGGGAATCAGGGTTCGATTCCGGTGAGGGAGCCTGAGAAACTGCTACCGCTTCCAAGGAAGGCAGCAGGCGCGCAAATTACCCACTCCCTGCACGGGGGGGAGGTACGGGTAGGTAGTGACGAAAAATAACGATACGGGACTCTTACGAGGTCTCGTAATCGGAATGAGTTTCTGCGACTACCATTGTTTGTCGCGGGTAACGGGGAATCAGGGTTCGATTCCGGTGAGGGAGCCTGAGAAACTGCTACCGCTTCCAAGGAAGGCAGCAGGCGCGCAAATTACCCACTCCCTGCACGGGGGGGGAGGTACGGGTAGGTAGTGACGAAAAATAACGATACGGGACTCTTACGAGTTCTCGTCATCGAATAATCAAAACACGAACTGCCCACACACTTGTAAATATAGACGCGCAAGATCGTTACACGAACCGCTTACCATTATAGTAAAGTACTATGCAAACACACATAACATATACGCAATAAGGGAACTTTAAATTGGAGATTTTACCCTACCACACCCGTCTGTCTCATTCTGAAAACTATTCAAAATAATTGCTATTTTTCATTCTCATTCAAATATAAATAATAGTAAATAATATATAATTTTTGACTGAACTGAACCCAAGTGCCCGGCTACAGGCCGGGCACCCCTCATATACATGTTCTAACCTAACCTAACCTAAATCTAGTTTTGATTCCTTTAGACTTTAGATTCAAGATTTAATATGAATATATGCATTAATAAAAACTCATTACTATTTTAATACTAGTTATGCTGCTGTTGATGCACTGATGAAAGCCAGATAGCTAGATCAGTGTTTAGTTAGTCGTAGTTGCCGGTGGGCTTAGGTCTAAAGGAATCCAAACTAGTTTTAAAAGGTTTGGATAGGTTAGGTTAGGTTAGAACATGAATAAGACGGGTGCCCGGCCACAGGCCGGTACCATAGGTTCAGTTCCGTTGTTTAAAAAAAAAATAACAAAAAACAAAACGTACCAATACAAAGTACTCTTATTCATATTAGAAGATATTGTAAAATAACAATTAATTTAATTTTTTTTTTTTTTTTTTCACTTACACATTAGGCCCGTCGCGCCGCGCCACTACTATATGGGGCGAAGGTGCGAAGTCGACGGCGACGACAAAGTACCGAGTCTAAGGAGTCTGATGGCGGCGCCACACAGTGGCGTTATGTCTCTATAAAAGTGGTGGTCTTTTATTATGTTATTTATTAATGGTACCTATCAGTATTGTACCCCGCACGGGGGGGAGGTACGGGTAGGTAGTAACGAAAAATAACGATACGGGACTCTTACGAGGTCTCGTAATCGGAATGAGTTTCTGCGACTACCATTGTTTGTCGCGGGTAACGGGGAATCAGGGTTCGATTCCGGTGAGGGAGCCTGAGAAACTGCTACCGCTTCCAAGGAAGGCAGCAGGCGCGCAAATTACCCACTCCCTGCACGGGGGGGGGAGGTACGGGTAGGTAGTGACGAAAAATAACGATACGGGACTCTTACGAGTTCTCGTCATCGAATAATCAAAACACGAACTGCCCACACACTTGTAAATATAGACGCGCAAGATCGTTACACGAACCGCTTACCATTATAGTAAAGTACTATGCAAACACACATAACATATACGCAATAAGGGAACTTTAAATTGGAGATTTTACCCTACCACACCCGTCTGTCTCATTCTGAAAACTATTCAAAATAATTGCTATTTTTCATTCTCATTCAAATATAAATAATAGTAAATAATATATAATTTTTGACTGAACTGAACCCAAGTGCCCGGCCTGCGGCCGGGCACCCCTCATATACATGTTCTAACCTAACCTAACCTAAATCTAGTTTTGATTCCTTTAGACTTTAGATTCAAGATTTAATATGAATATATGCATTAATAAAAACTCATTACTATTTTAATACTAGTTATGCTGCTGTTGATGCACTGATGAAAGCCAGATAGCTAGATCAGTGTTTAGTTAGTCGTAGTTGCCGGTGGGCTTAGGTCTAAAGGAATCCAAACTAGTTTTAAAAGGTTTGGATAGGTTAGGTTAGGTTAGAACATGAATAAGACGGGTGCCCGGCCACAGGCCGGTACCATAGGTTCAGTTCCGTTGTTTAAAAAAAAAATAACAAAAAACAAAACGTACCAATACAAAGTACTCTTATTCATATTAGAAGATATTGTAAAATAACAATTAATTTAATTTTTTTTTTTTTTTTTTCACTTACACATTAGGCCCGTCGCGCCGCGCCACTACTATATGGGGCGAAGGTGCGAAGTCGACGGCGACGACAAAGTACCGAGTCTAAGGAGTCTGATGGCGGCGCCACACAGTGGCGTTATGTCTCTATAAAAGTGGTGGTCTTTTATTATGTTATTTATTAATGGTACCTATCAGTATTGTACCCCGCACGGGGGGGAGGTACGGGTAGGTAGTAACGAAAAATAACGATACGGGACTCTTACGAGGTCTCGTAATCGGAATGAGTTTCTGCGACTACCATTGTTTGTCGCGGGTAACGGGGAATCAGGGTTCGATTCCGGTGAGGGAGCCTGAGAAACTGCTACCGCTTCCAAGGAAGGCAGCAGGCGCGCAAATTACCCACTCCCTGCACGGGGGGGGGGAGGTACGGGTAGGTAGTGACGAAAAATAACGATACGGGACTCTTACGAGTTCTCGTCATCGAATAATCAAAACACGAACTGCCCACACACTTGTAAATATAGACGCGCAAGATCGTTACACGAACCGCTTACCATTATAGTAAAGTACTATGCAAACACACATAACATATACGCAATAAGGGAACTTTAAATTGGAGATTTTACCCTACCACACCCGTCTGTCTCATTCTGAAAACTATTCAAAATAATTGCTATTTTTCATTCTCATTCAAATATAAATAATAGTAAATAATATATAATTTTTGACTGAACTGAACCCAAGTGCCCGGCCTGCGGCCGGGCACCCCTCATATACATGTTCTAACCTAACCTAACCTAAATCTAGTTTTGATTCCTTTAGACTTTAGATTCAAGATTTAATATGAATATATGCATTAATAAAAACTCATTACTATTTTAATACTAGTTATGCTGCTGTTGATGCACTGATGAAAGCCAGATAGCTAGATCAGTGTTTAGTTAGTCGTAGTTGCCGGTGGGCTTAGGTCTAAAGGAATCCAAACTAGTTTTAAAAGGTTTGGATAGGTTAGGTTAGGTTAGAACATGAATAAGACGGGTGCCCGGCCACAGGCCGGTACCATAGGTTCAGTTCCGTTGTTTAAAAAAAAAATAACAAAAAAAAAAACGTACCAATACAAAGTACTCTTATTCATATTAGAAGATATTGTAAAATAACAATTAATTTAATTTTTTTTTTTTTTTTTTCACTTACACATTAGGCCCGTCGCGCCGCGCCACTACTATATGGGGCGAAGGTGCGAAGTCGACGGCGACGACAAAGTACCGAGTCTAAGGAGTCTGATGGCGGCGCCACACAGTGGCGTTATGTCTCTATAAAAGTGGTGGTCTTTTATTATGTTATTTATTAATGGTACCTATCAGTATTGTACCCCGCACGGGTAGGTAGTGACGAAAAATAACGATACGGGACTCTTACGAGGTCTCGTAATCGGAATGAGTTTCTGCGACTACCATTGTTTGTCGCGGGTAACGGGGAATCAGGGTTCGATTCCGGTGAGGGAGCCTGAGAAACTGCTACCGCTTCCAAGGAAGGCAGCAGGCGCGCAAATTACCCACTCCCTGAACGGGGGGGAGGTACGGGTAGGTAGTGACGAAAAATAACGATACGAGACTCTTACGAGGTCTCGTAATCGGAATGAGTTTCTGCGACTACCATTGTTTGTCGCGGGTAACGGGGAATCAGGGTTCGATTCCGGTGAGGGAGCCTGAGAAACTGCTACCGCTTCCAAGGAAGGCAGCAGGCGCGCAAATTAACCACTCCCTGCACGGGAAGGGGAGGTACGGGTAGGTAGTGACGAAAAATAACGATACGGGACTCTTACGAGTTCTCGTCATCGAATAATCAATACACGAACTGCCCACACACTTGTAAATATAGACGTGCAAGATCGTTACACGAACCGCTTACCATTATAGTAAAGTACTATGCAAACATACATAACATATACGCAATAAGGGAACTTTAAATTGGAGATTTTACCCTACCACACCCGTCTGTCTCATTCTGAAAACTATTCAAAATAATTGCTATTTTTCATTCTCATTCAAATATAAATAATAGTAAATAATATATAATTTTTGACTGAACTGAACCCAAGTGCCCGGCCTGCGGCCGGGCACCCCTCATATACAGGTTCTAACCTAACCTAACCTAAATCTAGTTTTGATTCCTTTAGACTTTAGATTCAAGATTTAATATGAATATATGCATTAATAAAAACTCATTACTATTTTAATACTAGTTATGCTGCTGTTGATGCACTGATGAAAGCCAGATAGCTAGATCAGTGTTTAGTTAGTCGTAGTTGCCGGTGGGCTTAGGTCTAAAGGAATCCAAACTAGTTTTAAAAGGTTTGGATAGGTTAGGTTAGGTTAGAACATGAATAAGACGGGTGCCCGGCCACAGGCCGGTACCATAGGTTCAGTTCCGTTGTTTAAAAAAAAAATAACAAAAAACAAAACGTACCAATACAAAGTACTCTTATTCATATTAGAAGATATTGTAAAATAACAATTAATTTAATTTTTTTTTTTTTTTTTCACTTACACATTAGGCCCGTCGCGCCGCGCCACTACTATATGGGGCGAAGGTGCGAAGTCGACGGCGACGACAAAGTACCGAGTCTAAGGAGTCTGATGGCGGCGCCACACAGTGGCGTTATGTCTCTATAAAAGTGGTGGTCTTTTATTATGTTATTTATTAATGGTACCTATCAGTATTGTACCCCGCACGGGGGGGAGGTACGGGTAGGTAGTGACGAAAAATAACGATACGGGACTCTTACGAGTTCTCGTCATCGAATAATCAATACACGAACTGCCCACACACTTGTAAATATAGACGCGCAAGATCGTTACACGAACCGCTTACCATTATAGTAAAGTACTATGCAAACACACATAACATATACGCAATAAGGGAACTTTACATTGGAGATTTTACCCTACCACACCCGTCTGTCTCATTCTGAAAACTATTCAAAATAATTGCTATTTTTCATTCTCATTCAAATATAAATAATAGTAAATAATATATAATTTTTGACTGAACTGAACCCAAGTGCCCGGCCTGCGGCCGGGCACCCCTCATATACATGTTCTAACCTAACCTAACCTAAATCTAGTTTTGATTCCTTTAGACTTTAGATTCAAGATTTAATATGAATATATGCATTAATAAAAACTCATTACTATTTTAATACTAGTTATGCTGCTGTTGATGCACTGATGAAAGCCAGATAGCTAGATCAGTGTTTAGTTAGTCGTAGTTGCCGGTGGGCTTAGGTCTAAAGGAATCCAAACTAGTTTTAAAAGGTTTGGATAGGTTAGGTTAGGTTAGAACATGAATAAGACGGGTGCCCGGCCACAGGCCGGTACCATAGGTTCAGTTCCGTTGTTTAAAAAAAAAATAACAAAAAACAAAACGTACTAATACAAAGTACTCTTATTCATATTAGAAGATATTGTAAAATAACAATTAATTTAATTTTTTTTTTTTTTTTTCACTTACACATTAGGCCCGTCGCGCCGCGCCACTACTATATGGGGCGAAGGTGCGAAGTCGACGGCGACGACAAAGTACCGAGTCTAAGGAGTCTGATGGCGGCGCCACACAGTGGCGTTATGTCTCTATAAAAGTGGTGGTCTTTTATTATGTTATTTATTAATGGTACCTATCAGTATTGTACCCCGCACGGGGGGAGGTACGGGTAGGTAGTGACGAAAAATAACGATACGGGACTCTTACGAGGTCTCGTAATCGGAATGAGTTTCTGCGACTACCATTGTTTGTCGCGGGTAACGGGGAATCAGGGTTCGATTCCGGTGAGGGAGCCTGAGAAACTGCTACCGCTTCCAAGGAAGGCAGCAGGCGCGCAAATTACCCACTCCCGGCACGGGGGGGAGGTACGGGTAGGTAGTGACGAAAAATAACGATACGGGACTCTTACGAGTTCTCGTCATCGAATAATCAATACACGAACCGCCCACACACTTGTAAATATAGACGCGCAAGATCGTTACACGAACCGCTTACCATTATAGTAAAGTACTATGCAAACACACATAACATATACGCAATAAGGGAACTTTAAATTGGAGATTTTACCCTACCACACCCGTCTGTCTCATTCTGAAAACTATTCAAAATAATTGCTATTTTTCATTCTCATTCAAATATAAATAATAGTAAATAATATATAATTTTTGACTGAACTGAACCCAAGTGCCCGGCCTGCGGCCGGGCACCCCTCATATACATGTTCTAACCTAACCTAACCTAAATCTAGTTTTGATTCCTTTAGACTTTAGATTCAAGATTTAATATGAATATATGCATTAATAAAAACTCATTACTATTTTAATACTAGTTATGCTGCTGTTGATGCACTGATGAAAGCCAGATAGCTAGATCAGTGTTTAGTTAGTCGTAGTTGCCGGTGGGCTTAGGTCTAAAGGAATCCAAACTAGTTTTAAAAGGTTTGGATAGGTTAGGTTAGGTTAGAACATGAATAAGACGGGTGCCCGGCCACAGGCCGGTACCATAGGTTCAGTTCCGTTGTTTAAAAAAAAAATAACAAAAAACAAAACGTACCAATACAAAGTACTCTTATTCATATTAGAAGATATTGTAAAATAACAATTAATTTAATTTTTTTTTTTTTTTTTTCACATACACATTAGGCCCGTCGCGCCGCGCCACTACTATATGGGGCGAAGGTGCGAAGTCGACGGCGACGACAAAGTACCGAGTCTTAGGAGTCTGATGGCGGCGCCACACAGTGGCGTTATGTCTCTATAAAAGTGGTGGTCTTTTATTATGTTATTTATTAATGGTACCTATCAGTATTGTACCCCGCACGGGGGGGAGGTACGGGTAGGTAGTGACGAAAAATAACGATACGGGACTCTTACGAGGTCTCGTAATCGGAATGAGTTTCTGCGACTACCATTGTTTGTCGCGGGTAACGGGGAATCAGGGTTCGATTCCGGTGAGGGAGCCTGAGAAACTGCTACCGCTTCCAAGGAAGGCAGCAGGCGCGCAAATTACCCACTCCCTGCACGGGGGGAGGTACGGGTAGGTAGTGACGAAAAATAACGATACGGGACTCTTACGAGTTCTCGTCATCGAATAATCAATACACGAACTGCCCACACACTTGTAAATATAGACGCGCAAGATCGTTACACGAACCGCTTACCATTATAGTAAAGTACTATGCAAACACACATAACATATACGCAATAAGGGAACTTTAAATTGGAGATTTTACCCTACCACACCCGTCTGTCTCATTCTGAAAACTATTCAAAATAATTGCTATTTTTCATTCTCATTCAAATATAAATAATAGTAAATAATATATAATTTTTGACTGAACTGAACCCAAGTGCCCGGCCTGCGGCCGGGCACCCCTCATATACATGTTCTAACCTAACCTAACCTAAATCTAGTTTTGATTCCTTTAGACTTTAGATTCAAGATTTAATATGAATATATGCATTAATAAAAACTCATTACTATTTTAATACTAGTTATGCTGCTGTTGATGCACTGATGAAAGCCAGATAGCTAGATCAGTGTTTAGTTAGTCGTAGTTGGCGGTGGGCTTAGGTCTAAAGGAATCCAAACTAGTTTTAAAAGGTTTGGATAGGTTAGGTTAGGTTAGAACATGAATAAGACGGGTGCCCGGCCACAGGCCGGTACCATAGGTTCAGTTCCGTTGTTTACAAAAAAAATAACAAAAAACAAAACGTACCAATACAAAGTACTCTTATTCATATTAGAAGATATTGTAAAATAACAATTAATTTAATTTTTTTTTTTTTTTTTTCACTTACACATTAGGCCCGTCGCGCCGCGCCACTACTATATGGGGCGAAGGTGCGAAGTCGACGGCGACGACAAAGTACCGAGTCTAAGGAGTCTGATGGCGGCGCCACACAGTGGCGTTATGTCTCTATAAAAGTGGTGGTCTTTTATTATGTTATTTATTAATGGTACCTATCAGTATTGTACCCCGCACGGGGGGGAGGTACGGGTAGGTAGTGACGAAAAATAACGATACGGGACTCTTGCGAGGTCTCGTAATCGGAATGAGTTTCTGCGACTACCATTGTTTGTCGCGGGTAACGGGGAATCAGGGTTCGATTCCGGTGAGGGAGCCTGAGAAACTGCTACCGCTTCCAAGGAAGGCAGCAGGCGCGCAAATTACCCACTCCCTGAACGGGGGGGAGGTACGGGTAGGTAGTGACGAAAAATAACGATACGGGACTCTTACGAGGTCTCGTAATCGGAATGAGTTTCTGCGACTACCATTGTTTGTCGCGGGTAACGGGGAATCAGGGTTCGATTCCGGTGAGGGAGCCTGAGAAACTGCTACCGCTTCCAAGGAAGGCAGCAGGCGCGCAAATTACCCACTCCCTGCACGGGGGGGGAGGTACGGGTAGGTAGTGACGAAAAATAACGATACGGGACTCTTACGAGTTCTCGTCATCGAATAATCAATACACGAACTGCCCACACACTTGTAAATATAGACGCGCAAGATCGTTACACGAACCGCTTACCATTATAGTAAAGTACTATGCAAACACACATAACATATACGCAATAAGGGAACTTTAAATTGGAGATTTTACCCTACCACACCCGTCTGTCTCATTCTGAAAACTATTCAAAATAATTGCTATTTTTCATTCTCATTCAAATATAAATAATAGTAAATAATATATAATTTTTGACTGAACTGAACCCAAGTGCCCGGCCTGCGGCCGGCCACCCCTCATATACATGTTCTAACCTAACCTAACCTAAATCTAGTTTTGATTCCTTTAGACTTTAGATTCAAGATTTAATATGAATATATGCATTAATAAAAACTCATTACTATTTTAATACTAGTTATGCTGCTGTTGATGCACTGATGAAAGCCAGATAGCTAGATCAGTGTTTAGTTAGTCGTAGTTGCCGATGGGCTTAGGTCTAAAGGAATCCAAACTAGTTTTAAAAGGTTTGGATAGGTTAGGTTAGGTTAGAACATGAATAAGACGGGTGCCCGGCCACAGGCCGGTACCATAGGTTCAGTTCCGTTGTTTAAAAAAAAAATAACAAAAAACAAAACGTACCAATACAAAGTACTCTTATTCATATTAGAAGATATTGTAAAATAACAATTAATTTAATTTTTTTTTTTTTTTTTCACTTACACATTAGGCCCGTCGCGCCGCGCCACTACTATATGGGGCGAAGGTGCGAAGTCGACGGCGACGACAAAGTACCGAGTCTAAGGAGTCTGATGGCGGCGCCACACAGTGGCGTTATGTCTCTATAAAAGTGGTGGTCTTTTATTATGTTATTTATTAATGGTACCTATCAGTATTGTACCCCGCACGGGGGGGAGGTACGGGTAGGTAGTGACGAAAAATAACGATACGGGACTCTTACGAGGTCTCATAATCGGAATGAGTTTCTGCGACTACCATTGTTTGTCGCGGGTAACGGGGAATCAGGGTTCGATTCCGGTGAGGGAGCCTGAGAAACTGCTACCGCTTCCAAGGAAGGCAGCAGGCGCGCAAATTACCCACTCCCTGCACGGGGGGGAGGTACGGGTAGGTAGTGACGAAAAATAACGATACGGGACTCTTACGAGTTCTCGTCATCGAATAATCAAAACACGAACTGCCCACACACTTGTAAATATAGACGCGCAAGATCGTTACACGAACCGCTTACCATTATAGTAAAGTACTATGCAAACACACATAACATATACGCAATAAGGGAACTTTAAATTGGAGATTTTACCCTACCACACCCGTCTGTCTCATTCTGAAAACTATTCAAAATAATTGCTATTTTTCATTCTCATTCAAATATAAATAATAGTAAATAATATATAATTTTTGACTGAACTGAACCCAAGTGCCCGGCCTGCGGCCGGCCACCCCTCATATACATGTTCTAACCTAACCTAACCTAAATCTAGTTTTGATTCCTTTAGACTTTAGATTCAAGATTTAATATGAATATATGCATTAATAAAAACTCATTACTATTTTAATACTAGTTATGCTGCTGTTGATGCACTGATGAAAGCCAGATAGCTAGATCAGTGTTTAGTTAGTCGTAGTTGCCGGTGGGCTTAGGTCTAAAGGAATCCAAACTAGTTTTAAAAGGTTTGGATAGGTTAGGTTAGGTTAGAACATGAATAAGACGGGTGCCCGGCCACAGGCCGGTACCATAGGTTCAGTTCCGTTGTTTAAAAAAAAAATAACAAAAAACAAAACGTACCAATACAAAGTACTCTTATTCATATTAGAAGATATTGTAAAATAACAATTAATTTAATTTTTTTTTTTTTTTTTTCACTTACACATTAGGCCCGTCGCGCCGCGCCACTACTATATGGGGCGAAGGTGCGAAGTCGACGGCGACGACAAAGTACCGAGTCTAAGGAGTCTGATGGCGGCGCCACACAGTGGCGTTATGTCTCTATAAAAGTGGTGGTCTTTTATTATGTTATTTATTAATGGTACCTATCAGTATTGTACCCCGCACGGGGGGGAGGTACGGGTAGGTAGTGACGAAAAATAACGATACGGGACTCTTACGAGGTCTCGTAATCGGAATGAGTTTCTGCGACTACCATTGTTTGTCGCGGGTAACGGGGAATCAGGGTTCGATTCCGGTGAGGGAGCCTGAGAAACTGCTACCGCTTCCAAGGAAGGCAGCAGGCGCGCAAATTACCCACTCCCTGAACGGGGGGGGGGGACGGGTAGGTAGTGACGAAAAATAACGATACGGGACTCTTACGAGGTCTCGTAATCGGAATGAGTTTCTGCGACTACCATTGTTTGTCGCGGGTAACGGGGAATCAGGGTTCGATTCCGGTGAGGGAGCCTGAGAAACTGCTACCGCTTCCAAGGAAGGCAGCAGGCGCGCAAATTACCCACTCCCTGCACGGGGGGGGGAGGTACGGGTAGGTAGTGACGAAAAATAACGATACGGGACTCTTACGAGTTCTCGTCATCGAATAATCAATACACGAACTGCCCACACACTTGTAAATATAGACGCGCAAGATCGTTACACGAACCGCTTACCATTATAGTAAAGTACTATGCAAACACACATAACATATACGCAATAAGGGAACTTTAAATTGGAGATTTTACCCTACCACACCCGTCTGTCTCATTCTGAAAACTATTCAAAATAATTGCTATTTTTCATTCTCATTCAAATATAAATAATAGTAAATAATATATAATTTTTAACTGAACTGAACCCAAGTGCCCGGCCTGCGGCCGGCCACCCCTCATATACATGTTCTAACCTAACCTAACCTAAATCTAGTTTTGATTCCTTTAGACTTTAGATTCAAGATTTAATATGAATATATGCATTAATAAAAACTCATTACTATTTTAATACTAGTTATGCTGCTGTTGATGCACTGATGAAAGCCAGATAGCTAGATCAGTGTTTAGTTAGTCGTAGTTGCCGATGGGCTTAGGTCTAAAGGAATCCAAACTAGTTTTAAAAGGTTTGGATAGGTTAGGTTAGGTTAGAACATGAATAAGACGGGTGCCCGGCCACAGGCCGGTACCATAGGTTCAGTTCCGTTGTTTAAAAAAAAAATAACAAAAAACAAAACGTACCAATACAAAGTACTCTTATTCATATTAGAAGATATTGTAAAATAACAATTAATTTAATTTTTTTTTTTTTTTTTTCACTTACACATTAGGCCCGTCGCGCCGCGCCACTACTATATGGGGCGAAGGTGCGAAGTCGACGGCGACGACAAAGTACCGAGTCTAAGGAGTCTGATGGCGGCGCCACACAGTGGCGTTATGTCTCTATAAAAGTGGTGGTCTTTTATTATGTTATTTATTAATGGTACCTATCAGTATTGTACCCCGCACGGGGGGGAGGTACGGGTAGGTAGTGACGAAAAATAACGATACGGGACTCTTGCGAGGTCTCGTAATCGGAATGAGTTTCTGCGACTACCATTGTTTGTCGCGGGTAACGGGGAATCAGGGTTCGATTCCGGTGAGGGAGCCTGAGAAACTGCTACCGCTTCCAAGGAAGGCAGCAGGCGCGCAAATTACCCACTCCCTGCACGGGGGGGAGGTACGGGTAGGTAGTGACGAAAAATAACGATACGGGACTCTTACGAGTTCTCGTCATCGAATAATCAAAACACGAACTGCCCACACACTTGTAAATATAGACGCGCAAGATCGTTACACGAACCGCTTACCATTATAGTAAAGTACTATGCAAACACACATAACATATACGCAATAAGGGAACTTTAAATTGGAGATTTTACCCTACCACACCCGTCTGTCTCATTCTGAAAACTATTCAAAATAATTGCTATTTTTCATTCTCATTCAAATATAAATAATAGTAAATAATATATAATTTTTGACTGAACTGAACCCAAGTGCCCGGCCTGCGGCCGGCCACCCCTCATATACATGTTCTAACCTAACCTAACCTAAATCTAGTTTTGATTCCTTTAGACTTTAGATTCAAGATTTAATATGAATATATGCATTAATAAAAACTCATTACTATTTTAATACTAGTTATGCTGCTGTTGATGCACTGATGAAAGCCAGATAGCTAGATCAGTGTTTAGTTAGTCGTAGTTGCCGGTGGGCTTAGGTCTAAAGGAATCCAAACTAGTTTTAAAAGGTTTGGATAGGTTAGGTTAGGTTAGAACATGAATAAGACGGGTGCCCGGCCACAGGCCGGTACCATAGGTTCAGTTCCGTTGTTTAAAAAAAAAATAACAAAAAACAAAACGTACCAATACAAAGTACTCTTATTCATATTAGAAGATATTGTAAAATAACAATTAATTTAATTTTTTTTTTTTTTTTTTCACTTACACATTAGGCCCGTCGCGCCGCGCCACTACTATATGGGGCGAAGGTGCGAAGTCGACGGCGACGACAAAGTACCGAGTCTAAGGAGTCTGATGGCGGCGCCACACAGTGGCGTTATGTCTCTATAAAAGTGGTGGTCTTTTATTATGTTATTTATTAATGGTACCTATCAGTATTGTACCCCGCACGGGGGGGAGGTACGGGTAGGTAGTGACGAAAAATAACGATACGGGACTCTTACGAGGTCTCGTAATCGGAATGAGTTTCTGCGACTACCATTGTTTGTCGCTGGTAACGGGGAATCAGGGTTCGATTCCGGTGAGGGAGCCTGAGAAACTGCTACCGCTTCCAAGGAAGGCAGCAGGCGCGCAAATTACCCACTCCCTGCACGGGGGGGAGGTACGGGTAGGTAGTGACGAAAAATAACGATACGGGACTCTTACGAGGTCTCGTAATCGGAATGAGTTTCTGCGACTACCATTGTTTGTCGCGGGTAACGGGGAATCAGGGTTCGATTCCGGTGAGGGAGCCTGAGAAACTGCTACCGCTTCCAAGGAAGGCAGCAGGCGCGCAAATTACCCACTCCCTGCACGGGGGGAGGTACGGGTAGGTAGTGACGAAAAATAACGATACGGGACTCTTACGAGTTCTCGTCATCGAATAATCAATACACGAACTGCCCACACACTTGTAAATATAGACGCGCAAGTTCGTTACACGAACCGCTTACCATTATAGTAAAGTACTATGCAAACACACATAACATATACGCAATAAGGGAACTTTAAATTGGAGATTTTACCCTACCACACCCGTCTGTCTCATTCTGAAAACTATTCAAAATAATTGCTATTTTTCATTCTCATTCAAATATAAATAATAGTAAATAATATATAATTTTTGACTGAACTGAACCCAAGTGCCCGGCCTGCGGCCGGGCACCCCTCATATACATGTTCTAACCTAACCTAACCTAAATCTAGTTTTGATTCCTTTAGACTTTAGATTCAAGATTTAATATGAATATATGCATTAATAAAAACTCATTACTATTTTAATACTAGTTATGCTGCTGTTGATGCACTGATGAAAGCCAGATAGCTAGATCAGTGTTTAGTTAGTCGAAGTTGCCGGTGGGCTTAGGTCTAAAGGAATCCAAACTAGTTTTAAAAGGTTTGGATAGGTTAGAACATGAATAAGACGGGTGCCCGGCCACAGGCCGGTACCATAGGTTCAGTTCCGTTGTTTAAAAAAAAAAAAACAAAAAACAAAACGTACCAATACAAAGTACTCTTATTCATATTAGAAGATATTGTAAAATAACAATTAATTTAATTTTATTTTTTTTTTTTCACTTACACATTAGGCCCGTCGCGCCGCGCCACTACTATATGGGGCGAAGGTGCGAAGTCGACGGCGACGACAAAGTACCGAGTCTAAGGAGTCTGATGGCGGCGCCACACAGTGGCGTTATGTCTCTATAAAAGTGGTGGTCTTTTATTATGTTATTTATAAATGGTACCTATCAGTATTGTACCCCGCACGGGGGGGAGGTACGGGTAGGTAGTGACGAAAAATAACGATACGGGACTCTTACGAGGTCTCGTAATCGGAATGAGTTTCTGCGACTACCATTGTTTGTCGCGGGTAACGGGGAATCAGGGTTCGATTCCGGTGAGGGAGCCTGAGAAACTGCTACCGCTTCCAAGGAAGGCAGCAGGCGCGCAAATTACCCACTCCCTGCACGGGGGGGAGGTACGGGTAGGTAGTGACGAAAAATAACGATACGGGACTCTTACGAGGTCTCGTAATCGGAATGAGTTTCTGCGACTACCATTGTTTGTCGCGGGTAACGGGGAATCAGGGTTCGATTCCGGTGAGGGAGCCTGAGAAACTGCTACCGCTTCCAAGGAAGGCAGCAGGCGCGCAAATTACCCACTCCCTGCACGGGGGGGGAGGTACGGGTAGGTAGTGACGAAAAATAACGATACGGGACTCTTACGAGTTCTCGTCATCGAATAATCAATACACGAACTGCCCACACACTTGTAAATATAGACGCGCAAGATCGTTACACGAACCGCTTACCATCATAGTAAAGTACTATGCAAACACACATAACATATACGCAATAAGGGAACTTTAAATTGGAGATTTTACCCTACCACACCCGTCCGTCTCATTCTGAAAACTATTCAAAATAATTGCTATTTTTCATTCTCATTCAAATATAAATAATAGTAAATAATATATAATTTTTGACTGAACTGAACCCAAGTGCCCGGCCTGCGGCCGGCCACCCCTCATATACATGTTCTAACCTAACCTAACCTAAATCTAGTTTTGATTCCTTTAGACTTTAGATTCAAGATTTAATATGAATATATGCATTAATAAAAACTCATTACTATTTTAATACTAGTTATGCTGCTGTTGATGCACTGATGAAAGCCAGATAGCTAGATCAGTGTTTAGTTAGTCGTAGTTGCCGGTGGGCTTAGGTCTAAAGGAATCCAAACTAGTTTTAAAAGGTTTGGATAGGTTAGGTTAGGTTAGAACATGAATAAGACGGGTGCCCGGCCACAGGCCGGTACCATAGGTTCAGTTCCGTTGTTTAAAAAAAAAATAACAAAAAACAAAACGTACCAATACAAAGTACTCTTATTCATATTAGAAGATATTGTAAAATAACAATTAATTTAATTTTTTTTTTTTTTTTTCACTAACACATTAGGCCCGTCGCGCCGCGCCACTACTATATGGGGCGAAGGTGCGAAGTCGACGGCGACGACAAAGTACCGAGTCTAAGGAGTCTGATGGCGGCGCCACACAGTGGCGTTATGTCTCTATAAAAGTGGTGGTCTTTTATTATGTTATTTATTAATGGTACCTATCAGTATTGTACCCCGCACGGGGGGGAGGTACGGGTAGGTAGTGACGAAAAATAACGATACGGGACTCTTACGAGGTCTCGTAATCGGAATGAGTTTCTGCGACTACCATTGTTTGTCGCGGGTAACGGGGAATCAGGGTTCGATTCCGGTGAGGGAGCCTGAGAAACTGCTACCGCTTCCAAGGAAGGCAGCAGGCGCGCAAATTACCCACTCCCTGCACGGGGGGGAGGTACGGGTAGGTAGTGACGAAAAATAACGATACGGGACTCTTACGAGTTCTCGTCATCGAATAATCAATACACGAACTGCCCACACACTTGTAAATATAGACGCGCAAGATCGTTACACGAACCGCTTACCATTATAGTAAAGTACTATGCAAACACACATAACATATACGCAATAAGGGAACTTTAAATTGGAGATTTTACCCTACCACACCCGTCTGTCTCATTCTGAAAACTATTCAAAATAATTGCTATTTTTCATTCTCATTCAAATATAAATAATAGTAAATAATATATAATTTTTGACTGAACTGAACCCAAGTGCCCGGCCTGCGGCCGGGCACCCCTCATATACATGTTCTAACCTAACCTAACCTAAATCTAGTTTTGATTCCTTTAGACTTTAGATTCAAGATTTAATATGAATATATGCATTAATAAAAACTCATTACTATTTTAATACTAGTTATGCTGCTGTTGATGCACTGATGAAAGCCAGATAGCTAGATCAGTGTTTAGTTAGTCGTAGTTGCCGGTGGGCTTAGGTCTAAAGGAATCCAAACTAGTTTTAAAAGGTTTGGATAGGTTAGGTTAGGTTAGAACATGAATAAGACGGGTGCCCGGCCACAGGCAGGTACCATAGGTTCAGTTCCGTTGTTTAAAAAAAAAATAACAAAAAACAAAACGTACCAATACAAAGTACTCTTATTCATATTAGAAGATATTGTAAAATAACAATTAATTTAATTTTTTTTTTTTTTTTTCACTTACACATTAGGCCCGTCGCGCCGCGCCCCTACTATATGGGGCGAAGGTGCGAAGTCGACGGCGACGACAAAGTACCGAGTCTAAGGAGTCTGATGGCGGCGCCACACAGTGGCGTTATGTCTCTATAAAAGTGGTGGTCTTTTATTATGTTATTTATAAATGGTACCTATCAGTATTGTACCCCGCACGGGGGGGAGGTACGGGTAGGTAGTGACGAAAAATAACGATACGGGACTCTTACGAGGTCTCGTAATCGGAATGAGTTTCTGCGACTACCATTGTTTGTCGCGGGTAACGGGGAATCAGGGTTCGATTCCGGTGAGGGAGCCTGAGAAACTGCTACCGCTTCCAAGGAAGGCAGCAGGCGCGCAAATTACCCACTCCCTGAACGGGGGGGAGGTACGGGTAGGTAGTGACGAAAAATAACGATACGGGACTCTTACGAGGTCTCGTAATCGGAATGAGTTTCTGCGACTACCATTGTTTGTCGCGGGTAACGGGGAATCAGGGTTCGATTCCGGTGAGGGAGCCTGAGAAACTGCTACCGCTTCCAAGGAAGGCAGCAGGCGCGCAAATTACCCACTCCCTGCACGGGGGGGGAGGTACGGGTAGGTAGTGACGAAAAATAACGATACGGGACTCTTACGAGTTCTCGTCATCGAATAATCAATACACGAACTGCCCACACACTTGTAAATATAGACGCGCAAGATCGTTACACGAACCGCTTACCATTATAGTAAAGTACTATGCAAACACACATAACATATACGCAATAAGGGAACTTTAAATTGGAGATTTTACCCTACCACACCCGTCTGTCTCATTCTGAAAACTATTCAAAATAATTGCTATTTTTCATTCTCATTCAAATATAAATAATAGTAAATAATATATAATTTTTGACTGAACTGAACCCAAGTGCCCGGCCTGCGGCCGGCCACCCCTCATATACATGTTCTAACCTAACCTAACCTAAATCTAGTTTTGATTCCTTTAGACTTTAGATTCAAGATTTAATATGAATATATGCATTAATAAAAACTCTTTACTATTTTAATACTAGTTATGCTGCTGTTGATGCACTGATGAAAGCCAGATAGCTAGATCAGTGTTTAGTTAGTCGTAGTTGCCGATGGGCTTAGGTCTAAAGGAATCCAAACTAGTTTTAAAAGGTTTGGATAGGTTAGGTTAGGTTAGAACATGAATAAGACGGGTGCCCGGCCACAGGCCGGTACCATAGGTTCAGTTCCGTTGTTTAAAAAAAAAATAACAAAAAACAAAACGTATCAATACAAAGTACTCTTATTCATATTAGAAGATATTGTAAAATAACAATTAATTTAATTTTTTTTTTTTTTTTTTCACTTACACATTAGGCCCGTCGCGCCGCGCCACTACTATATGGGGCGAAGGTGCGAAGTCGACGGCGACGACAAAGTACCGAGTCTAAGGAGTCTGATGGCGGCGCCACACAGTGGCGTTATGTCTCTATAAAAGTGGTGGTCTTTTATTATGTTATTTATTAATGGTACCTATCAGTATTGTACCCCGCACGGGGGGGAGGTACGGGTAGGTAGTGACGAAAAATAACGATACGGGACTCTTACGAGGTCTCGTAATCGGAATGAGTTTCTGCGACTACCATTGTTTGTCGCGGGTAACGGGGAATCAGGGTTCGATTCCGGTGAGGGAGCCTGAGAAACTGCTACCGCTTCCAAGGAAGGCAGCAGGCGCGCAAATTACCCACTCCCTGCACGGGGGGGAGGTACGGGTAGGTAGTGACGAAAAATAACGATACGGGACTCTTACGAGTTCTCGTCATCGAATAATCAATACACGAACTGCCCACACACTTGTAAATATAGACGCGCAAGATCGTTACACGAACCGCTTACCATTATAGTAAAGTACTATGCAAACACACATAACATATACGCAATAAGGGAACTTTAAATTGGAGATTTTACCCTACCACACCCGTCTGTCTCATTCTGAAAACTATTCAAAATAATTGCTATTTTTCATTCTCATTCAAATATAAATAATAGTAAATAATATATAATTTTTGACTGAACTGAACCCAAGTGCCCGGCCTGCGGCCGGGCACCCCTCATATACATGTTCTAACCTAACCTAACCTAAATCTAGTTTTGATTCCTTTAGACTTTAGATTCAAGATTTAATATGAATATATGCATTAATAAAAACTCATTACTATTTTAATACTAGTTATGCTGCTGTTGATGCACTGATGAAAGCCAGATAGCTAGATCAGTGTTTAGTTAGTCGTAGTTGCCGGTGGGCTTAGGTCTAAAGGAATCCAAACTAGTTTTAAAAGGTTTGGATAGGTTAGGTTAGGTTAGAACATGAATAAGACGGGTGCCCGGCCACAGGCCGGTACCATAGGTTCAGTTCCGTTGTTTAAAAAAAAAATAACAAAAAACAAAACGTACCAATACAAAGTACTCTTATTCATATTAGAAGATATTGTAAAATAACAATTAATTCAATTTTTTTTTTTTTTTTTCACTTACACATTAGGCCCGTCGCGCCGCGCCACTACTATATGGGGCGAAGGTGCGAAGTCGACGGCGACAACAAAGTACCGAGTCTAAGGAGTCTGATGGCGGCGCCACACAGTGGCGTTATGTCTCTATAAAAGTGGTGGTCTTTTATTATGTTATTTATAAATGGTACCTATCAGTATTGTACCCCGCACGGGTAGGTAGTGACGAAAAATAACGATACGGGACTCTTACGAGGTCTCGTAATCGGAATGAGTTTCTGCGACTACCATTGTTTGTCGCGGGTAACGGGGAATCAGGGTTCGATTCCGGTGAGGGAGCCTGAGAAACTGCTACCGCTTCCAAGGAAGGCAGCAGGCGCGCAAATTACCCACTCCCTGAACGGGGGGGAGGTACGGGTAGGTAGTGACGAAAAATAACGATACGGGACTCTTACGAGGTCTCGTAATCGGAATGAGTTTCTGCGACTACCATTGTTTGTCGCGGGTAACGGGGAATCAGGGTTCGATTCCGGTGAGGGAGCCTGAGAAACTGCTACCGCTTCCAAGGAAGGCAGCAGGCGCGCAAATTACCCACTCCCTGCACGGGAGGGGGAGGTACGGGTAGGTAGTGACGAAAAATAACGATACGGGACTCTTACGAGTTCTCGTCATCGAATAATCAATACACGAACTGCCCACACACTTGTAAATATAGACGCGCAAGATCGTTACACGAACCGCTTACCATTATAGTAAAGTACTATGCAAACACACATAACATATACGCAATAAGGGAACTTTAAATTGGAGATTTTACCCTACCACACCCGTCTGTCTCATTCTGAAAACTATTCAAAATAATTGCTATTTTTCATTCTCATTCAAATATAAATAATAGTAAATAATATATAATTTTTGACTGAACTGAACCCAAGTGCCCGGCCTGCGGCCGGGCACCCCTCATATACATGTTCTAACCTAACCTAACCTAAATCTAGTTTTGATTCCTTTAGACTTTAGATTCAAGATTTAATATGAATATATGCATTAATAAAAACTCATTACTATTTTAATACTAGTTATGCTGCTGTTGATGCACTGATGAAAGCCAGATAGCTAGATCAGTGTTTAGTTAGTCGTAGTTGCCGGTGGGCTTAGGTCTAAAGGAATCCAAACTAGTTTTAAAAGGTTTGGATAGGTTAGGTTAGGTTAGAACATGAATAAGACGGGTGCCCGGCCACAGGCCGGTACCATAGGTTCAGTTCCGTTGTTTAAAAAAAAAATAACAAAAAACAAAACGTACCAATACAAAGTACTCTTATTCATATTAGAAGATATTGTAAAATAACAATTAATTTAATTTTTTTTTTTCTTTTCACTTACACATTAGGCCCGTCGCGCCGCGCCACTACTATATGGGGCGAAGGTGCGAAGTCGACGGCGACGACAAAGTACCGAGTCTAAGGAGTCTGATGGCGGCGCCACACAGTGGCGTTATGTCTCTATAAAAGTGGTGGTCTTTTATTATGTTATTTATTAATGGTACCTATCAGTATTGTACCCCGCACGGGGGGGAGGTACGGGTAGGTAGTGACGAAAAATAACGATACGGGACTCTTACGAGGTCTCGTAATCGGAATGAGTTTCTGCGACTACCATTGTTTGTCGCGGGTAACGGGGAATCAGGGTTCGATTCCGGTGAGGGAGCCTGAGAAACTGCTACCGCTTCCAAGGAAGGCAGCAGGCGCGCAAATTACCCACTCCCTGCACGGGGGGGAGGTACGGGTAGGTAGTGACGAAAAATAACGATACGGGACTCTTACGAGGTCTCGTAATCGGAATGAGTTTCTGCGACTACCATTGTTTGTCGCGGGTAACGGGGAATCAGGGTTCGATTCCGGTGAGGGAGCCTGAGAAACTGCTACCGCTTCCAAGGAAGGCAGCAGGCGCGCAAATTACCCACTCCCTGCACGGGGGGGAGGTACGGGTAGGTAGTGACGAAAAATAACGATACGGGACTCTTACGAGTTCTCGTCATCGAATAATCAAAACACGAACTGCCCACACACTTGTAAATATAGACGCGCAAGATCGTTACACGAACCGCTTACCATTATAGTAAAGTACTATGCAAACACACATAACATATACGCAATAAGGGAACTTTAAATTGGAGATTTTACCCTACCACACCCGTCTGTCTCATTCTGAAAACTATTCAAAATAATTGCTATTTTTCATTCTCATTCAAATATAAATAATAGTAAATAATATATAATTTTTGACTGAACTGAACCGAAGTGCCCGGCCTGCGGCCGGGCACCCCTCATATACATGTTCTAACCTAACCTAACCTAAATCTAGTTTTGATTCCTTTAGACTTTAGATTCAAGATTTAATATGAATATATGCATTAATAAAAACTCATTACTATTTTAATACTAGTTATGCTGCTGTTGATGCACTGATGAAAGCCAGATAGCTAGATCAGTGTTTAGTTAGTCGTAGTTGCCGGTGGGCTTAGGTCTAAAGGAATCCAAACTAGTTTTAAAAGGTTTGGATAGGTTAGGTTAGCTTAGAACATGAAAAGGACGGGTGCCCGGCCACAGGCCGGTACCATAGGTTCAGTTCCGTTGTTTAAAAAAAAAATAACAAAAAACAAAACGTACCAATACAAAGTACTCTTATTCATATTAGAAGATATTGTAAAATAACAATTAATTTAATTTTTTTTTTTTTTTTTTCACTTACACATTAGGCCCGTCGCGCCGCGCCACTACTATATGGGGCGAAGGTGCGAAGTCGACGGCGACGACAAAGTACCGAGTCTAAGGAGTCTGATGGCGGCGCCACACAGTGGCGTTATGTCTCTATAAAAGTGGTGGTCTTTTATTATGTTATTTATAAATGGTACCTATCAGTATTGTACCCCGCACGGGGGGGAGGTACGGGTAGGTAGTGACGATAAATAACGATACGGGACTCTTACGAGGTCTCGTAATCGGAATGAGTTTCTGCGACTACCATTGTTTGTCGCGGGTAACGGGGAATCAGGGTTCGATTCCGGTGAGGGAGCCTGAGAAACTGCTACCGCTTCCAAGGAAGGCAGCAGGCGCGCAAATTACCCACTCCCTGAACGGGGGGGAGGTACGGGTAGGTAGTGACGAAAAATAACGATACGGGACTCTTACGAGTTCTCGTCATCGAATAATCAATACACGAACTGCCCACACACTTGTAAATATAGACGCGCAAGATCGTTACACGAACCGCTTACCATTATAGTAAAGTACTATGCAAACACACATAACATATACGCAATAAGGGAACTTTAAATTGGAGATTTTACCCTACCACACCCGTCTGTCTCATTCTGAAAACTATTCAAAATAATTGCTATTTTTCATTCTCATTCAAATATAAATAATAGTAAATAATATATAATTTTTGACTGAACTGAACCCAAGTGCCCGGCCTGCGGCCGGGCACCCCTCATATACATGTTCTAACCTAACCTAACCTAAATCTAGTTTTGATTCCTTTAGACTTTAGATTCAAGATTTAATATGAATATATGCATTAATAAAAACTCATTACTATTTTAATACTAGTTATGCTGCTGTTGATGCACTGATGAAAGCCAGATAGCTAGATCAGTGTTTAGTTAGTCGTAGTTGCCGGTGGGCTTAGGTCTAAAGGAATCCAAACTAGTTTTAAAAGGTTTGGATAGGTTAGGTTAGGTTAGAACATGAATAAGACGGGTGCCCGGCCACAGGCCGGTACCATAGGTTCAGTTCCGTTGTTTAAAAAAAAAATAACAAAAAACAAAACGTACCAATACAAAGTACTCTTATTCATATTAGAAGATATTGTAAAATAACAATTAATTTAATTTTTTTTTTTTCTTTTCACTTACACATTAGGCCCGTCGCGCCGCGCCACTACTATATGGGGCGAAGGTGCGAAGTCGACGGCGACGACAAAGTACCGAGTCTAAGGAGTCTGATGGCGGCGCCACACAGTGGCGTTATGTCTCTATAAAAGTGGTGGTCTTTTATTATGTTATTTATTAATGGTACCTATCAGTATTGTACCCCGCACGGGGGGGAGGTACGGGTAGGTAGTGACGAAAAATAACGATACGGGACTCTTACGAGGTCTCGTAATCGGAATGAGTTTCTGCGACTACCATTGTTTGTCGCGGGTAACGGGGAATCAGGGTTCGATTCCGGTGAGGGAGCCTGAGAAACTGCTACCGCTTCCAAGGAAGGCAGCAGGCGCGCAAATTACCCACTCCCTGCACGGGGGGGAGGTACGGGTAGGTAGTGACGAAAAATAACGATACGGGACTCTTACGAGGTCTCGTAATCGGAATGAGTTTCTGCGACTACCATTGTTTGTCGCGGGTAACGGGGAATCAGGGTTCGATTCCGGTGAGGGAGCCTGAGAAACTGCTACCGCTTCCAAGGAAGGCAGCAGGCGCGCAAATTACCCACTCCCTGCACGGGGGGGAGGTACGGGTAGGTAGTGACGAAAAATAACGATACGGGACTCTTACGAGTTCTCGTCATCGAATAATCAAAACACGAACTGCCCACACACTTGTAAATATAGACGCGCAAGATCGTTACACGAACCGCTTACCATTATAGTAAAGTACTATGCAAACACACATAACATATACGCAATAAGGGAACTTTAAATTGGAGATTTTACCCTACCACACCCGTCTGTCTCATTCTGAAAACTATTCAAAATAATTGCTATTTTTCATTCTCATTCAAATATAAATAATAGTAAATAATATATAATTTTTGACTGAACTGAACCGAAGTGCCCGGCCTGCGGCCGGGCACCCCTCATATACATGTTCTAACCTAACCTAACCTAAATCTAGTTTTGATTCCTTTAGACTTTAGATTCAAGATTTAATATGAATATATGCATTAATAAAAACTCATTACTATTTTAATACTAGTTATGCTGCTGTTGATGCACTGATGAAAGCCAGATAGCTAGATCAGTGTTTAGTTAGTCGTAGTTGCCGGTGGGCTTAGGTCTAAAGGAATCCAAACTAGTTTTAAAAGGTTTGGATAGGTTAGGTTAGCTTAGAACATGAAAAGGACGGGTGCCCGGCCACAGGCCGGTACCATAGGTTCAGTTCCGTTGTTTAAAAAAAAAATAACAAAAAACAAAACGTACCAATACAAAGTACTCTTATTCATATTAGAAGATATTGTAAAATAACAATTAATTTAATTTTTTTTTTTTTTTTTTCACTTACACATTAGGCCCGTCGCGCCGCGCCACTACTATATGGGGCGAAGGTGCGAAGTCGACGGCGACGACAAAGTACCGAGTCTAAGGAGTCTGATGGCGGCGCCACACAGTGGCGTTATGTCTCTATAAAAGTGGTGGTCTTTTATTATGTTATTTATAAATGGTACCTATCAGTATTGTACCCCGCACGGGGGGGAGGTACGGGTAGGTAGTGACGATAAATAACGATACGGGACTCTTACGAGGTCTCGTAATCGGAATGAGTTTCTGCGACTACCATTGTTTGTCGCGGGTAACGGGGAATCAGGGTTCGATTCCGGTGAGGGAGCCTGAGAAACTGCTACCGCTTCCAAGGAAGGCAGCAGGCGCGCAAATTACCCACTCCCTGAACGGGGGGGAGGTACGGGTAGGTAGTGACGAAAAATAACGATACGGGACTCTTACGAGTTCTCGTCATCGAATAATCAATACACGAACTGCCCACACACTTGTAAATATAGACGCGCAAGATCGTTACACGAACCGCTTACCATTATAGTAAAGTACTATGCAAACACACATAACATATACGCAATAAGGGAACTTTAAATTGGAGATTTTACCCTACCACACCCGTCTGTCTCATTCTGAAAACTATTCAAAATAATTGCTATTTTTCATTCTCATTCAAATATAAATAATAGTAAATAATATATAATTTTTGACTGAACTGAACCCAAGTGCCCGGCCCGCGGCCGGGCACCCCTCATATACATGTTCTAACCTAACCTAACCTAAATCTAGTTTTGATTCCTTTAGACTTTAGATTCAAGATTTAATATGAATATATGCATTAATAAAAACTCATTACTATTTTAATACTAGTTATGCTGCTGTTGATGCACTGATGAAAGCCAGATAGCTAGATCAGTGTTTAGTTAGTCGTAGTTGCCGGTGGGCTTAGGTCTAAAGGAATCCAAACTAGTTTTAAAAGGTTTGGATAGGTTAGGTTAGGTTAGAACATGAATAAGACGGGTGCCCGGCCACAGGCCGGTACCATAGGTTCAGTTCCGTTGTTTAAAAAAAAAATAACAAAAAACAAAACGTACCAATACAAAGTACTCTTATTCATATTAGAAGATATTGTAAAATAACAATTAATTTAATTTTTTTTTTTTTTTTTCACTTACACATTAGGCCCGTCGCGCCGCGCCACTACTATATGGGGCGAAGGTGCGAAGTCGACGGCGACGACAAAGTACCGAGTCTAAGGAGTCTGATGGCGGCGCCACACAGTGGCGTTATGTCTCTATAAAAGTGGTGGTCTTTTATTATGTTATTTATAAATGGTACCTATCAGTATTGTACCCCGCACGGGGGGGAGGTACGGGTAGGTAGTGACGAAAAATAACGATACGGGACTCTTACGAGGTCTCGTAATCGGAATGAGTTTCTGCGACTACCATTGTTTGTCGCGGGTAACGGGGAATCAGGGTTCGATTCCGGTGAGGGAGCCTGAGAAACTGCTACCGCTTCCAAGGAAGGCAGCAGGCGCGCAAATTACCCACTCCCTGAACGGGGGGGAGGTACGGGTAGGTAGTGACGAAAAATAACGATACGGGACTCTTACGAGGTCTCGTAATCGGAATGAGTTTCTGCGACTACCATTGTTTGTCGCGGGTAACGGGGAATCAGGGTTCGATTCCGGTGAGGGAGCCTGAGAAACTGCTACCGCTTCCAAGGAAGGCAGCAGGCGCGCAAATTACCCACTCCCTGCACGGGGGGGGAGGTACGGGTAGGTAGTGACGAAAAATAACGATACGGGACTCTTACGAGTTCTCGTCATCGAATAATCAATACACGAACTGCCCACACACTTGTAAATATAGACGCGCAAGATCGTTACACGAACCGCTTACCATTATAGTAAAGTACTATGCAAACACACATAACATATACGCAATAAGGGAACTTTAAATTGGAGATTTTACCCTACCACACCCGTCTGTCTCATTCTGAAAACTATTCAAAATAATTGCTATTTTTCATTCTCATTCAAATATAAATAATAGTAAATAATATATAATTTTTGACTGAACTGAACCCAAGTGCCCGGCCTGCGGCCGGCCACCCCTCATATACATGTTCTAACCTAACCTAACCTAAATCTAGTTTTGATTCCTTTAGACTTTAGATTCAAGATTTAATATGAATATATGCATTAATAAAAACTCTTTACTATTTTAATACTAGTTATGCTGCTGTTGATGCACTGATGAAAGCCAGATAGCTAGATCAGTGTTTAGTTAGTCGTAGTTGCCGATGGGCTTAGGTCTAAAGGAATCCAAACTAGTTTTAAAAGGTTTGGATAGGTTAGGTTAGGTTAGAACATGAATAAGACGGGTGCCCGGCCACAGGCCGGTACCATAGGTTCAGTTCCGTTGTTTAAAAAAAAAATAACAAAAAACAAAACGTACCAATACAAAGTACTCTTATTCATATTAGAAGATATTGTAAAATAACAATTAATTTAATATTTTTTTTTTTTTTTTCACTTACACATTAGGCCCGTCGCGCCGCGCCACTACTATATGGGGCGAAGGTGCGAAGTCGACGGCGACGACAAAGTACCGAGTCTAAGGAGTCTGATGGCGGCGCCACACAGTGGCGTTATGTCTCTATAAAAGTGGTGGTCTTTTATTATGTTATTTATTAATGGTACCTATCAGTATTGTACCCCGCACGGGGGGGAGGTACGGGTAGGTAGTGACGAAAAATAACGATACGGGACTCTTACGAGGTCTCGTAATCGGAATGAGTTTCTGCGACTACCATTGTTTGTCGCGGGTAACGGGGAATCAGGGTTCGATTCCGGTGAGGGAGCCTGAGAAACTGCTACCGCTTCCAAGGAAGGCAGCAGGCGCGCAAATTACCCACTCCCTGCACGGGGGGGAGGTACGGGTAGGTAGTGACGAAAAATAACGATACGGGACTCTTACGAGTTCTCGTCATCGAATAATCAATACACGAACTGCCCACACACTTGTAAATATAGACGCGCAAGATCGTTACACGAACCGCTTACCATTATAGTAAAGTACTATGCAAACACACATAACATATACGCAATAAGGGAACTTTAAATTGGAGATTTTACCCTACCACACCCGTCTGTCTCATTCTGAAAACTATTCAAAATAATTGCTATTTTTCATTCTCATTCAAATATAAATAATAGTAAATAATATATAATTTTTGACTGAACTGAACCCAAGTGCCCGGCCTGCGGCCGGGCACCCCTCATATACATGTTCTAACCTAACCTAACCTAAATCTAGTTTTGATTCCTTTAGACTTTAGATTCAAGATTTAATATGAATATATGCATTAATAAAAACTCATTACTATTTTAATACTAGTTATGCTGCTGTTGATGCACTGATGAAAGCCAGATAGCTAGATCAGTGTTTAGTTAGTCGTAGTTGCCGGTGGGCTTAGGTCTAAAGGAATCCAAACTAGTTTTAAAAGGTTTGGATAGGTTAGGTTAGGTTAGAACATGAATAAGACGGGTGCCCGGCCACAGGCCGGTACCATAGGTTCAGTTCCGTTGTTTAAAAAAAAAATAACAAAAAACAAAACGTACCAATACAAAGTACTCTTATTCATATTAGAAGATATTGTAAAATAACAATTAATTTAATTTTTTTTTTTTCTTTTCACTTACACATTAGGCCCGTCGCGCCGCGCCACTACTATATGGGGCGAAGGTGCGAAGTCGACGGCGACGACAAAGTACCGAGTCTAAGGAGTCTGATGGCGGCGCCACACAGTGGCGTTATGTCTCTATAAAAGTGGTGGTCTTTTATTATGTTATTTATTAATGGTACCTATCAGTATTGTACCCCGCACGGGGGGGAGGTACGGGTAGGTAGTGACGAAAAATAACGATACGGGACTCTTACGAGGTCTCGTAATCGGAATGAGTTTCTGCGACTACCATTGTTTGTCGCGGGTAACGGGGAATCAGGGTTCGATTCCGGTGAGGGAGCCTGAGAAACTGCTACCGCTTCCAAGGAAGGCAGCAGGCGCGCAAATTACCCACTCCCTGCACGGGGGGGAGGTACGGGTAGGTAGTGACGAAAAATAACGATACGGGACTCTTACGAGGTCTCGTAATCGGAATGAGTTTCTGCGACTACCATTGTTTGTCGCGGGTAACGGGGAATCAGGGTTCGATTCCGGTGAGGGAGCCTGAGAAACTGCTACCGCTTCCAAGGAAGGCAGCAGGCGCGCAAATTACCCACTCCCTGCACGGGGGGGAGGTACGGGTAGGTAGTGACGAAAAATAACGATACGGGACTCTTACGAGTTCTCGTCATCGAATAATCAAAACACGAACTGCCCACACACTTGTAAATATAGACGCGCAAGATCGTTACACGAACCGCTTACCATTATAGTAAAGTACTATGCAAACACACATAACATATACGCAATAAGGGAACTTTAAATTGGAGATTTTACCCTACCACACCCGTCTGTCTCATTCTGAAAACTATTCAAAATAATTGCTATTTTTCATTCTCATTCAAATATAAATAATAGTAAATAATATATAATTTTTGACTGAACTGAACCGAAGTGCCCGGCCTGCGGCCGGGCACCCCTCATATACATGTTCTAACCTAACCTAACCTAAATCTAGTTTTGATTCCTTTAGACTTTAGATTCAAGATTTAATATGAATATATGCATTAATAAAAACTCATTACTATTTTAATACTAGTTATGCTGCTGTTGATGCACTGATGAAAGCCAGATAGCTAGATCAGTGTTTAGTTAGTCGTAGTTGCCGGTGGGCTTAGGTCTAAAGGAATCCAAACTAGTTTTAAAAGGTTTGGATAGGTTAGGTTAGCTTAGAACATGAAAAGGACGGGTGCCCGGCCACAGGCCGGTACCATAGGTTCAGTTCCGTTGTTTAAAAAAAAAATAACAAAAAACAAAACGTACCAATACAAAGTACTCTTATTCATATTAGAAGATATTGTAAAATAACAATTAATTTAATTTTTTTTTTTTTTTTTTCACTTACACATTAGGCCCGTCGCGCCGCGCCACTACTATATGGGGCGAAGGTGCGAAGTCGACGGCGACGACAAAGTACCGAGTCTAAGGAGTCTGATGGCGGCGCCACACAGTGGCGTTATGTCTCTATAAAAGTGGTGGTCTTTTATTATGTTATTTATAAATGGTACCTATCAGTATTGTACCCCGCACGGGGGGGAGGTACGGGTAGGTAGTGACGATAAATAACGATACGGGACTCTTACGAGGTCTCGTAATCGGAATGAGTTTCTGCGACTACCATTGTTTGTCGCGGGTAACGGGGAATCAGGGTTCGATTCCGGTGAGGGAGCCTGAGAAACTGCTACCGCTTCCAAGGAAGGCAGCAGGCGCGCAAATTACCCACTCCCTGCACGGGGGGGAGGTACGGGTAGGTAGTGACGAAAAATAACGATACGGGACTCTTACGAGTTCTCGTCATCGAATAATCAAAACACGAACTGCCCACACACTTGTAAATATAGACGCGCAAGATCGTTACACGAACCGCTTACCATTATAGTAAAGTACTATGCAAACACACATAACATATACGCAATAAGGGAACTTTAAATTGGAGATTTTACCCTACCACACCCGTCTGTCTCATTCTGAAAACTATTCAAAATAATTGCTATTTTTCATTCTCATTCAAATATAAATAATAGTAAATAATATATAATTTTTGACTGAACTGAACCCAAGTGCCCGGCCTGCGGCCGGGCACCCCTCATATACATGTTCTAACCTAACCTAACCTAAATCTAGTTTTGATTCCTTTAGACTTTAGATTCAAGATTTAATATGAATATATGCATTAATAAAAACTCATTACTATTTTAATACTAGTTATGCTGCTGTTGATGCACTGATGAAAGCCAGATAGCTAGATCAGTGTTTAGTTAGTCGTAGTTGCCGGTGGGCTTAGGTCTAAAGGAATCCAAACTAGTTTTAAAAGGTTTGGATAGGTTAGGTTAGCTTAGAACATGAAAAGGACGGGTGCCCGGCCACAGGCCGGTACCATAGGTTCAGTTCCGTTGTTTAAAAAAAAAATAACAAAAAACAAAACGTACCAATACAAAGTACTCTTATTCATATTAGAAGATATTGTAAAATAACAATTAATTTAATTTTTTTTTTTTTTTTTTCACTTACACATTAGGCCCGTCGCGCCGCGCCACTACTATATGTGGCGAAGGTGCGAAGTCGACGGCGACGACAAAGTACCGAGTCTAAGGAGTCTGATGGCGGCGCCACACAGTGGCGTTATGTCTCTATAAAAGTGGTGGTCTTTTATTATGTTATTTATAAATGGTACCTATCAGTATTGTACCCCGCACGGGGGGGAGGTACGGGTAGGTAGTGACGATAAATAACGATACGGGACTCTTACGAGGTCTCGTAATCGGAATGAGTTTCTGCGACTACCATTGTTTGTCGCGGGTAACGGGGAATCAGGGTTCGATTCCGGTGAGGGAGCCTGAGAAACTGCTACCGCTTCCAAGGAAGGCAGCAGGCGCGCAAATTACCCACTCCCTGAACGGGGGGGAGGTACGGGTAGGTAGTGACGAAAAATAACGATACGGGACTCTTACGAGTTCTCGTCATCGAATAATCAATACACGAACTGCCCACACACTTGTAAATATAGACGCGCAAGATCGTTACACGAACCGCTTACCATTATAGTAAAGTACTATGCAAACACACATAACATATACGCAATAAGGGAACTTTAAATTGGAGATTTTACCCTACCACACCCGTCTGTCTCATTCTGAAAACTATTCAAAATAATTGCTATTTTTCATTCTCATTCAAATATAAATAATAGTAAATAATATATAATTTTTGACTGAACTGAACCCAAGTGCCCGGCCCGCGGCCGCGCACCCCTCATATACATGTTCTAACCTAACCTAACCTAAATCTAGTTTTGATTCCTTTAGACTTTAGATTCAAGATTTAATATGAATATATGCATTAATAAAAACTCATTACTATTTTAATACTAGTTATGCTGCTGTTGATGCACTGATGAAAGCCAGATAGCTAGATCAGTGTTTAGTTAGTCGTAGTTGCCGGTGGGCTTAGGTCTAAAGGAATCCAAACTAGTTTTAAAAGGTTTGGATAGGTTAGGTTAGGTTAGAACATGAATAAGACGGGTGCCCGGCCACAGGCCGGTACCATAGGTTCAGTTCCGTTGTTTAAAAAAAAAATAACAAAAAACAAAACGTACCAATACAAAGTACTCTTATTCATATTAGAAGATATTGTAAAATAACAATTAATTTAATTTTTTTTTTTTTTTTTCACTTACACATTAGGCCCGTCGCGCCGCGCCACTACTATATGGGGCGAAGGTGCGAAGTCGACGGCGACGACAAAGTACCGAGTCTAAGGAGTCTGATGGCGGCGCCACACAGTGGCGTTATGTCTCTATAAAAGTGGTGGTCTTTTATTATGTTATTTATTAATGGTACCTATCAGTATTGTACCCCGCACGGGGGGAAAGGTACGGGTAGGTAGTGACGAAAAATAACGATACGGGACTCTTACGAGGTCTCGTAATCGGAATGAGTTTCTGCGACTACCATTGTTTGTCGCGGGTAACGGGGAATCAGGGTTCGATTCCGGTGAGGGAGCCTGAGAAACTGCTACCGCTTCCAAGGAAGGCAGCAGGCGCGCAAATTACCCACTCCCTGAACGGGGGGGAGGTACGGGTAGGTAGTGACGAAAAATAACGATACGGGACTCTTACGAGTTCTCGTCATCGAATAATCAATACACGAACTGCCCACACACTTGTAAATATAGACGCGCAAGATCGTTACACGAACCGCTTACCATTATAGTAAAGTACTATGCAAACACACATAACATATACGCAATAAGGGAACTTTAAATTGGAGATTTTACCCTACCACACCCGTCTGTCTCATTCTGAAAACTATTCAAAATAATTGCTATTTTTCATTCTCATTCAAATATAAATAATAGTAAATAATATATAATTTTTGACTGAACTGAACCCAAGTGCCCGGCCCGCGGCCGCGCACCCCTCATATACATGTTCTAACCTAACCTAACCTAAATCTAGTTTTGATTCCTTTAGACTTTAGATTCAAGATTTAATATGAATATATGCATTAATAAAAACTCATTACTATTTTAATACTAGTTATGCTGCTGTTGATGCACTGATGAAAGCCAGATAGCTAGATCAGTGTTTAGTTAGTCGTAGTTGCCGGTGGGCTTAGGTCTAAAGGAATCCAAACTAGTTTTAAAAGGTTTGGATAGGTTAGGTTAGGTTAGAACATGAATAAGACGGGTGCCCGGCCACAGGCCGGTACCATAGGTTCAGTTCCGTTGTTTAAAAAAAAAATAACAAAAAACAAAACGTACCAATACAAAGTACTCTTATTCATATTAGAAGATATTGTAAAATAACAATTAATTTAATTTTTTTTTTTTTTTTTCACTTACACATTAGGCCCGTCGCGCCGCGCCACTACTATATGGGGCGAAGGTGCGAAGTCGACGGCGACGACAAAGTACCGAGTCTAAGGAGTCTGATGGCGGCGCCACACAGTGGCGTTATGTCTCTATAAAAGTGGTGGTCTTTTATTATGTTATTTATTAATGGTACCTATCAGTATTGTACCCCGCACGGGGGGAAAGGTACGGGTAGGTAGTGACGAAAAATAACGATACGGGACTCTTACGAGGTCTCGTAATCGGAATGAGTTTCTGCGACTACCATTGTTTGTCGCGGGTAACGGGGAATCAGGGTTCGATTCCGGTGAGGGAGCCTGAGAAACTGCTACCGCTTCCAAGGAAGGCAGCAGGCGCGCAAATTACCCACTCCCTGAACGGGGGGGAGGTACGGGTAGGTAGTGACGAAAAATAACGATACGGGACTCTTACGAGGTCTCGTAATCGGAATGAGTTTCTGCGACTACCATTGTTTGTCGCGGGTAACGGGGAATCAGGGTTCGATTCCGGTGAGGGAGCCTGAGAAACTGCTACCGCTTCCAAGGAAGGCAGCAGGCGCGCAAATTACCCACTCCCTGCACGGGGGGGGAGGTACGGGTAGGTAGTGACGAAAAATAACGATACGGGACTCTTACGAGTTCTCGTCATCGAATAATCAATACACGAACTGCCCACACACTTGTAAATATAGACGCGCAAGATCGTTACACGAACCGCTTACCATTATAGTAAAGTACTATGCAAACACACATAACATATACGCAATAAGGGAACTTTAAATTGGAGATTTTACCCTACCACACCCGTCTGTCTCATTCTGAAAACTATTCAAAATAATTGCTATTTTTCATTCTCATTCAAATATAAATAATAGTAAATAATATATAATTTTTAACGGAACTGAACCCAAGTGCCCGGCCTGCGGCCGGCCACCCCTCATATACATGTTCTAACCTAACCTAACCTAAATCTAGTTTTGATTCCTTTAGACTTTAGATTCAAGATTTAATATGAATATATGCATTAATAAAAACTCATTACTATTTTAATACTAGTTATGCTGCTGTTGATGCACTGATGAAAGCCAGATAGCTAGATCAGTGTTTAGTTAGTCGTAGTTGCCGGTGGGCTTAGGTCTAAAGGAATCCAAACTAGTTTTAAAAGGTTTGGATAGGTTAGGTTAGGTTAGAACATGAATAAGACGGGTGCCCGGCCACAGGCCGGTACCATAGGTTCAGTTCCGTTGTTTAAAAAAAAAATAACAAAAAACAAAACGTACCAATACAAAGTACTCTTATTCATATTAGAAGATATTGTAAAATAACAATTAATTTAATTTTTTTTTTTTTTTTTCACTTACACATTAGGCCCGTCGCGCCGCGCCACTACTATATGGGGCGAAGGTGCGAAGTCGACGGCGACGACAAAGTACCGAGGCTAAGGAGTCTGATGGCGGCGCCACACAGTGGCGTTATGTCTCTATAAAAGTGGTGGTCTTTTATTATGTTATTTATTAATGGTACCTATCAGTATTGTACCCCGCACGGGGGGGAGGTACGGGTAGGTAGTGACGAAAAATAACGATACGGGACTCTTACGAGGTCTCGTAATCGGAATGAGTTTCTGCGACTACCATTGTTTGTCGCGGGTAACGGGGAATCAGGGTTCGATTCCGGTGAGGGAGCCTGAGAAACTGCTACCGCTTCCAAGGAAGGCAGCAGGCGCGCAAATTACCCACTCCCTGAACGGGGGGGAGGTACGGGTAGGTAGTGACGAAAAATAACGATACGGGACTCTTACGAGGTCTCGTAATCGGAATGAGTTTCTGCGACTACCATTGTTTGTCGCGGGTAACGGGGAATCAGGGTTCGATTCCGGTGAGGGAGCCTGAGAAACTGCTACCGCTTCCAAGGAAGGCAGCAGGCGCGCAAATTACCCACTCCCTGAACGGGGGGGAGGTACGGGTAGGTAGTGACGAAAAATAACGATACGGGACTCTTACGAGGTCTCGTAATCGGAATGAGTTTCTGCGACTACCATTGTTTGTCGCGGGTAACGGGGAATCAGGGTTCGATTCCGGTGAGGGAGCCTGAGAAACTGCTACCGCTTCCAAGGAAGGCAGCAGGCGCGCAAATTACCCACTCCCTGCACGGGGGGGGAGGTACGGGTAGGTAGTGACGAAAAATAACGATACGGGACTCTTACGAGTTCTCGTCATCGAATAATCAATACACGAACTGCCCACACACTTGTAAATATAGACGCGCAAGATCGTTACACGAACCGCTTACCATTATAGTAAAGTACTATGCAAACACACATAACATATACGCAATAAGGGAACTTTAAATTGGAGATTTTACCCTACCACACCCGTCTGTCTCATTCTGAAAACTATTCAAAATAATTGCTATTTTTCATTCTCATTCAAATATAAATAATAGTAAATAATATATAATTTTTGACTGAACTGAACCCAAGTGCCCGGCCCGCGGCCGGGCACCCCTCATATACATGTTCTAACCTAACCTAACCTAAATCTAGTTTTGATTCCTTTAGACTTTAGATTCAAGATTTAATATGAATATATGCATTAATAAAAACTCATTACTATTTTAATACTAGTTATGCTGCTGTTGATGCACTGATGAAAGCCAGATAGCTAGATCAGTGTTTAGTTAGTCGTAGTTGCCGGTGGGCTTAGGTCTAAAGGAATCCAAACTAGTTTTAAAAGGTTTGGATAGGTTAGGTTAGCTTAGAACATGAAAAGGACGGGTGCCCGGCCACAGGCCGGTACCATAGGTTCAGTTCCGTTGTTTAAAAAAAAAATAACAAAAAACAAAACGTACCAATACAAAGTACTCTTATTCATATTAGAAGATATTGTAAAATAACAATTAATTTAATTTTTTTTTTTTTTTTTTCACTTACACATTAGGCCCGTCGCGCCGCGCCACTACTTTATGGGGCGAAGGTGCGAAGTCGACGGCGACGACAAAGTACCGAGTCTAAGGAGTCTGATGGCGGCGCCACACAGTGGCGTTATGTCTCTATAAAAGTGGTGGTCTTTTATTATGTTATTTATTAATGGTACCTATCAGTATTGTACCCCGCACGGGGGGGAGGTACGGGTAGGTAGTAACGAAAAATAACGATACGGGACTCTTACGAGGTCTCGTAATCGGAATGAGTTTCTGCGACTACCATTGTTTGTCGCGGGTAACGGGGAATCAGGGTTCGATTCCGGTGAGGGAGCCTGAGAAACTGCTACCGCTTCCAAGGAAGGCAGCAGGCGCGCAAATTACCCACTCCCTGCACGGGGGGGGAGGTACGGGTAGGTAGTGACGAAAAATAACGATACGGGACTCTTACGAGTTCTCGTCATCGAATAATCAAAACACGAACTGCCCACACACTTGTAAATATAGACGCGCAAGATCGTTACACGAACCGCTTACCATTATAGTAAAGTACTATGCAAACACACATAACATATACGCAATAAGGGAACTTTAAATTGGAGATTTTACCCTACCACACCCGTCTGTCTCATTCTGAAAACTATTCAAAATAATTGCTATTTTTCATTCTCATTCAAATATAAATAATAGTAAATAATATATAATTTTTGACTGAACTGAACCCAAGTGCCCGGCTACAGGCCGGGCACCCCTCATATACATGTTCTAACCTAACCTAACCTAAATCTAGTTTTGATTCCTTTAGACTTTAGATTCAAGATTTAATATGAATATATGCATTAATAAAAACTCATTACTATTTTAATACTAGTTATGCTGCTGTTGATGCACTGATGAAAGCCAGATAGCTAGATCAGTGTTTAGTTAGTCGTAGTTGCCGGTGGGCTTAGGTCTAAAGGAATCCAAACTAGTTTTAAAAGGTTTGGATAGGTTAGGTTAGGTTAGAACATGAATAAGACGGGTGCCCGGCCACAGGCCGGTACCATAGGTTCAGTTCCGTTGTTTAAAAAAAAAATAACAAAAAACAAAACGTACCAATACAAAGTACTCTTATTCATATTAGAAGATATTGTAAAATAACAATTAATTTAATTTTTTTTTTTTTTTTTTCACTTACACATTAGGCCCGTCGCGCCGCGCCACTACTATATGGGGCGAAGGTGCGAAGTCGACGGCGACGACAAAGTACCGAGTCTAAGGAGTCTGATGGCGGCGCCACACAGTGGCGTTATGTCTCTATAAAAGTGGTGGTCTTTTATTATGTTATTTATTAATGGTACCTATCAGTATTGTACCCCGCACGGGGGGGAGGTACGGGTAGGTAGTAACGAAAAATAACGATACGGGACTCTTACGAGGTCTCGTAATCGGAATGAGTTTCTGCGACTACCATTGTTTGTCGCGGGTAACGGGGAATCAGGGTTCGATTCCGGTGAGGGAGCCTGAGAAACTGCTACCGCTTCCAAGGAAGGCAGCAGGCGCGCAAATTACCCACTCCCTGCACGGGGGGGGAGGTACGGGTAGGTAGTGACGAAAAATAACGATACGGGACTCTTACGAGTTCTCGTCATCGAATAATCAAAACACGAACTGCCCACACACTTGTAAATATAGACGCGCAAGATCGTTACACGAACCGCTTACCATTATAGTAAAGTACTATGCAAACACACATAACATATACGCAATAAGGGAACTTTAAATTGGAGATTTTACCCTACCACACCCGTCTGTCTCATTCTGAAAACTATTCAAAATAATTGCTATTTTTCATTCTCATTCAAATATAAATAATAGTAAATAATATATAATTTTTGACTGAACTGAACCCAAGTGCCCGGCCTGCGGCCGGGCACCCCTCATATACATGTTCTAACCTAACCTAACCTAAATCTAGTTTTGATTCCTTTAGACTTTAGATTCAAGATTTAATATGAATATATGCATTAATAAAAACTCATTACTATTTTAATACTAGTTATGCTGCTGTTGATGCACTGATGAAAGCCAGATAGCTAGATCAGTGTTTAGTTAGTCGTAGTTGCCGGTGGGCTTAGGTCTAAAGGAATCCAAACTAGTTTTAAAAGGTTTGGATAGGTTAGGTTAGGTTAGAACATGAATAAGACGGGTGCCCGGCCACAGGCCGGTACCATAGGTTCAGTTCCGTTGTTTAAAAAAAAAATAACAAAAAACAAAACGTACCAATACAAAGTACTCTTATTCATATTAGAAGATATTGTAAAATAACAATTAATTTATTTATTTTTTTTTTTTTTCACTTACACATTAGGCCCGTCGCGCCGCGCCACTACTATATGGGGCGAAGGTGCGAAGTCGACGGCGACGACAAAGTACCGAGTCTAAGGAGTCTGATGGCGGCGCCACACAGTGGCGTTATGTCTCTATAAAAGTGGTGGTCTTTTATTATGTTATTTATTAATGGTACCTATCAGTATTGTACCCCGCACGGGGGGGAGGTACGGGTAGGTAGTGACGAAAAATAACGATACGGGACTCTTACGAGGTCTCGTAATCGGAATGAGTTTCTGCGACTACCATTGTTTGTCGCGGGTAACGGGGAATCAGGGTTCGATTCCGGTGAGGGAGCCTGAGAAACTGCTACCGCTTCCAAGGAAGGCAGCAGGCGCGCAAATTACCCACTCCCTGCACGGGGGGGAGGTACGGGTAGGTAGTGACGAAAAATAACGATACGGGACTCTTACGAGTTCTCGTCATCGAATAATCAAAACACGAACTGCCCACACACTTGTAAATATAGACGCGCAAGATCGTTACACGAACCGCTTACCATTATAGTAAAGTACTATGCAAACACACATAACATATACGCAATAAGGGAACTTTAAATTGGAGATTTTACCCTACCACACCCGTCTGTCTCATTCTGAAAACTATTCAAAATAATTGCTATTTTTCATTCTCATTCAAATATAAATAATAGTAAATAATATATAATTTTTGACTGAACTGAACCCAAGTGCCCGGCTACAGGCCGGGCACCCCTCATATACATGTTCTAACCTAACCTAACCTAAATCTAGTTTTGATTCCTTTAGACTTTAGATTCAAGATTTAATATGAATATATGCATTAATAAAAACTCATTACTATTTTAATACTAGTTATGCTGCTGTTGATGCACTGATGAAAGCCAGATAGCTAGATCAGTGTTTAGTTAGTCGTAGTTGCCGGTGGGCTTAGGTCTAAAGGAATCCAAACTAGTTTTAAAAGGTTTGGATAGGTTAGGTTAGGTTAGAACATGAATAAGACGGGTGCCCGGCCACAGGCCGGTACCATAGGTTCAGTTCCGTTGTTTAAAAAAAAAATAACAAAAAACAAAACGTACCAATACAAAGTACTCTTATTCATATTAGAAGATATTGTAAAATAACAATTAATTTAATGTTTTTTTTTTTTTTTCACTTACACATTAGGCCCGTCGCGCCGCGCCACTACTATATGGGGCGAAGGTGCGAAGTCGACGGCGACGACAAAGTACCGAGTCTAAGGAGTCTGATGGCGGCGCCACACAGTGGCGTTATGTCTCTATAAAAGTGGTGGTCTTTTATTATGTTATTTATTAATGGTACCTATCAGTATTGTACCCCGCACGGGTAGGTAGTGACGAAAAATAACGATACGGGACTCTTACGAGGTCTCGTAATCGGAATGAGTTTCTGCGACTACCATTGTTTGTCGCGGGTAACGGGGAATCAGGGTTCGATTCCGGTGAGGGAGCCTGAGAAACTGCTACCGCTTCCAAGGAAGGCAGCAGGCGCGCAAATTACCCACTCCCTGAACGGGGGGGAGGTACGGGTAGGTAGTGACGAAAAATAACGATACGAGACTCTTACGAGGTCTCGTAATCGGAATGAGTTTCTGCGACTACCATTGTTTGTCGCGGGTAACGGGGAATCAGGGTTCGATTCCGGTGAGGGAGCCTGAGAAACTGCTACCGCTTCCAAGGAAGGCAGCAGGCGCGCAAATTAACCACTCCCTGCACGGGAGGGGGAGGTACGGGTAGGTAGTGACGAAAAATAACGATACGGGACTCTTACGAGTTCTCGTCATCGAATAATCAATACACGAACTGCCCACACACTTGTAAATATAGACGTGCAAGATCGTTACACGAACCGCTTACCATTATAGTAAAGTACTATGCAAACACACATAACATATACGCAATAAGGGAACTTTAAATTGGAGATTTTACCCTACCACACCCGTCTGTCTCATTCTGAAAACTATTCAAAATAATTGCTATTTTTCATTCTCATTCAAATATAAATAATAGTAAATAATATATAATTTTTGACTGAACTGAACCCAAGTGCCCGGCCTGCGGCCGGGCACCCCTCATATACATGTTCTAACCTAACCTAACCTAAATCTAGTTTTGATTCCTTTAGACTTTAGATTCAAGATTTAATATGAATATATGCATTAATAAAAACTCATTACTATTTTAATACTAGTTATGCTGCTGTTGATGCACTGATGAAAGCCAGATAGCTAGATCAGTGTTTAGTTAGTCGTAGTTGCCGGTGGGCTTAGGTCTAAAGGAATCCAAACTAGTTTTAAAAGGTTTGGATAGGTTAGGTTAGGTTAGAACATGAATAAGACGGGTGCCCGGCCACAGGCAGGTACCATAGGTTCAGTTCCGTTGTTTAAAAAAAAAATAACAAAAAACAAAACGTACCAATACAAAGTACTCTTATTCATATTAGAAGATATTGTAAAATAACAATTAATTTAATTTTTTTTTTTTTTTTTCACTTACACATTAGGCCCGTCGCGCCGCGCCACTACTATATGGGGCGAAGGTGCGAAGTCGACGGCGACGACAAAGTACCGAGTCTAAGGAGTCTGATGGCGGCGCCACACAGTGGCGTTATGTCTCTATAAAAGTGGTGGTCTTTTATTATGTTATTTATAAATGGTACCTATCAGTATTGTACCCCGCACGGGGGGGAGGTACGGGTAGGTAGTGACGAAAAATAACGATACGGGACTCTTACGAGGTCTCGTAATCGGAATGAGTTTCTGCGACTACCATTGTTTGTCGCGGGTAACGGGGAATCAGGGTTCGATTCCGGTGAGGGAGCCTGAGAAACTGCTACCGCTTCCAAGGAAGGCAGCAGGCGCGCAAATTACCCACTCCCTGCACGGGGGGGAGGTACGGGTAGGTAGTGACGAAAAATAACGATACGGGACTCTTACGAGTTCTCGTCATCGAATAATCAATACACGAACTGCCCACACACTTGTAAATATAGACGCGCAAGATCGTTACACGAACCGCTTACCATTATAGTAAAGTACTATGCAAACACACATAACATATACGCAATAAGGGAACTTTAAATTGGAGATTTTACCCTACCACACCCGTCTGTCTCATTCTGAAAACTATTCAAAATAATTGCTATTTTTCATTCTCATTCAAATATAAATAATAGTAAATAATATATAATTTTTGACTGAACTGAACCCAAGTGCCCGGCCTGCGGCCGGGCACCCCTCATATACATGTTCTAACCTAACCTAACCTAAATCTAGTTTTGATTCCTTTAGACTTTAGATTCAAGATTTAATATGAATATATGCATTAATAAAAACTCATTACTATTTTAATACTAGTTATGCTGCTGTTGATGCACTGATGAAAGCCAGATAGCTAGATCAGTGTTTAGTTAGTCGTAGTTGCCGGTGGGCTTAGGTCTAAAGGAATCCAAACTAGTTTTAAAAGGTTTGGATAGGTTAGGTTAGGTTAGAACATGAAAAGGACGGGTGCCCGGCCACAGGCCGGTACCATAGGTTCAGTTCCGTTGTTTAAAAAAAAAATAACAAAAAACAAAACGTACCAATACAAAGTACTCTTATTCATATTAGAAGATATTGTAAAATAACAATTAATTTAATTTTTTTTTTTTTTTTTTCACTTACACATTAGGCCCGTCGCGCCGCGCCACTACTATATGGGGCGAAGGTGCGAAGTCGACGGCGACGACAAAGTACCGAGTCTAAGGAGTCTGATGGCGGCGCCACACAGTGGCGTTATGTCTCTATAAAAGTGGTGGTCTTTTATTATGTTATTTATAAATGGTACCTATCAGTATTGTACCCCGCACGGGGGGGAGGTACGGGTAGGTAGTGACGAAAAATAACGATACGGGACTCTTACGAGGTCTCGTAATCGGAATGAGTTTCTGCGACTACCATTGTTTGTCGCGGGTAACGGGGAATCAGGGTTCGATTCCGGTGAGGGAGCCTGAGAAACTGCTACCGCTTCCAAGGAAGGCAGCAGGCGCGCAAATTACCCACTCCCTGAACGGGGGGGAGGTACGGGTAGGTAGTGACGAAAAATAACGATACGGGACTCTTACGAGGTCTCGTAATCGGAATGAGTTTCTGCGACTACCATTGTTTGTCGCGGGTAACGGGGAATCAGGGTTCGATTCCGGTGAGGGAGCCTGAGAAACTGCTACCGCTTCCAAGGAAGGCAGCAGGCGCGCAAATTACCCACTCCCTGCACGGGGGGGGAGGTACGGGTAGGTAGTGACGAAAAATAACGATACGGGACTCTTACGAGTTCTCGTCATCGAATAATCAATACACGAACTGCCCACACACTTGTAAATATAGACGCGCAAGATCGTTACACGAACCGCTTACCATTATAGTAAAGTACTATGCAAACACACATAACATATACGCAATAAGGGAACTTTAAATTGGAGATTTTACCCTACCACACCCGTCTGTCTCATTCTGAAAACTATTCAAAATAATTGCTATTTTTCATTCTCATTCAAATATAAATAATAGTAAATAATATATAATTTTTGACTGAACTGAACCCAAGTGCCCGGCCTGCGGCCGGCCACCCCTCATATACATGTTCTAACCTAACCTAACCTAAATCTAGTTTTGATTCCTTTAGACTTTAGATTCAAGATTTAATATGAATATATGCATTAATAAAAACTCTTTACTATTTTAATACTAGTTATGCTGCTGTTGATGCACTGATGAAAGCCAGATAGCTAGATCAGTGTTTAGTTAGTCGTAGTTGCCGATGGGCTTAGGTCTAAAGGAATCCAAACTAGTTTTAAAAGGTTTGGATAGGTTAGGTTAGGTTAGAACATGAATAAGACGGGTGCCCGGCCACAGGCCGGTACCATAGGTTCAGTTCCGTTGTTTAAAAAAAAAATAACAAAAAACAAAACGTACCAATACAAAGTACTCTTATTCATATTAGAAGATATTGTAAAATAACAATTAATTTAATTTTTTTTTTTTTTTTTTCACTTACACATTAGGCCCGTCGCGCCGCGCCACTACTATATGGGGCGAAGGTGCGAAGTCGACGGCGACGACAAAGTACCGAGTCTAAGGAGTCTGATGGCGGCGCCACACAGTGGCGTTATGTCTCTATAAAAGTGGTGGTCTTATATTATGTTATTTATAAATGGTACCTATCAGTATTGTACCCCGCACGGGGGGGAGGTACGGGTAGGTAGTGACGAAAAATAATGATACGGGACTCTTACGAGGTCTCGTAATCGGAATGAGTTTCTGCGACTACCATTGTTTGTCGCGGGTAACGGGGAATCAGGGTTCGATTCCGGTGAGGGAGCCTGAGAAACTGCTACCGCTTCCAAGGAAGGCAGCAGGCGCGCAAATTACCCACTCCCTGCACGGGGGGGGAGGTACGGGTAGGTAGTGACGAAAAATAACGATACGGGACTCTTACGAGTTCTCGTCATCGAATAATCAATACACGAACTGCCCACACACTTGTAAATATAGACGCGCAAGATCGTTACACGAACCGCTTACCATTATAGTAAAGTACTATGCAAACACACATAACATATACGCAATAAGGGAACTTTAAATTGGAGATTTTACCCTACCACACCCGTCTGTCTCATTCTGAAAACTATTCAAAATAATTGCTATTTTTCATTCTCATTCAAATATAAATAATAGTAAATAATATATAATTTTTTACTGAACTGAACCCAAGTGCCCGGCCTGCGGCCGGCCACCCCTCATATACATGTTCTAACCTAACCTAACCTAAATCTAGTTTTGATTCCTTTAGACTTTAGATTCAAGATTTAATATGAATATATGCATTAATAAAAACTCATTACTATTTTAATACTAGTTATGCTGCTGTTGATGCACTGATGAAAGCCAGATAGCTAGATCAGTGTTTAGTTAGTCGTAGTTGCCGGTGGGCTTAGGTCTAAAGGAATCCAAACTAGTTTTAAAAGGTTTGGATAGGTTAGGTTAGGTTAGAACATGAATAAGACGGGTGCCCGGCCACAGGCCGGTACCATAGGTTCAGTTCCGTTGTTTAAAAAAAAAATAACAAAAAACAAAACGTACCAATACAAAGTACTCTTATTCATATTAGAAGATATTGTAAAATAACAATTAATTTAATTTTTTTTTTTTTTTTTTCACTTACACATTAGGCCCGTCGCGCCGCGCCACTACTATATGGGGCGAAGGTGCGAAGTCGACGGCGACGACAAAGTACCGAGTCTAAGGAGTCTGATGGCGGCGCCACACAGTGGCGTTATGTCTCTATAAAAGTGGTGGTCTTTTATTATGTTATTTATTAATGGTACCTATCAGTATTGTACCCCGCACGGGGGGGAGGTACGGGTAGGTAGTGACGAAAAATAACGATACGGGACTCTTACGAGGTCTCGTAATCGGAATGAGTTTCTGCGACTACCATTGTTTGTCGCGGGTAACGGGGAATCAGGGTTCGATTCCGGTGAGGGAGCCTGAGAAACTGCTACCGCTTCCAAGGAAGGCAGCAGGCGCGCAAATTACCCACTCCCTGCACGGGGGGGAGGTACGGGTAGGTAGTGACGAAAAATAACGATACGGGACTCTTACGAGTTCTCGTCATCGAATAATCAATACACGAACTGCCCACACACTTGTAAATATAGACGCGCAAGATCGTTACACGAACCGCTTACCATTATAGTAAAGTACTATGCAAACACACATAACATATACGCAATAAGGGAACTTTAAATTGGAGATTTTACCCTACCACACCCGTCTGTCTCATTCTGAAAACTATTCAAAATAATTGCTATTTTTCATTCTCATTCAAATATAAATAATAGTAAATAATATATAATTTTTGACTGAACTGAACCCAAGTGCCCGGCCTGCGGCCGGCCACCCCTCATATACATGTTCTAACCTAACCTAACCTAAATCTAGTTTTGATTCCTTTAGACTTTAGATTCAAGATTTAATATGAATATATGCATTAATAAAAACTCATTACTATTTTAATACTAGTTATGCTGCTGTTGATGCACTGATGAAAGCCAGATAGCTAGATCAGTGTTTAGTTAGTCGTAGTTGCCGGTGGGCTTAGGTCTAAAGGAATCCAAACTAGTTTTAAAAGGTTTGGATAGGTTAGGTTAGGTTAGAACATGAATAAGACGGGTGCCCGGCCACAGGCCGGTACCATAGGTTCAGTTCCGTTGTTTAAAAAAAAAATAACAAAAAACAAAACGTACCAATACAAAGTACTCTTATTCATATTAGAAGATATTGTAAAATAACAATTAATTTAATTTTTTTTTTTTTTTTTTCACTTACACATTAGGCCCGTCGCGCCGCGCCACTACTATATGGGGCGAAGGTGCGAAGTCGACGGCGACGACAAAGTACCGAGTCTAAGGAGTCTGATGGCGGCGCCACACAGTGGCGTTATGTCTCTATAAAAGTGGTGGTCTTTTATTATGTTATTTATTAATGGTACCTATCAGTATTGTACCCCGCACGGGGGGGAGGTACGGGTAGGTAGTGACGAAAAATAACGATACGGGACTCTTACGAGGTCTCGTAATCGGAATGAGTTTCTGCGACTACCATTGTTTGTCGCGGGTAACGGGGAATCAGGGTTCGATTCCGGTGAGGGAGCCTGAGAAACTGCTACCGCTTCCAAGGAAGGCAGCAGGCGCGCAAATTACCCACTCCCTGCACAGGGGGGAGGTACGGGTAGGTAGTGACGAAAAATAACGATACGGGACTCTTACGAGGTCTCGTAATCGGAATGAGTTTCTGCGACTACCATTGTTTGTCGCGGGTAACGGGGAATCAGGGTTCGATTCCGGTGAGGGAGCCTGAGAAACTGCTACCGCTTCCAAGGAAGGCAGCAGGCGCGCAAATTACCCACTCCCTGCACGGGGGGGGAGGTACGGGTAGGTAGTGACGAAAAATAACGATACGGGACTCTTACGAGTTCTCGTCATCGAATAATCAATACACGAACTGCCCACACACTTGTAAATATAGACGCGCAAGATCGTTACACGAACCGCTTACCATTGTAGTAAAGTACTATGCAAACACACATAACATATACGCAATAAGGGAACTTTAAATTGGAGATTTTACCCTACCACACCCGTCTGTCTCATTCTGAAAACTATTCAAAATAATTGCTATTTTTCATTCTCATTCAAATATAAATAATAGTAAATAATATATAATTTTTGACTGAACTGAACCCAAGTGCCCGGCCTGCGGCCGGCCACCCCTCATATACATGTTCTAACCTAACCTAACCTAAATCTAGTTTTGATTCCTTTAGACTTTAGATTCAAGATTTAATATGAATATATGCATTAATAAAAACTCATTACTATTTTAATACTAGTTATGCTGCTGTTGATGCACTGATGAAAGCCAGATAGCTAGATCAGTGTTTAGTTAGTCGTAGTTGCCGGTGGGCTTAGGTCTAAAGGAATCCAAACTAGTTTTAAAAGGTTTGGATAGGTTAGGTTAGGTTAGAACATGAATAAGACGGGTGCCCGGCCACAGGCCGGTACCATAGGTTCAGTTCCGTTGTTTAAAAAAAAAATAACAAAAAACAAAACGTACCAATACAAAGTACTCTTATTCATATTAGAAGATATTGTAAAATAACAATTAATTTAATTTTTTTTTTTTTTTTTCACTTACACATTAGGCCCGTCGCGCCGCGCCACTACTATATGGGGCGAAGGTGCGAAGTCGACGGCGACGACAAAGTACCGAGTCTAAGGAGTCTGATGGCGGCGCCACACAGTGGCGTTATGTCTCTATAAAAGTGGTGGTCATTTATTATGTTATTTATTAATGGTACCTATCAGTATTGTACCCCGCACGGGGGGGAAGTACGGGTAGGTAGTGACGAAAAATAACGATACGGGACTCTTACGAGGTCTCGTAATCGGAATGAGTTTCTGCGACTACCATTGTTTGTCGCGGGTAACGGGGAATCAGGGTTCGATTCCGGTGAGGGAGCCTGAGAAACTGCTACCGCTTCCAAGGAAGGCAGCAGGCGCGCAAATTACCCACTCCCTGCACGGGGGGGAGGTACGGGTAGGTAGTGACGAAAAATAACGATACGGGACTCTTACGAGTTCTCGTCATCGAATAATCAATACACGAACTGCCCACACACTTGTAAATATAGACGCGCAAGATCGTTACACGAACCGCTTACCATTATAGTAAAGTACTATGCAAACACACATAACATATACGCAATAAGGGAACTTTAAATTGGAGATTTTACCCTACCACACCCGTCTGTCTCATTCTGAAAACTATTCAAAATAATTGCTATTTTTCATTCTCATTCAAATATAAATAATAGTAAATAATATATAATTTTTGACTGAACTGAACCCAAGTACCCGGCCTGCGGCCGGGCACCCCTCATATACATGTTCTAACCTAACCTAACCTAAATCTAGTTTTGATTCCTTTAGACTTTAGATTCAAGATTTAATATGAATATATGCATTAATAAAAACTCATTACTATTTTAATACTAGTTATGCTGCTGTTGATGCACTGATGAAAGCCAGATAGCTAGATCAGTGTTTAGTTAGTCGTAGTTGCCGATGGGCTTAGGTCTAAAGGAATCCAAACTAGTTTTAAAAGGTTTGGATAGGTTAGGTTAGGTTAGAACATGAATAAGACGGGTGCCCGGCCACAGGCCGGTACCATAGGTTCAATTCCGTTGTTTAAAAAAAAAATAACAAAAAACAAAACGTACCAATACAAAGTACTCTTATTCATATTAGAAGATATTGTAAAATAACAATTAATTTAATTTTTTTTTTTTTTTTTCACTTACACATTAGGCCCGTCGCGCCGCGCCACTACTATATGGGGCGAAGGTGCGAAGTCGACGGCGACGACAAAGTACCGAGTCTAAGGAGTCTGATGGCGGCGCCACACAGTGGCGTTATGTCTCTATAAAAGTGGTGGTCTTTTATTATGTTATTTATTAATGGTACCTATCAGTATTGTACCCCGCACGGGGGGGAGGTACGGGTAGGTAGTGACGAAAAATAACGATACGGGACTCTTACGAGGTCTCGTAATCGGAATGAGTTTCTGCGACTACCATTGTTTGTCGCGGGTAACGGGGAATCAGGGTTCGATTCCGGTGAGGGAGCCTGAGAAACTGCTACCGCTTCCAAGGAAGGCAGCAGGCGCGCAAATTACCCACTCCCTGCACGGGGGGGGAGGTACGGGTAGGTAGTGACGAAAAATAACGATACGGGACTCTTACGAGTTCTCGTCATCGAATAATCAATACACGAACTGCCCACACACTTGTAATTATACTAGCGCCTCGTCCTCGAGATTAGTAATGAAGATATTATTTACACATGTAGTTACGCATAGAGGTCACCACTCTGCACTTAGTTGAGAAAAAGTATTAATTTGACTAACCTTTTATGTGTTATTTTTTTTTTTTTTCTATTGCGGGTAGGTATCGTCCAGTTCCGATGTCCGGTGAATATCGCCCGTCATTCGCATTCTAGTGCTCAACCACTCATACAACTATTAAGCGTTTTCGCACTGTTCGTTTTAAAACAAAAAAATGCCGAAACGTAAAGGTTCTAGATCTCGTGAAGACGATATAAACCATTATAAAAATAAAATAAGAAAGTTACAAAGTAAAATTCGTAAACGACAAATTAGTACTTCGGAAAGTGCAGCGGAATTGGAAGATACTGTCGCTGTACTAGACGACGATATTGGAGCAGGTATTTACAATTTTCTGTTTTAAAGTGAAATATCTACGTTGCCTATAGGGACGTGTCCACGTGCTAAATTTAACCATACTCAAATGCAACCTGAGCAGTCATTGGGACTGTTTCAACGCATTACAAATATAGGGTTGGCGTTCCTTCCGCTGGGGATTGTAACCTAACCTAATATAACAATGATAAATTTACAACCGTATTAGCTTAATAATGTACCATAAATGTGTATATTCTTTGTATAAAGAAAAGTATATCGCATGGTCAGGGACTTATTAAGGTCCAGGTTTTATGTAAGTTATTTAGCTTACGAATTCTGAAATTATCATATCTATGATATTTTTTAGATACCCCCGCACTGCGACCAGACGATTGGCTATTAGAATGGCAGACTGAGGAAGATTCAGGTCATAATTTGAATATCCCTCACGAACCTCAGCCAGGGCCGAGTACGGACACAGATGTTGCCCCTGCAGAACCTACTGTTTTTGATAAAAATATGGACGACCTAGATACAGAAATTCTAGAAATTTTAGGCGATGATCCTAACTCTAAAGACAAATATGGGCCAGAGATACGCAACGAGCTTGCAAATCGTTTATTACACATTGTTAAAGACGGTCTCACTAAGGAAATCCGAAAAAACTTAATTACAAAATACCTATTGCCTAACAATTGTGTTCAACTAGATGCCCCTAAGATGAATCTGGAAATTAAAGCCGCAATTGCTGATACGGCTGTCAAGCGTGATAAAGGCATCGAAAACAAACAAAAACAAATGTCTAGTGCAATAGCTTGTTTAGCTGATATCATAAATTCTCAATTGAATTCAAAGCCAATTAATAATGACATGTTGCAAAAATTAATGGATATAAGCAGAATGCTATGCGATATACAACATGCAGATTCTATCACGCGTAGAAATTTCATTTTATTTGCCCTGAAGAACGACATGAAGGAGCATCTTAAAAATACGAAGATAGATACTTTTCTGTTTGGGGAAAATTTAACCGATACATTAAAATCGGCTAAGGCCTTAAATAAATCAGGAATAGAGTTGAAAGCCGAATCCAGTAACAGGACAGCGAACACCAATTATAAACGACTGGCATCGCGAGATTTTTTAAACTGCAAGGCTCCCCCCCAGGCGCGCAGGCCGCCTGCGGGGCCAGCGTGGAGCCGCGAGCCAGCCGCGCCGCGCGTTCGTTTTCCCCCGCCGCCGGCGCAATACCCTCCGCCGCCGCACTACCGGCCGCCGCCGCACGCGCACGCATCCAGGGCATCATCGCGAGGTCATCCGGCGTCGTATCCCCGTCGCCGCCATTAGATGCAGTTAAGTACGCAGGTCGTTTATCCACATTTTATCAACAGTGGGCTTCGATTACAAACGATAAAACTATACTATCCTGGGTAAAAGGTTATAAGATACCATTTACATCAACTGTGGTACAACTGATACCTCCCGCTCGACCGACTTACTCAGCTAGTGAAAAACCCCATTACCTAGAAGCTATTAATAACCTACTTGATATAGGAGCCATATCAGAATGTTTTCCTTGTAAAAATCAATTTGTATCAAGTATTTTCTTGGTACCAAAACCAGGTGGCGAGAAGCGCTTTATTTTAAATTTAAAAAATCTTAATAAATATGTTAAAACGGATCACTTTAAATTAGAAGATATAAGAACAGCACTAAAAATTGTAACACATGATTGCCATATGGCGTCAATTGACCTAAAAGACGCTTATTTTTTAATTAAAATACATAAAGAATCAAGAAAATATTTAAGATTCTTTTTTGAGGATAAATTATTCGAGTTTAAGGTTTTGCCCTTCGGGCTGAGCACGGCCCCATACGTTTTTACAAAAATATGTAAACCTATAGCTAAACTATTGCGCTCCGCGGATCTGTTGTCCACCGTCTATTTAGATGATTGGCTATTGTTTGGATATTCTCGTTCAGAATGTCTAACTAACATTGGTCTAACTAAAGGACTTCTAGTATCACTTGGTTTCATCATAAATGAAGTAAAGAGCGTACTCTTTCCGTCAACTAAATGTAAGTTCTTGGGCATGATCATAGATTCACAGAAGTTTCAAATTAGTTTACCAACAGATAAAAGATTACGAATAAAAACACGAGTTGAATTGTTTTCAAAATTAAAACGTTGCAAAATTAGGGTTTTCGCTCAGCTGTTAGGCTTATTAGTGTCTTCTTGTCCAGCTATCGAATACGGATGGTTGCACACTAAAGAAATGGAAAGATGTAAATATCTCAACTTGAAAGGTCATGATGATTATAACAATTTTATGAATTTACCGGAATCACTTCAACCCGATTTTAACTGGTGGATAAATAAAATAGAACGTTCTGTTCATCGAATAAGGATTGATGTGTACCAGGTTGAGATATTTTCTGACGCCTCAACGACGGGGTGGGGGGCCGCATGTGATGGTAGGTCTGCAAGTGGGCAGTGGTCACATACCGAACGAGAACGACACATAAATTTTTTAGAGCTGCTTGCTGCATTTATTGCCTTAAAAATTTTTGCTAAAAACTTTTTTAACTGTCAGATATTGCTACGAGTGGATAATTCAACAGCAGTAGCATACATAAATAAAATGGGGGGTATACAGTACCCTCATCTTACAAAAATTACTCGTGATATATGGGAATGGTGCGAAAGCAAACAACTTTTCATCTTCGCTTCGTACATAAAATCTAGTGACAACATAATAGCAGACTATGAATCACGAAGAAATCATCCAGACATAGAATGGGAGCTGGCTGATTGGGCTTTCGACAGTCTGATCAGCACATTCGGTAATCCAAATATTGATTTGTTTGCAAGTCAGATCAATAACAAATGCGCCACATACATATCCTGGCACAGAGACCCAGACGCATTCGCTATAGACTCATTTACGGTTTCATGGTCAAATTATAAATTCTACGCATTTCCACCCTTTTCTGTCATACTAAAAACGCTTAGGAAAATAATTACAGACAAGGCACGAGGAATTATGGTTGTACCCTTTTGGCCTACACAGCCTTGGTACCCCTTGTTTAGGTCCCTCCTCATATCAGATACTGTAACATTTTCCCCTAAAAGCCATGCCTTATTGTCTCATTCCAGCTCCCGTCGAATACACGACTCGATTACCCTGGTGGCAGGCTTATTGTCAGGGAAGCATTTTCAAGCAAAGGAATACCAGAATCATCCCTGGAAATAATGTTGGCATCATTAGCACCTAACTCTGTGAAGCAGTACGACGTTTACTTGAAGAAATGGTGGTATTTCTGTCAAACAAATTCGATTAATATGTATGATACGTCTGTACCCACATTAATTTCTTTTCTAACCCAATTTTTTAATGATGGCTGCCAATATGGTACACTGAATTCGTGTAAATCCGCTCTTTCATTAATACTGAGCCCAAAACTTGTTAATGATGATAGCATCAAAAGATTCCTAAAAGGGGTATTTCGACTAAAACCACCAAAACCTAAATATGACGTTACCTGGGATGCCAACTTAGTATTAGATAAACTGAGTCTATGGTACCCAAATGAGGAATTAACCTTAGATAAGCTTACAAGTAAAACCATTACCTTACTAGCTCTGTCAACCGCACAAAGAGTCCAAACTCTATCGAAGATAAAAGTTAGTAATGTCCAAAATCTTTCTCAGCGTATCACAATTAAAATTCCCGACATTATAAAGACCTCTAGACCTGGGTCTCAACAACCTACTATTCATTTACCATTTTTCATGGAAAAAACAGCCATATGTCCAGCCAGTACACTGCTATGTTATATAGAACGTACCTCACCTTTAAGGACATCTGATGAATTATTTGTTGGAATTAGGAATCCTCATAAACCAGTAGGAACGCAAACCCTTAGCCGCTGGATAAAGCGGACACTGTGTGAGTGTGGGGTTGACACGAGCGTGTTCAGTGCTCACAGCACAAGACATGCCGCATCATCGCGCGCGCACTCACTCGGAGTTAGCCTCGACACTATCCGTAAAACAGCAGGCTGGAGTAGAAATTCCACAACTTTTGCTAAATATTATCAGAGAGATATTGTTATTCAGGATGACACTACTTTAGCAGAATCAATAATTAACCAAAATTGATTACAATTATGCTCAGTCTATTATGTATAGCGAAATCACTCGCAAAGTATATTGTATATTGTACCAAATACATACGTAATGTTAACAACTACCTATGATAGTTATTATAAGAATAATTAATCCTTAGGTTTTAGTTAATATGATCCGAATTATAATAAATAAAGTAGATTCTGGTTGTGATTTTCGTTTACCAAAAGATTTAATAATAAAATTATATTTTGGAAAAACGTTATTTCTTATTGATGATATTCCCGCAATACTCTCAATGTCTACATGTGTAAATAATATCTTCATTACTAATCTCGAGGACGAGGCGCTAGTATAATTAATGATTAAACGAACTTACCTGTACGTGAAGTTCTATCATAATTATACTAGCGCCGAGTCCGAAGAGATTAGTAATCCCGCCCGCCCAGCGCTGTATACACACACCCCAAGTTTCTCGGAAATACATCAATGAATGGCAGGACCTCTAACTCTAAACTAAATGACGGGCGATATTCACCGGACATCGGAACTGGACGATACCTACCCGCAATAGAAAAAAAAAAAAAATAACACATAAAAGGTTAGTCAAATTAATACTTTTTCTCAACTAAGTGCAGAGTGGTGACCTCTATGCGTAACTACATGTGTAAATAATATCTTCATTACTAATCTCTTCGGACTCGGCGCTAGTATAATTATGATAGAACTTCACGTACAGGTAAGTTCGTTTAATCATTAAATATAGACGCGCAAGATCGTTACACGAACAGCTTACCATTAAAGTAAAGTACTATGCAAACACACATAACATATACGCAATAAGGGAACTTTAAATTGGAGATTTTACCCTACCACACCCGTCTGTCTCATTCTGAAAACTATTCAAAATAATTGCTATTTTTCATTCTCATTCAAATATAAATAATAGTAAATAATATATAATTTTTGACTGAACTGAACCCAAGTGCCCGGCCTGCGGCCGGGCACCCCTCATATACATGTTCTAACCTAACCTAACCTAAATCTAGTTTTGATTCCTTTAGACTTTAGATTCAAGATTTAATATGAATATATGCATTAATAAAAACTCATTACTATTTTAATACTAGTTATGCTGCTGTTGATGCACTGATGAAAGCCAGATAGCTAGATCAGTGTTTAGTTAGTCGTAGTTGCCGGTGGGCTTAGGTCTAAAGGAATCCAAACTAGTTTTAAAAGGTTTGGATAGGTTAGGTTAGGTTAGAACATGAATAAGACGGGTGCCCGGCCACAGGCCGGTACCATAGGTTCAGTTCCGTTGTTTAAAAAAAAAATAACAAAAAACAAAACGTACCAATACAAAGTACTCTTATTCATATTAGAAGATATTGTAAAATAACAATTAATTTAATTTTTTTTTTTTTTTTTTCACTTACACATTAGGCCCGTCGCGCCGCGCCACTACTATATGGGGCGAAGGTGCGAAGTCGACGGCGACGACAAAGTACCGAGTCTAAGGAGTCTGATGGCGGCGCCACACAGTGGCGTTATGTCTCTATAAAAGTGGTGGTCTTTTATTATGTTATTTATTAATGGTACCTATCAGTATTGTACCCCGCACGGGGGGGAGGTACGGGTAGGTAGTGACGAAAAATAACGATACGGGACTCTTACGAGGTCTCGTAATCGGAATGAGTTTCTGCGACTACCATTGTTTGTCGCGGGTAACGGGGAATCAGGGTTCGATTCCGGTGAGGGAGCCTGAGAAACTGCTACCGCTTCCAAGGAAGGCAGCAGGCGCGCAAATTACCCACTCCCTGCACGGGGGGGGAGGTACGGGTAGGTAGTGACGAAAAATAACGATACGGGACTCTTACGAGTTCTCGTCATCGAATAATCAATACACGAACTGCCCACACACTTGTAAATATAGACGCGCAAGATCGTTACACGAACCGCTTACCATTATAGTAAAGTACTATGCAAACACACATAACATATACGCAATAAGGGAACTTTAAATTGGAGATTTTACCCTACCACACCCGTCTGTCTCATTCTGAAAACTATTCAAAATAATTGCTATTTTTCATTCTCATCACTACATAGTATAAAACAAAGTCGCCTTTTCTGTCCCTATATCCCTATGTGCGCTTAAATCTTTAAAACTACGCAACGGATTTTGATGCGGTTTTTTCCAATAGATAGAGTGATTCAAGAGGAAGGTTTATATGTATAATACATGCATCATATACTAAGGCAACATTGCTAATTTTAGAGGTTTCTAACGTGATGTCGTAAATTAACCTATTTTTTTGGGCTTATTAAGCAATTTAGCAAAAACGCTGCCTGAACCCTACGAGTTAGATCAAATTAATGTACTACAGTATTGTACACCATAAAAAGGTCTACAAAAAAGTCCGCGATGGTATGTGTTTATATTTTAGGGATAACCCACATTAACCATTTTTATTGTTTAATTTTTACGTGAAAAAAATGGCTTATTTACGAAGCTATTTTAAGCAATACGGCATTAATCCTTATCGAATTAAGTACCTTAAATACAGTGTGCAATTAATATAGATCAATATGGTTCCTTACAGCATGCAAATTAAACAAATATTTTCGGAGATATTACAAATTTAAAATTTGCGTTTGCGGCGGGCGGTACCGGTCGGACGGGGCAGTGCGGGGAGGCATGCCTATAAATAGCGCGTCGGAGGCCGCGGTTCTCCCTATAGCACTTTGAATTTAGCAGCAATCGGACGCGTTTATTATCGGAGCTCTCTAGCGAGGAAAATAACAGTACTAGATAAAAACGTGCTTTTCAGCGCGACAACGTATCAGTTAATAATTATAAGTTACGATAAATAATAATCAATTAATTTAATAATAAGGAAATTATTTTCAAAAATCTTAAGTAAGTTCAGAAAAAAAACTTAATAGAATATAGCTATCTTTTGTTCTTGATGATTGTAGATTATCTTTTGTTTTTAGTCACACGCATGGCAAATTATTTTTTAGGTGGTTTAAATTTAATTAAAATCGTATTTTAAGTTGATTTCATTAAAATCGTAGTTTAAGTTATTTCAGTAAAAAAAAAGAAAAGAATAGAATAAATATCTTTTGTTTTTTATGATTGTTGATTATCATTTGTGTCTAAATGGTAAGTATTTAGATGTTTTTTACTGCGGCACATAGGTACCAATAATATGGCAATTTGTTCATAGGTTCATAGGTAATCATACATAAGTCTAGAACTGAGTCAACTTTGTTCAGAAATTATAAAGTCATGTCTGGAAGACGTCGTCGTTCGAACATAGGTCGTAGTTCAGTGAATGCTAAAAGAGTACGTTCACAAAGAGATGAAGAATCGTCAACAGAACGTGAAGCTCGACTCAGTCAGCTTAGGGATAGATATAGAGCTGATAGAGAGAGAGAATCTTCAGTAGAGCGTGAGTTTCGCCGCAGCCGGGATCGTGATAGGCATTCGGTTCAGAGAGATAGAGAATCGTCAGTAGAGCGTGAGGCTCGACTCAGTCAGCTTAGGGATAGATATAGAGCTGATAGAGAGAGAGAATCTTCAGTAGAGCGTGAGTTTCGCCGCAGTCGAGATAGGGATAGACATCGAATACAGAGAGCCAGAGAATCATCAGCACGAGTTACTAATTCATGGGTAAATAAAGAAAATTCTGCCATGAATTACGATCCTTCGATTTCTTACAAGGACGATCGTATAGTATCAATAGGTACTATGTCAGTAGTATGTGAATATTGCTTGGCATTGAAATTCAAGGACGAATCAAAAGGCATGTGTTGCTTACAAGGAAAAGTCAAATTAGAAGAAATTCTCCCTCCACCTGAACCACTTCACTCTCTTCTTACGGGTGATCATCAGAAATCCAAACAATTCATGCGCAATATACGCCGTTATAATAACGCATTTCAAATGACCTCTTTTAAGAGTAAGCAAGTCGTTGAGCGTGGGTTCATGCCTACATTTAAAATTCAAGGGCAAGTGTACCACTTAGCTGGGAGCTTGCTACCACTTCGAACCGATGATCACAAATTTCTGCAAATATATTTTATTGCAGATCCAGACACACAAGCATCAACGCGGTGTTCAAGTGTTGCACAACCAATTGATAGAGATTTAATTAGATCTCTGCAAGATATGTTACATTCTCATAATTACTATATACAGTCTTTCAAAACTGCGATTGAGAGTATTCCAGCAGATACTCCTGACTTTAATGTCGTAATCCATGCAAATAAAGTTCCTGTTGGAGAACACAGAGGACGATATAACGCGCCTTCTACGAGTGAGGTAGCAGTGGTAATAGCTGGACAGCAATTTGACAAAAGAGATATTGTATTGCATAGTCGTGATGATAATTTGCAAAAAATTTCAGAGTTACACAGATCTTATGACAGCTTACAATATCCTTTGATACTATGTCGTGGAGAAAATGGTTATGCCATTAATATTTCTCAAGTTGATCCAATCGGTGGAACACCTCTGCGTAAAACAGTGTCATGTATGAACTACTATTGCTACCGTATAATGACAAGACGTAACAATTTCAACACTTTGCTTAGATATGGAATGTTAACAAACCAATACTTGGTTGATCAATATGCGAAAATTGAATCTGAGAGATTGGCCTACATCCGTAATAATCAAACTAAATTGAGAGCCGAAAATTACGTTCATCTTCAGGATGCGTTACAGGCGAATGAACATGTCAACGGCATTGGTCAGTTAGTTATACTACCTTCATCATTCACAGGTGGACCTCGATATTTACACGAAAAATCGCAAGACGCCATGACTTACGTCAGAAATTACGGCAAACCTGATTTATTTATAACTGCAACATGTAACCCAAATTGGCCGGAAATTAAAGAAAATATTAACACTAATTTAAGTCCACAAGACAGATATGATATAGTTAACAGAGTCTTCCATTTAAAAGTACAGAAGCTCCTGCACCTCATTAACAAGTCTCATATATTCGGTCCCCCGCGCTGTCATATGTACACAATAGAATGGCAAAAACGTGGGTTGCCACATGTGCACCTTCTGGTGTGGTTAGTGAACAAAATTAGACCAAACCAAATTGACAAGGTCATTTCAGCTGAGTTGCCGGATAAAGATGAAGATCCTATCCTGTACGAAATCGTAAAGAAAAATATGGTACACGGCCCTTGCGGGACTTTAAATCCGAATTCTCCATGTATGCGAGATTCTAAATGCAGCAAAAAATTTCCGAAGTCATTCCAAACTCAAACAATCACTAGCGATGACGGATATCCCAAATATCGTCGACGATCGCCAGAACAAGGCGGGAAAAGTTCTACCGTCCGAAACCGTGATATTGATAACCGATGGATCGTCCCCTATAATCGGCTCCTTTTGAAAATTTTTGATGCCCACATCAACGTAGAGTTGTGCAATTCGATAAAGTCAATCCAATATGTTACTAAGTACATTAATAAAGGTAGTGATCAAGCTACTTTCAGCATACAATCACCAAATGAAGTGGAAAAATATCAGTCTGGACGTTACATCTGCAGCTCTGAAGCTGTATGGAGGATATTATCATTCGAAGTGCACGACCGGGCTCCCACAATTGTCCACCTTGCAGTTCATTTAGAAAATGGACAAAGGGTATATTTCATGGAGAACAATATACAAGAAGTTGTTAAAAATCCGCGGGATACAACATTGACAGCATTTTTCAAGTTATGTGCTCAAGATGATTTCGCTAAAACACTGACATATGACAGAGTTCCAAGTTACTATACATGGAACCAGAGTTCTAAAACTTTTCAACGGCGAAAACAAGGTACTGCGGTTGATGGTTTCCCCGGAGTAAAAAAAACAGATGCTCTTGGCAGAGTCTACACGATTCATCCCAACAACAGTGAATGCTTTTATCTGAGAATGTTACTGCATATTGTAAAAGGCCCGACAACCTTTGCACGCCTAAGAACTGTACAAGGTGTTGTTTACAATACTTATCAAGCAGCATGCAAAACTATGGGGCTCTTGGAAGATGATTCTCACTGGGAAAATACATTATCAGAAGCAGCTGTTTGTAGTTCAGCTACATCATTAAGATATTTATTTGCTGTCATAGTAGCGTTTTGTCAAGTAACTGATTCTGTTAATCTATGGAATAAATTTCAAGAAAACATGGCCAGTGATATTCTGAATCGACGACGGCGAGAGTTAAACCCAGATGATATACAATATGATCAACACATATTTGACGAAGCATTATTTGAATTGAATAAAGTACTGCAATTACTTTCGGGTAAATCGATCAAGGATTTTGGGCTGCCGATGCCAGCTAATACTACTAACTCAGATTTAACTAACAGTGCCGAATACACAAGAGAAATATCATACGATCAAACAAGACTTTTACAAAATATAGCTCAAGATGAGCCACGATTAAACATCGATCAGAAAAAAGTATTCACTGCATTACTATCAACAATTGATAACAATGAAGGGAAATTGTTTTTCCTTGATGCCCCAGGAGGTACAGGAAAAACATTTTTAATCAATCTGCTTTTAAAAAAAGTGAGATCTACCGGAAAAATTGCGTTAGCTGTTGCGTCATCCGGCATTGCCGCTACGCTTTTAGAAGGAGGTCGAACCGCACACTCTACATTCAAGCTCCCGCTGAAAATCGCCACCGATGACAATATCAGCGTCTGTAGTGTTTCTAAACAGAGCAATACAGGAAAATTGATGCGTGACTGCTCATTAATAGTCTGGGACGAAGCTACCATGTCAAACAAGTCGTCTGTGGAAGCACTGGATAGGACAATGCGCGATTTGCGTAACAAAAATTCACCTATGGGTGGATGTACAATTCTGTTTTCAGGAGATTTTCGACAAATCCTACCAGTTGTGACTCGAGGAACACGTGCTGACGAAATAAATGCTTCCCTAAAAAGATCAAACCTTTGGCCACATGTCAATAAATTAGAGCTTAAAACTAATATGAGGGTTTCGTCATCTTCACGTGAGAACAGGCTATTTCCAGAGATGCTGCTAAAAGTTGGCAATGGAGAATTAACACAAAGTGAGGGAAGGATTAACCTTGAAAACCTTTGTGTTTTGATAGACAACATCCAAGAGTTAGTCAACAAAGTCTATCCTGACATTGATGACATAAGTTACAAGACAATATCTTGGTTTAAACAAAGAGCGATTCTATCACCAACTAATGAACAAGTAGATAAGGTAAATAACTTGATTCTTTCAAAGATTGAGGCGCCGACGAAAATATACTACTCGGTGGATACTGTTCTCGATTTGGAAGAAGCTGTTCATTTTCCTACAGAGTTTCTAAACTCTTTGAACCCGTCTGGACTCCCTCCTCACAAAATGGTGTTGAAAGTAGGTTGTCCTGTTATTTTATTAAGAAACCTGAATCCACCTAAACTTTGCAATGGCACGCGTTTGCTGATAAAATCACTGAAAACTTTCATAATAGAGTGCACAATACTCACAGGATGTGGTACCGGAGAAGATGTATTGATTCCCCGAATCCCTCTGATACCATCGGATTTACCCTTCCAATTTAAACGTTTACAGTTTCCGGTAAAGACATCTTTTGCAATGACCATTAATAAATCGCAAGGTCAAACCTTCAACGTTGCAGGCTTAGATTTGAGCGTTGACTGTTTTTCACATGGCCAACTGTATGTCGCTCTTTCAAGAGTAACCTCAAGAGAAAACATGTTTGTATTGTCTAATGACAAGAAAGCTGTGAACGTTGTGTATAAAGACATCCTGTAATATATAATAATTGTTGTAAAAATAAAATAAATACCTTACCTAGGTAAAAATGTAATGTAATAAAAATTGTAATGTAATAAAAATTGTATGAATTTAGATATTCCAAAGATAGCAGGAAATCTTCATAGTAAGTATAGGGAAAGAGGAATTGTTTTACTCCAAATTTAATGCGTGCAGGCCAAGGGCAGTAATGAATGAATCAAAAATACTGGATCGATTTTAATCATGTTTTCATTGAGTGACATAGGCATATATATTTTATGCCCGTGCAAAGTCGGAGCGGGCCGCTATGTTTTTATATACAACGTTCATAGTTTTTCTGTAGTGTATTTAATTTAGTATCAGCATTGCACCCGTGCGAAGCCGGGGCGGGTCGCTAGTTCAAATATAAATAATAGTAAATAATATATAATTTTTGACTGAACTGAACCCAAGTGCCCGGCCTGCGGCCGGGCACCCCTCATATACATGTTCTAACCTAACCTAACCTAAATCTAGTTTTGATTCCTTTAGACTTTAGATTCAAGATTTAATATGAATATATGCATTAATAAAAACTCATTACTATTTTAATACTAGTTATGCTGCTGTTGATGCACTGATGAAAGCCAGATAGCTAGATCAGTGTTTAGTTAGTCGTAGTTGCCGGTGGGCTTAGGTCTAAAGGAATCCAAACTAGTTTTAAAAGGTTTGGATAGGTTAGGTTAGGTTAGAACATGAATAAGACGGGTGCCCGGCCACAGGCCGGTACCATAGGTTCAGTTCCGTTGTTTAAAAAAAAAATAACAAAAAACAAAACGTACCAATACAAAGTACTCTTATTCATATTAGAAGATATTGTAAAAATTAATTTAATTTTTTTTTTTTTTTTTCACTTACACATTAGGCCCGTCGCGCCGCGCCACTACTATATGGGGCGAAGGTGCGAAGTCGACGGCGACGACAAAGTACCGAGTCTAAGGAGTCTGATGGCGGTGCCACACAGTGGCGTTATGTCTCTATAAAAGTGGTGGTCTTTTATTATGTTATTTATTAATGGTACCTATCAGTATTGTACCCCGCACGGGGGGGAGGTACGGGTAGGTAGTGACGAAAAATAACGATACGGGACTCTTACGAGGTCTCGTAATCGGAATGAGTTTCTGCGACTACCATTGTTTGTCGCGGGTAACGGGGAATCAGGGTTCGATTCCGGTGAGGGAGCCTGAGAAACTGCTACCGCTTCCAAGGAAGGCAGCAGGCGCGCAAATTACCCACTCCCTGAACGGGGGGGAGGTACGGGTAGGTAGTGACGAAAAATAACGATACGGGACTCTTACGAGGTCTCGTAATCGGAATGAGTTTCTGCGACTACCATTGTTTGTCGCGGGTAACGGGGAATCAGGGTTCGATTCCGGTGAGGGAGCCTGAGAAACTGCTACCGCTTCCAAGGAAGGCAGCAGGCGCGCAAATTACCCACTCCCTGAACGGGGGGGAGGTACGGGTAGGTAGTGACGAAAAATAACGATACGGGACTCTTACGAGGTCTCGTAATCGGAATGAGTTTCTGCGACTACCATTGTTTGTCGCGGGTAACGGGGAATCAGGGTTCGATTCCGGTGAGGGAGCCTGAGAAACTGCTACCGCTTCCAAGGAAGGCAGCAGGCGCGCAAATTACCCACTCCCTGCACGGGGGGGAGGTACTGGTAGGTAGTGACGAAAAATAACGATACGGGACTCTTACGAGTTCTCGTCATCGAATAATCAATACACGAACTGCCCACACACTTGTAAATATAGACGCGCAAGATCGTTACACGAACCGCTTACCATTATAGTAAAGTACTATGCAAACACACATAACATATACGCAGCGGGTAGGTGTAGAAAACGTCACATGTGTTTTTAATGTTCTCTGATTTTAATTTTGTTTAAAATATAATTTAAAGGTAATCTAAACTTAGAAATGTTATATTAACATATCTTCCACATACCAGCAAGCAATCCAAATAAAAAATCCTTAAGAACTTCACATTTTATTGTAATCAACACTAATCGGAATTTACAACAAGAAAATGGAGAATTTGGCATCCATTGAACACTCTATTTCTGCATTAACTGAGCACTTTAATGCACGAATGGCTGAGTTTCAGCGCGTCATTCAGACATCCATCCCAGCAACCAGTCCAAATTCCAATGTTGCAGCACAGTTTGGTGCATTTAGAGTATTTGTCTTGACATCACTTGAAAGCCTTCAATTACAAGTCCAGGTGCTCTCTAAGCAGTGTGATAATATGGAGACACGAACCAGGAGGAAAATGCTGCTGCTGCATGGTGTACCTGAAGTGCAAAAGAAGAGTTTGCCCGCAACAGTTGCGGAGGCATTGTCCAGCAATCTTAGCATGCCAGAACTGACCGAAGCCAAACTCAGTTATTGCAAGCGTTTGGGCCAATTAAAGGATGGCAAGGCTCGTGTTGTATTGATCAAGTTTTGTGACTTGTCTATCCGTAACCAAGTTTGGTTTTCAAAAAAACAGTTTAAAGGCACTGGGGTCACTTTATCCGAGTTTTTGACGAAGGAACGACATGACGCCTTTCAGGCAGCGAGGCAAAAGTTTGGAGTTTCTCGATGCTGGACGCGGGATGGGTCCATAATTGTTCTTGGCGCTGATGGTAAGCGCCATCGAGTTTTTTCAGTTGCAGAGGTGAAATTGATTGGAGTAAAGTCCGGTGATATCCCAATGGCAACCACGTCTGCCGCTTCGGATCAAGCTAGTGCTATAGCGAGTGCAAGTGTTGTGCCAGTGCATTCTTATGCTGCAGTTCCCTCGTCTAAAACAGTCAAGCCTCAGGTCGAAAAGCCTAGGCGAGCTGTTAGAAGGTAATGCCTGCCTTTTATGAGATTTCCAGAGTCTTCAATTGGTTTCAAACATTGTATTGTTCACTATTGCTTCCCTTTGCAGAAAGTCTGCTTTGCTGATTTTGCACTGGTGTAGGTACTTAAATAATTATAGTCTCGTTTAGTTAAAACTTGACATAACCTCTTTTTCGACTATTGTACCCTCAATAAATTTTATTTCAATTTTCATTTTGTATTCACAAGTCACAACAATGTTCAATGTCAATCTTGTCTTTTTGTCAATTTCCAACCACAGACAAGGACGAGCTAAACGTTTTGATTTTGCAATCCAGTTTGCGTTTAAAGCAAAGAGTATATAAACATTACCGCAGAGCATTAAGTTGTGGTTTGTTCGATCGCGTACCATTACTAACCGCTCATATTAATTTAAATATTGATTGTGTAGCTATTAGTTTTTTTTTATTTTTAAGATTTTGGTTTTTCTTTTTTTTTGATTTCCTTGTTTAGTTTAATTTTTTTATTTTTTGATTTACAAATAATTTTTTGGGCTTTTTTCTCTTTTATTTTATTCTATTTTTTTTTTTATTTTATTTAATTTGTTTTTGTTTATTTTTTTTCTGTATGAGTATTTTGATATTTTTTTAATTAGATGCGTATGTGGCTGTATTTATATGCAAATATGTATAAGAACCGCCGATTAGAACATACATTTATTAGTGTTTGATAATTTAATGTGATTTAAGCGATTTCCTATTAGACTTGCTGGTGAATGGAAGAGTATTTATTTGTTTTTTTTTCCTTTTTTTCGCTTGTAAACTTCATATATTTTTTTATTTTTTTTCGTGTATATATATATATTTATTGTAAAATTGTATTTTATTTTATATATACGTATTCTTTTTTTTTTATTATATTTATTATTATATTAAGCATAATTATTATAAGTATGACTTCTTCTAACAATAACTCAGATAGTGAGGGTGTTTATTGTACAGGCTCCTCTTTATCCAGCGACAGCTTCCATAGCACAGATGTTCCACTTGGCTCTGTTTTAGACAATACGTTCACACCATTCCCTAAAAATTTTAATGTAGTTCATATCAATGCGCAGAGCATTCCCTCGCACTATTCAGATTTTTTATCTACGTTTGATAACAAAGCAATTCATGCTATCTTGGTGTCGGAGTCGTTTTTGAAACCTTGCCTTCCATCAACTTCCTATTCTTTGCCTGGCTACCATCTCATTAGAAATGATCGAACAGGCAAGGGAGGGGGTGGTGTCGCCATTTACCTACGTTGTCACATTCCTTTTCGTATTTTAAATAAGTCCCCATCTTTATACTCTGAATCATCTGAACACATACTAATTGAGGTTCAAAGTGGTCAAAAAAAACTTCTACTTGGGGTTTTTTATAGTCCCTCGCTTCATATTGATTATTTTGATACTTTAGAGACTATACTTGAAGAGTATTTAACAACAGTGGACCACTCTATCATTATGGGTGACTTTAATACGTGCCTTATTAAAAATGACTATCGTTCAAAACGTCTATTGTCTATTATTAACAGCTCTAATCTTGAAATATTACCTACGCATGCTACTCATTTTTTCCCCAACTGTTTTCCTTCCCAATTAGATCTCATGATTGTTTCTTCTCCAAATCTTGTAGACGCACATGGACAACTGCCGGCGGAGGCTTTTTCTTATCATGATTTGGTCTATGTTTCCTTTAGAATTCGTCCTCCTAAGGCAAAACCGACTATTGTTATGCGTCGTAGTTTTCGTAATTTTAATAATGATAAATTTATGGAAGATCTTAATAATATTGACTGGGATATTGTTTTTGACACGCCTTCTGTAGATGATAAGCTTAATATATTTAATTCACTTTTGACCCAACTTTTTGATATACACGCTCCGCTCCGGCCAATCAAAATTAAGCATCTTCCTGCACCATGGCTCACTAATGACATCAAGCTGCTTATGTCCAAACGCAATAAAGCAAAAAGTAAATATAAGTTAAATCCGACAGATGCCAACCTGACAAAATATAAAAAGCTACGGAATCGGTGTAGCAGAATTTGTCGAGATGCTCAGCGTGAATATATTCACTCATCAGTGGATCAAAAAAATGCCGACAAAGCTTGGAAATTTCTGGCTTCACTGGGAATCGGTCGTCAGCGTCAGCAAGATTCGCAAAGCATTGACTTGGAGAGCCTTAACAAACACTTTATAGCCAAATGTTCATTCAATGCGCTAATTAAACAAGGGACGCTTAATTATCTTTACTCATTGCCTACACACGAAAGACCTGAATTCCAGTTCAGTGATACAACCGTCGATGAAGTTAAGAAGCATATTTTTGCTATTAAATCTGATGCGACTGGGGTTGATGGGATAAGTAGGAGAATGATAATTGCAGCGCTTGACGGTGTTTTGCCAGTATTGTCTCACATACTGAACTCATCACTTACTTCAGCTGCATTTCCCACCGTGTGGTGTAAAGCATATGTAGTTCCTATTCCTAAAGTTCGTAACCCTGTAAATCCTTCAAACTTTCGGCCTATCTCCATTCTTCCGTTTCTGTCTAAAGTTCTCGAACGTATTGTCCATCAGCAACTTAGCCTCTATCTTACCAGATATGATATTTTAAGCCCCCTCCAGTCCGGTTTTCGTCGTGGTCATAGCACAACAACAGCCTTGATCAAGGTCTGCGATGATATTCGTTTCGCTGTCGACAATAAACTCCTTACCGTATTAGTTCTCTTAGATTTCAGTAATGCGTTTAACAACGTAGACTTTGATCTACTTTTGGCTGTTCTAAAGACAGTCAGCATTTCACCTCACGTTGTCAACTGGTTCCGGTCTTACTTATGTAATCGTCAGCAATGTATTCGTTCGGACAGTAAACTATCTTCCTTTCTTCCACTTCTTTCCGGAGTACCTCAGGGTGGTGTTCTCTCTCCGCTTCTATTTTCAATTTTTATAAACTCAGTGTCATCTGTTTTATCTTCGTCCTATCATTTTTACGCTGATGATTTGCAGTTTTATGCATCGGCGGCTATTGATAATCTTGCCGTTGCCATTGATAATATTAATACTGATTTAAATAAAATTGCGGCTTGGTGTCGGTCATTTGGTCTCCAAGTAAATCCAGGTAAATCTCAAGTAACTATAATAGGCAGCTCTTATTTCCTTTCCTCTCTATCATATAACAGGTTACCACCTGTTCTATTTGAAGGTACTGTTATACCTTGGAATAGTGCAGTCAGAGACCTTGGGCTAATTTTGGACAATACAATGTCTTGGGTACCTCAAGTTTCTGAAATGAGTCGCAAAATTTTTGCCGCTGTTGGATACTTGAGACGGTGGAAGAAGTTTCTACCGTTAAAAACTAAAATTCTCTTAGCTAATTCTCTTCTATTACCTATTTTAGACTATGCTGATATTTGCTACTTGGATTTATCAGAGACCATGCTCGATAAACTGGAGAGGCTGCAGAACGTATGTATACGGTTTATCTTTGGTATACGTAAGTTTGATCATGTGTCCGAGTATCGTTCTCGGTTAAACTGGCTACCAATTCGATCACGTAGGAACTTGCACGCTCTTTGTCTTTTATATTCTATTTTATTTTATCCTCAGACGCCACCATATTTAAAAGAGCGATTCAACTTTCTTGGTAGCAATGTTCAGTGCTATTTGAGGGCTAAGGATGACAACAGGTTGCATGTTCCTGCCAGTCACTCGCATGCGTATGGAAATTCTTTTACAGTCAAGGTGGTTATACTCTGGAATGGATTGCCAAGAGACATAAGACAGTCTAAATCATTAAGCATCTTCAAAAGTCGTTTAAAAGAATATTATTTATCTATGGAGTCATAAACTAATATATTTGCTCTGTATGTATTTGTGTATATTTATATTTATTTATATATATATATATATATATATATTTGTATATATGTTTATATGTGTATGTATTTATTTATGTATTATTTGTATTTGTATTAGCTGTTTATGTATTATTGTTATATATAGTAGATGTAGTTTATGTTATATATTTTTAAAATTGCACTATCCCGTTTCCATACTCCTGTTCTTCTTTCATTAAGGGTTGTCTGGAGGAGATCGCTTAAAGCGATAAGACCGCCTTTGCGCATTGTTATTCTTCTTGTATTTATGTTTTCAATTTATATTATAAATTGTGTGCAATAAAGAATTTATCTATCTATCTATCTATCTATATACGCAATAAGGGAACTTTAAATTGGAGATTTTACCCTACCACACCCGTCTGTCTCATTCTGAAAACTATTCAAAATAATTGCTATTTTTCATTCTCATTCAAATATAAATAATAGTAAATAATATATAATTTTTGACTGAACTGAACCCAAGTGCCCGGCCTGCGGCCGGCCACCCCTCATATACATGTTCTAACCTAACCTAACCTAAATCTAGTTTTGATTCCTTTAGACTTTAGATTCAAGATTTAATATGAATATATGCATTAATAAAAACTCATTACTATTTTAATACTAGTTATGCTGCTGTTGATGCACTGATGAAAGCCAGATAGCTAGATCAGTGTTTAGTTAGTCGTAGTTGCCGGTGGGCTTAGGTCTAAAGGAATCCAAACTAGTTTTAAAAGGTTTGGATAGGTTAGGTTAGGTTAGAACATGAATAAGACGGGTGCCCGGCCACAGGCCGGTACCATAGGTTCAGTTCCGTTGTTTAAAAAAAAAATAACAAAAAACAAAACGTACCAATACAAAGTACTCTTATTCATATTAGAAGATATTGTAAAATAACAATTAATTTAATTTTTTTTTTTTTTTTTCACTTACACATTAGGCCCGTCGCGCCGCGCCACTACTATATGGGGCGAAGGTGCGAAGTCGACGGCGACGACAAAGTACCGAGTCTAAGGAGTCTGATGGCGGCGCCACACAGTGGCGTTATGTCTCTATAAAAGTGGTGGTCTTTTATTATGTTATTTATTAATGGTACCTATCAGTATTGTACCCCGCACGGGGGGGAGGTACGGGTAGGTAGTGACGAAAAATAACGATACGGGACTCTTACGAGGTCTCGTAATCGGAATGAGTTTCTGCGACTACCATTGTTTGTCGCGGGTAACGGGGAATCAGGGTTCGATTCCGGTGAGGGAGCCTGAGAAACTGCTACCGCTTCCAAGGAAGGCAGCAGGCGCGCAAATTACCCACTCCCTGCACGGGGGGGAGGTACGGGTAGGTAGTGACGAAAAATAACGATACGGGACTCTTACGAGTTCTCGTCATCGAATAATCAAAACACGAACTGCCCACACACTTGTAAATATAGACGCGCAAGATCGTTACACGAACCGCTTACCATTATAGTAAAGTACTATGCAAACACACATAACATAATATACGCAATAAGGGAACTTTAAATTGGAGATTTTACCCTACCACACCCGTCTGTCTCATTCTGAAAACTATTCAAAATAATTGCTATTTTTCATTCTCATTCAAATATAAATAATAGTAAATAATATATAATTTTTGACTGAACTGAACCCAAGTGCCCGGCCTGCGGCCGGGCACCCCTCATATACATGTTCTAACCTAACCTAACCTAAATCTAGTTTTGATTCCTTTAGACTTTAGATTCAAGATTTAATATGAATATATGCATTAATAAAAACTCATTACTATTTTAATACTAGTTATGCTGCTGTTGATGCACTGATGAAAGCCAGATAGCTAGATCAGTGTTTAGTTAGTCGTAGTTGCCGGTGGGCTTAGGTCTAAAGGAATCCAAACTAGTTTTAAAAGGTTTGGATAGGTTAGGTTAGGTTAGAACATGAATAAGACGGGTGCCCGGCCACAGGCCGGTACCATAGGTTCAGTTCCGTTGTTTAAAAAAAAAATAACAAAAAACAAAACGTACCAATACAAAGTACTCTTATTCATATTAGAAGATATTGTAAAATAACAATTAATTTAATTTTTTTTTTTTTTTTTCACTTACACATTAGGCCCGTCGCGCCGCGCCACTACTATATGGGGCGAAGGTGCGAAGTCGACGGCGACGACAAAGTACCGAGTCTAAGGAGTCTGATGGCGGCGCCACACAGTGGCGTTATGTCTCTATAAAAGTGGTGGTCTTTTATTATGTTATTTATTAATGGTACCTATCAGTATTGTACCCCGCACGGGGGGGAGGTACGGGTAGGTAGTGACGAAAAATAACGATACGGGACTCTTACGAGGTCTCGTAATCGGAATGAGTTTCTGCGACTACCATTGTTTGTCGCGGGTAACGGGGAATCAGGGTTCGATTCCGGTGAGGGAGCCTGAGAAACTGCTACCGCATCCAAGGAAGGCAGCAGGCGCGCAAATTACCCACTCCCTGCACGGGGGGGGAGGTACGGGTAGGTAGTGACGAAAAATAACGATACGGGACTCTTACGAGGTCTCGTAATCGGAATGAGTTTCTGCGACTACCATTGTTTGTCGCGGGTAACGGGGAATCAGGGTTCGATTCCGGTGAGGGAGCCTGAGAAACTGCTACCGCTTCCAAGGAAGGCAGCAGGCGCGCAAATTACCCACTCCCTGCACGGGGGGGGAGGTACGGGTAGGTAGTGACGAAAAATAACGATACGGGACTCTTACGAGTTCTCGTCATCGAATAATCAATACACGAACTGCCCACACACTTGTAAATATAGACGCGCAAGATCGTTACACGAACCGCTTACCATTATAGTAAAGTACTATGCAAACACACATAACATATACGCAATAAGGGAACTTTAAATTGGAGATTTTACCCTACCACACCCGTCTGTCTCATTCTGAAAACTATTCAAAATAATTGCTATTTTTCATTCTCATTCAAATATAAATAATAGTAAATAATATATAATTTTTGACTGAACTGAACCCAAGTGCCCGGCCTGCGGCCGGCCATCCCTCATATACATGTTCTAACCTAACCTAACCTAAATCTAGTTTTGATTCCTTTAGACTTTAGATTCAAGATTTAATATGAATATATGCATTAATAAAAACTCATTACTATTTTAATACTAGTTATGCTGCTGTTGATGCACTGATGAAAGCCAGATAGCTAGATCAGTGTTTAGTTAGTCGTAGTAGTTTTAAAAGGTTTGGATAGGTTAGGTTAGGTTAGAACATGAATAAGACGGGTGCCCGGCCACAGGCCGGTACCATAGGTTCAGTTCCGTTGTTTAAAAAAAAAATAACAAAAAACAAAACGTACCAATACAAAGTACTCTTATTCATATTAGAAGATATTGTAAAATAACAATTAATTTAATTTTTTTTTTTTTTTTTTCACTTACACATTAGGCCCGTCGCGCCGCGCCACTACTATATGGGGCGAAGGTGCGAAGTCGACGGCGACGACAAAGTACCGAGTCTAAGGAGTCTGATGGCGGCGCCACACAGTGGCGTTATGTCTCTATAAAAGTGGTGGTCTTTTATTATGTTATTTATTAATGGTACCTATCAGTATTGTACCCCGCACGGGGGGGAGGTACGGGTAGGTAGTGACGAAAAATAACGATACGGGACTCTTACGAGGTCTCGTAATCGGAATGAGTTTCTGCGACTACCATTGTTTGTCGCGGGTAACGGGGAATCAGGGTTCGATTCCGGTGAGGGAGCCTGAGAAACTGCTGCCGCTTCCAAGGAAGGCAGCAGGCGCGCAAATTACCCACTCCCTGCACGGGGGGGAGGTACGGGTAGGTAGTGACGAAAAATAACGATACGGGACTCTTACGAGGTCTCGTAATCGGAATGAGTTTCTGCGACTACCATTGTTTGTCGCGGGTAACGGGGAATCAGGGTTCGATTCCGGTGAGGGAGCCTGAGAAACTGCTACCGCTTCCAAGGAAGGCAGCAGGCGCGCAAATTACCCACTCCCTGCACGGGGGGGGAGGTACGGGTAGGTAGTGACGAAAAATAACGATACGGGACTCTTACGAGTTCTCGTCATCGAATAATCAATACACGAACTGCCCACACACTTGTAAATATAGACGCGCAAGATCGTTACACGAACCGCTTACCATTATAGTAAAGTACTATGCAAACACACATAACATATACGCAATAAGGGAACTTTAAATTGGAGATTTTACCCTACCACACCCGTCTGTCTCATTCTGAAAACTATTCAAAATAATTGCTATTTTTCATTCTCATTCAAATATAAATAATAGTAAATAATATATAATTTTTGACTGAACTGAACCCAAGTGCCCGGCCTGCGGCCGGGCACCCCTCATATACATGTTCTAACCTAACCTAACCTAAATCTAGTTTTGATTCCTTTAGACTTTAGATTCAAGATTTAATATGAATATATGCATTAATAAAAACTCATTACTATTTTAATACTAGTTATGCTGCTGTTGATGCACTGATGAAAGCCAGATAGCTAGATCAGTGTTTAGTTAGTCGTAGTTGCCGGTGGGCTTAGGTCTAAAGGAATCCAAACTAGTTTTAAAAGGTTTGGATAGGTTAGGTTAGGTTAGAACATGAATAAGACGGGTGCCCGGCCACAGGCCGGTACCATAGGTTCAGTTCCGTTGTTTAAAAAAAAAATAACAAAAAACAAAACGTACCAATACAAAGTACTCTTATTCATATTAGAAGATATTGTAAAATAACAATTAATTTAATTTTTTTTTTTTTTTTTCACTTACACATTAGGCCCGTCGCGCCGCGCCACTACTATATGGGGCGAAGGTGCGAAGTCGACGGCGACGACAAAGTACCGAGTCTAAGGAGTCTGATGGCGGCGCCACACAGTGGCGTTATGTCTCTATAAAAGTGGTGGTCTTTTATTATGTTATTTATAAATGGTACCTATCAGTATTGTACCCCGCACGGGGGGGAGGTACGGGTAGGTAGTGACGAAAAATAACGATACGGGACTCTTACGAGGTCTCGTAATCGGAATGAGTTTCTGCGACTACCATTGTTTGTCGCGGGTAACGGGGAATCAGGGTTCGATTCCGGTGAGGGAGCCTGAGAAACTGCTACCGCATCCAAGGAAGGCAGCAGGCGCGCAAATTACCCACTCCCTGCACGGGGGGGGAGGTACGGGTAGGTAGTGACGAAAAATAACGATACGGGACTCTTACGAGTTCTCGTCATCGAATAATCAAAACACGAACTGCCCACACACTTGTAAATATAGACGCGCAAGATCGTTACACGAACCGCTTACCATTATAGTAAAGTACTATGCAAACACACATAACATATACGCAATAAGGGAACTTTAAATTGGAGATTTTACCCTACCACACCCGTCTGTCTCATTCTGAAAACTATTCAAAATAATTGCTATTTTTCATTCTCATTCAAATATAAATAATAGTAAATAATATATAATTTTTGACTGAACTGAACCCAAGTGCCCGGCCTGCGGCCGGGCACCCCTCATATACATGTTCTAACCTAACCTAACCTAAATCTAGTTTTGATTCCTTTAGACTTTAGATTCAAGATTTAATATGAATATATGCATTAATAAAAACTCATTACTATTTTAATACTAGTTATGCTGCTGTTGATGCACTGATGAAAGCCAGATAGCTAGATCAGTGTTTAGTTAGTCGTAGTTGCCGGTGGGCTTAGGTCTAAAGGAATCCAAACTAGTTTTAAAAGGTTTGGATAGGTTAGGTTAGGTTAGAACATGAATAAGACGGGTGCCCGGCCACAGGCCGGTACCATAGGTTCAGTTCCGTTGTTTAAAAAAAAAAATAACAAAAAACAAAACGTACCAATACAAAGTACTCTTATTCATATTAGAAGATATTGTAAAATAACAATTAATTTAATTTTTTTTTTTTTTTTTCACTTACACATTAGGCCCGTCGCGCCGCGCCACTACTATATGGGGCGAAGGTGCGAAGTCGACGGCGACGACAAAGTACCGAGTCTAAGGAGTCTGATGGCGGCGCCACACAGTGGCGTTATGTCTCTATAAAAGTGGTGGTCTTTTATTATGTTATTTATTAATGGTACCTATCAGTATTGTACCCCGCACGGGGGGGAGGTACGGGTAGGTAGTGACGAAAAATAACGATACGGGACTCTTACGAGTTCTCGTCATCGAATAATCAAAACACGAACTGCCCACACACTTGTAAATATAGACGCGCAAGATCGTTACACGAACCGCTTACCATTATAGTAAAGTACTATGCAAACACACATAACATATACGCAATAAGGGAACTTTAAATTGGAGATTTTACCCTACCACACCCGTCTGTCTCATTCTGAAAACTATTCAAAATAATTGCTATTTTTCATTCTCATTCAAATATAAATAATAGTAAATAATATATAATTTTTGACTGAACTGAACCCAAGTGCCCGGCCTGCGGCCGGGCACCCCTCATATACATGTTCTAACCTAACCTAACCTAAATCTAGTTTTGACACCTTTAGACTTTAGATTCAAGATTTAATGTGAATATATGCATTAATAAAAACTCATTACTATTTTAATACTAGTTATGCTGCTGTTGATGCACTGATGAAAGCCAGATAGCTAGATCAGTGTTTAGTTAGTCGTAGTTGCCGGTGGGCTTAGGTCTAAAGGAATCCAAACTAGTTTTAAAAGGTTTGGATAGGTTAGGTTAGGTTAGAACATGAATAAGACGGGTGCCCGGCCACAGGCCGGTACCATAGGTTCAGTTCCGTTGTTTAAAAAAAAAATAACAAAAAACAAAACGTACCAATACAAAGTACTCTTATTCATATTAGAAGATATTGTAAAATAACAATTAATTTAATTTTTTTTTTTTTTTTTTCACATACACATTAGGCCCGTCGCGCCGCGCCACTACTATATGGGGCGAAGGTGCGAAGTCGACGGCGACGACAAAGTACCGAGTCTAAGGAGTCTGATGGCGGCGCCACACAGTGGCGTTATGTCTCTATAAAAGTGGTGGTCTTTTATTATGTTATTTATTAATGGTACCTATCAGTATTGTACCCCGCACGGGGGGGAGGTACGGGTAGGTAGTGACGAAAAATAACGATACGGGACTCTTACGAGGTCTCGTAATCGGAATGAGTTACTGCGACTACCATTGTTTGTCGCGGGTAACGGGGAATCAGGGTTCGATTCCGGTGAGGGAGCCTGAGAAACTGCTACCGCTTCCAAGGAAGGCAGCAGGCGCGCAAATTACCCACTCCCTGCACGGGGGGGAGGTACGGGTAGGTAGTGACGAAAAATAACGATACGGGACTCTTACGAGGTCTCGTAATCGGAATGAGTTTCTGCGACTACCATTGTTTGTCGCGGGTAACGGGGAATCAGGGTTCGATTCCGGTGAGGGAGCCTGAGAAACTGCTACCGCTTCCAAGGAAGGCAGCAGGCGCGCAAATTACCCACTCCCTGCACGGGGGGGGAGGTACGGGTAGGTAGTGACGAAAAATAACGATACGGGACTCTTACGAGTTCTCGTCATCGAATAATCAATACACGAACTGCCCACACACTTGTAAATATAGACGCGCAAGATCGTTACACGAACCGCTTACCATTATAGTAAAGTACTATGCAAACACACATAACATATACGCAATAAGGGAACTTTAAATTGGAGATTTTACCCTACCACACCCGTCTGTCTCATTCTGAAAACTATTCAAAATAATTGCTATTTTTCATTCTCATTCAAATATAAATAATAGTAAATAATATATAATTTTTGACTGAACTGAACCCAAGTGCCCGGCCTGCGGCCGGCCACCCCTCATATACATGTTCTAACCTAACCTAACCTAAATCTAGTTTTGATTCCTTTAGACTTTAGATTCAAGATTTAATATGAATATATGCATTAATAAAAACTCATTACTATTTTAATACTAGTTATGCTGCTGTTGATGCACTGATGAAAGCCAGATAGCTAGATCAGTGTTTAGTTAGTCGTAGTTGCCGGTGGGCTTAGGTCTAAAGGAATCCAAACTAGTTTTAAAAGGTTTGGATAGGTTAGGTTAGGTTAGAACATGAATAAGACGGGTGCCCGGCCACAGGCCGGTACTATAGGTTCAGTTCCGTTGTTTAAAAAAAAAATAACAAAAAACAAAACGTACCAATACAAAGTACTCTTATTCATATTAGAAGATATTGTAAAATAACAATTAATTTAATTTTTTTTTTTTTTTTTTCACATACACATTAGGCCCGTCGCGCCGCGCCACTACTATATGGGGCGAAGGTGCGAAGTCGACGGCGACGACAAAGTACCGAGTCTAAGGAGTCTGATGGCGGCGCCACACAGTGGCGTTATGTCTCTATAGAAGTGGTGGTCTTTTATTATGTTATTTATTAATGGTACCTATCAGTATTGTACCCCGCACGGGGGGGAGGTACGGGTAGGTAGTGACGAAAAATAACGATACGGGACTCTTACGAGGTCTCGTAATCGGAATGAGTTACTGCGACTACCATTGTTTGTCGCGGGTAACGGGGAATCAGGGTTCGATTCCGGTGAGGGAGCCTGAGAAACTGCTACCGCTTCCAAGGAAGGCAGCAGGCGCGCAAATTACCCACTCCCTGCACGGGGGGGGAGGTACGGGTAGGTAGTGACGAAAAATAACGATACGGGACTCTTACGAGTTCTCGTCATCGAATAATCAATACACGAACTGCCCACACACTTGTAAATATAGACGCGCAAGATCGTTACACGAACCGCTTACCATTATAGTAAAGTACTATGCAAACACACATAACATATACGCAATAAGGGAACTTTAAATTGGAGATTTTACCCTACCACACCCGTCTGTCTCATTCTGAAAACTATTCAAAATAATTGCTATTTTTCATTCTCATTCAAATATAAATAATAGTAAATAATATATAATTTTTGACTGAACTGAACCCAAGTGCCCGGCCTGCGGCCGGCCACCCCTCATATACATGTTCTAACCTAACCTAACCTAAATCTAGTTTTGATTCCTTTAGACTTTAGATTCAAGATTTAATATGAATATATGCATTAATAAAAACTCATTACTATTTTAATACTAGTTATGCTGCTGTTGATGCACTGATGAAAGCCAGATAGCTAGATCAGTGTTTAGTTAGTCGTAGTTGCCGGTGGGCTTAGGTCTAAAGGAATCCAAACTAGTTTTAAAAGGTTTGGATAGGTTAGGTTAGGTTAGAACATGAATAAGACGGGTGCCCGGCCACAGGCCGGTACCATAGGTTCAGTTCCGTTGTTTAAAAAAAAAATAACAAAAAACAAAACGTACCAATACAAAGTACTCTTATTCATATTAGAAGATATTGTAAAATAACAATTAATTTAATTTTTTTTTTTTTTTTTTTCACTTACACATTAGGCCCGTCGCGCCGCGCCACTACTATATGGGGCGAAGGTGCGAAGTCGACGGCGACGACAAAGTACCGAGTCTAAGGAGTCTGATGGCGGCGCCACACAGTGGCGTTATGTCTCTATAAAAGTGGTGGTCTTTTATTATGTTATTTATTAATGGTACCTATCAGTATTGTACCCCGCACGGGGGGGAGGTACGGGTAGGTAGTGACGAAAAATAACGATACGGGACTCTTACGAGGTCTCGTAATCGGAATGAGTTACTGCGACTACCATTGTTTGTCGCGGGTAACGGGGAATCAGGGTTCGATTCCGGTGAGGGAGCCTGAGAAACTGCTACCGCTTCCAAGGAAGGCAGCAGGCGCGCAAATTACCCACTCCCTGCACGGGGGGGAGGTACGGGTAGGTAGTGACGAAAAATAACGATACGGGACTCTTACGAGGTCTCGTAATCGGAATGAGTTTCTGCGACTACCATTGTTTGTCGCGGGTAACGGGGAATCAGGGTTCGATTCCGGTGAGGGAGCCTGAGAAACTGCTACCGCTTCCAAGGAAGGCAGCAGGCGCGCAAATTACCCACTCCCTGCACGGGGGGGGAGGTACGGGTAGGTAGTGACGAAAAATAACGATACGGGACTCTTACGAGTTCTCGTCATCGAATAATCAATACACGAACTGCCCACACACCTGTAAATATAGACGCGCAAGATCGTTACACGAACCGCTTACCATTATAGTAAAGTACTATGCAAACACACATAACATATACGCAATAAGGGAACTTTAAATTGGAGATTTTACCCTACCACACCCGTCTGTCTCATTCTGAAAACTATTCAAAATAATTGCTATTTTTCATTCTCATTCAAATATAAATAATAGTAAATAATATATAATTTTTGACTGAACTGAACCCAAGTGCCCGGCCTGCGGCCGGGCACCCCTCATATACATGTTCTAACCTAACCTAACCTAAATCTAGTTTTGATTCCTTTAGACTTTAGATTCAAGATTTAATATGAATATATGCATTAATAAAAACTCATTACTATTTTAATACTAGTTATGCTGCTGTTGATGCACTGATGAAAGCCAGATAGCTAGATCAGTGTTTAGTTAGTCGTAGTTGCCGGTGGGCTTAGGTCTAAAGGAATCCAAACTAGTTTTAAAAGGTTTGGATAGGTTAGGTTAGGTTAGAACATGAATAAGACGGGTGCCCGGCCACAGGCCGGTACCATAGGTTCAGTTCCGTTGTTTAAAAAAAAAATAACAAAAAACAAAACGTACCAATACAAAGTACTCTTATTCATATTAGAAGATATTGTAAAATAACAATTAATTTAATTTTTTTTTTTTTTTTTCACTTACACATTAGGCCCGTCGCGCCGCGCCACTACTATATGGGGCGAAGGTGCGAAGTCGACGGCGACGACAAAGTACCGAGTCTAAGGAGTCTGATGGCGGCGCCACACAGTGGCGTTATGTCTCTATAAAAGTGGTGGTCTTTTATTATGTTATTTATTAATGGTACCTATCAGTATTGTACCCCGCACGGGGGGGAGGTACGGGTAGGTAGTGACGAAAAATAACGATACGGGACTCTTACGAGGTCTCGTAATCGGAATGAGTTTCTGCGACTACCATTGTTTGTCGCGGGTAACGGGGAATCAGGGTTCGATTCCGGTGAGGGAGCCTGAGAAACTGCTACCGCATCCAAGGAAGGCAGCAGGCGCGCAAATTACCCACTCCCTGCACGGGGGGGGAGGTACGGGTAGGTAGTGACGAAAAATAACGATACGGGACTCTTACGAGGTCTCGTAATCGGAATGAGTTTCTGCGACTACCATTGTTTGTCGCGGGTAACGGGGAATCAGGGTTCGATTCCGGTGAGGGAGCCTGAGAAACTGCTACCGCTTCCAAGGAAGGCAGCAGGCGCGCAAATTACCCACTCCCTGCACGGGGGGGGAGGTACGGGTAGGTAGTGACGAAAAATAACGATACGGGACTCTTACGAGTTCTCGTCATCGAATAATCAATACACGAACTGCCCACACACTTGTAAATATAGACGCGCAAGATCGTTACACGAACCGCTTACCATTATAGTAAAGTACTATGCAAACACACATAACATATACGCAATAAGGGAACTTTAAATTGGAGATTTTACCCTACCACACCCGTCTGTCTCATTCTGAAAACTATTCAAAATAATTGCTATTTTTCATTCTCATTCAAATATAAATAATAGTAAATAATATATAATTTTTGACTGAACTGAACCCAAGTGCCCGGCCTGCGGCCGGCCATCCCTCATATACATGTTCTAACCTAACCTAACCTAAATCTAGTTTTGATTCCTTTAGACTTTAGATTCAAGATTTAATATGAATATATGCATTAATAAAAACTCATTACTATTTTAATACTAGTTATGCTGCTGTTGATGCACTGATGAAAGCCAGATAGCTAGATCAGTGTTTAGTTAGTCGTAGTAGTTTTAAAAGGTTTGGATAGGTTAGGTTAGGTTAGAACATGAATAAGACGGGTGCCCGGCCACAGGCCGGTACCATAGGTTCAGTTCCGTTGTTTAAAAAAAAAATAACAAAAAACAAAACGTACCAATACAAAGTACTCTTATTCATATTAGAAGATATTGTAAAATAACAATTAATTTAATTTTTTTTTTTTTTTTTTCACTTACACATTAGGCCCGTCGCGCCGCGCCACTACTATATGGGGCGAAGGTGCGAAGTCGACGGCGACGACAAAGTACCGAGTCTAAGGAGTCTGATGGCGGCGCCACACAGTGGCGTTATGTCTCTATAAAAGTGGTGGTCTTTTATTATGTTATTTATTAATGGTACCTATCAGTATTGTACCCCGCACGGGGGGGAGGTACGGGTAGGTAGTGACGAAAAATAACGATACGGGACTCTTACGAGGTCTCGTAATCGGAATGAGTTTCTGCGACTACCATTGTTTGTCGCGGGTAACGGGGAATCAGGGTTCGATTCCGGTGAGGGAGCCTGAGAAACTGCTGCCGCTTCCAAGGAAGGCAGCAGGCGCGCAAATTACCCACTCCCTGCACGGGGGGGAGGTACGGGTAGGTAGTGACGAAAAATAACGATACGGGACTCTTACGAGGTCTCGTAATCGGAATGAGTTTCTGCGACTACCATTGTTTGTCGCGGGTAACGGGGAATCAGGGTTCGATTCCGGTGAGGGAGCCTGAGAAACTGCTACCGCTTCCAAGGAAGGCAGCAGGCGCGCAAATTACCCACTCCCTGCACGGGGGGGGAGGTACGGGTAGGTAGTGACGAAAAATAACGATACGGGACTCTTACGAGTTCTCGTCATCGAATAATCAATACACGAACTGCCCACACACTTGTAAATATAGACGCGCAAGATCGTTACACGAACCGCTTACCATTATAGTAAAGTACTATGCAAACACACATAACATATACGCAATAAGGGAACTTTAAATTGGAGATTTTACCCTACCACACCCGTCTGTCTCATTCTGAAAACTATTCAAAATAATTGCTATTTTTCATTCTCATTCAAATATAAATAATAGTAAATAATATATAATTTTTGACTGAACTGAACCCAAGTGCCCGGCCTGCGGCCGGGCACCCCTCATATACATGTTCTAACCTAACCTAACCTAAATCTAGTTTTGATTCCTTTAGACTTTAGATTCAAGATTTAATATGAATATATGCATTAATAAAAACTCATTACTATTTTAATACTAGTTATGCTGCTGTTGATGCACTGATGAAAGCCAGATAGTTAGATCAGTGTTTAGTTAGTCGTAGTTGCCGGTGGGCTTAGGTCTAAAGGAATCCAAACTAGTTTTAAAAGGTTTGGATAGGTTAGGTTAGGTTAGAACATGAATAAGACGGGTGCCCGGCCACAGGCCGGTACCATAGGTTCAGTTCCGTTGTTTAAAAAAAAAATAACAAAAAACAAAACGTACCAATACAAAGTACTCTTATTCATATTAGAAGATATTGTAAAATAACAATTAATTTAATTTTTTTTTTTTTTTTTCACTTACACATTAGGCCCGTCGCGCCGCGCCACTACTATATGGGGCGAAGGTGCGAAGTCGACGGCGACGACAAAGTACCGAGTCTAAGGAGTCTGATGGCGGCGCCACACAGTGGCGTTATGTCTCTATAAAAGTGGTGGTCTTTTATTATGTTATTTATTAATGGTACCTATCAGTATTGTACCCCGCACGGGGGGGAGGTACGGGTAGGTAGTGACGAAAAATAACGATACGGGACTCTTACGAGGTCTCGTAATCGGAATGAGTTTCTGCGACTACCATTGTTTGTCGCGGGTAACGGGGAATCAGGGTTCGATTCCGGTGAGGGAGCCTGAGAAACTGCTACCGCATCCAAGGAAGGCAGCAGGCGCGCAAATTACCCACTCCCTGCACGGGGGGGGAGGTACGGGTAGGTAGTGACGAAAAATAACGATACGGGACTCTTACGAGTTCTCGTCATCGAATAATCAAAACACGAACTGCCCACACACTTGTAAATATAGACGCGCAAGATCGTTACACGAACCGCTTACCATTATAGTAAAGTACTATGCAAACACACATAACATATACGCAATAAGGGAACTTTAAATTGGAGATTTTACCCTACCACACCCGTCTGTCTCATTCTGAAAACTATTCAAAATAATTGCTATTTTTCATTCTCATTCAAATATAAATAATAGTAAATAATATATAATTTTTGACTGAACTGAACCCAAGTGCCCGGCCTGCGGCCGGGCACCCCTCATATACATGTTCTAACCTAACCTAACCTAAATCTAGTTTTGATTCCTTTAGACTTTAGATTCAAGATTTAATATGAATATATGCATTAATAAAAACTCATTACTATTTTAATACTAGTTATGCTGCTGTTGATGCACTGATGAAAGCCAGATAGCTAGATCAGTGTTTAGTTAGTCGTAGTTGCCGGTGGGCTTAGGTCTAAAGGAATCCAAACTAGTTTTAAAAGGTTTGGATAGGTTAGGTTAGGTTAGAACATGAATAAGACGGGTGCCCGGCCACAGGCCGGTACCATAGGTTCAGTTCCGTTGTTTAAAAAAAAAAATAACAAAAAACAAAACGTACCAATACAAAGTACTCTTATTCATATTAGAAGATATTGTAAAATAACAATTAATTTAATTTTTTTTTTTTTTTTTCACTTACACATTAGGCCCGTCGCGCCGCGCCACTACTATATGGGGCGAAGGTGCGAAGTCGACGGCGACGACAAAGTACCGAGTCTAAGGAGTCTGATGGCGGCGCCACACAGTGGCGTTATGTCTCTATAAAAGTGGTGGTCTTTTATTATGTTATTTATTAATGGTACCTATCAGTATTGTACCCCGCACGGGGGGGAGGTACGGGTAGGTAGTGACGAAAAATAACGATACGGGACTCTTACGAGTTCTCGTCATCGAATAATCAAAACACGAACTGCCCACACACTTGTAAATATAGACGCGCAAGATCGTTACACGAACCGCTTACCATTATAGTAAAGTACTATGCAAACACACATAACATATACGCAATAAGGGAACTTTAAATTGGAGATTTTACCCTACCACACCCGTCTGTCTCATTCTGAAAACTATTCAAAATAATTGCTATTTTTCATTCTCATTCAAATATAAATAATAGTAAATAATATATAATTTTTGACTGAACTGAACCCAAGTGCCCGGCCTGCGGCCGGGCACCCCTCATATACATGTTCTAACCTAACCTAACCTAAATCTAGTTTTGACACCTTTAGACTTTAGATTCAAGATTTAATGTGAATATATGCATTAATAAAAACTCATTACTATTTTAATACTAGTTATGCTGCTGTTGATGCACTGATGAAAGCCAGATAGCTAGATCAGTGTTTAGTTAGTCGTAGTTGCCGGTGGGCTTAGGTCTAAAGGAATCCAAACTAGTTTTAAAAGGTTTGGATAGGTTAGGTTAGGTTAGAACATGAATAAGACGGGTGCCCGGCCACAGGCCGGTACCATAGGTTCAGTTCCGTTGTTTAAAAAAAAAATAACAAAAAACAAAACGTACCAATACAAAGTACTCTTATTCATATTAGAAGATATTGTAAAATAACAATTAATTTAATTTTTTTTTTTTTTTTTTCACATACACATTAGGCCCGTCGCGCCGCGCCACTACTATATGGGGCGAAGGTGCGAAGTCGACGGCGACGACAAAGTACCGAGTCTAAGGAGTCTGATGGCGGCGCCACACAGTGGCGTTATGTCTCTATAAAAGTGGTGGTCTTTTATTATGTTATTTATTAATGGTACCTATCAGTATTGTACCCCGCACGGGGGGGAGGTACGGGTAGGTAGTGACGAAAAATAACGATACGGGACTCTTACGAGGTCTCGTAATCGGAATGAGTTACTGCGACTACCATTGTTTGTCGCGGGTAACGGGGAATCAGGGTTCGATTCCGGTGAGGGAGCCTGAGAAACTGCTACCGCTTCCAAGGAAGGCAGCAGGCGCGCAAATTACCCACTCCCTGCACGGGGGGGAGGTACGGGTAGGTAGTGACGAAAAATAACGATACGGGACTCTTACGAGGTCTCGTAATCGGAATGAGTTTCTGCGACTACCATTGTTTGTCGCGGGTAACGGGGAATCAGGGTTCGATTCCGGTGAGGGAGCCTGAGAAACTGCTACCGCTTCCAAGGAAGGCAGCAGGCGCGCAAATTACCCACTCCCTGCACGGGGGGGGAGGTACGGGTAGGTAGTGACGAAAAATAACGATACGGGACTCTTACGAGTTCTCGTCATCGAATAATCAATACACGAACTGCCCACACACTTGTAAATATAGACGCGCAAGATCGTTACACGAACCGCTTACCATTATAGTAAAGTACTATGCAAACACACATAACATATACGCAATAAGGGAACTTTAAATTGGAGATTTTACCCTACCACACCCGTCTGTCTCATTCTGAAAACTATTCAAAATAATTGCTATTTTTCATTCTCATTCAAATATAAATAATAGTAAATAATATATAATTTTTGACTGAACTGAACCCAAGTGCCCGGCCTGCGGCCGGCCACCCCTCATATACATGTTCTAACCTAACCTAACCTAAATCTAGTTTTGATTCCTTTAGACTTTAGATTCAAGATTTAATATGAATATATGCATTAATAAAAACTCATTACTATTTTAATACTAGTTATGCTGCTGTTGATGCACTGATGAAAGCCAGATAGCTAGATCAGTGTTTAGTTAGTCGTAGTTGCCGGTGGGCTTAGGTCTAAAGGAATCCAAACTAGTTTTAAAAGGTTTGGATAGGTTAGGTTAGGTTAGAACATGAATAAGACGGGTGCCCGGCCACAGGCCGGTACTATAGGTTCAGTTCCGTTGTTTAAAAAAAAAATAACAAAAAACAAAACGTACCAATACAAAGTACTCTTATTCATATTAGAAGATATTGTAAAATAACAATTAATTTAATTTTTTTTTTTTTTTTTTCACATACACATTAGGCCCGTCGCGCCGCGCCACTACTATATGGGGCGAAGGTGCGAAGTCGACGGCGACGACAAAGTACCGAGTCTAAGGAGTCTGATGGCGGCGCCACACAGTGGCGTTATGTCTCTATAGAAGTGGTGGTCTTTTATTATGTTATTTATTAATGGTACCTATCAGTATTGTACCCCGCACGGGGGGGAGGTACGGGTAGGTAGTGACGAAAAATAACGATACGGGACTCTTACGAGGTCTCGTAATCGGAATGAGTTACTGCGACTACCATTGTTTGTCGCGGGTAACGGGGAATCAGGGTTCGATTCCGGTGAGGGAGCCTGAGAAACTGCTACCGCTTCCAAGGAAGGCAGCAGGCGCGCAAATTACCCACTCCCTGCACGGGGGGGGAGGTACGGGTAGGTAGTGACGAAAAATAACGATACGGGACTCTTACGAGTTCTCGTCATCGAATAATCAATACACGAACTGCCCACACACTTGTAAATATAGACGCGCAAGATCGTTACACGAACCGCTTACCATTATAGTAAAGTACTATGCAAACACACATAACATATACGCAATAAGGGAACTTTAAATTGGAGATTTTACCCTACCACACCCGTCTGTCTCATTCTGAAAACTATTCAAAATAATTGCTATTTTTCATTCTCATTCAAATATAAATAATAGTAAATAATATATAATTTTTGACTGAACTGAACCCAAGTGCCCGGCCTGCGGCCGGCCACCCCTCATATACATGTTCTAACCTAACCTAACCTAAATCTAGTTTTGATTCCTTTAGACTTTAGATTCAAGATTTAATATGAATATATGCATTAATAAAAACTCATTACTATTTTAATACTAGTTATGCTGCTGTTGATGCACTGATGAAAGCCAGATAGCTAGATCAGTGTTTAGTTAGTCGTAGTTGCCGGTGGGCTTAGGTCTTAAGGAATCCAAACTAGTTTTAAAAGGTTTGGATAGGTTAGGTTAGGTTAGAACATGAATAAGACGGGTGCCCGGCCACAGGCCGGTACCATAGGTTCAGTTCCGTTGTTTAAAAAAAAAATAACAAAAAACAAAACGTACCAATACAAAGTACTCTTATTCATATTAGAAGATATTGTAAAATAACAATTAATTTAATTTTTTTTTTTTTTTTTTTCACTTACACATTAGGCCCGTCGCGCCGCGCCACTACTATATGGGGCGAAGGTGCGAAGTCGACGGCGACGACAAAGTACCGAGTCTAAGGAGTCTGATGGCGGCGCCACACAGTGGCGTTATGTCTCTATAAAAGTGGTGGTCTTTTATTATGTTATTTATTAATGGTACCTATCAGTATTGTACCCCGCACGGGGGGGAGGTACGGGTAGGTAGTGACGAAAAATAACGATACGGGACTCTTACGAGGTCTCGTAATCGGAATGAGTTACTGCGACTACCATTGTTTGTCGCGGGTAACGGGGAATCAGGGTTCGATTCCGGTGAGGGAGCCTGAGAAACTGCTACCGCTTCCAAGGAAGGCAGCAGGCGCGCAAATTACCCACTCCCTGCACGGGGGGGAGGTACGGGTAGGTAGTGACGAAAAATAACGATACGGGACTCTTACGAGGTCTCGTAATCGGAATGAGTTTCTGCGACTACCATTGTTTGTCGCGGGTAACGGGGAATCAGGGTTCGATTCCGGTGAGGGAGCCTGAGAAACTGCTACCGCTTCCAAGGAAGGCAGCAGGCGCGCAAATTACCCACTCCCTGCACGGGGGGGGAGGTACGGGTAGGTAGTGACGAAAAATAACGATACGGGACTCTTACGAGTTCTCGTCATCGAATAATCAATACACGAACTGCCCACACACCTGTAAATATAGACGCGCAAGATCGTTACACGAACCGCTTACCATTATAGTAAAGTACTATGCAAACACACATAACATATACGCAATAAGGGAACTTTAAATTGGAGATTTTACCCTACCACACCCGTCTGTCTCATTCTGAAAACTATTCAAAATAATTGCTATTTTTCATTCTCATTCAAATATAAATAATAGTAAATAATATATAATTTTTGACTGAACTGAACCCAAGTGCCCGGCCTGCGGCCGGCCACCCCTCATATACATGTTCTAACCTAACCTAACCTAAATCTAGTTTTGATTCCTTTAGACTTTAGATTCAAGATTTAATATGAATATATGCATTAATAAAAACTCATTACTATTTTAATACTAGTTATGCTGCTGTTGATGCACTGATGAAAGCCAGATAGCTAGATCAGTGTTTAGTTAGTCGTAGTTGCCGGTGGGCTTAGGTCTAAAGGAATCCAAACTAGTTTTAAAAGGTTTGGATAGGTTAGGTTAGTTTAGAACATGAATAAGACGGGTGCCCGGCCACAGGCCGGTACCATAGGTTCAGTTCCGTTGTTTAAAAAAAAAATAACAAAAAACAAAACGTACCAATACAAAGTACTCTTATTCATATTAGAAGATATTGTAAAATAACAATTAATTTAATTTTTTTTTTTTTTTTTTCACTTACACATTAGGCCCGTCGCGCCGCGCCACTACTATATGGGGCGAAGGTGCGAAGTCGACGGCGACGACAAAGTACCGAGTCTAAGGAGTCTGATGGCGGCGCCACACAGTGGCGTTATGTCTCTATAAAAGTGGTGGTCTTTTATTATGTTATTTATTAATGGTACCTATCAGTATTGTACCCCGCACGGGGGGGAGGTACGGGTAGGTAGTAACGAAAAATAACGATACGGGACTCTTACGAGGTCTCGTAATCGGAATGAGTTTCTGCGACTACCATTGTTTGTCGCGGGTAACGGGGAATCAGGGTTCGATTCCGGTGAGGGAGCCTGAGAAACTGCTACCGCTTCCAAGGAAGGCAGCAGGCGCGCAAATTACCCACTCCCTGCACGGGGGGGAGGTACGGGTAGGTAGTGACGAAAAATAACGATACGGGACTCTTACGAGTTCTCGTCATCGAATAATCAATACACGAACTGCCCACACACTTGTAAATATAGACGCGCAAGATCGTTACACGAACCGCTTACCATTATAGTAAAGTACTATGCAAACACACATAACATATACGCAATAAGGGAACTTTAAATTGGAGATTTTACCCTACCACACCCGTCTGTCTCATTCTGAAAACTATTCAAAATAATTGCTATTTTTCATTCTCATTCAAATATAAATAATAGTAAATAATATATAATTTTTGACTGAACTGAACCCAAGTGCCCGGCCTGCGGCCGGGCCCCCCTCATATACATGTTCTAACCTAACCTAACCTAAATCTAGTTTTGATTCCTTTAGACTTTAGATTCAAGATTTAATATGAATATATGCATTAATAAAAACTCATTACTATTTTAATACTAGTTATGCTGCTGTTGATGCACTGATGAAAGCCAGATAGCTAGATCAGTGTTTAGTTAGTCGTAGTTGCCGGTGGGCTTAGGTCTAAAGGAATCCAAACTAGTTTTAAAAGGTTTGGATAGGTTAGGTTAGGTTAGAACATGAATAAGACGGGTGCCCGGCCACAGGCCGGTACCATAGGTTCAGTTCCGTTGTTTAAAAAAAAAATAACAAAAAACAAAACGTACCAATACAAAGTACTCTTATTCATATTAGAAGATATTGTAAAATAACAATTAATTTAATTTTTTTTTTTTTTTTTTCACTTACACATTAGGCCCGTCGCGCCGCGCCACTACTATATGGGGCGAAGGTGCGAAGTCGACGGCGACGACAAAGTACCGAGTCTAAGGAGTCAGATGGCGGCGCCACACAGTGGCGTTATGTCTCTATAAAAGTGGTGGTCTTTTATTATGTTATTTATTAATGGTACCTATCAGTATTGTACCCCGCACGGGGGGGAGGTACGGGTAGGTAGTGACGAAAAATAACGATACGGGACTCTTACGAGGTCTCGTAATCGGAATGAGTTTCTGCGACTACCATTGTTTGTCGCGGGTAACGGGGAATCAGGGTTCGATTCCGGTGAGGGAGCCTGAGAAACTGCTACCGCTTCCAAGGAAGGCAGCAGGCGCGCAAATTACCCACTCCCTGCACGGGGGGGAGGTACGGGTAGGTAGTGACGAAAAATAACGATACGGGACTCTTACGAGGTCTCGTAATCGGAATGAGTTTCTGCGACTACCATTGTTTGTCGCGGGTAACGGGGAATCAGGGTTCGATTCCGGTGAGGGAGCCTGAGAAACTGCTACCGCTTCCAAGGAAGGCAGCAGGCGCGCAAATTACCCACTCCCTGCACGGGAGGGGGAGGTACGGGTAGGTAGTGACGAAAAATAACGATACGGGACTCTTACGAGTTCTCGTCATCGAATAATCAATACACGAACTGCCCACACACTTGTAAATATAGACGCGCAAGATCGTTACACGAACCGCTTACCATTATAGTAAAGTACTATGCAAACACACATAACATATACGCAATAAGGGAACTTTAAATTGGAGATTTTACCCTACCACACCCGTCTGTCTCATTCTGAAAACTATTCAAAATAATTGCTATTTTTCATTCTCATTCAAATATGAATAATAGTAAATAATATATAATTTTTGACTGAACTGAACCCAAGTGCCCGGCCTGCGGCCGGCCACCCCTCATATACATGTTCTAACCTAACCTAACCTAAATCTAGTTTTGATTCCTTTAGACTTTAGATTCAAGATTTAATATGAATATATGCATTAATAAAAACTCATTACTATTTTAATACTAGTTATGCTGCTGTTGATGCACTGATGAAAGCCAGATAGCTAGATCAGTGTTTAGTTAGTCGTAGTTGCCGGTGGGCTTAGGTCTAAAGGAATCCAAACTAGTTTTAAAAGGTTTGGATAGGTTAGGTTAGGTTAGAACATGAATAAGACGGGTGCCCGGCCACAGGCCGGTACCATAGGTTCAGTTCCGTTGTTTAAAAAAACAATAACAAAAAACAAAACGTACCAATACAAAGTACTCTTATTCATATTAGAAGATATTGTAAAATAACAATTAATTTAATTTTTTTTTTTTTTTTTCACTTACACATTAGGCCCGTCGCGCCGCGCCACTACTATATGGGGCGAAGGTGCGAAGTCGACGGCGACGACAAAGTACCGAGTCTAAGGAGTCTGATGGCGGCGCCACACAGTGGCGTTATGTCTCTATAAAAGTGGTGGTCTTTTATTATGTTATTTATTAATGGTACCTATCAGTATTGTACCCCGCACGGGGGGGAGGTACGGGTAGGTAGTGACGAAAAATAACGATACGGGACTCTTACGAGGTCTCGTAATCGGAATGAGTTTCTGCGACTACCATTGTTTGTCGCGGGTAACGGGGAATCAGGGTTCGATTCCGGTGAGGGAGCCTGAGAAACTGCTACCGCTTCCAAGGAAGGCAGCAGGCGCGCAAATTACCCACTCCCTGAACGGGGGGGAGGTACGGGTAGGTAGTGACGAAAAATAACGATACGGGACTCTTACGAGGTCTCGTAATCGGAATGAGTTTCTGCGACTACCATTGTTTGTCGCGGGTAACGGGGAATCAGGGTTCGATTCCGGTGAGGGAGCCTGAGAAACTGCTACCGCTTCCAAGGAAGGCAGCAGGCGCGCAAATTACCCACTCCCTGCACGGGAGGGGGAGGTACGGGTAGGTAGTGACGAAAAATAACGATACGGGACTCTTACGAGGTCTCGTCATCGAATAATCAATACACGAACTGCCCACACACTTGTAAATATAGACGCGCAAGATCGTTACACGAACCGCTTACCATTATAGTAAAGTACTATGCAAACACACATAACATATACGCAATAAGGGAACTTTAAATTGGAGATTTTACCCTACCACACCCGTCTGTCTCATTCTGAAAACTATTCAAAATAATTGCTATTTTTCATTCTCATTCAAATATAAATAATAGTAAATAATATATAATTTTTGACTGAACTGAACCCAAGTGCCCGGCCTGCGGCCGGCCACCCCTCATATACATGTTCTAACCTAACCTAACCTAAATCTAGTTTTGATTCCTTTAGACTTTAGATTCAAGATTTAATATGAATATATGCATTAATAAAAACTCATTACTATTTTAATACTAGTTATGCTGCTGTTGATGCACTGATGAAAGCCAGATAGCTAGATCAGTGTTTAGTTAGTCGTAGTTGCCGGTGGGCTTAGGTCTAAAGGAATCCAAACTAGTTTTAAAAGGTTTGGATAGGTTAGGTTAGGTTAGAACATGAATAAGACGGGTGCCCGGCCACAGGCCGGTACCATAGGTTCAGTTCCGTTGTTTAAAAAAACAATAACAAAAAACAAAACGTACCAATACAAAGTACTCTTATTCATATTAGAAGATATTGTAAAATAACAATTAATTTAATTTTTTTTTTTTTTTTCACTTACACATTAGGCCCGTCGCGCCGCGCCACTACTATATGGGGCGAAGGTGCGAAGTCGACGGCGACGACAAAGTACCGAGTCTAAGGAGTCTGATGGCGGCGCCACACAGTGGCGTTATGTCTCTATAAAAGTGGTGGTCTTTTATTATGTTATTTATTAATGGTACCTATCAGTATTGTACCCCGCACGGGGGGGAGGTACGGGTAGGTAGTGACGAAAAATAACGATACGGGACTCTTACGAGGTCTCGTAATCGGAATGAGTTTCTGCGACTACCATTGTTTGTCGCGGGTAACGGGGAATCAGGGTTCGATTCCGGTGAGGGAGCCTGAGAAACTGCTACCGCTTCCAAGGAAGGCAGCAGGCGCGCAAATTACCCACTCCCTGCACGGGGGGGAGGTACGGGTAGGTAGTGACGAAAAATAACGATACGGGACTCTTACGAGGTCTCGTAATCGGAATGAGTTTCTGCGACTACCATTGTTTGTCGCGGGTAACGGGGAATCAGGGTTCGATTCCGGTGAGGGAGCCTGAGAAACTGCTACCGCTTCCAAGGAAGGCAGCAGGCGCGCAAATTACCCACTCCCTGCACGGGGGGGGAGGTACGGGTAGGTAGTGACGAAAAATAACGATACGGGACTCTTACGAGTTCTCGTCATCGAATAATCAATACACGAACTGCCCACAAACTTGTAAATATAGACGCGCAAGATCGTTACACGAACCGCTTACCATTATAGTAAAGTACTATGCAAACACACATAACATATACGCAATAAGGGAACTTTAAATTGGAGATTTTACCCTACCACACCCGTCTGTCTCATTCTGAAAACTATTCAAAATAATTGCTATTTTTCATTCTCATTCAAATATAAATAATAGTAAATAATATATAATTTTTGACTGAACTGAACCCAAGTGCCCGGCCTGCGGCCGGCCACCCCTCATATACATGTTCTAACCTAACCTAACCTAAATCTAGTTTTGATTCCTTTAGACTTTAGATTCAAGATTTCATATGAATATATGCATTAATAAAAACTCATTACTATTTTAATACTAGTTATGCTGCTGTTGATGCACTGATGAAAGCCAGATAGCTAGATCAGTGTTTAGTTAGTCGTAGTTGCCGGTGGGCTTAGGTCTAAAGGAATCCAAACTAGTTTTAAAAGGTTTGGATAGGTTAGGTTAGGTTAGAACATGAATAAGACGGGTGCCCGGCCACAGGCCGGTACCATAGGTTCAGTTCCGTTGTTTAAAAAAAAAATAACAAAAAACAAAACGTACCAATACAAAGTACTCTTATTCATATTAGAAGATATTGTAAAATAACAATTAATTTAATTTTTTTTTTTTTTTTTTCACATACACATTAGGCCCGTCGCGCCGCGCCACTACTATATGGGGCGAAGGTGCGAAGTCGACGGCGACAACAAAGTACCGAGTCTAAGGAGTCTGATGGCGGCGCCACACAGTGGCGTTATGTCTCTATAAAAGTGGTGGTCTTTTATTATGTTATTTATAAATGGTACCTATCAGTATTGTACCCCGCACGGGTAGGTAGTGACGAAAAATAACGATACGGGACTCTTACGAGGTCTCGTAATCGGAATGAGTTTCTGCGACTACCATTGTTTGTCGCGGGTAACGGGGAATCAGGGTTCGATTCCGGTGAGGGAGCCTGAGAAACTGCTACCGCTTCCAAGGAAGGCAGCAGGCGCGCAAATTACCCACTCCCTGCACGGGGGGGAGGTACGGGTAGGTAGTGACGAAAAATAACGATACGGGACTCTTACGAGGTCTCGTAATCGGAATGAGTTTCTGCGACTACCATTGTTTGTCGCGGGTAACGGGGAATCAGGGTTCGATTCCGGTGAGGGAGCCTGAGAAACTGCTACCGCTTCCAAGGAAGGCAGCAGGCGCGCAAATTACCCACTCCCTGCACGGGGGGGAGGTACGGGTAGGTAGTGACGAAAAATAACGATACGGGACTCTTACGAGGTCTCGTAATCGGAATGAGTTTCTGCGACTACCATTGTTTGTCGCGGGTAACGGGGAATCAGGGTTCGATTCCGGTGAGGGAGCCTGAGAAACTGCTACCGCTTCCAAGGAAGGCAGCAGGCGCGCAAATTACCCACTCCCTGCACGGGGGGGAGGTACGGGTAGGTAGTGACGAAAAATAACGATACGGGACTCTTACGAGTTCTCGTCATCGAATAATCAATACACGAACTGCCCACACACTTGTAAATATAGACGCGCAAGATCGTTACACGAACCGCTTACCATTATAGTAAAGTACTATGCAAACACACATAACATATACGCAATAAGGGAACTTTAAATTGGAGATTTTACCCTACCACACCCGTCTGTCTCATTCTGAAAACTATTCAAAATAATTGCTATTTTTCATTCTCATTCAAATATAAATAATAGTAAATAATATATAATTTTTGACTGAACTGAACCCAAGTGCCCGGCCTGCGGCCGGGCACCCCTCATATACATGTTCTAACCTAACCTAACCTAAATCTAGTTTTGATTCCTTTAGACTTTAGATTCAAGATTTAATATGAATATATGCATTAATAAAAACTCATTACTATTTTAATACTAGTTATGCTGCTGTTGATGCACTGATGAAAGCCAGATAGCTAGATCAGTGTTTAGTTAGTCGTAGTTGCCGGTGGGCTTAGGTCTAAAGGAATCCAAACTAGTTTTAAAAGGTTTGGATAGGTTAGGTTAGGTTAGAACATGAAAAGGACGGGTGCCCGGCCACAGGCCGGTACCATAGGTTCAGTTCCGTTGTTTAAAAAAAAAATAACAAAAAACAAAACGTACCAATACAAAGTACTCTTATTCATATTAGAAGATATTGTAAAATAACAATTAATTTAATTTTTTTTTTTTTTTTTTCACTTACACATTAGGCCCGTCGCGCCGCGCCACTACTATATGGGGCGAAGGTGCGAAGTCGACGGCGACGACAAAGTACCGAGTCTAAGGAGTCTGATGGCGGCGCCACACAGTGGCGTTATGTCTCTATAAAAGTGGTGGTCTTTTATTATGTTATTTATAAATGGTACCTATCAGTATTGTACCCCGCACGGGGGGGAGGTACGGGTAGGTAGTGACGAAAAATAACGATACGGGACTCTTACGAGGTCTCGTAATCGGAATGAGTTTCTGCGACTACCATTGTTTGTCGCGGGTAACGGGGAATCAGGGTTCGATTCCGGTGAGGGAGCCTGAGAAACTGCTACCGCTTCCAAGGAAGGCAGCAGGCGCGCAAATTACCCACTCCCTGAACGGGGGGGAGGTACGGGTAGGTAGTGACGAAAAATAACGATACGGGACTCTTACGAGGTCTCGTAATCGGAATGAGTTTCTGCGACTACCATTGTTTGTCGCGGGTAACGGGGAATCAGGGTTCGATTCCGGTGAGGGAGCCTGAGAAACTGCTACCGCTTCCAAGGAAGGCAGCAGGCGCGCAAATTACCCACTCCCTGCACGGGGGGGAGGTACGGGTAGGTAGTGACGAAAAATAACGATACGGGACTCTTACGAGTTCTCGTCATCGAATAATCAATACACGAACTGCCCACACACTTGTAAATATAGACGCGCAAGATCGTTACACGAACCGCTTACCATTATAGTAAAGTACTATGCAAACACACATAACATATACGCAATAAGGGAACTTTAAATTGGAGATTTTACCCTACCACACCCGTCTGTCTCATTCTGAAAACTATTCAAAATAATTGCTATTTTTCATTCTCATTCAAATATAAATAATAGTAAATAATATATAATTTTTGACTGAACTGAACCCAAGTGCCCGGCCTGCGGCCGGGCACCCCTCATATACATGTTCTAACCTAACCTAACCTAAATCTAGTTTTGATTCCTTTAGACTTTAGATTCAAGATTTAATATGAATATATGCATTAATAAAAACTCATTACTATTTTAATACTAGTTATGCTGCTGTTGATGCACTGATGAAAGCCAGATAGCTAGATCAGTGTTTAGTTAGTCGTAGTTGCCGGTGGGCTTAGGTCTAAAGGAATCCAAACTAGTTTTAAAAGGTTTGGATAGGTTAGGTTAGGTTAGAACATGAATAAGACGGGTGCCCGGCCACAGGCCGGTACCATAGGTTCAGTTCCGTTGTTTAAAAAAAAAATAACAAAAAACAAAACGTACCAATACAAAGTACTCTTATTCATATTAGAAGATATTGTAAAATAACAATTAATTTAATTTTTTTTTTTATGGGGCGAAGGTGCGAAGTCGACGGCGACGACAAAGTACCGAGTCTAAGGAGTCTGATGGCGGCGCCACACAGTGGCGTTATGTCTCTATAAAAGTGGTGGTCTTTTATTATGTTATTTATTAATGGTACCTATCAGTATTGTACCCCGCACGGGGGGGAGGTACGGGTAGGTAGTGACGAAAAATAACGATACGGGACTCTTACGAGGTCTCATAATCGGAATGAGTTTCTGCGACTACCATTGTTTGTCGCGGGTAACGGGGAATCAGGGTTCGATTCCGGTGAGGGAGCCTGAGAAACTGCTACCGCTTCCAAGGAAGGCAGCAGGCGCGCAAATTACCCACTCCCTGCACGGGGGGGAGGTACGGGTAGGTAGTGACGAAAAATAACGATACGGGACTCTTACGAGTTCTCGTCATCGAATAATCAAAACACGAACTGCCCACACACTTGTAAATATAGACGCGCAAGATCGTTACACGAACCGCTTACCATTATAGTAAAGTACTATGCAAACACACATAACATATACGCAATAAGGGAACTTTAAATTGGAGATTTTACCCTACCACACCCGTCTGTCTCATTCTGAAAACTATTCAAAATAATTGCTATTTTTCATTCTCATTCAAATATAAATAATAGTAAATAATATATAATTTTTGACTGAACTGAACCCAAGTGCCCGGCCTGCGGCCGGGCACCCCTCATATACATGTTCTAACCTAACCTAACCTAAATCTAGTTTTGATTCCTTTAGACTTTAGATTCAAGATTTAATATGAATATATGCATTAATAAAAACTCATTACTATTTTAATACTAGTTATGCTGCTGTTGATGCACTGATGAAAGCCAGATAGCTAGATCAGTGTTTAGTTCGTCGTAGTTGCCGGTGGGCTTAGGTCTAAAGGAATCCAAACTAGTTTTAAAAGGTTTGGATAGGTTAGGTTAGGTTAGAACATGAATAAGACGGGTGCCCGGCCACAGGCCGGTACCATAGGTTCAGTTCCGTTGTTTAAAAAAAAAATAACAAAAAACAAAACGTACCAATACAAAGTACTCTTATTCATATTAGAAGATATTGTAAAATAACAATTAATTTAATTTTTTTTTTTTTTTTTTCACTTACACATTAGGCCCGTCGCGCCGCGCCACTACTATATGGGGCGAAGGGGCGAAGTCGACGGCGACGACAAAGTACCGAGTCTAAGGAGTCTGATGGCGGCGCCACACAGTGGCGTTATGTCTCTATAAAAGTGGTGGTCTTTTATTATGTTATTTATTAATGGTACCTATCAGTATTGTACCCCGCACGGGGGGGAGGTACGGGTAGGTAGTGACGAAAAATAACGATACGGGACTCTTACGAGGTCTCGTAATCGGAATGAGTTTCTGCGACTACCATTGTTTGTCGCGGGTAACGGGGAATCAGGGTTCGATTCCGGTGAGGGAGCCTGAGAAACTGCTACCGCTTCCAAGGAAGGCAGCAGGCGCGCAAATTACCCACTCCCTGCACGGGGGGGAGGTACGGGTAGGTAGTGACGAAAAATAACGATACGGGACTCTTACGAGTTCTCGTCATCGAATAATCAATACACGAACTGCCCACACACTTGTAAATATAGACGCGCAAGATCGTTACACGAACCGCTTACCATTATAGTAAAGTACTATGCAAACACACATAACATATACGCAATAAGGGAACTTTAAATTGGAGATTTTACCCTACCACACCCGTCTGTCTCATTCTGAAAACTATTCAAAATAATTGCTATTTTTCATTCTCATTCAAATATAAATAATAGTAAATAATATATAATTTTTGACTGAACTGAACCCAAGTGCCCGGCCTGCGGCCGGCCACCCCTCATATACATGTTCTAACCTAACCTAACCTAAATCTAGTTTTGATTCCTTTAGACTTTAGATTCAAGATTTAATATGAATATATGCATTAATAAAAACTCATTACTATTTTAATACTAGTTATGCTGCTGTTGATGCACTGATGAAAGCCAGATAGCTAGATCAGTGTTTAGTTAGTCGTAGTTGCCGGTGGGCTTAGGTCTAAAGGAATCCAAACTAGTTTTAAAAGGTTTGGATAGGTTAGGTTAGGTTAGAACATGAATAAGACGGGTGCCCGGCCACAGGCCGGTACCATAGGTTCAGTTCCGTTGTTTAAAAAAAAAATAACAAAAAACAAAACGTACCAATACAAAGTACTCTTATTCATATTAGAAGATATTGTAAAATAACAATTAATTTAATTTTTTTTTTTATGGGGCGAAGGTGCGAAGTCGACGGCGACGACAAAGTACCGAGTCTAAGGAGTCTGATGGCGGCGCCACACAGTGGCGTTATGTCTCTATAAAAGTGGTGGTCTTTTATTATGTTATTTATTAATGGTACCTATCAGTATTGTACCCCGCACGGGGGGGAGGTACGGGTAGGTAGTGACGAAAAATAACGATACGGGACTCTTACGAGGTCTCATAATCGGAATGAGTTTCTGCGACTACCATTGTTTGTCGCGGGTAACGGGGAATCAGGGTTCGATTCCGGTGAGGGAGCCTGAGAAACTGCTACCGCTTCCAAGGAAGGCAGCAGGCGCCCAAATTACCCACTCCCTGCACGGGGGGGAGGTACGGGTAGGTAGTGACGAAAAATAACGATACGGGACTCTTACGAGTTCTCGTCATCGAATAATCAAAACACGAACTGCCCACACACTTGTAAATATAGACGCGCAAGATCGTTACACGAACCGCTTACCATTATAGTAAAGTACTATGCAAACACACATAACATATACGCAATAAGGGAACTTTAAATTGGAGATTTTACCCTACCACACCCGTCTGTCTCATTCTGAAAACTATTCAAAATAATTGCTATTTTTCATTCTCATTCAAATATAAATAATAGTAAATAATATATAATTTTTGACTGAACTGAACCCAAGTGCCCGGCCTGCGGCCGGGCACCCCTCATATACATGTTCTAACCTAACCTAACCTAAATCTAGTTTTGATTCCTTTAGACTTTAGATTCAAGATTTAATATGAATATATGCATTAATAAAAACTCATTACTATTTTAATACTAGTTATGCTGCTGTTGATGCACTGATGAAAGCCAGATAGCTAGATCAGTGTTTAGTTCGTCGTAGTTGCCGGTGGGCTTAGGTCTAAAGGAATCCAAACTAGTTTTAAAAGGTTTGGATAGGTTAGGTTAGGTTAGAACATGAATAAGACGGGTGCCCGGCCACAGGCCGGTACCATAGGTTCAGTTCCGTTGTTTAAAAAAAAAATAACAAAAAACAAAACGTACCAATACAAAGTACTCTTATTCATATTAGAAGATATTGTAAAATAACAATTAATTTAATTTTTTTTTTTTCTTTTCACTTACACATTAGGCCCGTCGCGCCGCGCCACTACTATATGGGGCGAAGGGGCGAAGTCGACGGCGACGACAAAGTACCGAGTCTAAGGAGTCTGATGGCGGCGCCACACAGTGGCGTTATGTCTCTATAAAAGTGGTGGTCTTTTATTATGTTATTTATTAATGGTACCTATCAGTATTGTACCCCGCACGGGGGGGAGGTACGGGTAGGTAGTGACGAAAAATAACGATACGGGACTCTTACGAGGTCTCGTAATCGGAATGAGTTTCTGCGACTACCATTGTTTGTCGCGGGTAACGGGGAATCAGGGTTCGATTCAGGTGAGGGAGCCTGAGAAACTGCTACCGCTTCCAAGGAAGGCAGCAGGCGCGCAAATTACCCACTCCCTGCACGGGGGGGAGGTACGGGTAGGTAGTGACGAAAAATAACGATACGGGACTCTTACGAGTTCTCGTCATCGAATAATCAAAACACGAACTGCCCACACACTTGTAAATATAGACGCGCAAGATCGTTACACGAACCGCTTACCATTATAGTAAAGTACTATGCAAACACACATAACATATACGCAATAAGGGAACTTTAAATTGGAGATTTTACCCTACCACACCCGTCTGTCTCATTCTGAAAACTATTCAAAATAATTGCTATTTTTCATTCTCATTCAAATATAAATAATAGTAAATAATATATAATTTTTGACTGAACTGAACCCAAGTGCCCGGCCTGCGGCCGGGCACCCCTCATATACATGTTCTAACCTAACCTAACCTAAATCTAGTTTTGATTCCTTTAGACTTTAGATTCAAGATTTAATATGAATATATGCATTAATAAAAACTCATTACTATTTTAATACTAGTTATGCTGCTGTTGATGCACTGATGAAAGCCAGATAGCTAGATCAGTGTTTAGTTCGTCGTAGTTGCCGGTGGGCTTAGGTCTAAAGGAATCCAAACTAGTTTTAAAAGGTTTGGATAGGTTAGGTTAGGTTAGAACATGAATAAGACGGGTGCCCGGCCACAGGCCGGTACCATAGGTTCAGTTCCGTTGTTTAAAAAAAAAATAACAAAAAACAAAACGTACCAATACAAAGTACTCTTATTCATATTAGAAGATATTGTAAAATAACAATTAATTTAATTTTTTTTTTTTTCTTTTCACTTACACATTAGGCCCGTCGCGCCGCGCCACTACTATATGGGGCGAAGGGGCGAAGTCGACGGCGACGACAAAGTACCGAGTCTAAGGAGTCTGATGGCGGCGCCACACAGTGGCGTTATGTCTCTATAAAAGTGGTGGTCTTTTATTATGTTATTTATTAATGGTACCTATCAGTATTGTACCCCGCACGGGGGGGAGGTACGGGTAGGTAGTGACGAAAAATAACGATACGGGACTCTTACGAGGTCTCGTAATCGGAATGAGTTTCTGCGACTACCATTGTTTGTCGCGGGTAACGGGGAATCAGGGTTCGATTCCGGTGAGGGAGCCTGAGAAACTGCTACCGCTTCCAAGGAAGGCAGCAGGCGCGCAAATTACCCACTCCCTGCACGGGGGGGGAGGTACGGGTAGGTAGTGACGAAAAATAACGATACGGGACTCTTACGAGTTCTCGTCATCGAATAATCAATACACGAACTGCCCACACACTTGTAAATATAGACGCGCAAGATCGTTACACGAACCGCTTACCATTATAGTAAAGTACTATGCAAACACACATAACATATACGCAATAAGGGAACTTTAAATTGGAGATTTTACCCTACCACACCCGTCTGTCTCATTCTGAAAACTATTCAAAATAATTGCTATTTTTCATTCTCATTCAAATATAAATAATAGTAAATAATATATAATTTTTGACTGAACTGAACCCAAGTGCCCGGCCTGCGGCCGGGCACCCCTCATATACATGTTCTAACCTAACCTAACCTAAATCTAGTTTTGATTCCTTTAGACTTTAGATTCAAGATTTAATATGAATATATGCATTAATAAAAACTCATTACTATTTTAATACTAGTTATGCTGCTGTTGATGCACTGATGAAAGCCAGATAGCTAGATCAGTGTTTAGTTCGTCGTAGTTGCCGGTGGGCTTAGGTCTAAAGGAATCCAAACTAGTTTTAAAAGGTTTGGATAGGTTAGGTTAGGTTAGAACATGAATAAGACGGGTGCCCGGCCACAGGCCGGTACCATAGGTTCAGTTCCGTTGTTTAAAAAAAAAATAACAAAAAACAAAACGTACCAATACAAAGTACTCTTATTCATATTAGAAGATATTGTAAAATAACAATTAATTTAATTTTTTTTTTTTTTTTTCACTTACACATTAGGCCCGTCGCGCCGCGCCACTACTATATGGGGCGAAGGTGCGAAGTCGACGGCGACGACAAAGTACCGAGTCTAAGGAGTCTGATGGCGGCGCCACACAGTGGCGTTATGTCTCTATAAAAGTGGTGGTCTTTTATTATGTTATTTATAAATGGTAGCTATCAGTATTGTACCCCGCACGGGTAGGTAGTGACGAAAAATAACGATACGGGACTCTTACGAGGTCTCGTAATCGGAATGAGTTTCTGCGACTACCATTGTTTGTCGCGGGTAACGGGGAATCAGGGTTCGATTCCGGTGAGGGAGCCTGAGAAACTGCTACCGCTTCCAAGGAAGGCAGCAGGCGCGCAAATTACCCACTCCCTGCACAGGGGGGAGGTACGGGTAGGTAGTGACGAAAAATAACGATACGGGACTCTTACGAGGTCTCGTAATCGGAATGAGTTTCTGCGACTACCATTGTTTGTCGCGGGTAACGGGGAATCAGGGTTCGATTCCGGTGAGGGAGCCTGAGAAACTGCTACCGCTTCCAAGGAAGGCAGCAGGCGCGCAAATTACCCACTCCCTGCACGGGGGGGAGGTACGGGTAGGTAGTGACGAAAAATAACGATACGGGACTCTTACGAGTTCTCGTCATCGAATAATCAATACACGAACTGCCCACACACTTGTAAATATAGACGCGCAAGATCGTTACACGAACCGCTTACCATTATAGTAAAGTACTATGCAAACACACATAACATATACGCAATAAGGGAACTTTAAATTGGAGATTTTACCCTACCACACCCGTCTGTCTCATTCTGAAAACTATTCAAAATAATTGCTATTTTTCATTCTCATTCAAATATAAATAATAGTAAATAATATATAATTTTTGACTGAACTGAACCCAAGTGCCCGGCCTGCGGCCGGGCACCCCTCATATACATGTTCTAACCTAACCTAACCTAAATCTAGTTTTGATTCCTTTAGACTTTAGATTCAAGATTTAATATGAATATATGCATTAATAAAAACTCATTACTATTTTAATACTAGTTATGCTGCTGTTGATGCACTGATGAAAGCCAGATAGCTAGATCAGTGTTTAGTTAGTCGTAGTTGCCGGTGGGCTTAGGTCTAAAGGAATCCAAACTAGTTTTAAAAGGTTTGGATAGGTTAGGTTAGGTTAGAACATGAATAAGACGGGTGCCCGGCCACAGGCCGGTACCATAGGTTCAGTTCCGTTGTTTAAAAAAAAAATAACAAAAAACAAAACGTACCAATACAAAGTACTCTTATTCATATTAGAAGATATTGTAAAATAACAATTAATTTAATTTTTTTTTTTTTTTTTTCACTTACACATTAGGCCCGTCGCGCCGCGCCACTACTATATGGGGCGAAGGTGCGAAGTCGACGGCGACGACAAAGTACCGAGTCTAAGGAGTCTGATGGCGGCGCCACACAGTGGCGTTATGTCTCTATAAAAGTGGTGGTCTTTTATTATGTTATTTATTAATGGTACCTATCAGTATTGTACCCCGCACGGGGGGGAGGTACGGGTAGGTAGTGACGAAAAATAACGATACGGGACTCTTACGAGGTCTCGTAATCGGAATGAGTTTCTGCGACTACCATTGTTTGTCGCGGGTAACGGGGAATCAGGGTTCGATTCCGGTGAGGGAGCCTGAGAAACTGCTACCGCTTCCAAGGAAGGCAGCAGGCGCGCAAATTACCCACTCCCTGAACGGGGGGGAGGTACGGGTAGGTAGTGACGAAAAATAACGATACGGGACTCTTACGAGGTCTCGTAATCGGAATGAGTTTCTGCGACTACCATTGTTTGTCGCGGGTAACGGGGAATCAGGGTTCGATTCCGGTGAGGGAGCCTGAGAAACTGCTACCGCTTCCAAGGAAGGCAGCAGGCGCGCAAATTACCCACTCCCTGCACGGGGGGGGAGGTACGGGTAGGTAGTGACGAAAAATAACGATACGGGACTCTTACGAGTTCTCGTCATCGAATAATCAATACACGAACTGCCCACACACTTGTAAATATAGACGCGCAAGATCGTTACACGAACCGCTTACCATTATAGTAAAGTACTATGCAAACACACATAACATATACGCAATAAGGGAACTTTAAATTGGAGATTTTACCCTACCACACCCGTCTGTCTCATTCTGAAAACTATTCAAAATAATTGCTATTTTTCATTCTCATTCAAATATAAATAATAGTAAATAATATATAATTTTTGACTGAACTGAACCCAAGTGCCCGGCCTGCGGCCGGCCACCCCTCATATACATGTTCTAACCTAACCTAACCTAAATCTAGTTTTGATTCCTTTAGACTTTAGATTCAAGATTTAATATGAATATATGCATTAATAAAAACTCATTACTATTTTAATACTAGTTATGCTGCTGTTGATGCACTGATGAAAGCCAGATAGCTAGATCAGTGTTTAGTTAGTCGTAGTTGCCGGTGGGCTTAGGTCTAAAGGAATCCAAACTAGTTTTAAAAGGTTTGGATAGGTTAGGTTAGGTTAGAACATGAATAAGACGGGTGCCCGGCCACAGGCCGGTACCATAGGTTCAGTTCCGTTGTTTAAAAAAAAAATAACAAAAAACAAAACGTACCAATACAAAGTACTCTTATTCATATTAGAAGATATTGTAAAATAACAATTAATTTAATTTTTTTTTTTTTTTTTTCACTTACACATTAGGCCCGTCGCGCCGCGCCACTACTATATGGGGCGAAGGTGCGAAGTCGACGGCGACGACAAAGTACCGAGTCTAAGGAGACTGATGGCGGCGCCACACAGTGGCGTTATGTCTCTATAAAAGTGGTGGTCTTTTATTATGTTATTTATTAATGGTACCTATCAGTATTGTACCCCGCACGGGGGGGAGGTACGGGTAGGTAGTGACGAAAAATAACGATACGGGACTCTTACGAGGTCTCGTAATCGGAATGAGTTTCTGCGACTACCATTGTTTGTCGCGGGTAACGGGGAATCAGGGTTCGATTCCGGTGAGGGAGCCTGAGAAACTGCTACCGCTTCCAAGGAAGGCAGCAGGCGCGCAAATTACCCACTCCCTGCACGGGGGGGGAGGTACGGGTAGGTAGTGACGAAAAATAACGATACGGGACTCTTACGAGTTCTCGTCATCGAATAATCAATACACGAACTGCCCACACACTTGTAAATATAGACGCGCAAGATCGTTACACGAACCGCTTACCATTATAGTAAAGTACTATGCAAACACACATAACATATACGCAATAAGGGAACTTTAAATTGGAGATTTTACCCTACCACACCCGTCTGTCTCATTCTGAAAACTATTCAAAATAATTGCTATTTTTCATTCTCATTCAAATATAAATAATAGTAAATAATATATAATTTTTGACTGAACTGAACCCAAGTGCCCGGCCTGCGGCCGGGCACCCCTCATATACATGTTCTAACCTAACCTAACCTAAATCTAGTTTTGATTCCTTTAGACTTTAGATTCAAGATTTAATATGAATATATGCATTAATAAAAACTCATTACTATTTTAATACTAGTTATGCTGCTGTTGATGCACTGATGAAAGCCAGATAGCTAGATCAGTGTTTAGTTCGTCGTAGTTGCCGGTGGGCTTAGGTCTAAAGGAATCCAAACTAGTTTTAAAAGGTTTGGATAGGTTAGGTTAGGTTAGAACATGAATAAGACGGGTGCCCGGCCACAGGCCGGTACCATAGGTTCAGTTCCGTTGTTTAAAAAAAAAATAACAAAAAACAAAACGTACCAATACAAAGTACTCTTATTCATATTAGAAGATATTGTAAAATAACAATTAATTTAATTTTTTTTTTTTTTTTTCACTTACACATTAGGCCCGTCGCGCCGCGCCACTACTATATGGGGCGAAGGTGCGAAGTCGACGGCGACAACAAAGTACCGAGTCTAAGGAGTTTGATGGCGGCGCCACACAGTGGCGTTATGTCTCTATAAAAGTGGTGGTCTTTTATTATGTTATTTATAAATGGTAGCTATCAGTATTGTACCCCGCACGGGTAGGTAGTGACGAAAAATAACGATACGGGACTCTTACGAGGTCTCGTAATCGGAATGAGTTTCCGCGACTACCATTGTTTGTCGCGGGTAACGGGGAATCAGGGTTCGATTCCGGTGAGGGAGCCTGAGAAACTGCTACCGCTTCCAAGGAAGGCAGCAGGCGCGCAAATTACCCACTCCCTGCACAGGGGGGAGGTACGGGTAGGTAGTGACGAAAAATAACGATACGGGACTCTTACGAGGTCTCGTAATCGGAATGAGTTTCTGCGACTACCATTGTTTGTCGCGGGTAACGGGGAATCAGGGTTCGATTCCGGTGAGGGAGCCTGAGAAACTGCTACCGCTTCCAAGGAGGGCAGCAGGCGCGCAAATTACCCACTCCCTGCACGGGGGGGAGGTACGGGTAGGTAGTGACGAAAAATAACGATACGGGACTCTTACGAGTTCTCGTCATCGAATAATCAAAACACGAACTGCCCACACACTTGCAAATATAGACGCGCAAGATCGTTACACGAACCGCTTACCATTATAGTAAAGTACTATGCAAACACACATAACATATACGCAATAAGCGAACTTTAAATTGGAGATTTTACCCTACCACACCCGTCTGTCTCATTCTGAAAACTATTCAAAATAATTGCTATTTTTCATTCTCATTCAAATATAAATAATAGTAATTAATATATAATTTTTGACTGAACTGAACCCAAGTGCCCGGCCTGCGGCCGGCCACCCCTCATATACATGTTCTAACCTAACCTAACCTAAATCTAGTTTTGATTCCTTTAGACTTTAGATTCAAGATTTAATATGAATATATGCATTAATAAAAACTCATTACTATTTTAATACTAGTTATGCTGCTGTTGATGCACTGATGAAAGCCAGATAGCTAGATCAGTGTTTAGTTAGTCGTAGTTGCCGGTGGGCTTAGGTCTAAAGGAATCCAAACTAGTTTTAAAAGGTTTGGATAGGTTAGGTTAGGTTAGAACATGAATAAGACGGGTGCCCGGCCACAGGCCGGTACCATAGGTTCAGTTCCGTTGTTTAAAAAAAAAATAACAAAAAACAAAACGTACCAATACAAAGTACTCTTATTCATATTAGAAGATATTGTAAAATAACAATTAATTTAATTTTTTTTTTTTTTTTTTCACTTACACATTAGGCCCGTCGCGCCGCGCCACTACTATATGGGGCGAAGGTGCGAAGTCGACGGCGACGACAAAGTACCGAGTCTAAGGAGTCTGATGGCGGCGCCACACAGTGGCGTTATGTCTCTATAAAAGTGGTGGTCTTTTATTATGTTATTTATTAATGGTACCTATCAGTATTGTACCCCGCACGGGGGGGAGGTACGGGTAGGTAGTGACGAAAAATAACGATACGGGACTCTTACGAGGTCTCGTAATCGGAATGAGTTTCTGCGACTACCATTGTTTGTCGCGGGTAACGGGGAATCAGGGTTCGATTCCGGTGAGGGAGCCTGAGAAACTGCTACCGCTTCCAAGGAAGGCAGCAGGCGCGCAAATTACCCACTCCCTGCACGGGGGGGGAGGTACGGGTAGGTAGTGACGAAAAATAACGATACGGGACTCTTACGAGTTCTCGTCATCGAATAATCAATACACGAACTGCCCACACACTTGTAAATATAGACGCGCAAGATCGTTACACGAACCGCTTACCATTATAGTAAAGTACTATGCAAACACACATAACATATACGCAATAAGGGAACTTTAAATTGGAGATTTTACCCTACCACACCCGTCTGTCTCATTCTGAAAACTATTCAAAATAATTGCTATTTTTCATTCTCATTCAAATATAAATAATAGTAAATAATATATAATTTTTGACTGAACTGAACCCAAGTGCCCGGCCTGCGGCCGGGCACCCCTCATATACATGTTCTAACCTAACCTAACCTAAATCTAGTTTTGATTCCTTTAGACTTTAGATTCAAGATTTAATATGAATATATGCATTAATAAAAACTCATTACTATTTTAATACTAGTTATGCTGCTGTTGATGCACTGATGAAAGCCAGATAGCTAGATCAGTGTTTAGTTCGTCGTAGTTGCCGGTGGGCTTAGGTCTAAAGGAATCCAAACTAGTTTTAAAAGGTTTGGATAGGTTAGGTTAGGTTAGAACATGAATAAGACGGGTGCCCGGCCACAGGCCGGTACCATAGGTTCAGTTCCGTTGTTTAAAAAAAAAATAACAAAAAACAAAACGTACCAATACAAAGTACTCTTATTCATATTAGAAGATATTGTAAAATAACAATTAATTTAATTTTTTTTTTTTTTTTTCACTTACACATTAGGCCCGTCGCGCCGCGCCACTACTATATGGGGCGAAGGTGCGAAGTCGACGGCGACAACAAAGTACCGAGTCTAAGGAGTCTGATGGCGGCGCCACACAGTGGCGTTATGTCTCTATAAAAGTGGTGGTCTTTTATTATGTTATTTATAAATGGTAGCTATCAGTATTGTACCCCGCACGGGTAGGTAGTGACGAAAAATAACGATACGGGACTCTTACGAGGTCTCGTAATCGGAATGAGTTTCTGCGACTACCATTGTTTGTCGCGGGTAACGGGGAATCAGGGTTCGATTCCGGTGAGGGAGCCTGAGAAACTGCTACCGCTTCCAAGGAAGGCAGCAGGCGCGCAAATTACCCACTCCCTGCACAGGGGGGAGGTACGGGTAGGTAGTGACGAAAAATAACGATACGGGACTCTTACGAGGTCTCGTAATCGGAATGAGTTTCTGCGACTACCATTGTTTGTCGCGGGTAACGGGGAATCAGGGTTCGATTCCGGTGAGGGAGCCTGAGAAACTGCTACCGCTTCCAAGGAAGGCAGCAGGCGCGCAAATTACCCACTCCCTGCACGGGGGGGAGGTACGGGTAGGTAGTGACGAAAAATAACGATACGGGACTCTTACGAGTTCTCGTCATCGAATAATCAAAACACGAACTGCCCACACACTTGCAAATATAGACGCGCAAGATCGTTACACGAACCGCTTACCATTATAGTAAAGTACTATGCAAACACACATAACATATACGCAATAAGCGAACTTTAAATTGGAGATTTTACCCTACCACACCCGTCTGTCTCATTCTGAAAACTATTCAAAATAATTGCTATTTTTCATTCTCATTCAAATATAAATAATAGTAATTAATATATAATTTTTGACTGAACTGAACCCAAGTGCCCGGCCTGCGGCCGGCCACCCCTCATATACATGTTCTAACCTAACCTAACCTAAATCTAGTTTTGATTCCTTTAGACTTTAGATTCAAGATTTAATATGAATATATGCATTAATAAAAACTCATTACTATTTTAATACTAGTTATGCTGCTGTTGATGCACTGATGAAAGCCAGATAGCTAGATCAGTGTTTAGTTAGTCGTAGTTGCCGGTGGGCTTAGGTCTAAAGGAATCCAAACTAGTTTTAAAAGGTTTGGATAGGTTAGGTTAGGTTAGAACATGAATAAGACGGGTGCCCGGCCACAGGCCGGTACCATAGGTTCAGTTCCGTTGTTTAAAAAAAAAATAACAAAAAACAAAACGTACCAATACAAAGTACTCTTATTCATATTAGAAGATATTGTAAAATAACAATTAATTTAATTTTTTTTTTTTTTTTTCACTTACACATTAGGCCCGTCGCGCCGCGCCACTACTATATGGGGCGAAGGTGCGAAGTCGACGGCGACGACAAAGTACCGAGTCTAAGGAGTCTGATGGCGGCGCCACACAGTGGCGTTATGTCTCTATAAAAGTGGTGGTCTTTTATTATGTTATTTATTAATGGTACCTATCAGTATTGTACCCCGCACGGGGGGGAGGTACGGGTAGGTAGTGACGAAAAATAACGATACGGGACTCTTACGAGGTCTCGTAATCGGAATGAGTTTCTGCGACTACCATTGTTTGTCGCGGGTAACGGGGAATCAGGGTTCGATTCCGGTGAGGGAGCCTGAGAAACTGCTACCGCTTCCAAGGAAGGCAGCAGGCGCGCAAATTACCCACTCCCTGCACGGGGGGGGGAGGTACGGGTAGGTAGTGACGAAAAATAACGATACGGGACTCTTACGAGTTCTCGTCATCGAATAATCAAAACACGAACTGCCCACACACTTGTAAATATAGACGCGCAAGATCGTTACACGAACCGCTTACCATTATAGTAAAGTACTATGCAAACACACATAACATATACGCAATAAGGGAACTTTAAATTGGAGATTTTACCCTACCACACCCGTCTGTCTCATTCTGAAAACTATTCAAAATAATTGCTATTTTTCATTCTCATTCAAATATAAATAATAGTAAATAATATATAATTTTTGACTGAACTGAACCCAAGTGCCCGGCCTGCGGCCGGGCACCCCTCATATACATGTTCTAACCTAACCTAACCTAAATCTAGTTTTGATTCCTTTAGACTTTAGATTAAAGATTTAATATGAATATATGCATTAATAAAAACTCATTACTATTTTAATACTAGTTATGCTGCTGTTGATGCACTGATGAAAGCCAGATAGCTAGATCAGTGTTTAGTTAGTCGTAGTTGCCGGTGGGCTTAGGTCTAAAGGAATCTAAACTAGTTTTAAAAGGTTTGGATAGGTTAGGTTAGGTTAGAACATGAATAAGACGGGTGCCCGGCCACAGGCCGGTACCATAGGTTCAGTTCCGTTGTTTAAAAAAAAAATAACAAAAAACAAAACGTACCAATACAAAGTACTCTTATTCATATTAGAAGATATTGTAAAATAACAATTAATTTAATTTTTTTTTTTTTTTTTTCACTTACACATTAGGCCCGTCGCGCAACGCCACTACTATATGGGGCGAAGGTGCGAAGTCGACGGCGACGACAAAGTACCGAGTCTAAGGAGTCTGATGGCGGCGCCACACAGTGGCGTTATGTCTCTATAAAAGTGGTGGTCTTTTATTATGTTATTTATTAATGGTACCTATCAGTATTGTACCCCGCACGGGGGGGAGGTACGGGTAGGTAGTGACGAAAAATAACGATACGGGACTCTTACGAGGTCTCGTAATCGGAATGAGTTTCTGCGACTACCATTGTTTGTCGCGGGTAACGGGGAATCAGGGTTCGATTCCGGTGAGGGAGCCTGAGAAACTGCTACCGCTTCCAAGGAAGGCAGCAGGCGCGCAAATTACCCACTCCCTGCACGGGGGGGAGGTACGGGTAGGTAGTGACGAAAAATAACGATACGGGACTCTTACGAGTTCTCGTCATCGAATAATCAAAACACGAACTGCCCACACACTTGCAAATATAGACGCGCAAGATCGTTACACGAACCGCTTACCATTATAGTAAAGTACTATGCAAACACACATAACATATACGCAATAAGCGAACTTTAAATTGGAGATTTTACCCTACCACACCCGTCTGTCTCATTCTGAAAACTATTCAAAATAATTGCTATTTTTCATTCTCATTCAAATATAAATAATAGTAATTAATATATAATTTTTGACTGAACTGAACCCAAGTGCCCGGCCTGCGGCCGGCCACCCCTCATATACATGTTCTAACCTAACCTAACCTAAATCTAGTTTTGATTCCTTTAGACTTTAGATTCAAGATTTAATATGAATATATGCATTAATAAAAACTCATTACTATTTTAATACTAGTTATGCTGCTGTTGATGCACTGATGAAAGCCAGATAGCTAGATCAGTGTTTAGTTAGTCGTAGTTGCCGGTGGGCTTAGGTCTAAAGGAATCCAAACTAGTTTTAAAAGGTTTGGATAGGTTAGGTTAGGTTAGAACATGAATAAGACGGGTGCCCGGCCACAGGCCGGTACCATAGGTTCAGTTCCGTTGTTTAAAAAAAAAATAACAAAAAACAAAACGTACCAATACAAAGTACTCTTATTCATATTAGAAGATATTGTAAAATAACAATTAATTTAATTTTTTTTTTTTTTTTTCACTTACACATTAGGCCCGTCGCGCCGCGCCACTACTATATGGGGCGAAGGTGCGAAGTCGACGGCGACGACAAAGTACCGAGTCTAAGGAGTCTGATGGCGGCGCCACACAGTGGCGTTATGTCTCTATAAAAGTGGTGGTCTTTTATTATGTTATTTATTAATGGTACCTATCAGTATTGTACCCCGCACGGGGGGGAGGTACGGGTAGGTAGTGACGAAAAATAACGATACGGGACTCTTACGAGGTCTCGTAATCGGAATGAGTTTCTGCGACTACCATTGTTTGTCGCGGGTAACGGGGAATCAGGGTTCGATTCCGGTGAGGGAGCCTGAGAAACTGCTACCGCTTCCAAGGAAGGCAGCAGGCGCGCAAATTACCCACTCCCTGCACGGGGGGGAGGTACGGGTAGGTAGTGACGAAAAATAACGATACGGGACTCTTACGAGTTCTCGTCATCGAATAATCAATACACGAACTGCCCACACACTTGTAAATATAGACGCGCAAGATCGTTACACGAACCGCTTACCATTATAGTAAAGTACTATGCAAACACACATAACATATACGCAATAAGGGAACTTTAAATTGGAGATTTTACCCTACCACACCCGTCTGTCTCATTCTGAAAACTATTCAAAATAATTGCTATTTTTCATTCTCATTCAAATATAAATAATAGTAAATAATATATAATTTTTGACTGAACTGAACCCAAGTGCCCGGCCTGCGGCCGGGCACCCCTCATATACATGTTCTAACCTAACCTAACCTAAATCTAGTTTTGATTCCTTTAGACTTTAGATTCAAGATTTAATATGAATATATGCATTAATAAAAACTCATTACTATTTTAATACTAGTTATGCTGCTGTTGATGCACTGTTGAAAGCCAGATAGCTAGATCAGTGTTTAGTTAGTCGTAGTTGCCGGTGGGCTTAGGTCTAAAGGAATCCAAACTAGTTTTAAAAGGTTTGGATAGGTTAGGTTAGGTTAGAACATGAAAAGGACGGGTGCCCGGCCACAGGCCGGTACCATAGGTTCAGTTCCGTTGTTTAAAAAAAAAATAACAAAAAACAAAACGTACCAATACAAAGTACTCTTATTCATATTAGAAGATATTGTAAAATAACAATTAATTTAATTTTTTTTTTTTTTTTTCACATACACATTAGGCCCGTCGCGCCGCGCCACTACTATATGGGGCGAAGGTGCGAAGTCGACGGCGACGACAAAGTACCGAGTCTAAGGAGTCTGATGGCGGCGCCACACAGTGGCGTTATGTCACTATAAAAGTGGTGGTCTTTTATTATGTTATTTATTAATGGTACCTATCAGTATTGTACCCCGCACGGGGGGGAGGTACGGGTAGGTAGTGACGAAAAATAACGATACGGGACTCTTACGAGGTCTCGTAATCGGAATGAGTTTCTGCGACTACCATTGTTTGTCGCGGGTAACGGGGAATCAGGGTTCGATTCCGGTGAGGGAGCCTGAGAAACTGCTACCGCTTCCAAGGAAGGCAGCAGGCGCGCAAATTACCCACTCCCTGCACGGGGGGGGAGGTACGGGTAGGTAGTGACGAAAAATAACGATACGGGACTCTTACGAGTTCTCGTCATCGAATAATCAAAACACGAACTGCCCACACACTTGTAAATATAGACGCGCAAGATCGTTACACGAACCGCTTACCATTATAGTAAAGTACTATGCAAACACACATAACATATACGCAATAAGGGAACTTTAAATTGGAGATTTTACCCTACTACACCCGTCTGTCTCATTCTGAAAACTATTCAAAATAATTGCTATTTTTCATTCTCATTCAAATATAAATAATAGTAAATAATATATAATTTTTGACTGAACTGAACCCAAGTGCCCGGCCTGCGGCCGGGCACCCCTCATATACATGTTCTAACCTAACCTAACCTAAATCTAGTTTTGATTCCTTTAGACTTTAGATTCAAGATTTAATATGAATATATGCATTAATAAAAACTCATTACTATTTTAATACTAGTTATGCTGCTGTTGATGCACTGATGAAAGCCAGATAGCTAGATCAGTGTTTAGTTAGTCGTAGTTGCCGGTGGGCTTAGGTCTAAAGGAATCCAAACTAGTTTTAAAAGGTTTGGATAGGTTAGGTTAGGTTAGAACATGAATAAGACGGGTGCCCGGCCACAGGCCGGTACCATAGGTTCAGTTCCGTTGTTTAAAAAAAAAATAACAAAAAACAAAACGTACCAATACAAAGTACTCTTATTCATATTAGAAGATATTGTAAAATAACAATTAATTCAATTTTTTTTTTTTTTTTTCACTTACACATTAGGCCCGTCGCGCCGCGCCACTACTATATGGGGCGAAGGTGCGAAGTCGACGGCGACAACAAAGTACCGAGTCTAAGGAGTCTGATGGCGGCGCCACACAGTGGCGTTATGTCTCTATAAAAGTGGTGGTCTTTTATTATGTTATTTATAAATGGTACCTATCAGTATTGTACCCCGCACGGGTAGGTAGTGACGAAAAATAACGATACGGGACTCTTACGAGGTCTCGTAATCGGAATGAGTTTCTGCGACTACCATTGTTTGTCGCGGGTAACGGGGAATCAGGGTTCGATTCCGGTGAGGGAGCCTGAGAAACTGCTACCGCTTCCAAGGAAGGCAGCAGGCGCGCAAATTACCCACTCCCTGAACAGGGGGGAGGTACGGGTAGGTAGTGACGAAAAATAACGATACGGGACTCTTACGAGGTCTCGTAATCGGAATGAGTTTCTGCGACTACCATTGTTTGTCGCGGGTAACGGGGAATCAGGGTTCGATTCCGGTGAGGGAGCCTGAGAAACTGCTACCGCTTCCAAGGAAGGCAGCAGGCGCGCAAATTACCCACTCCCTGAACAGGGGGGAGGTACGGGTAGGTAGTGACGAAAAATAACGATACGGGACTCTTACGAGGTCTCGTAATCGGAATGAGTTTCTGCGACTACCATTGTTTGTCGCAGGTAACGGGGAATCAGGGTTCGATTCCGGTGAGGGAGCCTGAGAAACTGCTACCGCTTCCAAGGAAGGCAGCAGGCGCGCAAATTACCCACTCCCTGAACGGGGGGGAGGTACGGGTAGGTAGTGACGAAAAATAACGATACGGGACTCTTACGAGGTCTCGTAATCGGAATGAGTTTCTGCGACTACCATTGTTTGTCGCGGGTAACGGGGAATCAGGGTTCGATTCCGGTGAGGGAGCCTGAGAAACTGCTACCGCTTCCAAGGAAGGCAGCAGGCGCGCAAATTACCCACTCCCTGCACGGGGGGGGAGGTACGGGTAGGTAGTGACGAAAAATAACGATACGGGACTCTTACGAGTTCTCGTCATCGAATAATCAATACACGAACTGCCCACACACTTGTAAATATAGACGCGCAAGATCGTTACACGAACCGCTTACCATTATAGTAAAGTACTATGCAAACACACATAACATATACGCAATAAGGGAACTTTAAATTGGAGATTTTACCCTACCACACCCGTCTGTCTCATTCTGAAAACTATTCAAAATAATTGCTATTTTTCATTCTCATTCAAATATAAATAATAGTAAATAATATATAATTTTTGACTGAACTGAACCCAAGTGCCCGGCCTGCGGCCGGGCACCCCTCATATACATGTTCTAACCTAACCTAACCTAAATCTAGTTTTGATTCCTTTAGACTTTAGATTCAAGATTTAATATGAATATATGCATTAATAAAAACTCATTACTATTTTAATACTAGTTATGCTGCTGTTGATGCACTGATGAAAGCCAGATAGCTAGATCAGTGTTTAGTTAGTCGTAGTTGCCGGTGGGCTTAGGTCTAAAGGAATCCAAACTAGTTTTAAAAGGTTTGGATAGGTTAGGTTAGGTTAGAACATGAATAAGACGGGTGCCCGGCCACAGGCCGGTACCATAGGTTCAGTTCCGTTGTTTACAAAAAAAATAACAAAAAACAAAACGTACCAATACAAAGTACTCTTATTCATATTAGAAGATATTGTAAAATAACAATTAATTTAATTTTTTTTTTTTTTTTTTCACTTACACATTAGGCCCGTCGCGCCGCGCCACTACTATATGGGGCGAAGGTGCGAAGTCGACGGCGACGACAAAGTACCGAGTCTAAGGAGTCTGATGGCGGCGCCACACAGTGGCGTTATGTCTCTATAAAAGTGGTGGTCTTTTATTATGTTATTTATTAATGGTACCTATCAGTATTGTACCCCGCACGGGGGGGAGGTACGGGTAGGTAGTGACGAAAAATAACGATACGGGACTCTTACGAGGTCTCGTAATCGGAATGAGTTTCTGCGACTACCATTGTTTGTCGCGGGTAACGGGGAATCAGGGTTCGATTCAGGTGAGGGAGCCTGAGAAACTGCTACCGCTTCCAAGGAAGGCAGCAGGCGCGCAAATTACCCACTCCCTGCACGGGGGGGAGGTACGGGTAGGTAGTGACGAAAAATAACGATACGGGACTCTTACGAGTTCTCGTCATCGAATAATCAAAACACGAACTGCCCACACACTTGTAAATATAGACGCGCAAGATCGTTACACGAACCGCTTACCATTATAGTAAAGTACTATGCAAACACACATAACATATACGCAATAAGGGAACTTTAAATTGGAGATTTTACCCTACCACACCCGTCTGTCTCATTCTGAAAACTATTCAAAATAATTGCTATTTTTCATTCTCATTCAAATATAAATAATAGTAAATAATATATAATTTTTGACTGAACTGAACCCAAGTGCCCGGCCTGCGGCCGGGCACCCCTCATATACATGTTCTAACCTAACCTAACCTAAATCTAGTTTTGATTCCTTTAGACTTTAGATTCAAGATTTCATATGAATATATGCATTAATAAAAACTCATTACTATTTTAATACTAGTTATGCTGCTGTTGATGCACTGATGAAAGCCAGATAGCTAGATCAGTGTTTAGTTAGTCGTAGTTGCCGGTGGGCTTAGGTCTAAAGGAATCCAAACTAGTTTTAAAAGGTTTGGATAGGTTAGGTTAGGTTAGAACATGAATAAGACGGGTGCCCGGCCACAGGCCGGTACCATAGGTTCAGTTCCGTTGTTTAAAAAAAAAATAACAAAAAACAAAACGTACCAATACAAAGTACTCTTATTCATATTAGAAGATATTGTAAAATAACAATTAATTCAATTTTTTTTTTTTTTTTTTCACTTACACATTAGGCCCGTCGCGCCGCGCCACTACTATATGGGGCGAAGGTGCGAAGTCGACGGCGACAACAAAGTACCGAGTCTAAGGAGTCTGATGGCGGCGCCACACAGTGGCGTTATGTCTCTATAAAAGTGGTGGTCTTTTATTATGTTATTTATAAATGGTACCTATCAGTATTGTACCCCGCACGGGTAGGTAGTGACGAAAAATAACGATACGGGACTCTTACGAGGTCTCGTAATCGGAATGAGTTTCTGCGACTACCATTGTTTGTCGCGGGTAACGGGGAATCAGGGTTCGATTCCGGTGAGGGAGCCTGAGAAACTGCTACCGCTTCCAAGGAAGGCAGCAGGCGCGCAAATTACCCACTCCCTGAACGGGGGGGAGGTACGGGTAGGTAGTGACGAAAAATAACGATACGGGACTCTTACGAGGTCTCGTAATCGGAATGAGTTTCTGCGACTACCATTGTTTGTCGCGGGTAACGGGGAATCAGGGTTCGATTCCGGTGAGGGAGCCTGAGAAACTGCTACCGCTTCCAAGGAAGGCAGCAGGCGCGCAAATTACCCACTCCCTGCACGGGGGGGAGGTACGGGTAGGTAGTGACGAAAAATAACGATACGGGACTCTTACGAGTTCTCGTCATCGAATAATCAAAACACGAACTGCCCACACACTTGTAAATATAGACGCGCAAGATCGTTACACGAACCGCTTACCATTATAGTAAAGTACTATGCAAACACACATAACATATACGCAATAAGGGAACTTTAAATTGGAGATTTTACCCTACCACACCCGTCTGTCTCATTCTGAAAACTATTCAAAATAATTGCTATTTTTCATTCTCATTCAAATATAAATAATAGTAAATAATATATAATTTTTGACTGAACTGAACCCAAGTGCCCGGCCTGCGGCCGGGCACCCCTCATATACATGTTCTAACCTAACCTAACCTAAATCTAGTTTTGATTCCTTTAGACTTTAGATTCAAGATTTAATATGAATATATGCATTAATAAAAACTCATTACTATTTTAATACTAGTTATGCTGCTGTTGATGCACTGATGAAAGCCAGATAGCTAGATCAGTGTTTAGTTAGTCGTAGTTGCCGGTGGGCTTAGGTCTAAAGGAATCCAAACTAGTTTTAAAAGGTTTGGATAGGTTAGGTTAGGTTAGAACATGAATAAGACGGGTGCCCGGCCACAGGCCGGTACCATAGGTTCAGTTCCGTTGTTTACAAAAAAAATAACAAAAAACAAAACGTACCAATACAAAGTACTCTTATTCATATTAGAAGATATTGTAAAATAACAATTAATTTAATTTTTTTTTTTTTTTTTTCACTTACACATTAGGCCCGTCGCGCCGCGCCACTACTATATGGGGCGAAGGTGCGAAGTCGACGGCGACGACAAAGTACCGAGTCTAAGGAGTCTGATGGCGGCGCCACACAGTGGCGTTATGTCTCTATAAAAGTGGTGGTCTTTTATTATGTTATTTATTAATGGTACCTATAAGTATTGTACCCCGCACGGGGGGGAGGTACGGGTAGGTAGTGACGAAAAATAACGATACGGGACTCTTACGAGGTCTCGTAATCGGAATGAGTTTCTGCGACTACCATTGTTTGTCGCGGGTAACGGGGAATCAGGGTTCGATTCCGGTGAGGGAGCCTGAGAAACTGCTACCGCTTCCAAGGAAGGCAGCAGGCGCGCAAATTACCCACTCCCTGCACGGGGGGGAGGTACGGGTAGGTAGTGACGAAAAATAACGATACGGGACTCTTACGAGTTCTCGTCATCGAATAATCAAAACACGAACTGCCCACACACTTGCAAATATAGACGCGCAAGATCGTTACACGAACCGCTTACCATTATAGTAAAGTACTATGCAAACACACATAACATATACGCAATAAGGGAACTTTAAATTGGAGATTTTACCCTACCACACCCGTCTGTCTCATTCTGAAAACTATTCAAAATAATTGCTATTTTTCATTCTCATTCAAATATAAATAATAGTAATTAATATATAATTTTTGACTGAACTGAACCCAAGTGCCCGGCCTGCGGCCGGCCACCCCTCATATACATGTTCTAACCTAACCTAAATCTAGTTTTGATTCCTTTAGACTTTAGATTCAAGATTTAATATGAATATATGCATTAATAAAAACTCATTACTATTTTAATACTAGTTATGCTGCTGTTGATGCACTGATGAAAGCCAGATAGCTAGATCAGTGTTTAGTTAGTCGTAGTTGCCGGTGGGCTTAGGTCTAAAGGAATCCAAACTAGTTTTAAAAGGTTTGGATAGGTTAGGTTAGGTTAGAACATGAATAAGACGGGTGCCCGGCCACAGGCCGGTACCATAGGTTCAGTTCCGTTGTTTAAAAAAAAAATAACAAAAAACAAAACGTACCAATACAAAGTACTCTTATTCATATTAGAAGATATTGTAAAATAACAATTAATTTAATTTTTTTTTTTTTTTTTCACTTACACATTAGGCCCGTCGCGCCGCGCCACTACTATATGGGGCGAAGGTGCGAAGTCGACGGCGACGACAAAGTACCGAGTCTAAGGAGTCTGATGGCGGCGCCACACAGTGGCGTTATGTCTCTATAAAAGTGGTGGTCTTTTATTATGTTATTTATTAATGGTACCTATCAGTATTGTACCCCGCACGGGGGGGAGGTACGGGTAGGTAGTGACGAAAAATAACGATACGGGACTCTTACGAGGTCTCGTAATCGGAATGAGTTTCTGCGACTACCATTGTTTGTCGCGGGTAACGGGGAATCAGGGTTCGATTCCGGTGAGGGAGCCTGAGAAACTGCTACCGCTTCCAAGGAAGGCAGCAGGCGCGCAAATTACCCACTCCCTGAACGGGGGGGAGGTACGGGTAGGTAGTGACGAAAAATAACGATACGGGACTCTTACGAGGTCTCGTAATCGGAATGAGTTTCTGCGACTACCATTGTTTGTCGCGGGTAACGGGGAATCAGGGTTCGATTCCGGTGAGGGAGCCTGAGAAACTGCTACCGCTTCCAAGGAAGGCAGCAGGCGCGCAAATTACCCACTCCCTGAACGGGGGGGAGGTACGGGTAGGTAGTGACGAAAAATAACGATACGGGACTCTTACGAGGTCTCGTAATCGGAATGAGTTTCTGCGACTACCATTGTTTGTCGCGGGTAACGGGGAATCAGGGTTCGATTCCGGTGAGGGAGCCTGAGAAACTGCTACCGCTTCCAAGGAAGGCAGCAGGCGCGCAAATTACCCACTCCCTGCACGGGGGGGGAGGTACGGGTAGGTAGTGACGAAAAATAACGATACGGGACTCTTACGAGTTCTCGTCATCGAATAATCAAAACACGAACTGCCCACACACTTGTAAATATAGACGCGCAAGATCGTTACACGAACCGCTTACCATTATAGTAAAGTACTATGCAAACACACATAACATATACGCAATAAGGGAACTTTAAATTGGAGATTTTACCCTACCACACCCGTCTGTCTCATTCTGAAAACTATTCAAAATAATTGCTATTTTTCATTCTCATTCAAATATAAATAATAGTAAATAATATATAATTTTTGACTGAACTGAACCCAAGTGCCCGGCCTGCGGCCGGGCACCCCTCATATACATGTTCTAACCTAACCTAACCTAAATCTAGTTTTGATTCCTTTAGACTTTAGATTCAAGATTTAATATGAATATATGCATTAATAAAAACTCATTACTATTTTAATACTAGTTATGCTGCTGTTGATGCACTGATGAAAGCCAGATAGCTAGATCAGTGTTTAGTTAGTCGTAGTTGCCGGTGGGCTTAGGTCTAAAGGAATCTAAACTAGTTTTAAAAGGTTTGGATAGGTTAGGTTAGGTTAGAACATGAATAAGACGGGTGCCCGGCCACAGGCCGGTACCATAGGTTCAGTTCCGTTGTTTAAAAAAAAAATAACAAAAAACAAAACGTACCAATACAAAGTACTCTTATTCATATTAGAAGATATTGTAAAATAACAATTAATTTAATTTTTTTTTTTTTTTTTTCACTTACACATTAGGCCCGTCGCGCCGCGCCACTACTATATGGGGCGAAGGTGCGAAGTCGACGGCGACGACAAAGTACCGAGTCTAAGGAGTCTGATGGCGGCGCCACACAGTGGCGTTATGTCTCTATAAAAGTGGTGGTCTTTTATTATGTTATTTATTAATGGTACCTATCAGTATTGTACCCCGCACGGGGGGGAGGTACGGGTAGGTAGTGACGAAAAATAACGATACGGGACTCTTACGAGGTCTCGTAATCGGAATGAGTTTCTGCGACTACCATTGTTTGTCGCGGGTAACGGGGAATCAGGGTTCGATTCCGGTGAGGGAGCCTGAGAAACTGCTACCGCTTCCAAGGAAGGCAGCAGGCGCGCAAATTACCCACTCCCTGCACGGGGGGGAGGTACGGGTAGGTAGTGACGAAAAATAACGATACGGGACTCTTACGAGTTCTCGTCATCGAATAATCAAAACACGAACTGCCCACACACTTGTAAATATAGACGCGCAAGATCGTTACACGAACCGCTTACCATTATAGTAAAGTACTATGCAAACACACATAACATATACGCAATAAGGGAACTTTAAATTGGAGATTTTACCCTACCACACCCGTCTGTCTCATTCTGAAAACTATTCAAAATAATTGCTATTTTTCATTCTCATTCAAATATAAATAATAGTAATTAATATATAATTTTTGACTGAACTGAACCCAAGTGCCCGGCCTGCGGCCGGCCACCCCTCATATACATGTTCTAACCTAACCTAACCTAAATCTAGTTTTGATTCCTTTAGACTTTAGATTCAAGATTTAATATGAATATATGCATTAATAAAAACTCATTACTATTTTAATACTAGTTATGCTGCTGTTGATGCACTGATGAAAGCCAGATAGCTAGATCAGTGTTTAGTTAGTCGTAGTTGCCGGTGGGCTTAGGTCTAAAGGAATCCAAACTAGTTTTAAAAGGTTTGGATAGGTTAGGTTAGGTTAGAACATGAATAAGACGGGTGCCCGGCCACAGGCCGGTACCATAGGTTCAGTTCCGTTGTTTAAAAAAAAAATAACAAAAAACAAAACGTACCAATACAAAGTACTCTTATTCATATTAGAAGATATTGTAAAATAACAATTAATTTAATTTTTTTTTTTTTTTTTCACTTACACATTAGGCCCGTCGCGCCGCGCCACTACTATATGGGGCGAAGGTGCGAAGTCGACGGCGACGACAAAGTACCGAGTCTAAGGAGTCTGATGGCGGCGCCACACAGTGGCGTTATGTCTCTATAAAAGTGGTGGTCTTTTATTATGTTATTTATTAATGGTACCTATCAGTATTGTACCCCGCACGGGGGGGAGGTACGGGTAGGTAGTGACGAAAAATAACGATACGGGACTCTTACGAGGTCTCGTAATCGGAATGAGTTTCTGCGACTACCATTGTTTGTCGCGGGTAACGGGGAATCAGGGTTCGATTCCGGTGAGGGAGCCTGAGAAACTGCTACCGCTTCCAAGGAAGGCAGCAGGCGCGCAAATTACCCACTCCCTGCACGGGGGGGAGGTACGGGTAGGTAGTGACGAAAAATAACGATACGGGACTCTTACGAGTTCTCGTCATCGAATAATCAAAACACGAACTGCCCACACACTTGTAAATATAGACGCGCAAGATCGTTACACGAACCGCTTACCATTATAGTAAAGTACTATGCAAACACACATAACATATACGCAATAAGGGAACTTTAAATTGGAGATTTTACCCTACCACACCCGTCTGTCTCATTCTGAAAACTATTCAAAATAATTGCTATTTTTCATTCTCATTCAAATATAAATAATAGTAATTAATATATAATTTTTGACTGAACTGAACCCAAGTGCCCGGCCTGCGGCCGGCCACCCCTCATATACATGTTCTAACCTAACCTAACCTAAATCTAGTTTTGATTCCTTTAGACTTTAGATTCAAGATTTAATATGAATATATGCATTAATAAAAACTCATTACTATTTTAATACTAGTTATGCTGCTGTTGATGCACTGATGAAAGCCAGATAGCTAGATCAGTGTTTAGTTAGTCGTAGTTGCCGGTGGGCTTAGGTCTAAAGGAATCCAAACTAGTTTTAAAAGGTTTGGATAGGTTAGGTTAGGTTAGAACATGAAAAGGACGGGTGCCCGGCCACAGGCCGGTACCATAGGTTCAGTTCCGTTGTTTAAAAAAAAAATAACAAAAAACAAAACGTACCAATACAAAGTACTCTTATTCATATTAGAAGATATTGTAAAATAACAATTAATTTAATTTTTTTTTTTTTTTTTTCACATACACATTAGGCCCGTCGCGCCGCGCCACTACTATATGGGGCGAAGGTGCGAAGTCGACGGCGACGACAAAGTACCGAGTCTAAGGAGTCTGATGGCGGCGCCACACAGTGGCGTTATGTCTCTATAAAAGTGGTGGTCTTTTATTATGTTATTTATTAATGGTACCTATCAGTATTGTACCCCGCACGGGGGGGAGGTACGGGTAGGTAGTGACGAAAAATAACGATACGGGACTCTTACGAGGTCTCGTAATCGGAATGAGTTTCTGCGACTACCATTGTTTGTCGCGGGTAACGGGGAATCAGGGTTCGATTCCGGTGAGGGAGCCTGAGAAACTGCTACCGCTTCCAAGGAAGGCAGCAGGCGCGCAAATTACCCACTCCCTGCACGGGGGGGGAGGTACGGGTAGGTAGTGACGAAAAATAACGATACGGGACTCTTACGAGTTCTCGTTATCGAATAATCAATACACGAACTGCCCACACACTTGTAAATATAGACGCGCAAGATCGTTACACGAACCGCTTACCATTATAGTAAAGTACTATGCAAACACACTTAACATATACGCAATAAGGGAACTTTAAATTGGAGATTTTACCCTACCACACCCGTCTGTCTCATTCTGAAAACTATTCAAAATAATTGCTATTTTTCATTCTCATTCAAATATAAATAATAGTAAATAATATATAATTTTTGACTGAACTGAACCCAAGTACCCGGCCTGCGGCCGGCAACCCCTCATATACATGTTCTAACCTAACCTAACCTAAATCTAGTTTTGATTCCTTTAGACTTTAGATTCAAGATTTAATATGAATATATGCATTAATAAAAACTCATTACTATTTTAATACTAGTTATGCTGCTGTTGATGCACTGATGAAAGCCAGATAGCTAGATCAGTGTTTAGTTAGTCGTAGTTGCCGGTGGGCTTAGGTCTAAAGGAATCCAAACTAGTTTTAAAAGGTTTGGATAGGTTAGGTTAGGTTAGAACATGAATAAGACGGGTGCCCGGCCACAGGCCGGTACCATAGGTTCAGTTCCGTTGTTTAAAAAAAAAATAACAAAAAACAAAACGTACCAATACAAAGTACTCTTATTCATATTAGAAGATATTGTAAAATAACAATTAATTTAATTTTTTTTTTTTTTTTTTCACTTACACATTAGGCCCGTCGCGCCGCGCCACTACTATATGGGGCGAAGGTGCGAAGTCGACGGCGACGACAAAGTACCGAGTCTAAGGAGTCTGATGGCGGCGCCACACAGTGGCGTTATGTCTCTATAAAAGTGGTGGTCTTTTATTATGTTATTTATTAATGGTACCTATCAGTATTGTACCCCGCACGGGGGGGAGGTACGGGTAGGTAGTGACGAAAAATAACGATACGGGACTCTTACGAGGTCTCGTAATCGGAATGAGTTTCTGCGACTACCATTGTTTGTCGCGGGTAACGGGGAATCAGGGTTCGATTCCGGTGAGGGAGCCTGAGAAACTGCTACCGCTTCCAAGGAAGGCAGCAGGCGCGCAAATTACCCACTCCCTGCACGGGGGGGAGGTACGGGTAGGTAGTGACGAAAAATAACGATACGGGACTCTTACGAGTTCTCGTCATCGAATAATCAATACACGAACTGCCCACACACTTGTAAATATAGACGCGCAAGATCGTTACACGAACCGCTTACCATTATAGTAAAGTACTATGCAAACACACATAACATATACGCAATAAGGGAACTTTAAGTTGGAGATTTTACCCTACCACACCCGTCTGTCTCATTCTGAAAACTATTCAAAATAATTGCTATTTTTCATTCTCATTCAAATATAAATAATAGTAAATAATATATAATTTTTGACTGAACTGAACCCAAGTGCCCGGCCTGCGGCCGGGCACCCCTCATATACATGTTCTAACCTAACCTAACCTAAATCTAGTTTTGATTCCTTTAGACTTTAGATTCAAGATTTAATATGAATATATGCATTAATAAAAACTCATTACTATTTTAATACTAGTTATGCTGCTGTTGATGCACTGATGAAAGCCAGATAGCTAGATCAGTGTTTAGTTAGTCGTAGTTGCCGGTGGGCTTAGGTCTAAAGGAATCCAAACTAGTTTTAAAAGGTTTGGATAGGTTAGGTTAGGTTAGAACATGAATAAGACGGGTGCCCGGCCACAGGCCGGTACCATAGGTTCAGTTCCGTTGTTTAAAAAAAAAATAACAAAAAACAAAACGTACCAATACAAAGTACTCTTATTCATATTAGAAGATATTGTAAAATAACAATTAATTTAATTTTTTTTTTTTTTTTTTCACATACACATTAGGCCCGTCGCGCCGCGCCACTACTATATGGGGCGAAGGTGCGAAGTCGACGGCGACGACAAAGTACCGAGTCTAAGGAGTCTGATGGCGGCGCCACACAGTGGCGTTATGTCTCTATAAAAGTGGTGGTCTTTTATTATGTTATTTATTAATGGTACCTATCAGTATTGTACCCCGCACGGGGGGGAGGTACGGGTAGGTAGTGACGAAAAATAACGATACGGGACTCTTACGAGGTCTCGTAATCGGAATGAGTTTCTGCGACTACCATTGTTTGTCGCGGGTAACGGGGAATCAGGGTTCGATTCCGGTGAGGGAGCCTGAGAAACTGCTACCGCTTCCAAGGAAGGCAGCAGGCGCGCAAATTACCCACTCCCTGAACGGGGGGGAGGTACGGGTAGGTAGTGACGAAAAATAACGATACGGGACTCTTACGAGGTCTCGTAATCGGAATGAGTTTCTGCGACTACCATTGTTTGTCGCGGGTAACGGGGAATCAGGGTTCGATTCCGGTGAGGGAGCCTGAGAAACTGCTACCGCTTCCAAGGAAGGCAGCAGGCGCGCAAATTACCCACTCCCTGCACGGGGGGGGAGGTACGGGTAGGTAGTGACGAAAAATAACGATACGGGACTCTTACGAGTTCTCGTCATCGAATAATCAATACACGAACTGCCCACACACTTGTAAATATAGACGCGCAAGATCGTTACACGAACCGCTTACCATTATAGTAAAGTACTATGCAAACACACATAACATATACGCAATAAGGGAACTTTAAGTTGGAGATTTTACCCTACCACACCCGTCTGTCTCATTCTGAAAACTATTCAAAATAATTGCTATTTTTCATTCTCATTCAAATATAAATAATAGTAAATAATATATAATTTTTGACTGAACTGAACCCAAGTGCCCGGCCTGCGGCCGGGCACCCCTCATATACATGTTCTAACCTAACCTAACCTAAATCTAGTTTTGATTCCTTTAGACTTTAGATTCAAGATTTAATATGAATATATGCATTAATAAAAACTCATTACTATTTTAATACTAGTTATGCTGCTGTTGATGCACTGATGAAAGCCAGATAGCTAGATCAGTGTTTAGTTAGTCGTAGTTGCCGGTGGGCTTAGGTCTAAAGGAATCCAAACTAGTTTTAAAAGGTTTGGATAGGTTAGGTTAGGTTAGAACATGAATAAGACGGGTGCCCGGCCACAGGCCGGTACCATAGGTTCAGTTCCGTTGTTTAAAAAAAAAATAACAAAAAACAAAACGTACCAATACAAAGTACTCTTATTCATATTAGAAGATATTGTAAAATAACAATTAATTTAATTTTTTTTTTTTTTTTTCACATACACATTAGGCCCGTCGCGCCGCGCCACTACTATATGGGGCGAAGGTGCGAAGTCGACGGCGACGACAAAGTACCGAGTCTAAGGAGTCTGATGGCGGCGCCACACAGTGGCGTTATGTCTCTATAAAAGTGGTGGTCTTTTATTATGTTATTTATTAATGGTACCTATCAGTATTGTACCCCGCACGGGGGGGAGGTACGGGTAGGTAGTGACGAAAAATAACGATACGGGACTCTTACGAGGTCTCGTAATCGGAATGAGTTTCTGCGACTACCATTGTTTGTCGCGGGTAACGGGGAATCAGGGTTCGATTCCGGTGAGGGAGCCTGAGAAACTGCTACCGCTTCCAAGGAAGGCAGCAGGCGCGCAAATTACCCACTCCCTGCACGGGGGGGAGGTACGGGTAGGTAGTGACGAAAAATAACGATACGGGACTCTTACGAGGTCTCGTAATCGGAATGAGTTTCTGCGACTACCATTGTTTGTCGCGGGTAACGGGGAATCAGGGTTCGATTCCGGTGAGGGAGCCTGAGAAACTGCTACCGCTTCCAAGGAAGGCAGCAGGCGCGCAAATTACCCACTCCCTGCACGGGGGGGGGGGTACGGGTAGGTAGTGACGAAAAATAACGATACGGGACTCTTACGAGTTCTCGTCATCGAATAATCAATACACGAACTGCCCACACACTTGTAAATATAGACGCGCAAGATCGTTACACGAACCGCTTACCATTATAGTAAAGTACTATGCAAACACACATAACATATACGCAATAAGGGAACTTTAAATTGGAGATTTTACCCTACCACACCCGTCTGTCTCATTCTGAAAACTATTCAAAATAATTGCTATTTTTCATTCTCATTCAAATATAAATAATAGTAAATAATATATAATTTTTGACTGAACTGAACCCAAGTGCCCGGCCTGCGGCCGGGCACCCCTCATATACATGTTCTAACCTAAATCTAGTTTTGATTCCTTTAGACTTTAGATTCAAGATTTAATATGAATATATGCATTAATAAAAACTCATTACTATTTTAATACTAGTTATGCTGCTGTTGATGCACTGATGAAAGCCAGATAGCTAGATCAGTGTTTAGTTAGTCGTAGTTGCCGGTGGGCTTAGGTCTAAAGGAATCCAAACTAGTTTTAAAAGGTTTGGATAGGTTAGGTTAGGTTAGAACATGAATAAGACGGGTGCCCGGCCACAGGCCGGTACCATAGGTTCAGTTCCGTTGTTTAAAAAAAAAATAACAAAAAACAAAACGTACCAATACAAAGTACTCTTATTCATATTAGAAGATATTGTAAAATAACAATTAATTTAATTTTTTTTTTTTTTTTTTCACTTACACATTAGGCCCGTCGCGCCGCGCCACTACTATATGGGGCGAAGGTGCGAAGTCGACGGCGACGACAAAGTACCGAGTCTAAGGAGTCTGATGGCGGCGCCACACAGTGGCGTTATGTCTCTATAAAAGTGGTGGTCTTTTATTATGTTATTTATTAATGGTACCTATCAGTATTGTACCCCGCACGGGGGGGAGGTACGGGTAGGTAGTGACGAAAAATAACGATACGGGACTCTTACGAGGTCTCGTAATCGGAATGAGTTTCTGCGACTACCATTGTTTGTCGCTGGTAACGGGGAATCAGGGTTCGATTCCGGTGAGGGAGCCTGAGAAACTGCTACCGCTTCCAAGGAAGGCAGCAGGCGCGCAAATTACCCACTCCCTGCACGGGGGGGAGGTACGGGTAGGTAGTGACGAAAAATAACGATACGGGACTCTTACGAGGTCTCGTAATCGGAATGAGTTTCTGCGACTACCATTGTTTGTCGCGGGTAACGGGGAATCAGGGTTCGATTCCGGTGAGGGAGCCTGAGAAACTGCTACCGCTTCCAAGGAAGGCAGCAGGCGCGCAAATTACCCACTCCCTGCACGGGGGGGGAGGTACGGGTAGGTAGTGACGAAAAATAACGATACGGGACTCTTACGAGTTCTCGTCATCGAATAATCAATACACGAACTGCCCACACACTTGTAAATATAGACGCGCAAGATCGTTACACGAACCGCTTACCATTATAGTAAAGTACTATGCAAACACACATAACATATACGCAATAAGGGAACTTTAAATTGGAGATTTTACCCTACCACACCCGTCTGTCTCATTCTGAAAACTATTCAAAATAATTGCTATTTTTCATTCTCATTCAAATATAAATAATAGTAAATAATATATAATTTTTGACTGAACTGAACCCAAGTGCCCGGCCTGCGGCCGGGCACCCCTCATATACATGTTCTAACCTAACCTAACCTAAATCTAGTTTTGATTCCTTTAGACTTTAGATTCAAGATTTAATATGAATATATGCATTAATAAAAACTCATTACTATTTTAATACTAGTTATGCTGCTGTTGATGCACTGATGAAAGCCAGATAGCTAGATCAGTGTTTAGTTAGTCGTAGTTGCCGGTGGGCTTAGGTCTAAAGGAATCCAAACTAGTTTTAAAAGGTTTGGATAGGTTAGGTTAGGTTAGAACATGAATAAGACGGGTGCCCGGCCACAGGCCGGTACCATAGGTTCAGTTCCGTTGTTTAAAAAAAAAATAACAAAAAACAAAACGTACCAATACAAAGTACTCTTATTCATATTAGAAGATATTGTAAAATAACAATTAATTTAATTTTTTTTTTTTTTTTTTCACTTACACATTAGGCCCGTCGCGCCGCGCCACTACTATATGGGGCGAAGGTGCGAAGTCGACGGCGACGACAAAGTACCGAGTCTAAGGAGTCTGATGGCGGCGCCACACAGTGGCGTTATGTCTCTATAAAAGTGGTGGTCTTTTATTATGTTATTTATTAATGGTACCTATCAGTATTGTACCCCGCACGGGGGGGAGGTACGGGTAGGTAGTGACGAAAAATAACGATACGGGACTCTTACGAGGTCTCGTAATCGGAATGAGTTTCTGCGACTACCATTGTTTGTCGCTGGTAACGGGGAATCAGGGTTCGATTCCGGTGAGGGAGCCTGAGAAACTGCTACCGCTTCCAAGGAAGGCAGCAGGCGCGCAAATTACCCACTCCCTGCACGGGGGGGAGGTACGGGTAGGTAGTGACGAAAAATAACGATACGGGACTCTTACGAGGTCTCGTCATCGGAATGAGTTTCTGCGACTACCATTGTTTGTCGCGGGTAACGGGGAATCAGGGTTCGATTCCGGTGAGGGAGCCTGAGAAACTGCTACCGCTTCCAAGGAAGGCAGCAGGCGCGCAAATTACCCACTCCCTGCACGGGGGGGGAGGTACGGGTAGGTAGTGACGAAAAATAACGATACGGGACTCTTACGAGTTCTCGTCATCGAATAATCAATACACGAACTGCCCACACACTTGTAAATATAGACGCGCAAGATCGTTACACGAACCGCTTACCATTATAGTAAAGTACTATGCAAACACACATAACATATACGCAATAAGGGAACTTTAAGTTGGAGATTTTACCCTACCACACCCGTCTGTCTCATTCTGAAAACTATTCAAAATAATTGCTATTTTTCATTCTCATTCAAATATAAATAATAGTAAATAATATATAATTTTTGACTGAACTGAACCCAAGTGCCCGGCCTGCGGCCGGGCACCCCTCATATACATGTTCTAACCTAACCTAACCTAAATCTAGTTTTGATTCCTTTAGACTTTAGATTCAAGATTTAATATGAATATATGCATTAATAAAAACTCATTACTATTTTAATACTAGTTATGCTGCTGTTGATGCACTGATGAAAGCCAGATAGCTAGATCAGTGTTTAGTTAGTCGTAGTTGCCGGTGGGCTTAGGTCTAAAGGAATCCAAACTAGTTTTAAAAGGTTTGGATAGGTTAGGTTAGGTTAGAACATGAATAAGACGGGTGCCCGGCCACAGGCCGGTACCATAGGTTCAGTTCCGTTGTTTAAAAAAAAAATAACAAAAAACAAAACGTACCAATACAAAGTACTCTTATTCATATTAGAAGATATTGTAAAATAACAATTAATTTAATTTTTTTTTTTTTTTTTTTCACATACACATTAGGCCCGTCGCGCCGCGCCACTACTATATGGGGCGAAGGTGCGAAGTCGACGGCGACGACAAAGTACCGAGTCTAAGGAGTCTGATGGCGGCGCCACACAGTGGCGTTATGTCTCTATAAAAGTGGTGGTCTTTTATTATGTTATTTATTAATGGTACCTATCAGTATTGTACCCCGCACGGGGGGGAGGTACGGGTAGGTAGTGACGAAAAATAACGATACGGGACTCTTACGAGGTCTCGTAATCGGAATGAGTTTCTGCGACTACCATTGTTTGTCGCGGGTAACGGGGAATCAGGGTTCGATTCCGGTGAGGGAGCCTGAGAAACTGCTACCGCTTCCAAGGAAGGCAGCAGGCGCGCAAATTACCCACTCCCTGCACGGGGGGGAGGTACGGGTAGGTAGTGACGAAAAATAACGATACGGGACTCTTACGAGGTCTCGTAATCGGAATGAGTTTCTGCGACTACCATTGTTTGTCGCGGGTAACGGGGAATCAGGGTTCGATTCCGGTGAGGGAGCCTGAGAAACTGCTACCGCTTCCAAGGAAGGCAGCAGGCGCGCAAATTACCCACTCCCTGCACGGGGGGGGAGGTACGGGTAGGTAGTGACGAAAAATAACGATACGGGACTCTTACGAGTTCTCGTCATCGAATAATCAATACACGAACTGCCCACACACTTGTAAATATAGACGCGCAAGATCGTTACACGAACCGCTTACCATTATAGTAAAGTACTATGCAAACACACATAACATATACGCAATAAGGGAACTTTAAATTGGAGATTTTACCCTACCACACCCGTCTGTCTCATTCTGAAAACTATTCAAAATAATTGCTATTTTTCATTCTCATTCAAATATAAATAATAGTAAATAATATATAATTTTTGACTGAACTGAACCCAAGTGCCCGGCCTGCGGCCGGGCACCCCTCATATACATGTTCTAACCTAAATCTAGTTTTGATTCCTTTAGACTTTAGATTCAAGATTTAATATGAATATATGCATTAATAAAAACTCATTACTATTTTAATACTAGTTATGCTGCTGTTGATGCACTGATGAAAGCCAGATAGCTAGATCAGTGTTTAGTTAGTCGTAGTTGCCGGTGGGCTTAGGTCTAAAGGAATCCAAACTAGTTTTAAAAGGTTTGGATAGGTTAGGTTAGGTTAGAACATGAATAAGACGGGTGCCCGGCCACAGGCCGGTACCATAGGTTCAGTTCCGTTGTTTAAAAAAAAAATAACAAAAAACAAAACGTACCAATACAAAGTACTCTTATTCATATTAGAAGATATTGTAAAATAACAATTAATTTAATTTTTTTTTTTTTTTTTTCACTTACACATTAGGCCCGTCGCGCCGCGCCACTACTATATGGGGCGAAGGTGCGAAGTCGACGGCGACGACAAAGTACCGAGTCTAAGGAGTCTGATGGCGGCGCCACACAGTGGCGTTATGTCTCTATAAAAGTGGTGGTCTTTTATTATGTTATTTATTAATGGTACCTATCAGTATTGTACCCCGCACGGGGGGGAGGTACGGGTAGGTAGTGACGAAAAATAACGATACGGGACTCTTACGAGGTCTCGTAATCGGAATGAGTTTCTGCGACTACCATTGTTTGTCGCGGGTAACGGGGAATCAGGGTTCGATTCCGGTGAGGGAGCCTGAGAAACTGCTACCGCTTCCAAGGAAGGCAGCAGGCGCGCAAATTACCCACTCCCTGCACGGGGGGGGAGGTACGGGTAGGTAGTGACGAAAAATAACGATACGGGACTCTTACGAGTTCTCGTCATCGAATAATCAATACACGAACTGCCCACACACTTGTAAATATAGACGCGCAAGATCGTTACACGAACCGCTTACCATTATAGTAAAGTACTATGCAAACACACATAACATATACGCAATAAGGGAACTTTAAATTGGAGATTTTACCCTACCACACCCGTCTGTCTCATTCTGAAAACTATTCAAAATAATTGCTATTTTTCATTCTCATTCAAATATAAATAATAGTAAATAATATATAATTTTTGACTGAACTGAACCCAAGTGCCCGGCCTGCGGCCGGGCACCCCTCATATACATGTTCTAACCTAACCTAACCTAAATCTAGTTTTGATTCCTTTAGACTTTAGATTCAAGATTTAATATGAATATATGCATTAATAAAAACTCATTACTATTTTAATACTAGTTATGCTGCTGTTGATGCACTGATGAAAGCCAGATAGCTAGATCAGTGTTTAGTTAGTCGTAGTTGCCGGTGGGCTTAGGTCTAAAGGAATCCAAACTAGTTTTAAAAGGTTTGGATAGGTTAGGTTAGGTTAGAACATGAATAAGACGGGTGCCCGGCCACAGGCCGGTACCATAGGTTCAGTTCCGTTGTTTAAAAAAAAAATAACAAAAAACAAAACGTACCAATACAAAGTACTCTTATTCATATTAGAAGATATTGTAAAATAACAATTAATTTAATTTTTTTTTTTTTTTTTTCACTTACACATTAGGCCCGTCGCGCCGCGCCACTACTATATGGGGCGAAGGTGCGAAGTCGACGGCGACGACAAAGTACCGAGTCTAAGGAGTCTGATGGCGGCGCCACACAGTGGCGTTATGTCTCTATAAAAGTGGTGGTCTTTTATTATGTTATTTATTAATGGTACCTATCAGTATTGTACCCCGCACGGGGGGGAGGTACGGGTAGGTAGTGACGAAAAATAACGATACGGGACTCTTACGAGGTCTCGTAATCGGAATGAGTTTCTGCGACTACCATTGTTTGTCGCGGGTAACGGGGAATCAGGGTTCGATTCCGGTGAGGGAGCCTGAGAAACTGCTACCGCTTCCAAGGAAGGCAGCAGGCGCGCAAATTACCCACTCCCTGCACGGGGGGGAGGTACGGGTAGGTAGTGACGAAAAATAACGATACGGGACTCTTACGAGGTCTCGTAATCGGAATGAGTTTCTGCGACTACCATTGTTTGTCGCGGGTAACGGGGAATCAGGGTTCGATTCCGGTGAGGGAGCCTGAGAAACTGCTACCGCTTCCAAGGAAGGCAGCAGGCGCGCAAATTACCCACTCCCTGCACGGGGGGGGAGGTACGGGTAGGTAGTGACGAAAAATAACGATACGGGACTCTTACGAGTTCTCGTCATCGAATAATCAATACACGAACTGCCCACACACTTGTAAATATAGACGCGCAAGATCGTTACACGAACCGCTTACCATTGTAGTAAAGTACTATGCAAACACACATAACATATACGCAATAAGGGAACTTTAAATTGGAGATTTTACCCTACCACACCCGTCTGTCTCATTCTGAAAACTATTCAAAATAATTGCTATTTTTCATTCTCATTCAAATATAAATAATAGTAAATAATATATAATTTTTGACTGAACTGAACCCAAGTGCCCGGCCTGCGGCCGGCCACCCCTCATATACATGTTCTAACCTAACCTAACCTAAATCTAGTTTTGATTCCTTTAGACTTTAGATTCAAGATTTAATATGAATATATGCATTAATAAAAACTCATTACTATTTTAATACTAGTTATGCTGCTGTTGATGCACTGATGAAAGCCAGATAGCTAGATCAGTGTTTAGTTAGTCGTAGTTGCCGATGGGCTTAGGTCTAAAGGAATCCAAACTAGTTTTAAAAGGTTTGGATAGGTTAGGTTAGGTTAGAACATGAATAAGACGGGTGCCCGGCCACAGGCCGGTACCATAGGTTCAGTTCCGTTGTTTAAAAAAAAAATAACAAAAAACAAAACGTACCAATACAAAGTACTCTTATTCATATTAGAAGATATTGTAAAATAACAATTAATTTAATTTTTTTTTTTTTTTTCACTTACACATTAGGCCCGTCGCGCCGCGCCACTACTATATGGGGCGAAGGTGCGAAGTCGACGGCGACGACAAAGTACCGAGTCTAAGGAGTCTGATGGCGGCGCCACACAGTGGCGTTATGTCTCTATAAAAGTGGTGGTCTTTTATTATGTTATTTATTAATGGTACCTATCAGTATTGTACCCCGCACGGGGGGGAGGTACGGGTAGGTAGTGACGAAAAATAACGATACGGGACTCTTACGAGGTCTCATAATCGGAATGACTTTCTGCGACTACCATTGTTTGTCGCGGGTAACGGGGAATCAGGGTTCGATTCCGGTGAGGGAGCCTGAGAAACTGCTACCGCTTCCAAGGAAGGCAGCAGGCGCGCAAATTACCCACTCCCTGCACGGGGGGGAGGTACGGGTAGGTAGTGACGAAAAATAACGATACGGGACTCTTACGAGTTCTCGTCATCGAATAATCAAAACACGAACTGCCCACACACTTGTAAATATAGACGCGCAAGATCGTTACACGAACCGCTTACCATTATAGTAAAGTACTATGCAAACACACATAACATATACGCAATAAGGGAACTTTAAATTGGAGATTTTACCCTACCACACCCGTCTGTCTCATTCTGAAAACTATTCAAAATAATTGCTATTTTTCATTCTCATTCAAATATAAATAATAGTAAATAATATATAATTTTTGACTGAACTGAACCCAAGTGCCCGGCCTGCGGCCGGCCACCCCTCATATACATGTTCTAACCTAACCTAACCTAAATCTAGTTTTGATTCCTTTAGACTTTAGATTCAAGATTTAATATGAATATATGCATTAATAAAAACTCATTACTATTTTAATACTAGTTATGCTGCTGTTGATGCACTGATGAAAGCCAGATAGCTAGATCAGTGTTTAGTTAGTCGTAGTTGCCGGTGGGCTTAGGTCTAAAGGAATCCAAACTAGTTTTAAAAGGTTTGGATAGGTTAGGTTAGGTTAGAACATGAATAAGACGGGTGCCCGGCCACAGGCCGGTACCATAGGTTCAGTTCCGTTGTTTAAAAAAAAAATAACAAAAAACAAAACGTACCAATACAAAGTACTCTTATTCATATTAGAAGATATTGTAAAATAACAATTAATTTAATTTTTTTTTTTTTTTTTTCACTTACACATTAGGCCCGTCGCGCCGCGCCACTACTATATGGGGCGAAGGTGCGAAGTCGACGGCGACGACAAAGTACCGAGTCTAAGGAGTCTGATGGCGGCGCCACACAGTGGCGTTATGTCTCTATAAAAGTGGTGGTCTTTTATTATGTTATTTATTAATGGTACCTATCAGTATTGTACCCCGCACGGGGGGGAGGTACGGGTAGGTAGTGACGAAAAATAACGATACGGGACTCTTACGAGGTCTCGTAATCGGAATGAGTTTCTGCGACTACCATTGTTTGTCGCGGGTAACGGGGAATCAGGGTTCGATTCCGGTGAGGGAGCCTGAGAAACTGCTACCGCTTCCAAGGAAGGCAGCAGGCGCGCAAATTACCCACTCCTTGCACGGGGGGGAGGTACGGGTAGGTAGTGACGAAAAATAACGATACGGGACTCTTACGAGTTCTCGTCATCGAATAATCAAAACACGAACTGCCCACACACTTGTAAATATAGACGCGCAAGATCGTTACACGAACCGCTTACCATTATAGTAAAGTACTATGCAAACACACATAACATATACGCAATAAGGGAACTTTAAATTGGAGATTTTACCCTACCACACCCGTCTGTCTCATTCTGAAAACTATTCAAAATAATTGCTATTTTTCATTCTCATTCAAATATAAATAATAGTAAATAATATATAATTTTTGACTGAACTGAACCCAAGTGCCCGGCCTGCGGCCGGCCACCCCTCATATACATGTTCTAACCTAACCTAACCTAAATCTAGTTTTGATTCCTTTAGACTTTAGATTCAAGATTTAATATGAATATATGCATTAATAAAAACTCATTACTATTTTAATACTAGTTATGCTGCTGTTGATGCACTGATGAAAGCCAGATAGCTAGATCAGTGTTTAGTTAGTCGTAGTTGCCGGTGGGCTTAGGTCTAAAGGAATCCAAACTAGTTTTAAAAGGTTTGGATAGGTTAGGTTAGGTTAGAACATGAATAAGACGGGTGCCCGGCCACAGGCCGGTACCATAGGTTCAGTTCCGTTGTTTAAAAAAAAAATAACAAAAAACAAAACGTACCAATACAAAGTACTCTTATTCATATTAGAAGATATTGTAAAATAACAATTAATTTAATTTTTTTTTTTTTTTTTTCACTTACACATTAGGCCCGTCGCGCCGCGCCACTACTATATGGGGCGAAGGTGCGAAGTCGACGGCGACGACAAAGTACCGAGTCTAAGGAGTCTGATGGCGGCGCCACACAGTGGCGTTATGTCTCTATAAAAGTGGTGGTCTTTTATTATGTTATTTATTAATGGTACCTATCAGTATTGTACCCCGCACGGGGGGGAGGTACGGGTAGGTAGTGACGAAAAATAACGATACGGGACTCTTACGAGGTCTCGTAATCGGAATGAGTTTCTGCGACTACCATTGTTTGTCGCGGGTAACGGGGAATCAGGGTTCGATTCCGGTGAGGGAGCCTGAGAAACTGCTACCGCTTCCAAGGAAGGCAGCAGGCGCGCAAATTACCCACTCCTTGCACGGGGGGGAGGTACGGGTAGGTAGTGACGAAAAATAACGATACGGGACTCTTACGAGTTCTCGTCATCGAATAATCAAAACACGAACTGCCCACACACTTGTAAATATAGACGCGCAAGATCGTTACACGAACCGCTTACCATTATAGTAAAGTACTATGCAAACACACATAACATATACGCAATAAGGGAACTTTAAATTGGAGATTTTACCCTACCACACCCGTCTGTCTCATTCTGAAAACTATTCAAAATAATTGCTATTTTTCATTCTCATTCAAATATAAATAATAGTAAATAATATATAATTTTTGACTGAACTGAACCCAAGTGCCCGGCCTGCGGCCGGGCACCCCTCATATACATGTTCTAACCTAACCTAACCTAAATCTAGTTTTGATTCCTTTAGACTTTAGATTCAAGATTTAATATGAATATATGCATTAATAAAAACTCATTACTATTTTAATACTAGTTATGCTGCTGTTGATGCACTGATGAAAGCCAGATAGCTAGATCAGTGTTTAGTTAGTCGTAGTTGCCGGTGGGCTTAGGTCTAAAGGAATCCAAACTAGTTTTAAAAGGTTTGGATAGGTTAGGTTAGGTTAGAACATGAATAAGACGGGTGCCCGGCCACAGGCCGGTACCATAGGTTCAGTTCCGTTGTTTAAAAAAAAAATAACAAAAAACAAAACGTACCAATACAAAGTACTCTTATTCATATTAGAAGATATTGTAAAATAACAATTAATTTAATTTTTTTTTTTTTTTTTTCACTTACACATTAGGCCCGTCGCGCCGCGCCACTACTATATGGGGCGAAGGTGCGAAGTCGACGGCGACGACAAAGTACCGAGTCTAAGGAGTCTGATGGCGGCGCCACACAGTGGCGTTATGTCTCTATAAAAGTGGTGGTCTTTTATTATGTTATTTATTAATGGTACCTATCAGTATTGTACCCCGCACGGGGGGGAGGTACGGGTAGGTAGTGACGAAAAATAACGATACGGGACTCTTACGAGGTCTCATAATCGGAATGAGTTTCTGCGACTACCATTGTTTGTCGCGGGTAACGGGGAATCAGGGTTCGATTCCGGTGAGGGAGCCTGAGAAACTGCTACCGCTTCCAAGGAAGGCAGCAGGCGCGCAAATTACCCACTCCCTGCACGGGGGGGGAGGTACGGGTAGGTAGTGACGAAAAATAACGATACGGGACTCTTACGAGTTCTCGTCATCGAATAATCAATACACGAACTGCCCACACACTTGTAAATATAGACGCGCAAGATCGTTACACGAACCGCTTACCATTGTAGTAAAGTACTATGCAAACACACATAACATATACGCAATAAGGGAACTTTAAATTGGAGATTTTACCCTACCACACCCGTCTGTCTCATTCTGAAAACTATTCAAAATAATTGCTATTTTTCATTCTCATTCAAATATAAATAATAGTAAATAATATATAATTTTTGACTGAACTGAACCCAAGTGCCCGGCCTGCGGCCGGCCACCCCTCATATACATGTTCTAACCTAACCTAACCTAAATCTAGTTTTGATTCCTTTAGACTTTAGATTCAAGATTTAATATGAATATATGCATTAATAAAAACTCATTACTATTTTAATACTAGTTATGCTGCTGTTGATGCACTGATGAAAGCCAGATAGCTAGATCAGTGTTTAGTTAGTCGTAGTTGCCGGTGGGCTTAGGTCTATAGGAATCCAAACTAGTTTTAAAAGGTTTGGATAGGTTAGGTTAGGTTAGAACATGAATAAGACGGGTGCCCGGCCACAGGCCGGTACCATAGGTTCAGTTCCGTTGTTTAAAAAAAATAACAAAAAACAAAACGTACCAATACAAAGTACTCTTATTCATATTAGAAGATATTGTAAAATAACAATTAATTTAATTTTTTTTTTTTTTTTTCACTTTCACATTAGGCCCGTCGCGCCGCGCCACTACTATATGGTGCGAAGGTGCGAAGTCGACGGCGACGACAAAGTACCGAGTCTAAGGAGTCTGATGGCGGCGCCACACAGTGGCGTTATGTCTCTATAAAAGTGGTGGTCTTTTATTATGTTATTTATAAATGGTACCTATCAGTATTGTACCCCGCACGGGGGGGAGGTACGGGTAGGTAGTGACGAAAAATAACGATACGGGACTCTTACGAGGTCTCGTAATCGGAATGAGTTTCTGCGACTACCATTGTTTGTCGCGGGTAACGGGGAATCAGGGTTCGATTCCGGTGAGGGAGCCTGAGAAACTGCTACCGCTTCCAAGGAAGGCAGCAGGCGCGCAAATTACCCACTCCCTGCACGGGGGGGGAGGTACGGGTAGGTAGTGACGAAAAATAACGATACGGGACTCTTACGAGTTCTCGTCATCGAATAATCAATACACGAACTGCCCACACACTTGTAAATATAGACGCGCAAGATCGTTACACGAACCGCTTACCATTATAGTAAAGTACTATGCAAACACACATAACATATACGCAATAAGGGAACTTTAAATTGGAGATTTTACCCTACCACACCCGTCTGTCTCATTCTGAAAACTATTCAAAATAATTGCTATTTTTCATTCTCATTCAAATATAAATAATAGTAAATAATATATAATTTTTGACTGAACTGAACCCAAGTGCCCGGCCTGCGGCCGGGCACCCCTCATATACATGTTCTAACCTAACCTAACCTAAATCTAGTTTTGATTCCTTTAGACTTTAGATTCAAGATTTAATATGAATATATGCATTAATAAAAACTCATTACTATTTTAATACTAGTTATGCTGCTGTTGATGCACTGATGAAAGCCAGATAGCTAGATCAGTGTTTAGTTAGTCGTAGTTGCCGGTGGGCTTAGGTCTAAAGGAATCCAAACTAGTTTTAAAAGGTTTGGATAGGTTAGGTTAGGTTAGAACATGAATAAGACGGGTGCCCGGCCACAGGCCGGTACCATAGGTTCAGTTCCGTTGTTTAAAAAAAAAATAACAAAAAACAAAACGTACCAATACAAAGTACTCTTATTCATATTAGAAGATATTGTAAAATAACAATTAATTTAATTTTTTTTTTTTTTTTTTCACTTACACATTAGGCCCGTCGCGCCGCGCCACTACTATATGGGGCGAAGGTGCGAAGTCGACGGCGACGACAAAGTACCGAGTCTAAGGAGTCTGATGGCGGCGCCACACAGTGGCGTTATGTCTCTATAAAAGTGGTGGTCTTTTATTATGTTATTTATTAATGGTACCTATCAGTATTGTACCCCGCACGGGGGGGAGGTACGGGTAGGTAGTGACGAAAAATAACGATACGGGACTCTTACGAGGTCTCGTAATCGGAATGAGTTTCTGCGACTACCATTGTTTGTCGCGGGTAACGGGGAATCAGGGTTCGATTCCGGTGAGGGAGCCTGAGAAACTGCTACCGCTTCCAAGGAAGGCAGCAGGCGCGCAAATTACCCACTCCTTGCACGGGGGGGAGGTACGGGTAGGTAGTGACGAAAAATAACGATACGGGACTCTTACGAGTTCTCGTCATCGAATAATCAAAACACGAACTGCCCACACACTTGTAAATATAGACGCGCAAGATCGTTACACGAACCGCTTACCATTATAGTAAAGTACTATGCAAACACACATAACATATACGCAATAAGGGAACTTTAAATTGGAGATTTTACCCTACCACACCCGTCTGTCTCATTCTGAAAACTATTCAAAATAATTGCTATTTTTCATTCTCATTCAAATATAAATAATAGTAAATAATATATAATTTTTGACTGAACTGAACCCAAGTGCCCGGCCTGCGGCCGGGCACCCCTCATATACATGTTCTAACCTAACCTAACCTAAATCTAGTTTTGATTCCTTTAGACTTTAGATTCAAGATTTAATATGAATATATGCATTAATAAAAACTCATTACTATTTTAATACTAGTTATGCTGCTGTTGATGCACTGATGAAAGCCAGATAGCTAGATCAGTGTTTAGTTAGTCGTAGTTGCCGGTGGGCTTAGGTCTAAAGGAATCCAAACTAGTTTTAAAAGGTTTGGATAGGTTAGGTTAGGTTAGAACATGAATAAGACGGGTGCCCGGCCACAGGCCGGTACCATAGGTTCAGTTCCGTTGTTTAAAAAAAAAATAACAAAAAACAAAACGTACCAATACAAAGTACTCTTATTCATATTAGAAGATATTGTAAAATAACAATTAATTTAATTTTTTTTTTTTTTTTTTCACTTACACATTAGGCCCGTCGCGCCGCGCCACTACTATATGGGGCGAAGGTGCGAAGTCGACGGCGACGACAAAGTACCGAGTCTAAGGAGTCTGATGGCGGCGCCACACAGTGGCGTTATGTCTCTATAAAAGTGGTGGTCTTTTATTATGTTATTTATTAATGGTACCTATCAGTATTGTACCCCGCACGGGGGGGAGGTACGGGTAGGTAGTGACGAAAAATAACGATACGGGACTCTTACGAGGTCTCGTAATCGGAATGAGTTTCTGCGACTACCATTGTTTGTCGCGGGTAACGGGGAATCAGGGTTCGATTCCGGTGAGGGAGCCTGAGAAACTGCTACCGCTTCCAAGGAAGGCAGCAGGCGCGCAAATTACCCACTCCCTGCACGGGGGGGAGGTACGGGTAGGTAGTGACGAAAAATAACGATACGGGACTCTTACGAGTTCTCGTCATCGAATAATCAATACACGAACTGCCCACACACTTGTAAATATAGACGCGCAAGATCGTTACACGAACCGCTTACCATTATAGTAAAGTACTATGCAAACACACATAACATATACGCAATAAGGGAACTTTAAATTGGAGATTTTACCCTACCACACCCGTCTGTCTCATTCTGAAAACTATTCAAAATAATTGCTATTTTTCATTCTCATTCAAATATAAATAATAGTAAATAATATATAATTTTTGACTGAACTGAACCCAAGTGCCCGGCCTGCGGCCGGGCACCCCTCATATACATGTTCTAACCTAACCTAACCTAAATCTAGTTTTGATTCCTTTAGACTTTAGATTCAAGATTTAATATGAATATATGCATTAATAAAAACTCATTACTATTTTAATACTAGTTATGCTGCTGTTGATGCACTGATGAAAGCCAGATAGCTAGATCAGTGTTTAGTTAGTCGTAGTTGCCGGTGGGCTTAGGTCTAAAGGAATCCAAACTAGTTTTAAAAGGTTTGGATAGGTTAGGTTAGGTTAGAACATGAATAAGACGGGTGCCCGGCCACAGGCCGGTACCATAGGTTCAGTTCCGTTGTTTAAAAAAAAAATAACAAAAAACAAAACGTACCAATACAAAGTACTCTTATTCATATTAGAAGATATTGTAAAATAACAATTAATTTAATTTTTTTTTTTTTCTTTTCACTTACACATTAGGCCCGTCGCGCCGCGCCACTACTATATGGGGCGAAGGTGCGAAGTCGACGGCGACGACAAAGTACCGAGTCTAAGGAGTCTGATGGCGGCGCCACACAGTGGCGTTATGTCTCTATAAAAGTGGTGGTCTTTTATTATGTTATTTATTAATGGTACCTATCAGTATTGTACCCCGCACGGGGGGGAGGTACGGGTAGGTAGTGACGAAAAATAACGATACGGGACTCTTACAAGGTCTCGTAATCGGAATGAGTTTCTGCGACTACCATTGTTTGTCGCGGGTAACGGGGAATCAGGGTTCGATTCCGGTGAGGGAGCCTGAGAAACTGCTACCGCTTCCAAGGAAGGCAGCAGGCGCGCAAATTACCCACTCCCTGAACGGGGGGGAGGTACGGGTAGGTAGTGACGAAAAATAACGATACGGGACTCTTACGAGTTCTCGTCATCGAATAATCAATACACGAACTGCCCACACACTTGTAAATATAGACGCGCAAGATCGTTACACGAACCGCTTACCATTATAGTAAAGTACTATGCAAACACACATAACATATACGCAATAAGGGAACTTTAAATTGGAGATTTTACCCTACCACACCCGTCTGTCTCATTCTGAAAACTATTCAAAATAATTGCTATTTTTCATTCTCATTCAAATATAAATAATAGTAAATAATATATAATTTTTGACTGAACTGAACCCAAGTGCCCGGCCTGCGGCCGGCCACCCCTCATATACATGTTCTAACCTAACCTAACCTAAATCTAGTTTTGATTCCTTTAGACTTTAGATTCAAGATTTAATATGAATATATGCATTAATAAAAACTCATTACTATTTTAATACTAGTTATGCTGCTGTTGATGCACTGATGAAAGCCAGATAGCTAGATCAGTGTTTAGTTAGTCGTAGTTGCCGGTGGGCTTAGGTCTAAAGGAATCTAAACTAGTTTTAAAAGGTTTGGATAGGTTAGGTTAGGTTAGAACATGAATAAGACGGGTGCCCGGCCACAGGCCGGTACCATAGGTTCAGTTCCGTTGTTTACAAAAAAAATAACAAAAAACAAAACGTACCAATACAAAGTACTCTTATTCATATTAGAAGATATTGTAAAATAACAATTAATTTAATTTTTTTTTTTTTTTTTTCACTTACACATTAGGCCCGTCGCGCCGCGCCACTACTATATGGGGCGAAGGTGCGAAGTCGACGGCGACGACAAAGTACCGAGTCTAAGGAGTCTGATGGCGGCGCCACACAGTGGCGTTATGTCTCTATAAAAGTGGTGGTCTTTTATTATGTTATTTATTAATGGTACCTATCAGTATTGTACCCCGCACGGGGGGGAGGTACGGGTAGGTAGTGACGAAAAATAACGATACGGGACTCTTACGAGGTCTCGTAATCGGAATGAGTTTCTGCGACTACCATTGTTTGTCGCGGGTAACGGGGAATCAGGGTTCGATTCCGGTGAGGGAGCCTGAGAAACTGCTACCGCTTCCAAGGAAGGCAGCAGGCGCGCAAATTACCCACTCCCTGCACGGGGGGGGAGGTACGGGTAGGTAGTGACGAAAAATAACGATACGGGACTCTTACGAGTTCTCGTCATCGAATAATCAATACACGAACTGCCCACACACTTGTAAATATAGACGCGCAAGATCGTTACACGAACCGCTTACCATTATAGTAAAGTACTATGCAAACACACATAACATATACGCAATAAGGGAACTTTAAATTGGAGATTTTACCCTACCACACCCGTCTGTCTCATTCTGAAAACTATTCAAAATAATTGCTATTTTTCATTCTTATTCAAATATAAATAATAGTAAATAATATATAATTTTTGACTGAACTGAACCCAAGTGCCCGGCCTGCGGCCGGGCACCCCTCATATACATGTTCTAACCTAACCTAACCTAAATCTAGTTTTGATTCCTTTAGACTTTAGATTCAAGATTTAATATGAATATATGCATTAATAAAAACTCATTACTATTTTAATACTAGTTATGCTGCTGTTGATGCACTGATGAAAGCCAGATAGCTAGATCAGTGTTTAGTTAGTCGTAGTTGCCGGTGGGCTTAGGTCTAAAGGAATCCAAACTAGTTTTAAAAGGTTTGGATAGGTTAGGTTAGGTTAGAACATGAATAAGACGGGTGCCCGGCCACAGGCCGGTACCATAGGTTCAGTTCCGTTGTTTAAAAAAAAAATAACAAAAAACAAAACGTGCCAATACAAAGTACTCTTATTCATATTAGAAGATATTGTAAAATAACCATTAATTTAATTTTTTTTTTTTTTTTTTTACTTACACATTAGGCCCGTCGCGCCGCGCCACTACTATATGGGGCGAAGGTGCGAAGTCGACGGCGACGACAAAGTACCGAGTCTAAGGAGTCTGATGGCGGCGCCACACAGTGGCGTTATGTCTCTATAAAAGTGGTGGTCTTTTATTATGTTATTTATTAATGGTACCTATCAGTATTGTACCCCGCACGGGGGGGAGGTACGGGTAGGTAGTGACGAAAAATAACGATACGGGACTCTTACGAGGTCTCGTAATCGGAATGAGTTTCTGCGACTACCATTGTTTGTCGCGGGTAACGGGGAATCAGGGTTCGATTCCGGTGAGGGAGCCTGAGAAACTGCTACCGCTTCCAAGGAAGGCAGCAGGCGCGCAAATTACCCACTCCCTGCACGGGGGGGAGGTACGGGTAGGTAGTGACGAAAAATAACGATACGGGACTCTTACGAGGTCTCGTAATCGGAATGAGTTTCTGCGACTACCATTGTTTGTCGCGGGTAACGGGGAATCAGGGTTCGATTCCGGTGAGGGAGCCTGAGAAACTGCTACCGCTTCCAAGGAAGGCAGCAGGCGCGCAAATTACCCACTCCCTTCACGGGGGGGAGGTACGGGTAGGTAGTGACGAAAAATAACGATACGGGACTCTTACGAGTTCTCGTCATCGAATAATCAATACACGAACTGCCCACACACTTGTAAATATAGACGCGCAAGATCGTTACACGAACCGCTTACCATTATAGTAAAGTACTATGCAAACACACATAACATATACGCAATAAGGGAACTTTAAATTGGAGATTTTACCCTACCACACCCGTCTGTCTCATTCTGAAAACTATTCAAAATAATTGCTATTTTTCATTCTCATTCAAATATAAATAATAGTAAATAATATATAATTTTTGACTGAACTGAACCCAGGTGCCCGGCCGCGGGCCGGGCACCCCTCATATACATGTTCTAACCTAACCTAACCTAAATCTAGTTTTGATTCCTTTAGACTTTAGATTCAAGATTTAATGTGAATATATGCATTAATAAAAACTCATTACTATTTTAATACTAGTTATGCTGCTGTTGATACACTGATGAAAGCCAGATAGCTAGATCAGTGTTTAGTTAGTCGTAGTTGCCGGTGGGCTTAGGTCTAAAGGAATCCAAACTAGTTTTAAAAGGTTTGGATAGGTTAGGTTAGGTAAGAACATGAATAAGACGGGTGCCCGGCCACAGGCCGGTACCATAGGTTCAGTTCCGTTGTTTAAAAAAAAAATAACAAAAAACAAAACGTACCAATACAAAGTACTCTTATTCATATTAGAAGATATTGTAAAATAACAATTAATTTAATTTTTTTTTTTTTTTTTTCACATACACATTAGGCCCGTCGCGCCGCGCCACTACTATATGGGGCGAAGGTGCGAAGTCGACGGCGACGACAAAGTACCGAGTCTAAGGAGTCTGATGGCGGCGCCACACAGTGGCGTTATGTCTCTATAAAAGTGGTGGTCTTTTATTATGTTATTTATTAATGGTACCTATCAGTATTGTACCCCGCACGGGGGGGAGGTACGGGTAGGTAGTGACGAAAAATAACGATACGGGACTCTTACGAGGTCTCGTAATCGGAATGAGTTTCTGCGACTACCATTGTTTGTCGCGGGTAACGGGGAATCAGGGTTCGATTCCGGTGAGGGAGCCTGAGAAACTGCTACCGCTTCCAAGGAAGGCAGCAGGCGCGCAAATTACCCACTCCCTGCACGGGGGGGAGGTACGGGTAGGTAGTGACGAAAAATAACGATACGGGACTCTTACGAGGTCTCGTAATCGGAATGAGTTTCTGCGACTACCATTGTTTGTCGCGGGTAACGGGGAATCAGGGTTCGATTCCGGTGAGGGAGCCTGAGAAACTGCTACCGCTTCCAAGGAAGGCAGCAGGCGCGCAAATTACCCACTCCCTGCACGGGGGGGAGGTACGGGTAGGTAGTGACGAAAAATAACGATACGGGACTCTTACGAGTTCTCGTCATCGAATAATCAATACACGAACTGCCCACACACTTGTAAATATAGACGCGCAAGATCGTTACACGAACCGCTTACCATTATAGTAAAGTACTATGCAAACACACATAACATATACGCAATAAGGGAACTTTAAATTGGAGATTTTACCCTACCACACCCGTCTGTCTCATTCTGAAAACTATTCAAAATAATTGCTATTTTTCATTCTCATTCAAATATAAATAATAGTAAATAATATATAATTTTTGACTGAACTGAACCCAAGTGCCCGGCCTGCGGCCGGGCACCCCTCATATACATGTTCTAACCTAACCTAACCTAAATCTAGTTTTGATTCCTTTAGACTTTAGATTCAAGATTTAATATGAATATATGCATTAATAAAAACTCATTACTATTTTAATACTAGTTATGCTGCTGTTGATGCACTGATGAAAGCCAGATAGCTAGATCAGTGTTTAGTTAGTCGTAGTTGCCGGTGGGCTTAGGTCTAAAGGAATCCAAACTAGTTTTAAAAGGTTTGGATAGGTTAGGTTAGGTTAGAACATGAATAAGACGGGTGCCCGGCCACAGGCCGGTACCATAGGTTCAGTTCCGTTGTTTACAAAAAAAATAACAAAAAACAAAACGTACCAATACAAAGTACTCTTATTCATATTAGAAGATATTGTAAAATAACAATTAATTTAATTTTTTTTTTTTTTTTTTCACTTACACATTAGGCCCGTCGCGCCGCGCCACTACTATATGGGGCGAAGGTGCGAAGTCGACGGCGACGACAAAGTACCGAGTCTAAGGAGTCTGATGGCGGCGCCACACAGTGGCGTTATGTCTCTATAAAAGTGGTGGTCTTTTATTATGTTATTTATTAATGGTACCTATCAGTATTGTACCCCGCACGGGGGGGAGGTACGGGTAGGTAGTGACGAAAAATAACGATACGGGACTCTTACGAGTTCTTGTCATCGAATATTCAAAACACGAACTGCCCACACACTTGTAAATATAGACGCGCAAGATCGTTACACGAACCGCTTACCATTATAGTAAAGTACTATGCAAACACACATAACATATACGCAATAAGGGAACTTTAAATTGGAGATTTTACCCTACCACACCCGTCTGTCTCATTCTGAAAACTATTCAAAATAATTGCTATTTTTCATTCTCATTCAAATATAAATTATAGTAAATAATATATAATTTTTGACTGAACTGAACCCAAGTGCCCGGCCTGCGGCCGGGCACCCCTCATATACATGTTCTAACCTAACCTAACCTAAATCTAGTTTTGATTCCTTTAGACTTTAGATTCAAGATTTAATATGAATATATGCATTAATAAAAACTCATTACTATTTTAATACTAGTTATGCTGCTGTTGATGCACTGATGAAAGCCAGATAGCTAGATCAGTGTTTAGTTAGTCGTAGTTGCCGGTGGGCTTAGGTCTAAAGGAATCTAAACTAGTTTTAAAAGGTTTGGATAGGTTAGGTTAGGTTAGAACATGAATAAGACGGGTGCCCGGCCACAGGCCGGTACCATAGGTTCAGTTCCGTTGTTTAAAAAAAAAATAACAAAAAACAAAACGTACCAATACAAAGTACTCTTATTCATATTAGAAGATATTGTAAAATAACAATTAATTTAATTTTTTTTTTTTTTTTTTCACTTACACATTAGGCCCGTCGCGCCGCGCCACTACTATATGGGGCGAAGGTGCGAAGTCGACGGCGACGACAAAGTACCGAGTCTAAGGAGTCTGATGGCGGCGCCACACAGTGGCGTTATGTCTCTATAAAAGTGGTGGTCTTTTATTATGTTATTTATTAATGGTACCTATCAGTATTGTACCCCGCACGGGGGGGAGGTACGGGTAGGTAGTGACGAAAAATAACGATACGGGACTCTTACGAGGTCTCGTAATCGGAATGAGTTTCTGCGACTACCATTGTTTGTCGCGGGTAACGGGGAATCAGGGTTCGATTCCGGTGAGGGAGCCTGAGAAACTGCTACCGCTTCCAAGGAAGGCAGCAGGCGCGCAAATTACCCACTCCCTGCACGGGGGGGAGGTACGGGTAGGTAGTGACGAAAAATAACGATACGGGACTCTTACGAGGTCTCGTAATCGGAATGAGTTTCTGCGACTACCATTGTTTGTCGCGGGTAACGGGGAATCAGGGTTCGATTCCGGTGAGGGAGCCTGAGAAACTGCTACCGCTTCCAAGGAAGGCAGCAGGCGCGCAAATTACCCACTCCCTGCACGGGGGGGAGGTACGGGTAGGTAGTGACGAAAAATAACGATACGGGACTCTTACGAGTTCTCGTCATCGAATAATCAATACACGAACTGCCCACACACTTGTAAATATAGACGCGCAAGATCGTTACACGAACCGCTTACCATTATAGTAAAGTACTATGCAAACACACATAACATATACGCAATAAGGGAACTTTAAATTGGAGATTTTACCCTACCACACCCGTCTGTCTCATTCTGAAAACTATTCAAAATAATTGCTATTTTTCATTCTCATTCAAATATAAATAATAGTAAATAATATATAATTTTTGACTGAACTGAACCCAGGTGCCCGGCCGCGGGCCGGGCACCCCTCATATACATGTTCTAACCTAACCTAACCTAAATCTAGTTTTGATTCCTTTAGACTTTAGATTCAAGATTTAATGTGAATATATGCATTAATAAAAACTCATTACTATTTTAATACTAGTTATGCTGCTGTTGATGCACTGATGAAAGCCAGATAGCTAGATCAGTGTTTAGTTAGTCGTAGTTGCCGGTGGGCTTAGGTCTAAAGGAATCCAAACTAGTTTTAAAAGGTTTGGATAGGTTAGGTTAGGTAAGAACATGAATAAGACGGGTGCCCGGCCACAGGCCGGTACCATAGGTTCAGTTCCGTTGTTTAAAAAAAAAATAACAAAAAACAAAACGTACCAATACAAAGTACTCTTATTCATATTAGAAGATATTGTAAAATAACAATTAATTTAATTTTTTTTTTTTTTTTTTCACATACACATTAGGCCCGTCGCGCCGCGCCACTACTATATGGGGCGAAGGTGCGAAGTCGACGGCGACGACAAAGTACCGAGTCTAAGGAGTCTGATGGCGGCGCCACACAGTGGCGTTATGTCTCTATAAAAGTGGTGGTCTTTTATTATGTTATTTATTAATGGTACCTATCAGTATTGTACCCCGCACGGGGGGGAGGTACGGGTAGGTAGTGACGAAAAATAACGATACGGGACTCTTACGAGGTCTCGTAATCGGAATGAGTTTCTGCGACTACCATTGTTTGTCGCGGGTAACGGGGAATCAGGGTTCGATTCCGGTGAGGGAGCCTGAGAAACTGCTACCGCTTCCAAGGAAGGCAGCAGGCGCGCAAATTACCCACTCCCTGCACGGGGGGGAGGTACGGGTAGGTAGTGACGAAAAATAACGATACGGGACTCTTACGAGGTCTCGTAATCGGAATGAGTTTCTGCGACTACCATTGTTTGTCGCGGGTAACGGGGAATCAGGGTTCGATTCCGGTGAGGGAGCCTGAGAAACTGCTACCGCTTCCAAGGAAGGCAGCAGGCGCGCAAATTACCCACTCCCTGCACGGGGGGGAGGTACGGGTAGGTAGTGACGAAAAATAACGATACGGGACTCTTACGAGTTCTCGTCATCGAATAATCAATACACGAACTGCCCACACACTTGTAAATATAGACGCGCAAGATCGTTACACGAACCGCTTACCATTATAGTAAAGTACTATGCAAACACACATAACATATACGCAATAAGGGAACTTTAAATTGGAGATTTTACCCTACCACACCCGTCTGTCTCATTCTGAAAACTATTCAAAATAATTGCTATTTTTCATTCTCATTCAAATATAAATAATAGTAAATAATATATAATTTTTGACTGAACTGAACCCAAGTGCCCGGCCTGCGGCCGGGCACCCCTCATATACATGTTCTAACCTAACCTAACCTAAATCTAGTTTTGATTCCTTTAGACTTTAGATTCAAGATTTAATATGAATATATGCATTAATAAAAACTCATTACTATTTTAATACTAGTTATGCTGCTGTTGATGCACTGATGAAAGCCAGATAGCTAGATCAGTGTTTAGTTAGTCGTAGTTGCCGGTGGGCTTAGGTCTAAAGGAATCCAAACTAGTTTTAAAAGGTTTGGATAGGTTAGGTTAGGTTAGAACATGAATAAGACGGGTGCCCGGCCACAGGCCGGTACCATAGGTTCAGTTCCGTTGTTTACAAAAAAAATAACAAAAAACAAAACGTACCAATACAAAGTACTCTTATTCATATTAGAAGATATTGTAAAATAACAATTAATTTAATTTTTTTTTTTTTTTTTTCACTTACACATTAGGCCCGTCGCGCCGCGCCACTACTATATGGGGCGAAGGTGCGAAGTCGACGGCGACGACAAAGTACCGAGTCTAAGGAGTCTGATGGCGGCGCCACACAGTGGCGTTATGTCTCTATAAAAGTGGTGGTCTTTTATTATGTTATTTATTAATGGTACCTATCAGTATTGTACCCCGCACGGGGGGGAGGTACGGGTAGGTAGTGACGAAAAATAACGATACGGGACTCTTACGAGTTCTTGTCATCGAATATTCAAAACACGAACTGCCCACACACTTGTAAATATAGACGCGCAAGATCGTTACACGAACCGCTTACCATTATAGTAAAGTACTATGCAAACACACATAACATATACGCAATAAGGGAACTTTAAATTGGAGATTTTACCCTACCACACCCGTCTGTCTCATTCTGAAAACTATTCAAAATAATTGCTATTTTTCATTCTCATTCAAATATAAATTATAGTAAATAATATATAATTTTTGACTGAACTGAACCCAAGTGCCCGGCCTGCGGCCGGGCACCCCTCATATACATGTTCTAACCTAACCTAACCTAAATCTAGTTTTGATTCCTTTAGACTTTAGATTCAAGATTTAATATGAATATATGCATTAATAAAAACTCATTACTATTTTAATACTAGTTATGCTGCTGTTGATGCACTGATGAAAGCCAGATAGCTAGATCAGTGTTTAGTTAGTCGTAGTTGCCGGTGGGCTTAGGTCTAAAGGAATCTAAACTAGTTTTAAAAGGTTTGGATAGGTTAGGTTAGGTTAGAACATGAATAAGACGGGTGCCCGGCCACAGGCCGGTACCATAGGTTCAGTTCCGTTGTTTAAAAAAAAAATAACAAAAAACAAAACGTACCAATACAAAGTACTCTTATTCATATTAGAAGATATTGTAAAATAACAATTAATTTAATTTTTTTTTTTTTTTTTTCACTTACACATTAGGCCCGTCGCGCCGCGCCACTACTATATGGGGCGAAGGTGCGAAGTCGACGGCGACGACAAAGTACCGAGTCTAAGGAGTCTGATGGCGGCGCCACACAGTGGCGTTATGTCTCTATAAAAGTGGTGGTCTTTTATTATGTTATTTATTAATGGTACCTATCAGTATTGTACCCCGCACGGGGGGGAGGTACGGGTAGGTAGTGACGAAAAATAACGATACGGGACTCTTACGAGGTCTCGTAATCGGAATGAGTTTCTGCGACTACCATTGTTTGTCGCGGGTAACGGGGAATCAGGGTTCGATTCCGGTGAGGGAGCCTGAGAAACTGCTACCGCTTCCAAGGAAGGCAGCAGGCGCGCAAATTACCCACTCCCTGCACGGGGGGGGAGGTACGGGTAGGTAGTGACGAAAAATAACGATACGGGACTCTTACGAGTTCTCGTCATCGAATAATCAATACACGAACTGCCCACACACTTGTAAATATAGACGCGCAAGATCGTTACACGAACCGCTTACCATTATAGTAAAGTACTATGCAAACACACATAACATATACGCAATAAGGGAACTTTAAATTGGAGATTTTACCCTACCACACCCGTCTGTCTCATTCTGAAAACTATTCAAAATAATTGCTATTTTTCATTCTTATTCAAATATAAATAATAGTAAATAATATATAATTTTTGACTGAACTGAACCCAAGTGCCCGGCCTGCGGCCGGGCACCCCTCATATACATGTTCTAACCTAACCTAACCTAAATCTAGTTTTGATTCCTTTAGACTTTAGATTCAAGATTTAATATGAATATATGCATTAATAAAAACTCATTACTATTTTAATACTAGTTATGCTGCTGTTGATGCACTGATGAAAGCCAGATAGCTAGATCAGTGTTTAGTTAGTCGTAGTTGCCGGTGGGCTTAGGTCTAAAGGAATCCAAACTAGTTTTAAAAGGTTTGGATAGGTTAGGTTAGGTTAGAACATGAATAAGACGGGTGCCCGGCCACAGGCCGGTACCACAGGTTCAGTTCCGTTGTTTAAAAAAAAAATAACAAAAAACAAAACGTGCCAATACAAAGTACTCTTATTCATATTAGAAGATATTGTAAAATAACAATTAATTTAATTTAATTTTTTTTTTTTTTTCACTTACACATTAGGCCCGTCGCGCCGCGCCACTACTATATGGGGCGAAGGTGCGAAGTCGACGGCGACGACAAAGTACCGAGTCTAAGGAGTCTGATGGCGGCGCCACACAGTGGCGTTATGTCTCTATAAAAGTGGTGGTCTTTTATTATGTTATTTATTAATGGTACCTATCAGTATTGTACCCCGCACGGGGGGGAGGTACGGGTAGGTAGTGACGAAAAATAACGATACGGGACTCTTACGAGGTCTCGTAATCGGAATGAGTTTCTGCGACTACCATTGTTTGTCGCGGGTAACGGGGAATCAGGGTTCGATTCCGGTGAGGGAGCCTGAGAAACTGCTACCGCTTCCAAGGAAGGCAGCAGGCGCGCAAATTACCCACTCCCTGCACGGGGGGGAGGTACGGGTAGGTAGTGACGAAAAATAACGATACGGGACTCTTACGAGTTCTCGTCATCGAATAATCAAAACACGAACTGCCCACACACTTGTAAATATAGACGCGCAAGATCGTTACACGAACCGCTTACCATTATAGTAAAGTACTATGCAAACACACATAACATATACGCAATAAGGGAACTTTAAATTGGAGATTTTACCCTACCACACCCGTCTGTCTCATTCTGAAAACTATTCAAAATAATTGCTATTTTTCATTCTCATTCAAATATAAATAATAGTAAATAATATATAATTTTTGACTGAACTGAACCCAAGTGCCCGGCCTGCGGCCGGGCACCCCTCATATACATGTTCTAACCTAACCTAACCTAAATCTAGTTTTGATTCCTTTAGACTTTAGATTCAAGATTTAATATGAATATATGCATTAATAAAAACTCATTACTATTTTAATACTAGTTATGCTGCTGTTGATGCACTGATGAAAGCCAGATAGCTAGATCAGTGTTTAGTTAGTCGTAGTTGCCGGTGGGCTTAGGTCTAAAGGAATCCAAACTAGTTTTAAAAGGTTTGGATAGGTTAGGTTAGGTTAGAACATGAATAAGACGGGTGCCCGGCCACAGGCCGGTACCATAGGTTCAGTTCCGTTGTTTAAAAAAAAAATAACAAAAAACAAAACGTACCAATACAAAGTACTCTTATTCATATTAGAAGATATTGTAAAATAACAATTAATTTAATTTTTTTTTTTTTTTTTTCACTTACACATTAGGCCCGTCGCGCCGCGCCACTACTATATGGGGCGAAGGTGCGAAGTCGACGGCGACGACAAAGTACCGAGTCTAAGGAGTCTGATGGCGGCGCCACACAGTGGCGTTATGTCTCTATAAAAGTGGTGGTCTTTTATTATGTTATTTATTAATGGTACCTATCAGTATTGTACCCCGCACGGGGGGGAGGTACGGGTAGGTAGTGACGAAAAATAACGATACGGGACTCTTACGAGTTCTCGTCATCGAATAATCAAAACACGAACTGCCCACACACTTGTAAATATAGACGCGCAAGATCGTTACACGAACCGCTTACCATTATAGTAAAGTACTATGCAAACACACATAACATATACGCAATAAGGGAACTTTAAATTGGAGATTTTACCCTACCACACCCGTCTGTCTCATTCTGAAAACTATTCAAAATAATTGCTATTTTTCATTCTCATTCAAATATAAATAATAGTAAATAATATATAATTTTTGACTGAACTGAACCCAAGTGCCCGGCCTGCGGCCGGGCACCCCTCATATACATGTTCTAACCTAACCTAACCTAAATCTAGTTTTGATTCCTTTAGACTTTAGATTCAAGATTTAATATGAATATATGCATTAATAAAAACTCATTACTATTTTAATACTAGTTATGCTGCTGTTGATGCACTGATGAAAGCCAGATAGCTAGATCAGTGTTTAGTTAGTCGTAGTTGCCGGTGGGCTTAGGTCTAAAGGAATCCAAACTAGTTTTAAAAGGTTTGGATAGGTTAGGTTAGGTTAGAACATGAATAAGACGGGTGCCCGGCCACAGGCCGGTACCATAGGTTCAGTTCCGTTGTTTAAAAAAAAAATAACAAAAAACAAAACGTACCAATACAAAGTACTCTTATTCATATTAGAAGATATTGTAAAATAACAATTAATTTAATTTTTTTTTTTTTTTTTTCACTTACACATTAGGCCCGTCGCGCCGCGCCACTACTATATGGGGCGAAGGTGCGAAGTCGACGGCGACGACAAAGTACCGAGTCTAAGGAGTCTGATGGCGGCGCCACACAGTGGCGTTATGTCTCTATAAAAGTGGTGGTCTTTTATTATGTTATTTATTAATGGTACCTATCAGTATTGTACCCCGCACGGGGGGGAGGTACGGGTAGGTAGTGACGAAAAATAACGATACGGGACTCTTACGAGGTCTCGTAATCGGAATGAGTTTCTGCGACTACCATTGTTTGTCGCGGGTAACGGGGAATCAGGGTTCGATTCCGGTGAGGGAGCCTGAGAAACTGCTACCGCTTCCAAGGAAGGCAGCAGGCGCGCAAATTACCCACTCCCTGCACGGGGGGGAGGTACGGGTAGGTAGTGACGAAAAATAACGATACGGGACTCTTACGAGGTCTCGTAATCGGAATGAGTTTCTGCGACTACCATTGTTTGTCGCGGGTAACGGGGAATCAGGGTTCGATTCCGGTGAGGGAGCCTGAGAAACTGCTACCGCTTCCAAGGAAGGCAGCAGGCGCGCAAATTACCCACTCCCTGCACGGGGGGGAGGTACGGGTAGGTAGTGACGAAAAATAACGATACGGGACTCTTACGAGTTCTCGTCATCGAATAATCAATACACGAACTGCCCACACACTTGTAAATATAGACGCGCAAGATCGTTACACGAACCGCTTACCATTATAGTAAAGTACTATGCAAACACACATAACATATACGCAATAAGGGAACTTTAAATTGGAGATTTTACCCTACCACACCCGTCTGTCTCATTCTGAAAACTATTCAAAATAATTGCTATTTTTCATTCTCATTCAAATATAAATAATAGTAAATAATATATAATTTTTGACTGAACTGAACCCAAGTGCCCGGCCTGCGGCCGGGCACCCCTCATATACATGTTCTAACCTAACCTAACCTAAATCTAGTTTTGATTCCTTTAGACTTTAGATTCAAGATTTAATATGAATATATGCATTAATAAAAACTCATTACTATTTTAATACTAGTTATGCTGCTGTTGATGCACTGATGAAAGCCAGATAGCTAGATCAGTGTTTAGTTAGTCGTAGTTGCCGGTGGGCTTAGGTCTAAAGGAATCCAAACTAGTTTTAAAAGGTTTGGATAGGTTAGGTTAGGTTAGAACATGAATAAGACGGGTGCCCGGCCACAGGCCGGTACCATAGGTTCAGTTCCGTTGTTTACAAAAAAAATAACAAAAAACAAAACGTACCAATACAAAGTACTCTTATTCATATTAGAAGATATTGTAAAATAACAATTAATTTAATTTTTTTTTTTTTTTTTTCACTTTCTGTCTTTTATTATGTTATTTATTAATGGTACCTATCAGTATTGTACCCCGCACGGGGGGGAGGTACGGGTAGGTAGTGACGAAAAATAACGATACGGGACTCTTACGAGGTCTCGTAATCGGAATGAGTTTCTGCGACTACCATTGTTTGTCGCGGGTAACGGGGAATCAGGGTTCGATTCCGGTGAGGGAGCCTGAGAAACTGCTACCGCTTCCAAGGAAGGCAGCAGGCGCGCAAATTACCCACTCCCTGCACGGGGGGGAGGTACGGGTAGGTAGTGACGAAAAATAACGATACGGGACTCTTACGAGTTCTCGTCATCGAATAATCAAAACACGAACTGCCCACACACTTGTAAATATAGACGCGCAAGATCGTTACACGAACCGCTTACCATTATAGTAAAGTACTATGCAAACACACATAACATATACGCAATAAGGGAACTTTAAATTGGAGATTTTACCCTACCACACCCGTCTGTCTCATTCTGAAAACTATTCAAAATAATTGCTATTTTTCATTCTTATTCAAATATAAATAATAGTAAATAATATATAATTTTTGACTGAACTGAACCCAAGTGTCCGGCCTGCGGCCGGGCACCCCTCATATACATGTTCTAACCTAACCTAACCTAAATCTAGTTTTGATTCCTTTAGACTTTAGATTCAAGATTTAATGTGAATATATGCATTAATAAAAACTCATTACTATTTTAATACTAGTTATGCTGCTGTTGATGCACTGATGAAAGCCAGATAGCTAGATCAGTGTTTAGTTAGTCGTAGTTGCCGGTGGGCTTAGGTCTAAAGGAATCCAAACTAGTTTTAAAAGGTTTGGATAGGTTAGGTTAGGTTAGAACATGAATAAGACGGGTGCCCGGCCACAGGCCGGTACCATAGGTTCAGTTCCGTTGTTTACAAAAAAAATAACAAAAAACAAAACGTACCAATACAAAGTACTCTTATTCATATTAGAAGATATTGTAAAATAACAATTAATTTAATTTTTTTTTTTTTTTTTCACTTACACATTAGGCCCGTCGCGCCGCGCCACTACTATATGGGGCGAAGGTGCGAAGTCGACGGCGACGACAAAGTACCGAGTCTAAGGAGTCTGATGGCGGCGCCACACAGTGGCGTTATGTCTCTATAAAAGTGGTGGTCTTTTATTATGTTATTTATTAATGGTACCTATCAGTATTGTACCCCGCACGGGGGGGAGGTACGGGTAGGTAGTGACGAAAAATAACGATACGGGACTCTTACGAGTTCTCGTCATCGAATAATCAAAACACGAACTGCCCACACACTTGTAAATATAGACGCGCAAGATCGTTACACGAACCGCTTACCATTATAGTAAAGTACTATGCAAACACACATAACATATACGCAATAAGGGAACTTTAAATTGGAGATTTTACCCTACCACACCCGTCTGTCTCATTCTGAAAACTATTCAAAATAATTGCTATTTTTCATTCTCATTCAAATATAAATAATAGTAAATAATATATAATTTTTGACTGAACTGAACCCAAGTGCCCGGCCTGCGGCCGGGCACCCCTCATATACATGTTCTAACCTAACCTAACCTAAATCTAGTTTTGATTCCTTTAGACTTTAGATTCAAGATTTAATATGAATATATGCATTAATAAAAACTCATTACTATTTTAATACTAGTTATGCTGCTGTTGATGCACTGATGAAAGCCAGATAGCTAGATCAGTGTTTAGTTAGTCGTAGTTGCCGGTGGGCTTAGGTCTAAAGGAATCCAAACTAGTTTTAAAAGGTTTGGATAGGTTAGGTTAGGTTAGAACATGAATAAGACGGGTGCCCGGCCACAGGCCGGTACCATAGGTTCAGTTCCGTTGTTTAAAAAAAAAATAACAAAAAACAAAACGTACCAATACAAAGTACTCTTATTCATATTAGAAGATATTGTAAAATAACAATTAATTTAATTTTTTTTTTTTTTTTTTTACATACACATTAGGCCCGTCGCGCCGCGCCACTACTATATGGGGCGAAGGTGCGAAGTCGACGGCGACGACAAAGTACCGAGTCTAAGGAGTCTGATGGCGGCGCCACACAGTGGCGTTATGTCTCTATAAAAGTGGTGGTCTTTTATTATGTTATTTATTAATGGTACCTATCAGTATTGTACCCCGCACGGGGGGGAGGTACGGGTAGGTAGTGACGAAAAATAACGATACGGGACTCTTACGAGGTCTCGTAATCGGAATGAGTTTCTGCGACTACCATTGTTTGTCGCGGGTAACGGGGAATCAGGGTTCGATTCCGGTGAGGGAGCCTGAGAAACTGCTACCGCTTCCAAGGAAGGCAGCAGGCGCGCAAATTACCCACTCCCTGCACGGGGGGGGAGGTACGGGTAGGTAGTGACGAAAAATAACGATACGGGACTCTTACGAGTTCTCGTCATCGAATAATCAATACACGAACTGCCCACACACTTGTAAATATAGACGCGCAAGATCGTTACACGAACCGCTTACCATTATAGTAAAGTACTATGCAAACACACATAACATATACGCAATAAGGGGACTTTAAATTGGAGATTTTACCCTACCACACCCGTCTGTCTCATTCTGAAAACTATTCAAAATAATTGCTATTTTTCATTCTCATTCAAATATAAATAATAGTAAATAATATATAATTTTTGACTGAACTGAACCCAAGTGCCCGGCCTGCGGCCGGGCACCCCTCATATACATGTTCTAACCTAACCTAACCTAAATCTAGTTTTGATTCCTTTAGACTTTAGATTCAAGATTTAATATGAATATATGCATTAATAAAAACTCATTACTATTTTAATACTAGTTATGCTGCTGTTGATGCACTGATGAAAGCCAGATAGCTAGATCAGTGTTTAGTTAGTCGTAGTTGCCGGTGGGCTTAGGTCTAAAGGAATCCAAACTAGTTTTAAAAGGTTTGGATAGGTTAGGTTAGGTTAGAACATGAATAAGACGGGTGCCCGGCCACAGGCCGGTACCATAGGTTCAGTTCCGTTGTTTAAAAAAAAAATAACAAAAAACAAAACGTACCAATACAAAGTACTCTTATTCATATTAGAAGATATTGTAAAATAACAATTAATTTAATTTTTTTTTTTTTTTTTTCACTTACACATTAGGCCCGTCGCGCCGCGCCACTACTATATGGGGCGAAGGTGCGAAGTCGACGGCGACGACAAAGTACCGAGTCTAAGGAGTCTGATGGCGGCGCCACACAGTGGCGTTATGTCTCTATAAAAGTGGTGGTCTTTTATTATGTTATTTATTAATGGTACCTATCAGTATTGTACCCCGCACGGGTAGGTAGTGACGAAAAATAACGATACGGGACTCTTACGAGGTCTCGTAATCGGAATGAGTTTCTGCGACTACCATTGTTTGTCGCGGGTAACGGGGAATCAGGGTTCGATTCCGGTGAGGGAGACTGAGAAACTGCTACCGCTTCCAAGGAAGGCAGCAGGCGCGCAAATTACCCACTCCCTGAACGGGGGGGAGGTACGGGTAGGTAGTGACGAAAAATAACGATACGGGACTCTTACGAGGTCTCGTAATCGGAATGAGTTTCTGCGACTACCATTGTTTGTCGCGGGTAACGGGGAATCAGGGTTCGATTCCGGTGAGGGAGCCTGAGAAACTGCTACCGCTTCCAAGGAAGGCAGCAGGCGCGCAAATTACCCACTCCCTGCACGGGGGGGAGGTACGGGTAGGTAGTGACGAAAAATAACGATACGGGACTCTTACGAGTTCTCGTCATCGAATAATCAATACACGAACTGCCCACACACTTGTAAATATAGACGCGCAAGATCGTTACACGAACCGCTTACCATTATAGTAAAGTACTATGCAAACACACATAACATATACGCAATAAGGGAACTTTAAATTGGAGATTTTACCCTACCACACCCGTCTGTCTCATTCTGAAAACTATTCAAAATAATTGCTATTTTTAATTCTCATTCAAATATAAATAATAGTAAATAATATATAATTTTTGACTGAACTGAACCCAAGTGCCCGGCCTGCGGCCGGGCACCCCTCATATACATGTTCTAACCTAACCTAACCTAAATCTAGTTTTGATTCCTTCAGACTTTAGATTCAAGATTTAATATGAATATATGCATTAATAAAAACTCATTACTATTTTAATACTAGTTATGCTGCTGTTGATGCACTGATGAAAGCCAGATAGCTAGATCAGTGTTTAGTTAGTCGTAGTTGCCGGTGGGCTTAGGTCTAAAGGAATCCAAACTAGTTTTAAAAGGTTTGGATAGGTTAGGTTAGGTTAGAACATGAATAAGACGGGTGCCCGGCCACAGGCCGGTACCATAGGTTCAGTTCCGTTGTTTAAAAAAAAAATAACAAAAAACAAAACGTACCAATACAAAGTACTCTTATTCATATTAGAAGATATTGTAAAATAACAATTAATTTAATTTTTTTTTTTTTTTTTTCACTTACACATTAGGCCCGTCGCGCCGCGCCACTACTATATGGGGCGAAGGTGCGAAGTCGACGGCGACGACAAAGTACCGAGTCTAAGGAGTCTGATGGCGGCGCCACACAGTGGCGTTATGTCTCTATAAAAGTGGTGGTCTTTTATTATGTTATTTATTAATGGTACCTATCAGTATTGTACCCCGCACGGGTAGGTAGTGACGAAAAATAACGATACGGGACTCTTACGAGGTCTCGTAATCGGAATGAGTTTCTGCGACTACCATTGTTTGTCGCGGGTAACGGGGAATCAGGGTTCGATTCCGGTGAGGGAGCCTGAGAAACTGCTACCGCTTCCAAGGAAGGCAGCAGGCGCGCAAATTACCCACTCCCTGCACGGGGGGGAGGTACGGGTAGGTAGTGACGAAAAATAACGATACGGGACTCTTACGAGGTCTCGTAATCGGAATGAGTTTCTGCGACTACCATTGTTTGTCGCGGGTAACGGGGAATCAGGGTTCGATTCCGGTGAGGGAGCCTGAGAAACTGCTACCGCTTCCAAGGAAGGCAGCAGGCGCGCAAATTACCCACTCCCTGCACGGGGGGGAGGTACGGGTAGGTAGTGACGAAAAATAACGATACGGGACTCTTACGAGTTCTCGTCATCGAATAATCAATACACGAACTGCCCACACACTTGTAAATATAGATGCGCAAGATCGTTACACGAACCGCTTACCATTATAGTAAAGTACTATGCAAACACACATAACATATACGCAATAAGGGAACTTTAAATTGGAGATTTTACCCTACCACACCCGTCTGTCTCATTCTGAAAACTATTCAAAATATTTGCTATTTTTCATTCTCATTCAAATATAAATAATAGTAAATAATATATAATTTTTGACTGAACTGAACCCAAGTGCCCGGCCTGCGGCCGGGCACCCCTCATATACATGTTCTAACCTAACCTAACCTAAATCTAGTTTTGATTCCTTTAGACTTTAGATTCAAGATTTAATATGAATATATGCATTAATAAAAACTCATTACTATTTTAATACTAGTTATGCTGCTGTTGATGCACTGATGAAAGCCAGATAGCTAGATCAGTGTTTAGTTAGTCGTAGTTGCCGGTGGGCTTAGGTCTAAAGGAATCCAAACTAGTTTTAAAAGGTTTGGATAGGTTAGGTTAGGTTAGAACATGAATAAGACGGGTGCCCGGCCACAGGCCGGTACCATAGGTTCAGTTCCGTTGTTTAAAAAAAAAATAACAAAAAACAAAACGTACCAATACAAAGTACTCTTATTCATATTAGAAGATATTGTAAAATAACAATTAATTTAATTTTTTTTTTTTCTTTTCACTTACACATTAGGCCCGTCGCGCCGCGCCACTACTATATGGGGCGAAGGTGCGAAGTCGACGGCGACGACAAAGTACCGAGTCTAAGGAGTCTGATGGCGGCGCCACACAGTGGCGTTATGTCTCTATAAAAGTGGTGGTCTTTTATTATGTTATTTATTAATGGTACCTATCAGTATTGTACCCCGCACGGGGGGGAGGTACGGGTAGGTAGTGACGAAAAATAACGATACGGGACTCTTACGAGGTCTCGTAATCGGAATGAGTTTCTGCGACTACCATTGTTTGTCGCGGGTAACGGGGAATCAGGGTTCGATTCCGGTGAGGGAGCCTGAGAAACTGCTACCGCTTCCAAGGAAGGCAGCAGGCGCGCAAATTACCCACTCCCTGCACGGGGGGGAGGTACGGGTAGGTAGTGACGAAAAATAACGATACGGGACTCTTACGAGGTCTCGTAATCGGAATGAGTTTCTGCGACTACCATTGTTTGTCGCGGGTAACGGGGAATCAGGGTTCGATTCCGGTGAGGGAGCCTGAGAAACTGCTACCGCTTCCAAGGAAGGCAGCAGGCGCGCAAATTACCCACTCCCTGCACGGGGGGGAGGTACGGGTAGGTAGTGACGAAAAATAACGATACGGGACTCTTACGAGTTCTCGTCATCGAATAATCAAAACACGAACTGCCCACACACTTGTAAATATAGACGCGCAAGATCGTTACACGAACCGCTTACCATTATAGTAAAGTACTATGCAAACACACATAACATATACGCAATAAGGGAACTTTAAATTGGAGATTTTACCCTACCACACCCGTCTGTCTCATTCTGAAAACTATTCAAAATAATTGCTATTTTTCATTCTCATTCAAATATAAATAATAGTAAATAATATATAATTTTTGACTGAACTGAACCCAAGTGCCCGGCCTGCGGCCGGGCACCCCTCATATACATGTTCTAACCTAACCTAACCTAAATCTAGTTTTGATTCCTTTAGACTTTAGATTCAAGATTTAATATGAATATATGCATTAATAAAAACTCATTACTATTTTAATACTAGTTATGCTGCTGTTGATGCACTGATGAAAGCCAGATAGCTAGATCAGTGTTTAGTTAGTCGTAGTTGCCGGTGGGCTTAGGTCTAAAGGAATCCAAACTAGTTTTAAAAGGTTTGGATAGGTTAGGTTAGCTTAGAACATGAAAAGGACGGGTGCCCGGCCACAGGCCGGTACCATAGGTTCAGTTCCGTTGTTTAAAAAAAAAATAACAAAAAACAAAACGTACCAATACAAAGTACTCTTATTCATATTAGAAGATATTGTAAAATAACAATTAATTTAATTTTTTTTTTTTTTTTTTCACTTACACATTAGGCCCGTCGCGCCGCGCCACTACTATATGGGGCGAAGGTGCGAAGTCGACGGCGACGACAAAGTACCGAGTCTAAGGAGTCTGATGGCGGCGCCACACAGTGGCGTTATGTCTCTATAAAAGTGGTGGTCTTTTATTATGTTATTTATAAATGGTACCTATCAGTATTGTACCCCGCACGGGGGGGAGGTACGGGTAGGTAGTGACGATAAATAACGATACGGGACTCTTACGAGGTCTCGTAATCGGAATGAGTTTCTGCGACTACCATTGTTTGTCGCGGGTAACGGGGAATCAGGGTTCGATTCCGGTGAGGGAGCCTGAGAAACTGCTACCGCTTCCAAGGAAGGCAGCAGGCGCGCAAATTACCCACTCCCTGAACGGGGGGGAGGTACGGGTAGGTAGTGACGAAAAATAACGATACGGGACTCTTACGAGTTCTCGTCATCGAATAATCAATACACGAACTGCCCACACACTTGTAAATATAGACGCGCAAGATCGTTACACGAACCGCTTACCATTATAGTAAAGTACTATGCAAACACACATAACATATACGCAATAAGGGAACTTTAAATTGGAGATTTTACCCTACCACACCCGTCTGTCTCATTCTGAAAACTATTCAAAATAATTGCTATTTTTCATTCTCATTCAAATATAAATAATAGTAAATAATATATAATTTTTGACTGAACTGAACCCAAGTGCCCGGCCTGCGGCCGGGCACCCCTCATATACATGTTCTAACCTAACCTAACCTAAATCTAGTTTTGATTCCTTTAGACTTTAGATTCAAGATTTAATATGAATATATGCATTAATAAAAACTCATTACTATTTTAATACTAGTTATGCTGCTGTTGATGCACTGATGAAAGCCAGATAGCTAGATCAGTGTTTAGTTAGTCGTAGTTGCCGGTGGGCTTAGGTCTAAAGGAATCCAAACTAGTTTTAAAAGGTTTGGATAGGTTAGGTTAGGTTAGAACATGAATAAGACGGGTGCCCGGCCACAGGCCGGTACCATAGGTTCAGTTCCGTTGTTTAAAAAAAAAATAACAAAAAACAAAACGTACCAATACAAAGTACTCTTATTCATATTAGAAGATATTGTAAAATAACAATTAATTTAATTTTTTTTTTTTCTTTTCACTTACACATTAGGCCCGTCGCGCCGCGCCACTACTATATGGGGCGAAGGTGCGAAGTCGACGGCGACGACAAAGTACCGAGTCTAAGGAGTCTGATGGCGGCGCCACACAGTGGCGTTATGTCTCTATAAAAGTGGTGGTCTTTTATTATGTTATTTATTAATGGTACCTATCAGTATTGTACCCCGCACGGGGGGGAGGTACGGGTATAACGATACGGGACTCTTACGAGGTCTCGTAATCGGAATGAGTTTCTGCGACTACCATTGTTTGTCGCGGGTAACGGGGAATCAGGGTTCGATTCCGGTGAGGGAGCCTGAGAAACTGCTACCGCTTCCAAGGAAGGCAGCAGGCGCGCAAATTACCCACTCCCTGCACGGGGGGGAGGTACGGGTAGGTAGTGACGAAAAATAACGATACGGGACTCTTACGAGGTCTCGTAATCGGAATGAGTTTCTGCGACTACCATTGTTTGTCGCGGGTAACGGGGAATCAGGGTTCGATTCCGGTGAGGGAGCCTGAGAAACTGCTACCGCTTCCAAGGAAGGCAGCAGGCGCGCAAATTACCCACTCCCTGCACGGGGGGGAGGTACGGGTAGGTAGTGACGAAAAATAACGATACGGGACTCTTACGAGTTCTCGTCATCGAATAATCAAAACACGAACTGCCCACACACTTGTAAATATAGACGCGCAAGATCGTTACACGAACCGCTTACCATTATAGTAAAGTACTATGCAAACACACATAACATATACGCAATAAGGGAACTTTAAATTGGAGATTTTACCCTACCACACCCGTCTGTCTCATTCTGAAAACTATTCAAAATAATTGCTATTTTTCATTCTCATTCAAATATAAATAATAGTAAATAATATATAATTTTTGACTGAACTGAACCCAAGTGCCCGGCCTGCGGCCGGGCACCCCTCATATACATGTTCTAACCTAACCTAACCTAAATCTAGTTTTGATTCCTTTAGACTTTAGATTCAAGATTTAATATGAATATATGCATTAATAAAAACTCATTACTATTTTAATACTAGGTATGCTGCTGTTGATGCACTGATGAAAGCCAGATAGCTAGATCAGTGTTTAGTTAGTCGTAGTTGCCGGTGGGCTTAGGTCTAAAGGAATCCAAACTAGTTTTAAAAGGTTTGGATAGGTTAGGTTAGCTTAGAACATGAAAAGGACGGGTGCCCGGCCACAGGCCGGTACCATAGGTTCAGTTCCGTTGTTTAAAAAAAAAATAACAAAAAACAAAACGTACCAATACAAAGTACTCTTATTCATATTAGAAGATATTGTAAAATAACAATTAATTTAATTTTTTTTTTTTTTTTTTCACTTACACATTAGGCCCGTCGCGCCGCGCCACTACTATATGGGGCGAAGGTGCGAAGTCGACGGCGACGACAAAGTACCGAGTCTAAGGAGTCTGATGGCGGCGCCACACAGTGGCGTTATGTCTCTATAAAAGTGGTGGTCTTTTATTATGTTATTTATAAATGGTACCTATCAGTATTGTACCCCGCACGGGGGGGAGGTACGGGTAGGTAGTGACGATAAATAACGATACGGGACTCTTACGAGGTCTCGTAATCGGAATGAGTTTCTGCGACTACCATTGTTTGTCGCGGGTAACGGGGAATCAGGGTTCGATTCCGGTGAGGGAGCCTGAGAAACTGCTACCGCTTCCAAGGAAGGCAGCAGGCGCGCAAATTACCCACTCCCTGCACGGGGGGGGAGGTACGGGTAGGTAGTGACGAAAAATAACGATACGGGACTCTTACGAGGTCTCGTAATCGGAATGAGTTTCTGCGACTACCATTGTTTGTCGCGGGTAACGGGGAATCAGGGTTCGATTCCGGTGAGGGAGCCTGAGAAACTGCTACCGCTTCCAAGGAAGGCAGCAGGCGCGCAAATTACCCACTCCCTGCACGGGGGGGAGGTACGGGTAGGTAGTGACGAAAAATAACGATACGGGACTCTTACGAGTTCTCGTCATCGAATAATCAAAACACGAACTGCCCACACACTTGTAAATATAGACGCGCAAGATCGTTACACGAACCGCTTACCATTATAGTAAAGTACTATGCAAACACACATAACATATACGCAATAAGGGAACTTTAAATTGGAGATTTTACCCTACCACACCCGTCTGTCTCATTCTGAAAACTATTCAAAATAATTGCTATTTTTCATTGTCATTCAAATATAAATAATAGTAAATAATATATAATTTTTGACTGAACTGAACCCAAGTGCCCGGCCTGCGGCCGGGCACCCCTCATATACATGTTCTAACCTAACCTAACCTAAATCTAGTTTTGATTCCTTTAGACTTTAGATTCAAGATTTAATATGAATATATGCATTAATAAAAACTCATTACTATTTTAATACTAGTTATGCTGCTGTTGATGCACTGATGAAAGCCAGATAGCTAGATCAGTGTTTAGTTAGTCGTAGTTGCCGGTGGGCTTAGGTCTAAAGGAATCCAAACTAGTTTTAAAAGGTTTGGATAGGTTAGGTTAGGTTAGAACATGAATAAGACGGGTGCCCGGCCACAGGCCGGTACCATAGGTTCAGTTCCGTTGTTTAAAAAAAAAATAACAAAAAACAAAACGTACCAATACAAAGTACTCTTATTCATATTAGAAGATATTGTAAAATAACAATTAATTTAATTTTTTTTTTTTTTTTTTCACTTACACATTAGGCCCGTCGCGCCGCGCCACTACTATATGGGGCGAAGGTGCGAAGTCGACGGCGACGACAAAGTACCGAGTCTAAGGAGTCTGATGGCGGCGCCACACAGTGGCGTTATGTCTCTATAAAAGTGGTGGTCTTTTATTATGTTATTTATTAATGGTACCTATCAGTATTGTACCCCGCACGGGGGGGAGGTACGGGTAGGTAGTGACGAAAAATAACGATACGGGACTCTTACGAGGTCTCGTAATCGGAATGAGTTTCTGCGACTACCATTGTTTGTCGCGGGTAACGGGGAATCAGGGTTCGATTCCGGTGAGGGAGCCTGAGAAACTGCTACCGCTTCCAAGGAAGGCAGCAGGCGCGCAAATTACCCACTCCCTGCACGGGGGGGAGGTACGGGTAGGTAGTGACGAAAAATAACGATACGGGACTCTTACGAGGTCTCGTAATCGGAATGAGTTTCTGCGACTACCATTGTTTGTCGCGGGTAACGGGGAATCAGGGTTCGATTCCGGTGAGGGAGCCTGAGAAACTGCTACCGCTTCCAAGGAAGGCAGCAGGCGCGCAAATTACCCACTCCCTGCACGGGGGGGGAGGTACGGGTAGGTAGTGACGAAAAATAACGATACGGGACTCTTACGAGTTCTCGTCATCGAATAATCAATACACGAACTGCCCACACACTTGTAAATATAGACGCGCAAGATCGTTACACGAACCGCTTACCATTATAGTAAAGTACTATGCAAACACACATAACATATACGCAATAAGGGAACTTTAAATTGGAGATTTTACCCTACCACACCCGTCTGTCTCATTCTGAAAACTATTCAAAATAATTGCTATTTTTCATTCTCATTCAAATATAAATAATAGTAAATAATATATAATTTTTGACTGAACTGAACCCAAGTGCCCGGCCTGCGGCCGGGCACCCCTCATATACATGTTCTAACCTAACCTAACCTAAATCTAGTTTTGATTCCTTTAGACTTTAGATTCAAGATTTAATATGAATATATGCATTAATAAAAACTCATTACTATTTTAATACTAGTTATGCTGCTGTTGATGCACTGATGAAAGCCAGATAGCTAGATCAGTGTTTAGTTAGTCGTAGTTGCCGGTGGGCTTAGGTCTAAAGGAATCTAAACTAGTTTTAAAAGGTTTGGATAGGTTAGGTTAGGTTAGAACATGAATAAGACGGGTGCCCGGCCACAGGCCGGTACCATAGGTTCAGTTCCGTTGTTTAAAAAAAAAATAACAAAAAACAAAACGTACCAATACAAAGTACTCTTATTCATATTAGAAGATATTGTAAAATAACAATTAATTTAATTTTTTTTTTTTTTTTTTCACTTACACATTAGGCCCGTCGCGCCGCGCCACTACTATATGGGGCGAAGGTGGGAAGTGGACGGTGACGACAAAGTACCGAGTCTAAGGAGTCTGATGGCGGCGCCACACAGTGGCGTTATGTCTCTATAAAAGTGGTGGTCTTTTATTATGTTATTTATTAATGGTACCTATCAGTATTGTACCCCGCACGGGGGGGAGGTACGGGTAGGTAGTGACGAAAAATAACGATACGGGACTCTTACGAGGTCTCGTAATCGGAATGAGTTTCTGCGACTACCATTGTTTGTCGCGGGTAACGGGGAATCAGGGTTCGATTCCGGTGAGGGAGCCTGAGAAACTGCTACCGCTTCCAAGGAAGGCAGCAGGCGCGCAAATTACCCACTCCCTGCACGGGGGGGAGGTACGGGTAGGTAGTGACGAAAAATAACGATACGGGACTCTTACGAGTTCTCGTCATCGAATAATCAATACACGAACTGCCCACACACTTGTAAATATAGACGCGCAAGATCGTTACACGAACCGCTTACCATTATAGTAAAGTACTATGCAAACACACATAACATATACGCAATAAGGGAACTTTAAATTGGAGATTTTACCCTACCACACCCGTCTGTCTCATTCTGAAAACTATTCAAAATAATTGCTATTTTTCATTCTCATTCAAATATAAATAATAGTAAATAATATATAATTTTTGACTGAACTGAACCCAAGTGCCCGGCCTGCGGCCGGGCACCCCTCATATACATGTTCTAACCTAACCTAACCTAAATCTAGTTTTGATTCCTTTAGACTTTAGATTCAAGATTTAATATGAATATATGCATTAATAAAAACTCATTACTATTTTAATACTAGTTATGCTGCTGTTGATGCACTGATGAAAGCCAGATAGCTAGATCAGTGTTTAGTTAGTCGTAGTTGCCGGTGGGCTTAGGTCTAAAGGAATCCAAACTAGTTTTAAAAGGTTTGGATAGGTTAGGTTAGGTTAGAACATGAATAAGACGGGTGCCCGGCCACAGGCCGGTACCATAGGTTCAGTTCCGTTGTTTAAAAAAAAAATAACAAAAAACAAAACGTACCAATACAAAGTACTCTTATTCATATTAGAAGATATTGTAAAATAACAATTAATTTAATTTTTTTTTTTTTTTTTTCACTTACACATTAGGCCCGTCGCGCCGCGCCACTACTATATGGGGCGAAGGTGCGAAGTCGACGGCGACAACAAAGTACCGAGTCTAAGGAGTCTGATGGCGGCGCCACACATTGGCGTTATGTCTCTATAAAAGTGGTGGTCTTTTATTATGTTATTTATTAATGGTACCTATCAGTATTGTACCCCGCACGGGGGGGAGGTACGGGTAGGTAGTGACGAAAAATAACGATACGGGACTCTTACGAGGTCTCGTAATCGGAATGAGTTTCTGCGACTACCATTGTTTGTCGCGGGTAACGGGGAATCAGGGTTCGATTCCGGTGAGGGAGCCTGAGAAACTGCTACCGCTTCCAAGGAAGGCAGCAGGCGCGCAAATTACCCACTCCCTGCACGGGGGGGAGGTACGGGTAGGTAGTGACGAAAAATAACGATACGGGACTCTTACGAGGTCTCGTAATCGGAATGAGTTTCTGCGACTACCATTGTTTGTCGCGGGTAACGGGGAATCAGGGTTCGATTCCGGTGAGGGAGCCTGAGAAACTGCTACCGCTTCCAAGGAAGGCAGCAGGCGCGCAAATTACCCACTCCCTGCACGGGGGGGGAGGTACGGGTAGGTAGTGACGAAAAATAACGATACGGGACTCTTACGAGTTCTCGTCATCGAATAATCAATACACGAACTGCCCACACACTTGTAAATATAGACGCGCAAGATCGTTACACGAACCGCTTACCATTATAGTAAAGTACTATGCAAACACACATAACATATACGCAATAAGGGAACTTTAAATTGGAGATTTTACCCTACCACACCCGTCTGTCTCATTCTGAAAACTATTCAAAATAATTGCTATTTTTCATTCTCATTCAAATATAAATAATAGTAAATAATATATAATTTTTGACTGAACTGAACCCAAGTGCCCGGCCTGCGGCCGGGCACCCCTCATATACATGTTCTAACCTAACCTAACCTAAATCTAGTTTTGATTCCTTTAGACTTTAGATTCAAGATTTAATATGAATATATGCATTAATAAAAACTCATTACTATTTTAATACTAGTTATGCTGCTGTTGATGCACTGATGAAAGCCAGATAGCTAGATCAGTGTTTAGTTAGTCGTAGTTGCCGGTGGGCTTAGGTCTAAAGGAATCTAAACTAGTTTTAAAAGGTTTGGATAGGTAAGTTTAGGTTAGAACATGAATAAGACGGGTGCCCGGCCACAGGCCGGTACCATAGGTTCAGTTCCGTTGTTTAAAAAAAAAATAACAAAAAACAAAACGTACCAATACAAAGTACTCTTATTCATATTAGAAGATATTGTAAAATAACAATTAATTTAATTTTTTTTTTTTTTTTTTCACTTACACATTAGGCCCGTCGCGCCGCGCCACTACTATATGGGGCGAAGGTGCGAAGTCGACGGTGACGACAAAGTACCGAGTCTAAGGAGTCTGATGGCGGCGCCACACAGTGGCGTTATGTCTCTATAAAAGTGGTGGTCTTTTATTATGTTATTTATTAATGGTACCTATCAGTATTGTACCCCGCACGGGGGGGAGGTACGGGTAGGTAGTGACGAAAAATAACGATACGGGACTCTTACGAGGTCTCGTAATCGGAATGAGTTTCTGCGACTACCATTGTTTGTCGCGGGTAACGGGGAATCAGGGTTCGATTCCGGTGAGGGAGCCTGAGAAACTGCTACCGCTTCCAAGGAAGGCAGCAGGCGCGCAAATTACCCACTCCCTGCACGGGGGGGAGGTACGGGTAGGTAGTGACGAAAAATAACGATACGGGACTCTTACGAGTTCTCGTCATCGAATAATCAAAACACGAACTGCCCACACACTTGTAAATATAGACGCGCAAGATCGTTACACGAACCGCTTACCATTATAGTAAAGTACTATGCAAACACACATAACATATACGCAATAAGGGAACTTTAAATTGGAGATTTTACCCTACCACACCCGTCTGTCTCATTCTGAAAACTATTCAAAATAATTGCTATTTTTCATTCTCATTCAAATATAAATAATAGTAAATAATATATAATTTTTGACTGAACTGAACCCAAGTGCCCGGCCTGCGGCCGGGCACCCCTCATATACATGTTCTAACCTAACCTAACCTAAATCTAGTTTTGATTCCTTTAGACTTTAGATTCAAGATTTAATATGAATATATGCATTAATAAAAACTCATTACTATTTTAATACTAGTTATGCTGCTGTTGATGCACTGATGAAAGCCAGATAGCTAGATCAGTGTTTAGTTAGTCGTAGTTGCCGGTGGGCTTAGGTCTAAAGGAATCCAAACTAGTTTTAAAAGGTTTGGATAGGTTAGGTTAGGTTAGAACATGAATAAGACGGGTGCCCGGCCACAGGCCGGTACCATAGGTTCAGTTCCGTTGTTTAAAAAAAAAATAACAAAAAACAAAACGTACCAATACAAAGTACTCTTATTCATATTAGAAGATATTGTAAAATAACAATTAATTTAATTTTTTTTTTTTTTTTTTCACTTACACATTAGGCCCGTCGCGCCGCGCCACTACTATATGGGGCGAAGGTGCGAAGTCGACGGCGACAACAAAGTACCGAGTCTAAGGAGTCTGATGGCGGCGCCACACAGTGGCGTTATGTCTCTATAAAAGTGGTGGTCTTTTATTATGTTATTTATTAATGGTACCTATAAGTATTGTACCCCGCACGGGGGGGAGGTACGGGTAGGTAGTGACGAAAAATAACGATACGGGACTCTTACGAGGTCTCGTAATCGGAATGAGTTTCTGCGACTACCATTGTTTGTCGCGGGTAACGGGGAATCAGGGTTCGATTCCGGTGAGGGAGCCTGAGAAACTGCTACCGCTTCCAAGGAAGGCAGCAGGCGCGCAAATTACCCGCTCCCTGCACGGGGGGGAGGTACGGGTAGGTAGTGACGAAAAATAACGATACGGGACTCTTACGAGTTCTCGTCATCGAATAATCAATACACGAACTGCCCACACACTTGTAAATATAGACGCGCAAGATCGTTACACGAACCGCTTACCATTATAGTAAAGTACTATGCAAACACACATAACATATACGCAATAAGGGAACTTTAAATTGGAGATTTTACCCTACCACACCCGTCTGTCTCATTCTGAAAACTATTCAAAATAATTGCTATTTTTCATTCTCATTCAAATATAAATAATAGTAAATAATATATAATTTTTGACTGAACTGAACCCAAGTGCCCGGCCTGCGGCCGGGCACCCCTCATATACATGTTCTAACCTAACCTAACCTAAATCTAGTTTTGATTCCTTTAGACTTTAGATTCAAGATTTAATATGAATATATGCATTAATAAAAACTCATTACTATTTTAATACTAGTTATGCTGCTGTTGATGCACTGATGAAAGCCAGATAGCTAGATCAGTGTTTAGTTAGTCGTAGTTGCCGGTGGGCTTAGGTCTAAAGGAATCCAAACTAGTTTTAAAAGGTTTGGATAGGTTAGGTTAGGTTAGAACATGAATAAGACGGGTGCCCGGCCACAGGCCGGTACCATAGGTTCAGTTCCGTTGTTTAAAAAAAAAATAACAAAAAACAAAACGTACCAATACAAAGTACTCTTATTCATATTAGAAGATATTGTAAAATAACAATTAATTTAATTTTTTTTTTTTTTTTTCACTTACACATTAGGCCCGTCGCGCCGCGCCACTACTATATGGGGCGAAGGTGCGAAGTCGACGGCGACGACAAAGTACCGAGTCTAAGGAGTCTGATGGCGGCGCCACACAGTGGCGTTATGTCTCTATAAAAGTGGTGGTCTTTTATTATGTTATTTATTAATGGTACCTATCAGTATTGTACCCCGCACGGGTAGGTAGTGACGAAAAATAACGATACGGGACTCTTACGAGGTCTCGTAATCGGAATGAGTTTCTGCGACTACCATTGTTTGTCGCGGGTAACGGGGAATCAGGGTTCGATTCCGGTGAGGGAGCCTGAGAAACTGCTACCGCTTCCAAGGAAGGCAGCAGGCGCGCAAATTACCCACTCCCTGAACGGGGGGGAGGTACGGGTAGGTAGTGACGAAAAATAACGATACGGGACTCTTACGAGGTCTCGTAATCGGAATGAGTTTCTGCGACTACCATTGTTTGTCGCGGGTAACGGGGAATCAGGGTTCGATTCCGGTGAGGGAGCCTGAGAAACTGCTACCGCTTCCAAGGAAGGCAGCAGGCGCGCAAATTACCCACTCCCTGCAGGGGGGGGGGAGGTACGGGTAGGTAGTGACGAAAAATAACGATACGGGACTCTTACGAGTTCTCGTCATCGAATAATCAATACACGAACTGCCCACACACTTGTAAATATAGACGCGCAAGATCGTTACACGAACCGCTTACCATTATAGTAAAGTACTATGCAAACACACATAACATATACGCAATAAGGGAACTTTAAATTGGAGATTTTACCCTACCACACCCGTCTGTCTCATTCTGAAAACTATTCAAAATAATTGCTATTTTTCATTCTCATTCAAATATAAATAATAGTAAATAATATATAATTTTTGACTGAACTGAACCCAAGTGCCCGGCCTGCGGCCGGGCACCCCTCATATACATGTTCTAACCTAACCTAACCTAAATCTAGTTTTGATTCCTTTAGACTTTAGATTCAAGATTTAATATGAATATATGCATTAATAAAAACTCATTACTATTTTAATACTAGTTATGCTGCTGTTGATGCACTGATGAAAGCCAGATAGCTAGATCAGTGTTTAGTTAGTCGTAGTTGCCGGTGGGCTTAGGTCTAAAGGAATCTAAACTAGTTTTAAAAGGTTTGGATAGGTTAGGTTAGGTTAGAACATGAATAAGACGGGTGCCCGGCCACAGGCCGGTACCATAGGTTCAGTTCCGTTGTTTAAAAAAAAAATAACAAAAAACAAAACGTACCAATACAAAGTACTCTTATTCATATTAGAAGATATTGTAAAATAACAATTAATTTAATTTTTTTTTTTTTCTTTTCACTTACACATTAGGCCCGTCGCGCCGCGCCACTACTATATGGGGCGAAGGTGCGAAGTCGACGGCGACGACAAAGTACCGAGTCTAAGGAGTCTGATGGCGGCGCCACACAGTGGCGTTATGTCTCTATAAAAGTGGTGGTCTTTTATTATGTTATTTATTAATGGTACCTATCAGTATTGTACCCCGCACGGGGGGGAGGTACGGGTAGGTAGTGACGAAAAATAACGATACGGGACTCTTACGAGGTCTCGTAATCGGAATGAGTTTCTGCGACTACCATTGTTTGTCGCGGGTAACGGGGAATCAGGGTTCGATTCCGGTGAGGGAGCCTGAGAAACTGCTACCGCTTCCAAGGAAGGCAGCAGGCGCGCAAATTACCCACTCCCTGCACGGGGGGGAGGTACGGGTAGGTAGTGACGAAAAATAACGATACGGGACTCTTACGAGTTCTCGTCATCGAATAATCAATACACGAACTGCCCACACACTTGTAAATATAGACGCGCAAGATCGTTACACGAACCGCTTACCATTATAGTAAAGTACTATGCAAACACACATAACATATACGCAATAAGGGAACTTTAAATTGGAGATTTTACCCTACCACACCCGTCTGTCTCATTCTGAAAACTATTCAAAATAATTGCTATTTTTCATTCTCATTCAAATATAAATAATAGTAAATAATATATAATTTTTGACTGAACTGAACCCAAGTGCCCGGCCTGCGGCCGGGCACCCCTCATATACATGTTCTAACCTAACCTAACCTAAATCTAGCTTTGATTCCTTTAGACTTTAGATTCAAGATTTAATATGAATATATGCATTAATAAAAACTCATTACTATTTTAATACTAGTTATGCTGCTGTTGATGCACTGATGAAAGCCAGATAGCTAGATCAGTGTTTAGTTAGTCGTAGTTGCCGATGGGCTTAGGTCTAAAGGAATCCAAACTAGTTTTAAAAGGTTTGGATAGGTTAGGTTAGGTTAGAACATGAATAAGACGGGTGCCCGGCCACAGGCCGGTACCATAGGTTCAGTTCCGTTGTTTAAAAAAAAAATAACAAAAAACAAAACGTACCAATACAAAGTACTCTTATTCATATTAGAAGATATTGTAAAATAACAATTAATTTAATTTTTTTTTTTTTTTTTCACTTACACATTAGGCCCGTCGCGCCGCGCCACTACTATATGGGGCGAAGGTGCGAAGTCGACGGCGACAACAAAGTACCGAGTCTAAGGAGTCTGATGGCGGCGCCACACAGTGGCGTTATGTCTCTATAAAAGTGGTGGTCTTTTATTATGTTATTTATTAATGGTACCTATCAGTATTGTACCCCGCACGGGTAGGTAGTGACGAAAAATAACGATACGGGACTCTTACGAGGTCTCGTAATCGGAATGAGTTTCTGCGACTACCATTGTTTGTCGCGGGTAACGGGGAATCAGGGTTCGATTCCGGTGAGGGAGCCTGAGAAACTGCTACCGCTTCCAAGGAAGGCAGCAGGCGCGCAAATTACCCACTCCCTGAACGGGGGGGAGGTACGGGTAGGTAGTGACGAAAAATAACGATACGGGACTCTTACGAGGTCTCGTAATCGGAATGAGTTTCTGCGACTACCATTGTTTGTCGCGGGTAACGGGGAATCAGGGTTCGATTCCGGTGAGGGAGCCTGAGAAACTGCTACCGCTTCCAAGGAAGGCAGCAGGCGCGCAAATTACCCACTCCCTGCACGGGAGGGGGAGGTACGGGTAGGTAGTGACGAAAAATAACGATACGGGACTCTTACGAGTTCTCGTCATCGAATAATCAATACACGAACTGCCCACACACTTGTAAATATAGACGCGCAAGATCGTTACACGAACCGCTTACCATTATAGTAAAGTACTATGCAAACACACATAACATATACGCAATAAGGGAACTTTAAATTGGAGATTTTACCCTACCACACCCGTCTGTCTCATTCTGAAAACTATTCAAAATAATTGCTATTTTTCATTCTCATTCAAATATAAATAATAGTAAATAATATATAATTTTTGACTGAACTGAACCCAAGTGCCCGGCCTGCGGCCGGGCACCCCTCATATACATGTTCTAACCTAACCTAACCTAAATCTAGTTTTGATTCCTTTAGACTTTAGATTCAAGATTTAATATGAATATATGCATTAATAAAAACTCATTACTATTTTAATACTAGTTATGCTGCTGTTGATGCACTGATGAAAGCCAGATAGCTAGATCAGTGTTTAGTTAGTCGTAGTTGCCGGTGGGCTTAGGTCTAAAGGAATCCAAACTAGTTTTAAAAGGTTTGGATAGGTTAGGTTAGGTTAGAACATGAATAAGACGGGTGCCCGGCCACAGGCCGGTACCATAGGTTCAGTTCCGTTGTTTAAAAAAAAAATAACAAAAAACAAAACGTACCAATACAAAGTACTCTTATTCATATTAGAAGATATTGTAAAATAACAATTAATTTAATTTTTTTTTTTTTTTTTTCACTTACACATTAGGCCCGTCGCGCCGCGCCACTACTATATGGGGCGAAGGTGCGAAGTCGACGGCGACAACAAAGTACCGAGTCTAAGGAGTCTGATGGCGGCGCCACACAGTGGCGTTATGTCTCTATAAAAGTGGTGGTCTTTTATTATGTTATTTATTAATGGTACCTATCAGTATTGTACCCCGCACGGGGGGGAGGTACGGGTAGGTAGTGACGAAAAATAACGATACGGGACTCTTACGAGGTCTCGTAATCGGAATGAGTTTCTGCGACTACCATTGTTTGTCGCGGGTAACGGGGAATCAGGGTTCGATTCCGGTGAGGGAGCCTGAGAAACTGCTACCGCTTCCAAGGAAGGCAGCAGGCGCGCAAATTACCCACTCCCTGCACGGGGGGGAGGTACGGGTAGGTAGTGACGAAAAATAACGATACGGGACTCTTACGAGTTCTCGTCATCGAATAATCAATACACGAACTGCCCACACACTTGTAAATATAGACGCGCAAGATCGTTACACGAACCGCTTACCATTATAGTAAAGTACTATGCAAACACACATAACATATACGCAATAAGGGAACTTTAAATTGGAGATTTTACCCTACCACACCCGTCTGTCTCATTCTGAAAACTATTCAAAATAATTGCTATTTTTCATTCTCATTCAAATATAAATAATAGTAAATAATATATAATTTTTGACTGAACTGAACCCAAGTGCCCGGCCTGCGGCCGGCCACCCCTCATATACATGTTCTAACCTAACCTAACCTAAATCTAGTTTTGATTCCTTTAGACTTTAGATTCAAGATTTAATATGAATATATGCATTAATAAAAACTCATTACTATTTTAATACTAGTTATGCTGCTGTTGATGCACTGATGAAAGCCAGATAGCTAGATCAGTGTTTAGTTAGTCGTAGTTGCCGGTGGGCTTAGGTCTAAAGGAATCCAAACTAGTTTTAAAAGGTTTGGATAGGTTAGGTTAGCTTAGAACATGAAAAGGACGGGTGCCCGGCCACAGGCCGGTACCATAGGTTCAGTTCCGTTGTTTAAAAAAAAAAATAACAAAAAACAAAACGTACCAATACAAAGTACTCTTATTCATATTAGAAGATATTGTAAAATAACAATTAATTTAATTTTTTTTTTTTTTTTTTCACTTACACATTAGGCCCGTCGCGCCGCGCCACTACTATATGGGGCGAAGGTGCGAAGTCGACGGCGACGACAAAGTACCGAGTCTAAGGAGTCTGATGGCGGCGCCACACAGTGGCGTTATGTCTCTATAAAAGTGGTGGTCTTTTATTATGTTATTTATAAATGGTACCTATCAGTATTGTACCCCGCACGGGGGGGAGGTACGGGTAGGTAGTGACGATAAATAACGATACGGGACTCTTACGAGGTCTCGTAATCGGAATGAGTTTCTGCGACTACCATTGTTTGTCGCGGGTAACGGGGAATCAGGGTTCGATTCCGGTGAGGGAGCCTGAGAAACTGCTACCGCTTCCAAGGAAGGCAGCAGGCGCGCAAATTACCCACTCCCTGAACGGGGGGGAGGTACGGGTAGGTAGTGACGAAAAATAACGATACGGGACTCCTACGAGTTCTCGTCATCGAATAATCAATACACGAACTGCCCACACACTTGTAAATATAGACGCGCAAGATCGTTACACGAACCGCTTACCATTATAGTAAAGTACTATGCAAACACACATAACATATACGCAATAAGGGAACTTTAAATTGGAGATTTTACCCTACCACACCCGTCTGTCTCATTCTGAAAACTATTCAAAATAATTGCTATTTTTCATTCTCATTCAAATATAAATAATAGTAAATAATATATAATTTTTGACTGAACTGAACCCAAGTGCCCGGCCCGCGGCCGGGCACCCCTCATATACATGTTCTAACCTAACCTAACCTAAATCTAGTTTTGATTCCTTTAGACTTTAGATTCAAGATTTAATATGAATATATGCATTAATAAAAACTCATTACTATTTTAATACTAGTTATGCTGCTGTTGATGCACTGATGAAAGCCAGATAGCTAGATCAGTGTTTAGTTAGTCGTAGTTGCCGGTGGGCTTAGGTCTAAAGGAATCCAAACTAGTTTTAAAAGGTTTGGATAGGTTAGGTTAGGTTAGAACATGAATAAGACGGGTGCCCGGCCACAGGCCGGTACCATAGGTTCAGTTCCGTTGTTTAAAAAAAAAATAACAAAAAACAAAACGTACCAATACAAAGTACTCTTATTCATATTAGAAGATATTGTAAAATAACAATTAATTTAATTTTTTTTTTTTTTTTTTCACTTACACATTAGGCCCGTCGCGCCGCGCCACTACTATATGGGGCGAAGGTGCGAAGTCGACGGCGACGACAAAGTACCGAGTCTAAGGAGTCTGATGGCGGCGCCACACAGTGGCGTTATGTCTCTATAAAAGTGGTGGTCTTTTATTATGTTATTTATTAATGGTACCTATCAGTATTGTACCCCGCACGGGGGGGAGGTACGGGTAGGTAGTGACGAAAAATAACGATACGGGACTCTTACGAGGTCTCGTAATCGGAATGAGTTTCTGCGACTACCATTGTTTGTCGCGGGTAACGGGGAATCAGGGTTCGATTCCGGTGAGGGAGCCTGAGAAACTGCTACCGCTTCCAAGGAAGGCAGCAGGCGCGCAAATTACCCACTCCCTGCACGGGGGGGAGGTACGGGTAGGTAGTGACGAAAAATAACGATACGGGACTCTTACGAGTTCTCGTCATCGAATAATCAAAACACGAACTGCCCACACACTTGTAAATATAGACGCGCAAGATCGTTACACGAACCGCTTACCATTATACTTCGTGCTTCATCCTCGAGATAAGAGAACAATTGTAGTCTCGCGTAGTGAGTCGCTAATCTTACACTATAGTTGAAAATGCATTTTATGAGCAATTAAAATTAATATAAAAGTAATTTTTAAGTTTTATGCTGGTATTACCAAGCTCCCCGCCAATGTAATGCTACCTTGCGGTCGAACCCCATTCGCTTTTTAGTGCTGCGCTAGTCTACACGTCATAATTTTATTTCGTGTTTTGTATTTATACTACCCTACATTTAACGAAAAGCTATAATGCCAAAAAGGAAGAGTGATGAGGATAGTGATGAATACATTAGACGCAAGATGAGGAAAATAGAAAAGAAATTGCGCAGGCGCAATAAACGTTCTCGTCGTTTAAGTTCAAGTAGCAACGACTTGGAATCAATCTGTGCGTCGCCCGTGCTGTCACTACCTAAAGGTACCTACATTTCAATTTTTATATTTAAATAACTAAGGTTAATTTTTAATAGTCTATTTTAACAATGAGTAATGATGTTAAAAATTTTAGACAATTTCAAGATATAATGTACAAATACTAGCATAATATATTCCCTCAGTGTGAGCAATAACGTTATGCTTGGTGAATAATTTTGTACAAATGTGTCATTCATATTTTTACCATAATATTAAATTTTTGAAAAGACTATTTATAATTGGAATTTTATTTTTTATCTACCTCAATTACGATATAAACGAATACTTAGCGTTATCGCTTTGTAAATAATTTTGTTATTCGTAATCAGACATATATATTAGAATGTCATAAGTAAGTGCACAGTAATAAAATAAGAATTTATTTTATGCACTTCTTTCCAGATGGCCTACCTTTGATCATTAATGATGAACAACATGGCCTACCCACACAAAATGTGGATCTGGAAAATCTGGAGCCTCTTCCAGGACCATCCTCACCAGTTCTAACTGTTTCGGAGGAATATCCTTTAGACGACGATATCCTCGAGATGCTAGGCGCATCCCCGAATAAAGTCAAAAAAAAACGGGGGACAACATTCAAAAGGATATCGCAATCAGATGGCAGCATATTGCTACCTCAGGGCTTACAAAGGAAACTCGCAAAGAACTACTAGATAAACATCTTATTCCTAGTAATTGCACTAAGTTAGCTGCCCCGCTTTTAAATTTAGAAATAAAAGCGGCATTGTCAGACACTTTGATAGGCAAAGATAAGAGCACTGAGTACAGGCAAAATCAAATTGCATCAGCAATTTCGTGCATTGGAGTGGCTCTGACAAAGATATTTAAATCGGACTCAAAAGACTCCACGATAATAAAACCTTTACTTGAGGGTGCTCAATTACTGTGCGACTTTCAATTCTGCGAGTCAATGAAAAGAAGAAGCCTTATTTGCGCCTCTATCAAGAAAGAAATTAAGAGCCAATTGTATGAAACCGAAATTGATACCTACCTATTTGGCGAGAAACTGGCTGATACTCTTAAAGCTGCTAAAGCTATCAGCAGGTCGGCCTCTGAGATTAAAGCATCTAAGCCCAAGACCACAATAGGACGTCCTCAGTCTCGTTCTTTAAACTCCAAGCCTCAGCCGGTGACCAGCAGGCAGCCAGGCAAGAGGAGGCAAGAGCCTGCTGCGTATACGCAGATTCAAGCCGTGTATCCACCTCCTATCCCACAGCAACGGCGACAGTATATGGTACCACTGCCACCACCACCGCCGCCACCCCCTCCACCACTACTGCTGCCGCCGCCGCCATTGCAGTCACAACAGCGATCCAGGCAGCAGCGCCCCTATCAACGACGCTAGACTCGGTACGTTGCTCTGGTCGTCTTTCTATGTTTTATAAACAATGGTGTCAAATAACCAACGACGAAAAAATTTTGTCGTGGGTACAGGGCTACAGCATACCTTTCGATAGACCTGTGGTACAAAAATATATTCCCCAACCGCCGAAATTATCTACAACTGAAAGAGCACAATATGAGGAAGCCATAAATGAATTGCAAAAATCTGGTGCTATTTCAAAATGTGAAGACCGTGCAGACCAGTTTCTTTCAAGCTATTTTCTTATTAAAAAGAAAAATGGTAAAAACCGTTTTATTTTGAATTTAAAAGCTTTAAATAAATTTATAAAGACCGAGCATTTTAAATTGGAGGATCTAAGAACAACCCTGAAATTAGTATCCAAAAATTACTTTATGGCTTCCTTAGATCTACTCAATGCATACTTTCTAATTTCAATAAATCAATATTATAGAAAATACCTGAGATTCAAATTTAAAGGAAATACTTTTGAATTTAATGTCCTACCATTTGGGTTGAGCACAGCTCCCTTCGTATTTACTAAATTATTAAAACCTGTCATGTCACTATTAAGGACAATGGGCTATTTGTCAACCATTTATTTGGATGACGTTTGTTGTATAGCCCTATACTTATGAGGAATGTATTAATAATATTACTCAAACCAGAATACTTTTCGAATCGCTAGGCTTTATTATTAATGAAGAGAAAAGTTGCCTTATACCGTCTAATAAATGCACTTACCTGGGTTTTATCATAGACACAAAAAAATTCCACATTAGTGTAACTGACTCTAAGAAAGATTGCATTTTGAAGAAGTAGTCAGATTGAGTCGTCTTAAGCGCTGTTCGATACGACAATTTGCTCGTGTGATCGGTTTGCTTACCTCAGCTTGCCCAGGAGTAAAGTACGGATGGCTCTATACAAAACAGCTAGAAAGATGTAAATATCTTGCCCTTTTGCAGTCAGGTAGCTATGATAATTATATGAATATCCCGACGTACTTGCAAGAGGACTTTAGTTGGTGGATGAATAGCATAAAGTGTGCAATAAATCCAATAAGAGTAGACAATTATACTCTAGAAATTTTCTCCGATGCTAGTAAAACTGGTTGGGGGATAGCATGTGGGGAAAGAACCGCAAGTGGTCAGTGGAGTGCTGAAGAATCTTCTAAGCACATTAATTTTCTAGAGTTACTAGCCGCATTCTTTGGTTTAAAAATATTTGTTTTTAAAATGAATAATTGTCAAATTTTACTAAGAATTGATAACACCACTGCTATTTCGTATATCAATCGTATGGGGGGAATCAGATTTCCACATCTTAATATATTGACTAAAGACATTTGGAGAATTTGTGAAAAAAGAAACATATATATTTATGCCTCATATATAAGGTCTCAGGATAACCAAATAGCAGACGCAGAATCCAGGCGGCTTCATCCCGATACAGAATGGGAACTTAGCGACAGTGCCTTTAAGCGCATAGTTAGCACGTTCGGTAACCCTGAAATAGATCTTTTTGCTACAAGATTAAACTCAAAGTGTCACAACTATATATCTTGGCACAGAGACCCAGGAGCATGTGCCGTCAATGCTTTTACCTTAAATTGGAACAATTTAAAATTTTATGCCTTTCCCCCTTTTTCCGTCATTGCAAAAACTTTACGAAAAGTTATCACTGACCAGGCACAGGGAATAATTGTAGCACCCTATTGGTGCACCCAAGCCTGGTTCCCTTTGTTCAATAAAATACTGATATCTGATCCAATCATCTTTGAACCAACTGAAACCCCTTTAATTTCTGTCTCCAACAGCACGGCAACGTTACCGCAGTTCAAACTTATGGCCGGAAAATTATCAGGGAAGCTTATGCCAGAAGAGGTGTACCATCAAATTCATTAGACGTAATCTGTGCTTCTTTATCAAACAATTCAGAAAAACAATACACTGTGGCATTTAAACAATGGTTCAGTTTTTGTGATGGAAATAATGTAGATTATTATGAGGCGTCAATTCCCAAAATTATTTATTTTCTGACAGATGAATTTAATAAAGGGTCTCAATATGGGACACTTAATAGTTACCGTTCCGCCTTGTCATTAATTATAGGAACACGGGTGTCCTCCGATGATAGAATTCGAAGACTTTTTAAGGGCTTTTACAGACTCCGTCCGCCTTTACCAAAATACAATATCACTTGGGATACATCTATCGCATTAGATTTTTTGGCAAATTTATATCCTCATAACGAAATTTCTTTAGAACAATTAACAAAGAAAACAGTGACTTTAATAGCACTCATCACTGCCCATAGAGTGCAGACCTTATCGCTAATAAGGATCGCACAGATTACACGTTGCTCTAATATGATTTATATAAAAATACCGGATATAATAAAAACCTCAAGATTAGGCGCCCACCAACCGTGCCTTAATATACCGTTTTATCAGATAAAGCCTGAAATCTGTCCTGCACTTACCTTGTTAAATTATTTAGATATTACTCGTTCATTAAGAAGTGATAACGATGATTTCTTATTCATAAGTCATAAGAAACCCAATAAGTCTGTTACCAGTCAAACTTTAAGCAAATGGATAAAGAATACACTCTATGAGAGTGGAATTGACACCTCAATATTCTCTGCCCATTCCACCCGACATGCTAGTACCTCCGCTGCTAGCAGACTCGGTGTGAATATCGATGTAATTAGAAGTACTGCCGGGTGGAGTGGAAGTTCCCATGTGTTTGGAAAGTTCTATCACAGAGGCATTGATAATCATAATACAGATGACTTTGCTTTATCAATCTTAAGAAACTAATTATTATCATTTATATTTTTTTATATTGATCTCAATAATTAAAACGAAAATAATATAATAATTTAGATGTTGATATTAGAAAGTACTACTAATAAATAAGTACTCCTTGTAGAAGTAATCATAAATAATTATGTACTATTATAATCCTCCTGATTATTATAAGTTATAATATGATGGTCATCAAAAACTGTCAATATTCGTATAAACATAAAAATTAAACATTTACTTTATAACAAATCAGCCATTGATATTTTATTCAAATAACATTTCGGCACCTCTCAAGGTCTACAATTGTTCTCTTATCTCGAGGATGAAGCACGAAGTATAATTGATGATTAAACGAACTTACCTTAAGTGATGTTCTATCATAATTATACGAGGGCTTCATCCGAAGAGATAAGAACCCACCCTCCCAATGTGACCCGTTACTACGAAATGAATATTATTTGAATTGATTGTTAACTACTAAACTCATCTACGATGAATGTTATGGTTCTTTCAACTAAATGAGGTTCGACCGCAAGGTAGCATTACATTGGCGGGGAGCTTGGTAATACCAGCATAAAACTTAAAAATTACTTTTATATTAATTTTAATTGCTCATAAAATGCATTTTCAACTATAGTGTAAGATTAGCGACTCACTACGCGAGACTACAATTGTTCTCTTATCTCTTCGGATGAAGCCCTCGTATAATTATGATAGAACATCACTTAAGGTAAGTTCGTTTAATCATCAATTATAGTAAAGTACTATGCAAACACACATAACATATACGCAATAAGGGAACTTTAAATTGGAGATTTTACCCTACCACACCCGTCTGTCTCATTCTGAAAACTATTCAAAATAATTGCTATTTTTCATTCTCATTCAAATATAAATAATAGTAAATAATATATAATTTTTGACTGAACTGAACCCAAGTGCCCGGCCTGCGGCCGGGCACCCCTCATATACATGTTCTAACCTAACCTAACCTAAATCTAGTTTTGATTCCTTTAGACTTTAGATTCAAGATTTAATATGAATATATGCATTAATAAAAACTCATTACTATTTTAATACTAGTTATGCTGCTGTTGATGCACTGATGAAAGCCAGATAGCTAGATCAGTGTTTAGTTAGTCGTAGTTGCCGGTGGGCTTAGGTCTAAAGGAATCTAAACTAGTTTTAAAAGGTTTGGATAGGTTAGGTTAGGTTAGAACATGAATAAGACGGGTGCCCGGCCACAGGCCGGTACCATAGGTTCAGTTCCGTTGTTTAAAAAAAAAATAACAAAAAACAAAACGTACCAATACAAAGTACTCTTATTCATATTAGAAGATATTGTAAAAAAACAATTAATTTAATTTTTTTTTTTTTTTTTCACTTACACATTAGGCCCGTCGCGCCGCGCCACTACTATATGGGGCGAAGGTGCGAAGTCGACGGCGACGACAAAGTACCGAGTCTAAGGAGTCTGATGGCGGCGCCACACAGTGGCGTTATGTCTCTATAAAAGTGGTGGTCTTTTATTATGTTATTTATTAATGGTACCTATCAGTATTGTACCCCGCACGGGGGGGAGGTACGGGTAGGTAGTGACGAAAAATAACGATACGGGACTCTTACGAGGTCTCGTAATCGGAATGAGTTTCTGCGACTACCATTGTTTGTCGCGGGTAACGGGGAATCAGGGTTCGATTCCGGTGAGGGAGCCTGAGAAACTGCTACCGCTTCCAAGGAAGGCAGCAGGCGCGCAAATTACCCACTCCCTGCACGGGGGGGAGGTACGGGTAGGTAGTGACGAAAAATAACGATACGGGACTCTTACGAGTTCTCGTCATCGAATAATCAATACACGAACTGCCCACACACTTGTAAATATAGACGCGCAAGATCGTTACACGAACCGCTTACCATTATAGTAAAGTACTATGCAAACACACATAACATATACGCAATAAGGGAACTTTAAATTGGAGATTTTACCCTACCACACCCGTCTGTCTCATTCTGAAAACTATTCAAAATAATTGCTATTTTTCATTCTCATTCAAATATAAATAATAGTAAATAATATATAATTTTTGACTGAACTGAACCCAAGTGCCCGGCCTGCGGCCGGGCACCCCTTATATACATGTTCTAACCTAACCTAACCTAAATCTAGTTTTGATTCCTTTAGACTTTAGATTCAAGATTTAATATGAATATATGCATTAATAAAAACTCATTACTATTTTAATACTAGTTATGCTGCTGTTGATGCACTGATGAAAGCCAGATAGCTAGATCAGTGTTTAGTTAGTCGTAGTTGCCGGTGGGCTTAGGTCTAAAGGAATCCCAACTAGTTTTAAAAGGTTTGGATAGGTTAGGTTAGGTTAGAACATGAATAAGACGGGTGCCCGGCCACAGGCCGGTACCATAGGTTCAGTTCCGTTGTTTAAAAAAAAAATAACAAAAAACAAAACGTACCAATACAAAGTACTCTTATTCATATTAGAAGATATTGTAAAATAACAATTAATTTAATTTTTTTTTTTTTTTTTTCACTTACACATTAGGCCCGTCGCGCCGCGCCACTACTATATGGGGCGAAGGTGCGAAGTCGACGGCGACAACAAAGTACCGAGTCTAAGGAGTCTGATGGCGGCGCCACACAGTGGCGTTATGTCTCTATAAAAGTGGTGGTCTTTTATTATGTTATTTATTAATGGTACCTATCAGTATTGTACCCCGCACGGGTAGGTAGTGACGAAAAATAACGATACGGGACTCTTACGAGGTCTCGTAATCGGAATGAGTTTCTGCGACTACCATTGTTTGTCGCGGGTAACGGGGAATCAGGGTTCGATTCCGGTGAGGGAGCCTGAGAAACTGCTACCGCTTCCAAGGAAGGCAGCAGGCGCGCAAATTACCCACTCCCTGAACGGGGGGGAGGTACGGGTAGGTAGTGACGAAAAATAACGATACGGGACTCTTACGAGGTCTCGTAATCGGAATGAGTTTCTGCGACTACCATTGTTTGTCGCGGGTAACGGGGAATCAGGGTTCGATTCCGGTGAGGGAGCCTGAGAAACTGCTACCGCTTCCAAGGAAGGCAGCAGGCGCGCAAATTACCCACTCCCTGAACGGGGGGGAGGTACGGGTAGGTAGTGACGAAAAATAACGATACGGGACTCTTACGAGGTCTCGTAATCGGAATGAGTTTCTGCGACTACCATTGTTTGTCGCGGGTAACGGGGAATCAGGGTTCGATTCCGGTGAGGGAGCCTGAGAAACTGCTACCGCTTCCAAGGAAGGCAGCAGGCGCGCAAATTACCCACTCCCTGCACGGGGGGGGAGGTACGGGTAGGTAGTGACGAAAAATAACGATACGGGACTCTTACGAGTTCTCGTCATCGAATAATCAATACACGAACTGCCCACACACTTGTAAATATAGACGCGCAAGATCGTTATACGAACCGCTTACCATTATAGTAAAGTACTATGCAAACACACATAACATATACGCAATAAGGGAACTTTAAATTGGAGATTTTACCCTACCACACCCGTCTGTCTCATTCTGAAAACTATTCAAAATAATTGCTATTTTTCATTCTCATTCAAATATAAATAATAGTAAATAATATATAATTTTTGACTGAACTGAACCCAAGTGCCCGGCCTGCGGCCGGCCACCCCTCATATACATGTTCTAACCTAACCTAACCTAAATCTAGTTTTGATTCCTTTAGACTTTAGATTCAAGATTTAATATGAATATATGCATTAATAAAAACTCATTACTATTTTAATACTAGTTATGCTGCTGTTGATGCACTGATGAAAGCCAGATAGCTAGATCAGTGTTTAGTTAGTCGTAGTTGCCGGTGGGCTTAGGTCTAAAGGAATCCAAACTAGTTTTAAAAGGTTTGGATAGGTTAGGTTAGGTTAGAACATGAATAAGACGGGTGCCCGGCCACAGGCCGGTACCATAGGTTCAGTTCCGTTGTTTAAAAAAAAAATAACAAAAAACAAAACGTACCAATACAAAGTACTCTTATTCATATTAGAAGATATTGTAAAATAACAATTAATTTAATTTTTTTTTTTTTTTTTTCACTTACACATTAGGCCCGTCGCGCCGCGCCACTACTATATGGGGCGAAGGTGCGAAGTCGACGGCGACGACAAAGTACCGAGTCTAAGGAGTCTGATGGCGGCGCCACACAGTGGCGTTATGTCTCTATAAAAGTGGTGGTCTTTTATTATGTTATTTATTAATGGTACCTATCAGTATTGTACCCCGCACGGGGGGGAGGTACGGGTAGGTAGTGACGAAAAATAACGATACGGGACTCTTACGAGGTCTCGTAATCGGAATGAGTTTCTGCGACTACCATTGTTTGTCGCGGGTAACGGGGAATCAGGGTTCGATTCCGGTGAGGGAGCCTGAGAAACTGCTACCGCTTCCAAGGAAGGCAGCAGGCGCGCAAATTACCCACTCCCTGCACGGGGGGGAGGTACGGGTAGGTAGTGACGAAAAATAACGATACGGGACTCTTACGAGGTCTCGTAATCGGAATGAGTTTCTGCGACTACCATTGTTTGTCGCGGGTAACGGGGAATCAGGGTTCGATTCCGGTGAGGGAGCCTGAGAAACTGCTACCGCTTCCAAGGAAGGCAGCAGGCGCGCAAATTACCCACTCCCTGCACGGGGGGGGAGGTACGGGTAGGTAGTGACGAAAAATAACGATACGGGACTCTTACGAGTTCTCGTCATCGAATAATCAAAACACGAACTGCCCACACACTTGTAAATATAGACGCGCAAGATCGTTACACGAACCGCTTACCATTATAGTAAAGTACTATGCAAACACACATAACATATACGCAATAAGGGAACTTTAAATTGGAGATTTTACCCTACCACACCCGTCTGTCTCATTCTGAAAACTATTCAAAATAATTGCTATTTTTCATTCTCATTCAAATATAAATAATAGTAAATAATATATAATTTTTGACTGAACTGAACCCAAGTGCCCGGCCTGCGGCCGGGCACCCCTCATATACATGTTCTAACCTAACCTAACCTAAATCTAGTTTTGATTCCTTTAGACTTTAGATTCAAGATTTAATATGAATATATGCATTAATAAAAACTCATTACTATTTTAATACTAGTTATGCTGCTGTTGATGCACTGATGAAAGCCAGATAGCTAGATCAGTGTTTAGTTAGTCGTAGTTGCCGGTGGGCTTAGGTCTAAAGGAATCCAAACTAGTTTTAAAAGGTTTGGATAGGTTAGGTTAGGTTAGAACATGAATAAGACGGGTGCCCGGCCACAGGCCGGTACCATAGGTTCAGTTCCGTTGTTTAAAAAAAAAATAACAAAAAACAAAACGTACCAATACAAAGTACTCTTATTCATATTAGAAGATATTGTAAAATAACAATTAATTTATTTATTTTTTTTTTTTTTTCACTTACACATTAGGCCCGTCGCGCCGCGCCACTACTATATGGGGCGAAGGTGCGAAGTCGACGGCGACGACAAAGTACCGAGTCTAAGGAGTCTGATGGCGGCGCCACACAGTGGCGTTATGTCTCTATAAAAGTGGTGGTCTTTTATTATGTTATTTATTAATGGTACCTATCAGTATTGTACCCCGCACGGGGGGGAGGTACGGGTAGGTAGTGACGAAAAATAACGATACGGGACTCTTACGAGGTCTCGTAATCGGAATGAGTTTCTGCGACTACCATTGTTTGTCGCGGGTAACGGGGAATCAGGGTTCGATTCCGGTGAGGGAGCCTGAGAAACTGCTACCGCTTCCAAGGAAGGCAGCAGGCGCGCAAATTACCCACTCCCTGCACGGGGGGGAGGTACGGGTAGGTAGTGACGAAAAATAACGATACGGGACTCTTACGAGTTCTCGTCATCGAATAATCAAAACACGAACTGCCCACACACTTGTAAATATAGACGCGCAAGATCGTTACACGAACCGCTTACCATTATACTTCGTGCTTCATCCTCGAGATAAGAGAACAATTGTAGTCTCGCGTAGTGAGTCGCTAATCTTACACTATAGTTGAAAATGCATTTTATGAGCAATTAAAATTAATATAAAAGTAATTTTTAAGTTTTATGCTGGTATTACCAAGCTCCCCGCCAATGTAATGCTACCTTGCGGTCGAACCCCATTCGCTTTTTAGTGCTGCGCTAGTCTACACGTCATAATTTTATTTCGTGTTTTGTATTTATACTACCCTACATTTAACGAAAAGCTATAATGCCAAAAAGGAAGAGTGATGAGGATAGTGATGAATACATTAGACGCAAGATGAGGAAAATAGAAAAGAAATTGCGCAGGCGCAATAAACGTTCTCGTCGTTTAAGTTCAAGTAGCAACGACTTGGAATCAATCTGTGCGTCGCCCGTGCTGTCACTACCTAAAGGTACCTACATTTCAATTTTTATATTTAAATAACTAAGGTTAATTTTTAATAGTCTATTTTAACAATGAGTAATGATGTTAAAAATTTTAGACAATTTCAAGATATAATGTACAAATACTAGCATAATATATTCCCTCAGTGTGAGCAATAACGTTATGCTTGGTGAATAATTTTGTACAAATGTGTCATTCATATTTTTACCATAATATTAAATTTTTGAAAAGACTATTTATAATTGGAATTTTATTTTTTATCTACCTCAATTACGATATAAACGAATACTTAGCGTTATCGCTTTGTAAATAATTTTGTTTTTCGTAATCAGACATATATATTAGAATGTCATAAGTAAGTGCACAGTAATAAAATAAGAATTTATTTTATGCACTTCTTTCCAGATGGCCTACCTTTGATCATTAATGATGAACAACATGGCCTACCCACACAAAATGTGGATCTGGAAAATCTGGAGCCTCTTCCAGGACCATCCTCACCAGTTCTAACTGTTTCGGAGGAATATCCTTTAGACGACGATATCCTCGAGATGCTAGGCGCATCCCCGAATAAAGTCAAAAAAAAACGGGGGACAACATTCAAAAGGATATCGCAATCAGATGGCAGCATATTGCTACCTCAGGGCTTACAAAGGAAACTCGCAAAGAACTACTAGATAAACATCTTATTCCTAGTAATTGCACTAAGTTAGCTGCCCCGCTTTTAAATTTAGAAATAAAAGCGGCATTGTCAGACACTTTGATAGGCAAAGATAAGAGCACTGAGTACAGGCAAAATCAAATTGCATCAGCAATTTCGTGCATTGGAGTGGCTCTGACAAAGATATTTAAATCGGACTCAAAAGACTCCACGATAATAAAACCTTTACTTGAGGGTGCTCAATTACTGTGCGACTTTCAATTCTGCGAGTCAATGAAAAGAAGAAGCCTTATTTGCGCCTCTATCAAGAAAGAAATTAAGAGCCAATTGTATGAAACCGAAATTGATACCTACCTATTTGGCGAGAAACTGGCTGATACTCTTAAAGCTGCTAAAGCTATCAGCAGGTCGGCCTCTGAGATTAAAGCATCTAAGCCCAAGACCACAATAGGACGTCCTCAGTCTCGTTCTTTAAACTCCAAGCCTCAGCCGGTGACCAGCAGGCAGCCAGGCAAGAGGAGGCAAGAGCCTGCTGCGTATACGCAGATTCAAGCCGTGTATCCACCTCCTATCCCACAGCAACGGCGACAGTATATGGTACCACTGCCACCACCACCGCCGCCACCCCCTCCACCACTACTGCTGCCGCCGCCGCCATTGCAGTCACAACAGCGATCCAGGCAGCAGCGCCCCTATCAACGACGCTAGACTCGGTACGTTGCTCTGGTCGTCTTTCTATGTTTTATAAACAATGGTGTCAAATAACCAACGACGAAAAAATTTTGTCGTGGGTACAGGGCTACAGCATACCTTTCGATAGACCTGTGGTACAAAAATATATTCCCCAACCGCCGAAATTATCTACAACTGAAAGAGCACAATATGAGGAAGCCATAAATGAATTGCAAAAATCTGGTGCTATTTCAAAATGTGAAGACCGTGCAGACCAGTTTCTTTCAAGCTATTTTCTTATTAAAAAGAAAAATGGTAAAAACCGTTTTATTTTGAATTTAAAAGCTTTAAATAAATTTATAAAGACCGAGCATTTTAAATTGGAGGATCTAAGAACAACCCTGAAATTAGTATCCAAAAATTACTTTATGGCTTCCTTAGATCTACTCAATGCATACTTTCTAATTTCAATAAATCAATATTATAGAAAATACCTGAGATTCAAATTTAAAGGAAATACTTTTGAATTTAATGTCCTACCATTTGGGTTGAGCACAGCTCCCTTCGTATTTACTAAATTATTAAAACCTGTCATGTCACTATTAAGGACAATGGGCTATTTGTCAACCATTTATTTGGATGACGTTTGTTGTATAGCCCTATACTTATGAGGAATGTATTAATAATATTACTCAAACCAGAATACTTTTCGAATCGCTAGGCTTTATTATTAATGAAGAGAAAAGTTGCCTTATACCGTCTAATAAATGCACTTACCTGGGTTTTATCATAGACACAAAAAAATTCCACATTAGTGTAACTGACTCTAAGAAAGATTGCATTTTGAAGAAGTAGTCAGATTGAGTCGTCTTAAGCGCTGTTCGATACGACAATTTGCTCGTGTGATCGGTTTGCTTACCTCAGCTTGCCCAGGAGTAAAGTACGGATGGCTCTATACAAAACAGCTAGAAAGATGTAAATATCTTGCCCTTTTGCAGTCAGGTAGCTATGATAATTATATGAATATCCCGACGTACTTGCAAGAGGACTTTAGTTGGTGGATGAATAGCATAAAGTGTGCAATAAATCCAATAAGAGTAGACAATTATACTCTAGAAATTTTCTCCGATGCTAGTAAAACTGGTTGGGGGATAGCATGTGGGGAAAGAACCGCAAGTGGTCAGTGGAGTGCTGAAGAATCTTCTAAGCACATTAATTTTCTAGAGTTACTAGCCGCATTCTTTGGTTTAAAAATATTTGTTTTTAAAATGAATAATTGTCAAATTTTACTAAGAATTGATAACACCACTGCTATTTCGTATATCAATCGTATGGGGGGAATCAGATTTCCACATCTTAATATATTGACTAAAGACATTTGGAGAATTTGTGAAAAAAGAAACATATATATTTATGCCTCATATATAAGGTCTCAGGATAACCAAATAGCAGACGCAGAATCCAGGCGGCTTCATCCCGATACAGAATGGGAACTTAGCGACAGTGCCTTTAAGCGCATAGTTAGCACGTTCGGTAACCCTGAAATAGATCTTTTTGCTACAAGATTAAACTCAAAGTGTCACAACTATATATCTTGGCACAGAGACCCAGGAGCATGTGCCGTCAATGCTTTTACCTTAAATTGGAACAATTTAAAATTTTATGCCTTTCCCCCTTTTTCCGTCATTGCAAAAACTTTACGAAAAGTTATCACTGACCAGGCACAGGGAATAATTGTAGCACCCTATTGGTGCACCCAAGCCTGGTTCCCTTTGTTCAATAAAATACTGATATCTGATCCAATCATCTTTGAACCAACTGAAACCCCTTTAATTTCTGTCTCCAACAGCACGGCAACGTTACCGCAGTTCAAACTTATGGCCGGAAAATTATCAGGGAAGCTTATGCCAGAAGAGGTGTACCATCAAATTCATTAGACGTAATCTGTGCTTCTTTATCAAACAATTCAGAAAAACAATACACTGTGGCATTTAAACAATGGTTCAGTTTTTGTGATGGAAATAATGTAGATTATTATGAGGCGTCAATTCCCAAAATTATTTATTTTCTGACAGATGAATTTAATAAAGGGTCTCAATATGGGACACTTAATAGTTACCGTTCCGCCTTGTCATTAATTATAGGAACACGGGTGTCCTCCGATGATAGAATTCGAAGACTTTTTAAGGGCTTTTACAGACTCCGTCCGCCTTTACCAAAATACAATATCACTTGGGATACATCTATCGCATTAGATTTTTTGGCAAATTTATATCCTCATAACGAAATTTCTTTAGAACAATTAACAAAGAAAACAGTGACTTTAATAGCACTCATCACTGCCCATAGAGTGCAGACCTTATCGCTAATAAGGATCGCACAGATTACACGTTGCTCTAATATGATTTATATAAAAATACCGGATATAATAAAAACCTCAAGATTAGGCGCCCACCAACCGTGCCTTAATATACCGTTTTATCAGATAAAGCCTGAAATCTGTCCTGCACTTACCTTGTTAAATTATTTAGATATTACTCGTTCATTAAGAAGTGATAACGATGATTTCTTATTCATAAGTCATAAGAAACCCAATAAGTCTGTTACCAGTCAAACTTTAAGCAAATGGATAAAGAATACACTCTATGAGAGTGGAATTGACACCTCAATATTCTCTGCCCATTCCACCCGACATGCTAGTACCTCCGCTGCTAGCAGACTCGGTGTGAATATCGATGTAATTAGAAGTACTGCCGGGTGGAGTGGAAGTTCCCATGTGTTTGGAAAGTTCTATCACAGAGGCATTGATAATCATAATACAGATGACTTTGCTTTATCAATCTTAAGAAACTAATTATTATCATTTATATTTTTTTATATTGATCTCAATAATTAAAACGAAAATAATATAATAATTTAGATGTTGATATTAGAAAGTACTACTAATAAATAAGTACTCCTTGTAGAAGTAATCATAAATAATTATGTACTATTATAATCCTCCTGATTATTATAAGTTATAATATGATGGTCATCAAAAACTGTCAATATTCGTATAAACATAAAAATTAAACATTTACTTTATAACAAATCAGCCATTGATATTTTATTCAAATAACATTTCGGCACCTCTCAAGGTCTACAATTGTTCTCTTATCTCGAGGATGAAGCACGAAGTATAATTGATGATTAAACGAACTTACCTTAAGTGATGTTCTATCATAATTATACGAGGGCTTCATCCGAAGAGATAAGAACCCACCCTCCCAATGTGACCCGTTACTACGAAATGAATATTATTTGAATTGATTGTTAACTACTAAACTCATCTACGATGAATGTTATGGTTCTTTCAACTAAATGAGGTTCGACCGCAAGGTAGCATTACATTGGCGGGGAGCTTGGTAATACCAGCATAAAACTTAAAAATTACTTTTATATTAATTTTAATTGCTCATAAAATGCATTTTCAACTATAGTGTAAGATTAGCGACTCACTACGCGAGACTACAATTGTTCTCTTATCTCTTCGGATGAAGCCCTCGTATAATTATGATAGAACATCACTTAAGGTAAGTTCGTTTAATCATCAATTATAGTAAAGTACTATGCAAACACACATAACATATACGCAATAAGGGAACTTTAAATTGGAGATTTTACCCTACCACACCCGTCTGTCTCATTCTGAAAACTATTCAAAATAATTGCTATTTTTCATTCTCATTCAAATATAAATAATAGTAAATAATATATAATTTTTGACTGAACTGAACCCAAGTGCCCGGCCTGCGGCCGGGCACCCCTCATATACATGTTCTAACCTAACCTAACCTAAATCTAGTTTTGATTCCTTTAGACTTTAGATTCAAGATTTAATATGAATATATGCATTAATAAAAACTCATTACTATTTTAATACTAGTTATGCTGCTGTTGATGCACTGATGAAAGCCAGATAGCTAGATCAGTGTTTAGTTAGTCGTAGTTGCCGGTGGGCTTAGGTCTAAAGGAATCTAAACTAGTTTTAAAAGGTTTGGATAGGTTAGGTTAGGTTAGAACATGAATAAGACGGGTGCCCGGCCACAGGCCGGTACCATAGGTTCAGTTCCGTTGTTTAAAAAAAAAATAACAAAAAACAAAACGTACCAATACAAAGTACTCTTATTCATATTAGAAGATATTGTAAAAAAACAATTAATTTAATTTTTTTTTTTTTTTTTCACTTACACATTAGGCCCGTCGCGCCGCGCCACTACTATATGGGGCGAAGGTGCGAAGTCGACGGCGACGACAAAGTACCGAGTCTAAGGAGTCTGATGGCGGCGCCACACAGTGGCGTTATGTCTCTATAAAAGTGGTGGTCTTTTATTATGTTATTTATTAATGGTACCTATCAGTATTGTACCCCGCACGGGGGGGAGGTACGGGTAGGTAGTGACGAAAAATAACGATACGGGACTCTTACGAGGTCTCGTAATCGGAATGAGTTTCTGCGACTACCATTGTTTGTCGCGGGTAACGGGGAATCAGGGTTCGATTCCGGTGAGGGAGCCTGAGAAACTGCTACCGCTTCCAAGGAAGGCAGCAGGCGCGCAAATTACCCACTCCCTGCACGGGGGGGAGGTACGGGTAGGTAGTGACGAAAAATAACGATACGGGACTCTTACGAGTTCTCGTCATCGAATAATCAATACACGAACTGCCCACACACTTGTAAATATAGACGCGCAAGATCGTTACACGAACCGCTTACCATTATAGTAAAGTACTATGCAAACACACATAACATATACGCAATAAGGGAACTTTAAATTGGAGATTTTACCCTACCACACCCGTCTGTCTCATTCTGAAAACTATTCAAAATAATTGCTATTTTTCATTCTCATTCAAATATAAATAATAGTAAATAATATATAATTTTTGACTGAACTGAACCCAAGTGCCCGGCCTGCGGCCGGGCACCCCTTATATACATGTTCTAACCTAACCTAACCTAAATCTAGTTTTGATTCCTTTAGACTTTAGATTCAAGATTTAATATGAATATATGCATTAATAAAAACTCATTACTATTTTAATACTAGTTATGCTGCTGTTGATGCACTGATGAAAGCCAGATAGCTAGATCAGTGTTTAGTTAGTCGTAGTTGCCGGTGGGCTTAGGTCTAAAGGAATCCCAACTAGTTTTAAAAGGTTTGGATAGGTTAGGTTAGGTTAGAACATGAATAAGACGGGTGCCCGGCCACAGGCCGGTACCATAGGTTCAGTTCCGTTGTTTAAAAAAAAAATAACAAAAAACAAAACGTACCAATACAAAGTACTCTTATTCATATTAGAAGATATTGTAAAATAACAATTAATTTAATTTTTTTTTTTTTTTTTTTCACTTACACATTAGGCCCGTCGCGCCGCGCCACTACTATATGGGGCGAAGGTGCGAAGTCGACGGCGACAACAAAGTACCGAGTCTAAGGAGTCTGATGGCGGCGCCACACAGTGGCGTTATGTCTCTATAAAAGTGGTGGTCTTTTATTATGTTATTTATTAATGGTACCTATCAGTATTGTACCCCGCACGGGTAGGTAGTGACGAAAAATAACGATACGGGACTCTTACGAGGTCTCGTAATCGGAATGAGTTTCTGCGACTACCATTGTTTGTCGCGGGTAACGGGGAATCAGGGTTCGATTCCGGTGAGGGAGCCTGAGAAACTGCTACCGCTTCCAAGGAAGGCAGCAGGCGCGCAAATTACCCACTCCCTGAACGGGGGGGAGGTACGGGTAGGTAGTGACGAAAAATAACGATACGGGACTCTTACGAGGTCTCGTAATCGGAATGAGTTTCTGCGACTACCATTGTTTGTCGCGGGTAACGGGGAATCAGGGTTCGATTCCGGTGAGGGAGCCTGAGAAACTGCTACCGCTTCCAAGGAAGGCAGCAGGCGCGCAAATTACCCACTCCCTGAACGGGGGGGAGGTACGGGTAGGTAGTGACGAAAAATAACGATACGGGACTCTTACGAGGTCTCGTAATCGGAATGAGTTTCTGCGACTACCATTGTTTGTCGCGGGTAACGGGGAATCAGGGTTCGATTCCGGTGAGGGAGCCTGAGAAACTGCTACCGCTTCCAAGGAAGGCAGCAGGCGCGCAAATTACCCACTCCCTGCACGGGGGGGGAGGTACGGGTAGGTAGTGACGAAAAATAACGATACGGGACTCTTACGAGTTCTCGTCATCGAATAATCAATACACGAACTGCCCACACACTTGTAAATATAGACGCGCAAGATCGTTATACGAACCGCTTACCATTATAGTAAAGTACTATGCAAACACACATAACATATACGCAATAAGGGAACTTTAAATTGGAGATTTTACCCTACCACACCCGTCTGTCTCATTCTGAAAACTATTCAAAATAATTGCTATTTTTCATTCTCATTCAAATATAAATAATAGTAAATAATATATAATTTTTGACTGAACTGAACCCAAGTGCCCGGCCTGCGGCCGGGCACCCCTCATATACATGTTCTAACCTAACCTAACCTAAATCTAGTTTTGATTCCTTTAGACTTTAGATTCAAGATTTAATATGAATATATGCATTAATAAAAACTCATTACTATTTTAATACAAGTTATGCTGCTGTTGATGCACTGATGAAAGCCAGATAGCTAGATCAGTGTTTAGTTAGTCGTAGTTGCCGGTGGGCTTAGGTCTAAAGGAATCCAAACTAGTTTTAAAAGGTTTGGATAGGTTAGGTTAGGTTAGAACATGAATAAGACGGGTGCCCGGCCACAGGCCGGTACCATAGGTTCAGTTCCGTTGTTTAAAAAAAAAATAACAAAAAACAAAACGTACCAATACAAAGTACTCTTATTCATATTAGAAGATATTGTAAAATAACAATTAATTTAATTTTTTTTTTTTTTTTTCACTTACACATTAGGCCCGTCGCGCCGCGCCACTACTATATGGGGCGAAGGTGCGAAGTCGACGGCGACGACAAAGTACCGAGTCTAAGGAGTCTGATGGCGGCGCCACACAGTGGCGTTATGTCTCTATAAAAGTGGTGGTCTTTTATTATGTTATTTATTAATGGTACCTATCAGTATTGTACCCCGCACGGGGGGGAGGTACGGGTAGGTAGTGACGAAAAATAACGATACGGGACTCTTACGAGGTCTCGTAATCGGAATGAGTTTCTGCGACTACCATTGTTTGTCGCGGGAAACGGGGAATCAGGGTTCGATTCCGGTGAGGGAGCCTGAGAAACTGCTACCGCTTCCAAGGAAGGCAGCAGGCGCGCAAATTACCCACTCCCTGCACGGGGGGGAGGTACGGGTAGGTAGTGACGAAAAATAACGATACGGGACTCTTACGAGTTCTCGTCATCGAATAATCAATACACGAACTGCCCACACACTTGTAAATATAGACGCGCAAGATCGTTACACGAACCGCTTACCATTATAGTAAAGTACTATGCAAACACACATAACATATACGCAATAAGGGAACTTTACATTGGAGATTTTACCCTACCACACCCGTCTGTCTCATTCTGAAAACTATTCAAAATAATTGCTATTTTTCATTCTCATTCAAATATAAATAATAGTAAATAATATATAATTTTTGACTGAACTGAACCCAAGTGCCCGGCCTGCGGCCGGGCACCCCTCATATACATGTTCTAACCTAACCTAACCTAAATCTAGTTTTGATTCCTTTAGACTTTAGATTCAAGATTTAATATGAATATATGCATTAATAAAAACTCATTACTATTTTAATACTAGTTATGCTGCTGTTGATGCACTGATGAAAGCCAGATAGCTAGATCAGTGTTTAGTTAGTCGTAGTTGCCGGTGGGCTTAGGTCTAAAGGAATCCAAACTAGTTTTAAAAGGTTTGGATAGGTTAGGTTAGGTTAGAACATGAATAAGACGGGTGCCCGGCCACAGGCCGGTACCATAGGTTCAGTTCCGTTGTTTAAAAAAAAAATAACAAAAAACAAAACGTACTAATACAAAGTACTCTTATTCATATTAGAAGATATTGTAAAATAACAATTAATTTAATTTTTTTTTTTTTTTTTCACTTACACATTAGGCCCGTCGCGCCGCGCCACTACTATATGGGGCGAAGGTGCGAAGTCGACGGCGACGACAAAGTACCGAGTCTAAGGAGTCTGATGGCGGCGCCACACAGTGGCGTTATGTCTCTATAAAAGTGGTGGTCTTTTATTATGTTATTTATTAATGGTACCTATCAGTATTGTACCCCGCACGGGGGGAGGTACGGGTAGGTAGTGACGAAAAATAACGATACGGGACTCTTACGAGGTCTCGTAATCGGAATGAGTTTCTGCGACTACCATTGTTTGTCGCGGGTAACGGGGAATCAGGGTTCGATTCCGGTGAGGGAGCCTGAGAAACTGCTACCGCTTCCAAGGAAGGCAGCAGGCGCGCAAATTACCCACTCCCTGCACGGGGGGGAGGTACGGGTAGGTAGTGACGAAAAATAACGATACGGGACTCTTACGAGTTCTCGTCATCGAATAATCAATACACGAACTGCCCACACACTTGTAAATATAGACGCGCAAGATCGTTACACGAACCGCTTACCATTATAGTAAAGTACTATGCAAACACACATAACATATACGCAATAAGGGAACTTTAAATTGGAGATTTTACCCTACCACACCCGTCTGTCTCATTCTGAAAACTATTCAAAATAATTGCTATTTTTCATTCTCATTCAAATATAAATAATAGTAAATAATATATAATTTTTGACTGAACTGAACCCAAGTGCCCGGCCTGCGGCCGGGCACCCCTCATATACATGTTCTAACCTAACCTAACCTAAATCTAGTTTTGATTCCTTTAGACTTTAGATTCAAGATTTAATATGAATATATGCATTAATAAAAACTCATTACTATTTTAATACTAGTTATGCTGCTGTTGATGCACTGATGAAAGCCAGATAGCTAGATCAGTGTTTAGTTAGTCGTAGTTGCCGGTGGGCTTAGGTCTAAAGGAATCCAAACTAGTTTTAAAAGGTTTGGATAGGTTAGGTTAGGTTAGAACATGAATAAGACGGGTGCCCGGCCACAGGCCGGTACCATAGGTTCAGTTCCGTTGTTTAAAAAAAAAATAACAAAAAACAAAACGTACCAATACAAAGTACTCTTATTCATATTAGAAGATATTGTAAAATAACAATTAATTTAATTTTTTTTTTTTTTTTTCACTTACACATTAGGCCCGTCGCGCCGCGCCACTACTATATGGGGCGAAGGTGCGAAGTCGACGGCGACGACAAAGTACCGAGTCTAAGGAGTCTGATGGCGGCGCCACACAGTGGCGTTATGTCTCTATAAAAGTGGTGGTCTTTTATTATGTTATTTATTAATGGTACCTATCAGTATTGTACCCCGCACGGGGGGGAGGTACGGGTAGGTAGTGACGAAAAATAACGATACGGGACTCTTACGAGGTCTCGTAATCGGAATGAGTTTCTGCGACTACCATTGTTTGTCGCGGGAAACGGGGAATCAGGGTTCGATTCCGGTGAGGGAGCCTGAGAAACTGCTACCGCTTCCAAGGAAGGCAGCAGGCGCGCAAATTACCCACTCCCTGCACGGGGGGGAGGTACGGGTAGGTAGTGACGAAAAATAACGATACGGGACTCTTACGAGTTCTCGTCATCGAATAATCAATACACGAACTGCCCACACACTTGTAAATATAGACGCGCAAGATCGTTACACGAACCGCTTACCATTATAGTAAAGTACTATGCAAACACACATAACATATACGCAATAAGGGAACTTTACATTGGAGATTTTACCCTACCACACCCGTCTGTCTCATTCTGAAAACTATTCAAAATAATTGCTATTTTTCATTCTCATTCAAATATAAATAATAGTAAATAATATATAATTTTTGACTGAACTGAACCCAAGTGCCCGGCCTGCGGCCGGGCACCCCTCATATACATGTTCTAACCTAACCTAACCTAAATCTAGTTTTGATTCCTTTAGACTTTAGATTCAAGATTTAATATGAATATATGCATTAATAAAAACTCATTACTATTTTAATACTAGTTATGCTGCTGTTGATGCACTGATGAAAGCCAGATAGCTAGATCAGTGTTTAGTTAGTCGTAGTTGCCGGTGGGCTTAGGTCTAAAGGAATCCAAACTAGTTTTAAAAGGTTTGGATAGGTTAGGTTAGGTTAGAACATGAATAAGACGGGTGCCCGGCCACAGGCCGGTACCATAGGTTCAGTTCCGTTGTTTAAAAAAAAAATAACAAAAAACAAAACGTACTAATACAAAGTACTCTTATTCATATTAGAAGATATTGTAAAATAACAATTAATTTAATTTTTTTTTTTTTTTTCACTTACACATTAGGCCCGTCGCGCCGCGCCACTACTATATGGGGCGAAGGTGCGAAGTCGACGGCGACGACAAAGTACCGAGTCTAAGGAGTCTGATGGCGGCGCCACACAGTGGCGTTATGTCTCTATAAAAGTGGTGGTCTTTTATTATGTTATTTATTAATGGTACCTATCAGTATTGTACCCCGCACGGGGGGAGGTACGGGTAGGTAGTGACGAAAAATAACGATACGGGACTCTTACGAGGTCTCGTAATCGGAATGAGTTTCTGCGACTACCATTGTTTGTCGCGGGTAACGGGGAATCAGGGTTCGATTCCGGTGAGGGAGCCTGAGAAACTGCTACCGCTTCCAAGGAAGGCAGCAGGCGCGCAAATTACCCACTCCCTGCACGGGGGGGAGGTACGGGTAGGTAGTGACGAAAAATAACGATACGGGACTCTTACGAGTTCTCGTCATCGAATAATCAATACACGAACTGCCCACACACTTGTAAATATAGACGCGCAAGATCGTTACACGAACCGCTTACCATTATAGTAAAGTACTATGCAAACACACATAACATATACGCAATAAGGGAACTTTAAATTGGAGATTTTACCCTACCACACCCGTCTGTCTCATTCTGAAAACTATTCAAAATAATTGCTATTTTTCATTCTCATTCAAATATAAATAATAGTAAATAATATATAATTTTTGACTGAACTGAACCCAAGTGCCCGGCCTGCGGCCGGGCACCCCTCATATACATGTTCTAACCTAACCTAACCTAAATCTAGTTTTGATTCCTTTAGACTTTAGATTCAAGATTTAATATGAATATATGCATTAATAAAAACTCATTACTATTTTAATACTAGTTATGCTGCTGTTGATGCACTGATGAAAGCCAGATAGCTAGATCAGTGTTTAGTTAGTCGTAGTTGCCGGTGGGCTTAGGTCTAAAGGAATCCAAACTAGTTTTAAAAGGTTTGGATAGGTTAGGTTAGGTTAGAACATGAATAAGACGGGTGCCCGGCCACAGGCCGGTACCATAGGTTCAGTTCCGTTGTTTAAAAAAAAAATAACAAAAAACAAAACGTACCAATACAAAGTACTCTTATTCATATTAGAAGATATTGTAAAATAACAATTAATTTAATTTTTTTTTTTTTTTTTCACTTACACATTAGGCCCGTCGCGCCGCGCCACTACTATATGGGGCGAAGGTGCGAAGTCGACGGCGACGACAAAGTACCGAGTCTAAGGAGTCTGATGGCGGCGCCACACAGTGGCGTTATGTCTCTATAAAAGTGGTGGTCTTTTATTATGTTATTTATTAATGGTACCTATCAGTATTGTACCCCGCACGGGGGGGAGGTACGGGTAGGTAGTGACGAAAAATAACGATACGGGACTCTTACGAGGTCTCATAATCGGAATGAGTTTCTGCGACTACCATTGTTTGTCGCGGGTAACGGGGAATCAGGGTTCGATTCCGGTGAGGGAGCCTGAGAAACTGCTACCGCTTCCAAGGAAGGCAGCAGGCGCGCAAATTACCCACTCCCTGCACGGGGGGGAGGTACGGGTAGGTAGTGACGAAAAATAACGATACGGGACTCTTACGAGTTCTCGTCATCGAATAATCAAAACACGAACTGCCCACACACTTGTAAATATAGACGCGCAAGATCGTTACACGAACCGCTTACCATTATAGTAAAGTACTATGCAAACACACATAACATATACGCAATAAGGGAACTTTAAATTGGAGATTTTACCCTACCACACCCGTCTGTCTCATTCTGAAAACTATTCAAAATAATTGCTATTTTTCATTCTCATTCAAATATAAATAATAGTAAATAATATATAATTTTTGACTGAACTGAACCCAAGTGCCCGGCCTGCGGCCGGCCACCCCTCATATACATGTTCTAACCTAACCTAACCTAAATCTAGTTTTGATTCCTTTAGACTTTAGATTCAAGATTTAATATGAATATATGCATTAATAAAAACTCATTACTATTTTAATACTAGTTATGCTGCTGTTGATGCACTGATGAAAGCCAGATAGCTAGATCAGTGTTTAGTTAGTCGTAGTTGCCGGTGGGCTTAGGTCTAAAGGAATCCAAACTAGTTTTAAAAGGTTTGGATAGGTTAGGTTAGGTTAGAACATGAATAAGACGGGTGCCCGGCCACAGGCCGGTACCATAGGTTCAGTTCCGTTGTTTAAAAAAAAAATAACAAAAAACAAAACGTACCAATACAAAGTACTCTTATTCATATTAGAAGATATTGTAAAATAACAATTAATTTAATTTTTTTTTTTTTTTTTTCACTTACACATTAGGCCCGTCGCGCCGCGCCACTACTATATGGGGCGAAGGTGCGAAGTCGACGGCGACGACAAAGTACCGAGTCTAAGGAGACTGATGGCGGCGCCACACAGTGGCGTTATGTCTCTATAAAAGTGGTGGTCTTTTATTATGTTATTTATTAATGGTACCTATCAGTATTGTACCCCGCACGGGGGGGAGGTACGGGTAGGTAGTGACGAAAAATAACGATACGGGACTCTTACGAGGTCTCGTAATCGGAATGAGTTTCTGCGACTACCATTGTTTGTCGCGGGTAACGGGGAATCAGGGTTCGATTCCGGTGAGGGAGCCTGAGAAACTGCTACCGCTTCCAAGGAAGGCAGCAGGCGCGCAAATTACCCACTCCCTGAACGGGGGGGAGGTACGGGTAGGTAGTGACGAAAAATAACGATACGGGACTCTTACGAGGTCTCGTAATCGGAATGAGTTTCTGCGACTACCATTGTTTGTCGCGGGTAACGGGGAATCAGGGTTCGATTCCGGTGAGGGAGCCTGAGAAACTGCTACCGCTTCCAAGGAAGGCAGCAGGCGCGCAAATTACCCACTCCCTGCACGGGGGGGGAGGTACGGGTAGGTAGTGACGAAAAATAACGATACGGGACTCTTACGAGTTCTCGTCATCGAATAATCAATACACGAACTGCCCACACACTTGTAAATATAGACGCGCAAGATCGTTACACGAACCGCTTACCATTATAGTAAAGTACTATGCAAACACACATAACATATACGCAATAAGGGAACTTTAAATTGGAGATTTTACCCTACCACACCCGTCTGTCTCATTCTGAAAACTATTCAAAATAATTGCTATTTTTCATTCTCATTCAAATATAAATAATAGTAAATAATATATAATTTTTAAACGGAACTGAACCTAAGTGACCGGCCTGCGGCCGGCCACCCCTCATATACATGTTCTAACCTAACCTAACCTAAATCTAGTTTTGATTCCTTTAGACTTTAGATTCAAGATTTAATATGAATATATGCATTAATAAAAACTCATTACTATTTTAATACTAGTTATGCTGCTGTTGATGCACTGATGAAAGCCAGATAGCTAGATCAGTGTTTAGTTAGTCGTAGTTGCCGATGGGCTTAGGTCTAAAGGAATCCAAACTAGTTTTAAAAGGTTTGGATAGGTTAGGTTAGGTTAGAACATGAATAAGACGGGTGCCCGGCCACAGGCCGGTACCATAGGTTCAGTTCCGTTGTTTAAAAAAAAAATAACAAAAAACAAAACGTACCAATACAAAGTACTCTTATTCATATTAGAAGATATTGTAAAATAACAATTAATTTAATTTTTTTTTTTTTTTTTTCACTTACACATTAGGCCCGTCGCGCCGCGCCACTACTATATGGGGCGAAGGTGCGAAGTCGACGGCGACGACAAAGTACCGAGTCTAAGGAGTCTGATGGCGGCGCCACACAGTGGCGTTATGTCTCTATAAAAGTGGTGGTCTTTTATTATGTTATTTATTAATGGTACCTATCAGTATTGTACCCCGCACGGGGGGAGGTACGGGTAGGTAGTGACGAAAAATAACGATACGGGACTCTTACGAGGTCTCGTAATCGGAATGAGTTTCTGCGACTACCATTGTTTGTCGCGGGTAACGGGGAATCAGGGTTCGATTCCGGTGAGGGAGCCTGAGAAACTGCTACCGCTTCCAAGGAAGGCAGCAGGCGCGCAAATTACCCACTCCCTGCACGGGGGGGAGGTACGGGTAGGTAGTGACGAAAAATAACGATACGGGACTCTTACGAGTTCTCGTCATCGAATAATCAATACACGAACTGCCCACACACTTGTAAATATAGACGCGCAAGATCGTTACACGAACCGCTTACCATTATAGTAAAGTACTATGCAAACACACATAACATATACGCAATAAGGGAACTTTAAATTGGAGATTTTACCCTACCACACCCGTCTGTCTCATTCTGAAAACTATTCAAAATAATTGCTATTTTTCATTCTCATTCAAATATAAATAATAGTAAATAATATATAATTTTTGACTGAACTGAACCCAAGTGCCCGGCCTGCGGCCGGGCACCCCTCATATACATGTTCTAACCTAACCTAACCTAAATCTAGTTTTGATTCCTTTAGACGTTCTAATGTTAAACACGTGAAAACCACTGTACTACTTAATAATGAGGAACTGAAACTGGAGGATACGACAGTTTTTCTAGGAATAACGTTAGATTCTAAACTTCAATGGGGCCCTCATGTAAATAATTTATCGAACAGGCTTAGTTCTGCTGCCTATGCGGTAAAGAAGATACGCCATATGACCGACGTAGAAACTGCTAGACTGGTATATTTTAGTTACTTTCACAGCATTATGTCATATGGAATTTTACTTTGGGGTAATGCTGCTGATATTAGCACTATTTTCGTGCTGCAGAAGAGGGCTGTTCGTTCTATCTACAAAATGGGTCCGAGAGAGTCATTGAGAGATAAATTTAAAGATTTTAAAATAATGACAGTGTATAGTCAGTACATATTTGAAAATTTAATGTACGTCCATAAAAACATTTCTAAATTTAAGAAAAAATGTGACTGCAATAATTTAAACATTAGAAGTAAGAATAAACTTACAGTGCAATATACTAGGTTACATAAAATTCATAATTCGTTTAAAGGAAATTGCATACAATTCTACAATAAACTACCAATTGACATCTTGGAGATGTCTCTTAAAAAGTTCAAAGTTTGTATTAAACGTAAGCTTATAGAAAAGTCCTATTATAGTATAAAGGACTACGTAAACAATAAAAAAGCTTGGGTGTAAATTATTGCTCTAACCAGGTTGCTCTTCTAATAATTTAAAATTACATTGTGAGATGGCGATAACAAAAAAAAAAAAAAAAACACCCGGCTAAGTTTGTTGTGGGCTTCTTCTTAGACCGGGACGCGTTTGGAACCCTCGTAGCTTTAGTTTTAAGTTTACGAATGTGGTTATCGCCATCATCTCACTACCGTGTAATTCTTATGTACGCATCAAAAGTGCCACCTGTGGGCCTACTTGAATAAAGATATTTTTGACTTTGACTTTGACTTTAGACTTTAGATTCAAGATTTAATATGAATATATGCATTAATAAAAACTCATTACTATTTTAATACTAGTTATGCTGCTGTTGATGCACTGATGAAAGCCAGATAGCTAGATCAGTGTTTAGTTAGTCGTAGTTGCCGGTGGGCTTAGGTCTAAAGGAATCCAAACTAGTTTTAAAAGGTTTGGATAGGTTAGGTTAGGTTAGAACATGAATAAGACGGGTGCCCGGCCACAGGCCGGTACCATAGGTTCAGTTCCGTTGTTTAAAAAAAAAATAACAAAAAACAAAACGTACCAATACAAAGTACTCTTATTCATATTAGAAGATATTGTAAAATAACAATTAATTTAATTTTTTTTTTTTTTTTTTCACTTACACATTAGGCCCGTCGCGCCGCGCCACTACTATATGGGGCGAAGGTGCGAAGTCGACGGCGACGACAAAGTACCGAGTCTAAGGAGTCTGATGGCGGCGCCACACAGTGGCGTTATGTCTATAAAAGTGGTGGTCTTTTATTATGTTATTTATTAATGGTACCTATCAGTATTGTACCCCGCACGGGGGGGAGGTACGGGTAGGTAGTGACGAAAAATAACGATACGGGACTCTTACGAGGTCTCGTAATCGGAATGAGTTTCTGCGACTACCATTGTTTGTCGCGGGTAACGGGGAATCAGGGTTCGATTCCGGTGAGGGAGCCTGAGAAACTGCTACCGCTTCCAAGGAAGGCAGCAGGCGCGCAAATTACCCACTCCCTGAACGGGGGGGAGGTACGGGTAGGTAGTGACGAAAAATAACGATACGGGACTCTTACGAGGTCTCGTAATCGGAATGAGTTTCTGCGACTACCATTGTTTGTCGCGGGTAACGGGGAATCAGGGTTCGATTCCGGTGAGGGAGCCTGAGAAACTGCTACCGCTTCCAAGGAAGGCAGCAGGCGCGCAAATTACCCACTCCCTGCACGGGGGGGGAGGTACGGGTAGGTAGTGACGAAAAATAACGATACGGGACTCTTACGAGTTCTCGTCATCGAATAATCAATACACGAACTGCCCACACACTTGTAAATATAGACGCGCAAGACCGTTACACGAACCGCTTACCATTATAGTAAAGTACTATGCAAACACACATAACATATACGCAATAAGGGAACTTTAAATTGGAGATTTTACCCTACCACACCCGTCTGTCTCATTCTGAAAACTATTCAAAATAATTGCTATTTTTCATTCTCATTCAAATATAAATAATAGTAAATAATATATAATTTTTGACTGAACTGAACCCAAGTGCCCGGCCTGCGGCCGGCCACCCCTCATATACATGTTCTAACCTAACCTAACCTAAATCTAGTTTTGATTCCTTCAGACTTTAGATTCAAGATTTAATATGAATATATGCATTAATAAAAACTCATTACTATTTTAATACTAGTTATGCTGCTGTTGATGCACTGATGAAAGCCAGATAGCTAGATCAGTGTTTAGTTAGTCGTAGTTGCCGGTGGGCTTAGGTCTAAAGGAATCCAAACTAGTTTTAAAAGGTTTGGATAGGTTAGGTTAGGTTAGAACATGAATAAGACGGGTGCCCGGCCACAGGCCGGTACCATAGGTTCAGTTCCGTTGTTTAAAAAAAAAATAACAAAAAACAAAACGTACCAATACAAAGTACTCTTATTCATATTAGAAGATATTGTAAAATAACAATTAATTTAATTTTTTTTTTTTTTTTTTCACTTACACATTAGGCCCGTCGCGCCGCGCCACTACTATATGGGGCGAAGGTGCGAAGTCGACGGCGACGACAAAGTACCGAGTCTAAGGAGTCTGATGGCGGCGCCACACAGTGGCGTTATGTCTCTATAAAAGTGGTGGTCTTTTATTATGTTATTTATTAATGGTACCTATCAGTATTGTACCCCGCACGGGGGGGAGGTACGGGTAGGTAGTGACGAAAAATAACGATACGGGACTCTTACGAGGTCTCGTAATCGGAATGAGTTTCTGCGACTACCATTGTTTGTCGCGGGTAACGGGGAATCAGGGTTCGATTCCGGTGAGGGAGCCTGAGAAACTGCTACCGCTTCCAAGGAAGGCAGCAGGCGCGCAAATTACCCACTCCCTGCACGGGGGGGAGGTACGGGTAGGTAGTGACGAAAAATAACGATACGGGACTCTTACGAGTTCTCGTCATCGAATAATCAAAACACGAACTGCCCACACACTTGTAAATATAGACGCGCAAGATCGTTACACGAACCGCTTACCATTATAGTAAAGTACTATGCAAACACACATAACATATACGCAATAAGGGAACTTTAAATTGGAGATTTTACCCTACCACACCCGTCTGTCTCATTCTGAAAACTATTCAAAATAATTGCTATTTTTCATTCTCATTCAAATATAAATAATAGTAAATAATATATAATTTTTGACTGAACTGAACCCAAGTGCCCGGCCTGCGGCCGGCCACCCCTCATATACATGTTCTAACCTAACCTAACCTAAATCTAGTTTTGATTCCTTTAGACTTTAGATTCAAGATTTAATATGAATATATGCATTAATAAAAACTCATTACTATTTTAATACTAGTTATGCTGCTGTTGATGCACTGATGAAAGCCAGATAGCTAGATCAGTGTTTAGTTAGTCGTAGTTGCCGGTGGGCTTAGGTCTAAAGGAATCCAAACTAGTTTTAAAAGGTTTGGATAGGTTAGGTTAGGTTAGAACATGAATAAGACGGGTGCCCGGCCACAGGCCGGTACCATAGGTTCAGTTCCGTTGTTTAAAAAAAAAATAACAAAAAACAAAACGTACCAATACAAAGTACTCTTATTCATATTAGAAGATATTGTAAAATAACAATTAATTTAATTTTTTTTTTTTTTTTTCACTTACACATTAGGCCCGTCGCGCCGCGCCACTACTATATGGGGCGAAGGTGCGAAGTCGACGGCGACGACAAAGTACCGAGTCTAAGGAGTCTGATGGCGGCGCCACACAGTGGCGTTATGTCTCTATAAAAGTGGTGGTCTTTTATTATGTTATTTATTAATGGTACCTATCAGTATTGTACCCCGCACGGGGGGGAGGTACGGGTAGGTAGTGACGAAAAATAACGATACGGGACTCTTACGAGGTCTCGTAATCGGAATGAGTTTCTGCGACTACCATTGTTTGTCGCTGGTAACGGGGAATCAGGGTTCGATTCCGGTGAGGGAGCCTGAGAAACTGCTACCGCTTCCAAGGAAGGCAGCAGGCGCGCAAATTACCCACTCCCTGCACGGGGGGGAGGTACGGGTAGGTAGTGACGAAAAATAACGATACGGGACTCTTACGAGGTCTCGTAATCGGAATGAGTTTCTGCGACTACCATTGTTTGTCGCGGGTAACGGGGAATCAGGGTTCGATTCCGGTGAGGGAGCCTGAGAAACTGCTACCGCTTCCAAGGAAGGCAGCAGGCGCGCAAATTACCCACTCCCTGCACGGGGGGGGAGGTACTGGTAGGTAGTGACGAAAAATAACGATACGGGACTCTTACGAGTTCTCGTCATCGAATAATCAATACACGAACTGCCCACACACTTGTAAATATAGACGCGCAAGATCGTTACACGAACCGCTTACCATTATAGTAAAGTACTATGCAAACACACATAACATATACGCAATAAGGGAACTTTAAATTGGAGATTTTACCCTACCACACCCGTCTGTCTCATTCTGAAAACTATTCAAAATAATTGCTATTTTTCATTCTCATTCAAATATAAATAATAGTAAATAATATATAATTTTTGACTGAACTGAACCCAAGTGCCCGGCCTGCGGCCGGCCACCCCTCATATACATGTTCTAACCTAACCTAACCTAAATCTAGTTTTGATTCCTTTAGACTTTAGATTCAAGATTTAATATGAATATATGCATTAATAAAAACTCATTACTATTTTAATACTAGTTATGCTGCTGTTGATGCACTGATGAAAGCCAGATAGCTAGATCAGTGTTTAGTTAGTCGTAGTTGCCGGTGGGCTTAGGTCTAAAGGAATCCAAACTAGTTTTAAAAGGTTTGGATAGGTTAGGTTAGGTTAGAACATGAATAAGACGGGTGCCCGGCCACAGGCCGGTACCATAGGTTCAGTTCCGTTGTTTAAAAAAAAAATAACAAAAAACAAAACGTACCAATACAAAGTACTCTTATTCATATTAGAAGATATTGTAAAATAACAATTAATTTAATTTTTTTTTTTTTTTTTTCACTTACACATTAGGCCCGTCGCGCCGCGCCACTACTATATGGGGCGAAGGTGCGAAGTCGACGGCGACGACAAAGTACCGAGTCTAAGGAGTCTGATGGCGGCGCCACACAGTGGCGTTATGTCTCTATAAAAGTGGTGGTCTTTTATTATGTTATTTATAAATGGTACCTATCAGTATTGTACCCCGCACGGGGGGGAGGTACGGGTAGGTAGTGACGAAAAATAACGATACGGGATTCTTACGAGGTCTCGTAATCGGAATGAGTTTCTGCGACTACCATTGTTTGTCGCGGGTAACGGGGAATCAGGGTTCGATTCCGGTGAGGGAGCCTGAGAAACTGCTACCGCTTCCAAGGAAGGCAGCAGGCGCGCAAATTACCCACTCCCTGAACGGGGGGGGAGGTACGGGTAGGTAGTGACGAAAAATAACGATACGGGACTCTTACGAGTTCTCGTCATCGAATAATCAATACACGAACTGCCCACACACTTGTAAATATAGACGCGCAAGATCGTTACACGAACCGCTTACCATCATAGTAAAGTACTATGCAAACACACATAACATATACGCAATAAGGGAACTTTAAATTGGAGATTTTACCCTACCACACCCGTCCGTCTCATTCTGAAAACTATTCAAAATAATTGCTATTTTTCATTCTCATTCAAATATAAATAATAGTAAATAATATATAATTTTTGACTGAACTGAACCCAAGTGCCCGGCCTGCGGCCGGCCACCCCTCATATACATGTTCTAACCTAACCTAACCTAAATCTAGTTTTGATTCCTTTAGACTTTAGATTCAAGATTTAATATGAATATATGCATTAATAAAAACTCATTACTATTTTAATACTAGTTATGCTGCTGTTGATGCACTGATGAAAGCCAGATAGCTAGATCAGTGTTTAGTTAGTCGTAGTTGCCGGTGGGCTTAGGTCTAAAGGAATCCAAACTAGTTTTAAAAGGTTTGGATAGGTTAGGTTAGGTTAGAACATGAATAAGACGGGTGCCCGGCCACAGGCCGGTACCATAGGTTCAGTTCTGTTGTTTAAAAAAAAAATAACAAAAAACAAAACGTACCAATACAAAGTACTCTTATTCATATTAGAAGATATTGTAAAATAACAATTAATTTAATTTTTTTTTTTTTTTTTTCACTTACACATTAGGCCCGTCGCGCCGCGCCACTACTATATGGGGCGAAGGTGCGAAGTCGACGGCGACGACAAAGTACCGAGTCTAAGGAGTCTGATGGCGGCGCCACACAGTGGCGTTATGTCTCTATAAAAGTGGTGGTCTTTTATTATGTTATTTATTAATGGTACCTATCAGTATTGTACCCCGCACGGGGGGGAGGTACGGGTAGGTAGTGACGAAAAATAACGATACGGGACTCTTACGAGGTCTCGTAATCGGAATGAGTTTCTGCGACTACCATTGTTTGTCGCGGGTAACGGGGAATCAGGGTTCGATTCCGGTGAGGGAGCCTGAGAAACTGCTACCGCTTCCAAGGAAGGCAGCAGGCGCGCAAATTACCCACTCCCTGCACGGGGGGGAGGTACGGGTAGGTAGTGACGAAAAATAACGATACGGGACTCTTACGAGTTCTCGTCATCGAATAATCAATACACGAACTGCCCACACACTTGTAAATATAGACGCGCAAGATCGTTACACGAACCGCTTACCATTATAGTAAAGTACTATGCAAACACACATAACATATACGCAATAAGGGAACTTTAAATTTGAGATTTTACCCTACCACACCCGTCTGTCTCATTCTGAAAACTATTCAAAATAATTGCTATTTTTCATTCTCATTCAAATATAAATAATAGTAAATAATATATAATTTTTGACTGAACTGAACCCAAGTGCCCGGCCTGCGGCCGGCCACCCCTCATATACATGTTCTAACCTAACCTAACCTAAATCTAGTTTTGATTCCTTTAGACTTTAGATTCAAGATTTAATATGAATATATGCATTAATAAAAACTCATTACTATTTTAATACTAGTTATGCTGCTGTTGATGCACTGATGAAAGCCAGATAGCTAGATCAGTGTTTAGTTAGTCGTAGTTGCCGGTGGGCTTAGGTCTAAAGGAATCCAAACTAGTTTTAAAAGGTTTGGATAGGTTAGGTTAGGTTAGAACATGAAAAGGACGGGTGCCCGGCCACAGGCCGGTACCATAGGTTCAGTTCCGTTGTTTAAAAAAAAAATAACAAAAAACAAAACGTACCAATACAAAGTACTCTTATTCATATTAGAAGATATTGTAAAATAACAATTAATTTAATTTTTTTTTTTTTTTTTTCACTTACACATTAGGCCCGTCGCGCCGCGCCACTATTATATGGGGCGAAGGTGCGAAGTCGACGGCGACGACAAAGTACCGAGTCTAAGGAGTCTGATGGCGGCGCCACACAGTGGCGTTATGTCTCTATAAAAGTGGTGGTCTTTTATTATGTTATTTATAAATGGTACCTATCAGTATTGTACCCCGCACGGGGGGGAGGTACGGGTAGGTAGTGACGAAAAATAACGATACGGGACTCTTACGAGGTCTCGTAATCGGAATGAGTTTCTGCGACTACCATTGTTTGTCGCGGGTAACGGGGAATCAGGGTTCGATTCCGGTGAGGGAGCCTGAGAAACTGCTACCGCTTCCAAGGAAGGCAGCAGGCGCGCAAATTACCCACTCCCTGAACGGGGGGGAGGTACGGGTAGGTAGTGACGAAAAATAACGATACGGGACTCTTACGAGGTCTCGTAATCGGAATGAGTTTCTGCGACTACCATTGTTTGTCGCGGGTAACGGGGAATCAGGGTTCGATTCCGGTGAGGGAGCCTGAGAAACTGCTACCGCTTCCAAGGAAGGCAGCAGGCGCGCAAATTACCCACTCCCTGCACGGGGGGGGAGGTACGGGTAGGTAGTGACGAAAAATAACGATACGGGACTCTTACGAGTTCTCGTCATCGAATAATCAATACACGAACTGCCCACACACTTGTAAATATAGACGCGCAAGATCGTTACACGAACCGCTTACCATTATAGTAAAGTACTATGCAAACACACATAACATATACGCAATAAGGGAACTTTAAATTGGAGATTTTACCCTACCACACCCGTCTGTCTCATTCTGAAAACTATTCAAAATAATTGCTATTTTTCATTCTCATTCAAATATAAATAATAGTAAATAATATATAATTTTTAACTGAACTGAACCCAAGTGCCCGGCCTGCGGCCGGCCACCCCTCATATACATGTTCTAACCTAACCTAACCTAAATCTAGTTTTGATTCCTTTAGACTTTAGATTCAAGATTTAATATGAATATATGCATTAATAAAAACTCATTACTATTTTAATACTAGTTATGCTGCTGTTGATGCACTGATGAAAGCCAGATAGCTAGATCAGTGTTTAGTTAGTCGTAGTTGCCGGTGGGCTTAGGTCTAAAGGAATCCAAACTAGTTTTAAAAGGTTTGGATAGGTTAGGTTAGGTTAGAACATGAAAAGGACGGGTGCCCGGCCACAGGCCGGTACCATAGGTTCAGTTCCGTTGTTTAAAAAAAAAATAACAAAAAACAAAACGTACCAATACAAAGTACTCTTATTCATATTAGAAGATATTGTAAAATAACAATTAATTTAATTTTTTTTTTTTTTTTTTCACTTACACATTAGGCCCGTCGCGCCGCGCCACTACTATATGGGGCGAAGGTGCGAAGTCGACGGCGACGACAAAGTACCGAGTCTAAGGAGTCTGATGGCGGCGCCACACAGTGGCGTTATGTCTCTATAAAAGTGGTGGTCTTTTATTATGTTATTTATAAATGGTACCTATCAGTATTGTACCCCGCACGGGGGGGAGGTACGGGTAGGTAGTGACGAAAAATAACGATACGGGATTCTTACGAGGTCTCGTAATCGGAATGAGTTTCTGCGACTACCATTGTTTGTCGCGGGTAACGGGGAATCAGGGTTCGATTCCGGTGAGGGAGCCTGAGAAACTGCTACCGCTTCCAAGGAAGGCAGCAGGCGCGCAAATTACCCACTCCCTGAACGGGGGGGAGGTACGGGTAGGTAGTGACGAAAAATAACGATACGGGACTCTTACGAGGTCTCGTAATCGGAATGAGTTTCTGCGACTACCATTGTTTGTCGCGGGTAACGGGGAATCAGGGTTCGATTCCGGTGAGGGAGCCTGAGAAACTGCTACCGCTTCCAAGGAAGGCAGCAGGCGCGCAAATTACCCACTCCCTGCACGGGGGGGGAGGTACGGGTAGGTAGTGACGAAAAATAACGATACGGGACTCTTACGAGTTCTCGTCATCGAATAATCAATACACGAACTGCCCACACACTTGTAAATATAGACGCGCAAGATCGTTACACGAACCGCTTACCATTATAGTAAAGTACTATGCAAACACACATAACATATACGCAATAAGGGAACTTTAAATTGGAGATTTTACCCTACCACACCCGTCTGTCTCATTCTGAAAACTATTCAAAATAATTGCTATTTTTCATTCTCATTCAAATATAAATAATAGTAAATAATATATAATTTTTAACTGAACTGAACCTAAGTGCCCGGCCTGCGGCCGGCCACCCCTCATATACATGTTCTAACCTAACCTAACCTAAATCTAGTTTTGATTCCTTTAGACTTTAGATTCAAGATTTAATATGAATATATGCATTAATAAAAACTCATTACTATTTTAATACTAGTTATGCTGCTGTTGATGCACTGATGAAAGCCAGATAGCTAGATCAGTGTTTAGTTAGTCGTAGTTGCCGGTGGGCTTAGGTCTAAAGGAATCCAAACTAGTTTTAAAAGGTTTGGATAGGTTAGGTTAGGTTAGAACATGAATAAGACGGGTGCCCGGCCACAGGCCGGTACCATAGGTTCAGTTCCGTTGTTTAAAAAAAAAATAACAAAAAACAAAACGTACCAATACAAAGTACTCTTATTCATATTAGAAGATATTGTAAAATAACAATTAATTTAATTTAATTTTTTTTTTTTTTTCACTTACACATTAGGCCCGTCGCGCCGCGCCACTACTATATGGGGCGAAGGTGCGAAGTCGACGGCGACGACAAAGTACCGAGTCTAAGGAGTCTGATGGCGGCGCCACACAGTGGCGTTATGTCTCTATAAAAGTGGTGGTCTTTTATTATGTTATTTATTAATGGTACCTATCAGTATTGTACCCCGCACGGGGGGGAGGTACGGGTAGGTAGTGACGAAAAATAACGATACGGGACTCTTACGAGGTCTCGTAATCGGAATGAGTTTCTGCGACTACCATTGTTTGTCGCGGGTAACGGGGAATCAGGGTTCGATTCCGGTGAGGGAGCCTGAGAAACTGCTACCGCTTCCAAGGAAGGCAGCAGGCGCGCAAATTACCCACTCCCTGAACGGGGGGGAGGTACGGGTAGGTAGTGACGAAAAATAACGATACGGGACTCTTACGAGGTCTCGTAATCGGAATGAGTTTCTGCGACTACCATTGTTTGTCGCGGGTAACGGGGAATCAGGGTTCGATTCCGGTGAGGGAGCCTGAGAAACTGCTACCGCTTCCAAGGAAGGCAGCAGGCGCGCAAATTACCTACTCCCTGAACGGGGGGGAGGTACGGGTAGGTAGTGACGAAAAATAACGATACGGGACTCTTACGAGGTCTCGTAATCGGAATGAGTTTCTGCGACTACCATTGTTTGTCGCGGGTAACGGGGAATCAGGGTTCGATTCCGGTGAGGGAGCCTGAGAAACTGCTACCGCTTCCAAGGAAGGCAGCAGGCGCGCAAATTACCCACTCCCTGCACGGGGGGGGAGGTACGGGTAGGTAGTGACGAAAAATAACGATACGGGACTCTTACGAGTTCTCGTCATCGAATAATCAATACACGAACTGCCCACACACTTGTAAATATAGACGCGCAAGATCTTTATACGAACCGCTTACCATTATAGTAAAGTACTATGCAAACACACATAACATATACGCAATAAGGGAACTTTAAATTGGAGATTTTACCCTACCACACCCGTCTGTCTCATTCTGAAAACTATTCAAAATAATTGCTATTTTTCATTCTCATTCAAATATAAATAATAGTAAATAATATATAATTTTTGACTGAACTGAACCCAAGTGCCCGGCCTGCGGCCGGCCACCCCTCATATACATGTTCTAACCTAACCTAACCTAAATCTAGTTTTGATTCCTTTAGACTTTAGATTCAAGATTTAATATGAATATATGCATTAATAAAAACTCATTACTATTTTAATACTAGTTATGCTGCTGTTGATGCACTGATGAAAGCCAGATAGCTAGATCAGTGTTTAGTTAGTCGTAGTTGCCGGTGGGCTTAGGTCTAAAGGAATCCAAACTAGTTTTAAAAGGTTTGGATAGGTTAGGTTAGGTTAGAACATGAATAAGACGGGTGCCCGGCCACAGGCCGGTACCATAGGTTCAGTTCCGTTGTTTAAAAAAAAAATAACAAAAAACAAAACGTACCAATACAAAGTACTCTTATTCATATTAGAAGATATTGTAAAATAACAATTAATTTAATTTAATTTTTTTTTTTTTTTCACTTACACATTAGGCCCGTCGCGCCGCGCCACTACTATATGGGGCGAAGGTGCGAAGTCGACGGCGACGACAAAGTACCGAGTCTAAGGAGTCTGATGGCGGCGCCACACAGTGGCGTTATGTCTCTATAAAAGTGGTGGTCTTTTATTATGTTATTTATTAATGGTACCTATCAGTATTGTACCCCGCACGGGGGGGAGGTACGGGTAGGTAGTGACGAAAAATAACGATACGGGACTCTTACGAGGTCTCGTAATCGGAATGAGTTTCTGCGACTACCATTGTTTGTCGCGGGTAACGGGGAATCAGGGTTCGATTCCGGTGAGGGAGCCTGAGAAACTGCTACCGCTTCCAAGGAAGGCAGCAGGCGCGCAAATTACCCACTCCCTGAACGGGGGGGAGGTACGGGTAGGTAGTGACGAAAAATAACGATACGGGACTCTTACGAGGTCTCGTAATCGGAATGAGTTTCTGCGACTACCATTGTTTGTCGCGGGTAACGGGGAATCAGGGTTCGATTCCGGTGAGGGAGCCTGAGAAACTGCTACCGCTTCCAAGGAAGGCAGCAGGCGCGCAAATTACCCACTCCCTGAACGGGGGGGAGGTACGGGTAGGTAGTGACGAAAAATAACGATACGGGACTCTTACGAGGTCTCGTAATCGGAATGAGTTTCTGCGACTACCATTGTTTGTCGCGGGTAACGGGGAATCAGGGTTCGATTCCGGTGAGGGAGCCTGAGAAACTGCTACCGCTTCCAAGGAAGGCAGCAGGCGCGCAAATTACCCACTCCCTGCACGGGGGGGGAGGTACGGGTAGGTAGTGACGAAAAATAACGATACGGGACTCTTACGAGTTCTCGTCATCGAATAATCAATACACGAACTGCCCACACACTTGTAAATATAGACGCGCAAGATCGTTACACGAACCGCTTACCATTATAGTAAAGTACTATGCAAACACACATAACATATACGCAATAAGGGAACTTTAAATTGGAGATTTTACCCTACCACACCCGTCTGTCTCATTCTGAAAACTATTCAAAATAATTGCTATTTTTCATTCTCATTCAAATATAAATAATAGTAAATAATATATAATTTTTAAACGGAACTGAACCTAAGTGCCCGGCCTGCGGCCGGCCACCCCTCATATACATGTTCTAACCTAACCTAACCTAAATCTAGTTTTGATTCCTTTAGACTTTAGATTCAAGATTTAATATGAATATATGCATTAATAAAAACTCATTACTATTTTAATACTAGTTATGCTGCTGTTGATGCACTGATGAAAGCCAGATAGCTAGATCAGTGTTTAGTTAGTCGTAGTTGCCGGTGGGCTTAGGTCTAAAGGAATCCAAACTAGTTTTAAAAGGTTTGGATAGGTTAGGTTAGGTTAGAACATGAATAAGACGGGTGCCCGGCCACAGGCCGGTACCATAGGTTCAGTTCCGTTGTTTAAAAAAAAAATAACAAAAAACAAAACGTACCAATACAAAGTACTCTTATTCATATTAGAAGATATTGTAAAATAACAATTAATTTAATTTAATTTTTTTTTTTTTTTCACTTACACATTAGGCCCGTCGCGCCGCGCCACTACTATATGGGGCGAAGGTGCGAAGTCGACGGCGACGACAAAGTACCGAGTCTAAGGAGTCTGATGGCGGCGCCACACAGTGGCGTTATGTCTCTATAAAAGTGGTGGTCTTTTATTATGTTATTTATTAATGGTACCTATCAGTATTGTACCCCGCACGGGGGGGAGGTACGGGTAGGTAGTGACGAAAAATAACGATACGGGACTCTTACGAGGTCTCGTAATCGGAATGAGTTTCTGCGACTACCATTGTTTGTCGCGGGTAACGGGGAATCAGGGTTCGATTCCGGTGAGGGAGCCTGAGAAACTGCTACCGCTTCCAAGGAAGGCAGCAGGCGCGCAAATTACCCACTCCCTGAACGGGGGGGAGGTACGGGTAGGTAGTGACGAAAAATAACGATACGGGACTCTTACGAGGTCTCGTAATCGGAATGAGTTTCTGCGACTACCATTGTTTGTCGCGGGTAACGGGGAATCAGGGTTCGATTCCGGTGAGGGAGCCTGAGAAACTGCTACCGCTTCCAAGGAAGGCAGCAGGCGCGCAAATTACCTACTCCCTGAACGGGGGGGAGGTACGGGTAGGTAGTGACGAAAAATAACGATACGGGACTCTTACGAGGTCTCGTAATCGGAATGAGTTTCTGCGACTACCATTGTTTGTCGCGGGTAACGGGGAATCAGGGTTCGATTCCGGTGAGGGAGCCTGAGAAACTGCTACCGCTTCCAAGGAAGGCAGCAGGCGCGCAAATTACCCACTCCCTGCACGGGGGGGGAGGTACGGGTAGGTAGTGACGAAAAATAACGATACGGGACTCTTACGAGTTCTCGTCATCGAATAATCAATACACGAACTGCCCACACACTTGTAAATATAGACGCGCAAGATCTTTATACGAACCGCTTACCATTATAGTAAAGTACTATGCAAACACACATAACATATACGCAATAAGGGAACTTTAAATTGGAGATTTTACCCTACCACACCCGTCTGTCTCATTCTGAAAACTATTCAAAATAATTGCTATTTTTCATTCTCATTCAAATATAAATAATAGTAAATAATATATAATTTTTGACTGAACTGAACCCAAGTGCCCGGCCTGCGGCCGGCCACCCCTCATATACATGTTCTAACCTAACCTAACCTAAATCTAGTTTTGATTCCTTTAGACTTTAGATTCAAGATTTAATATGAATATATGCATTAATAAAAACTCATTACTATTTTAATACTAGTTATGCTGCTGTTGATGCACTGATGAAAGCCAGATAGCTAGATCAGTGTTTAGTTAGTCGTAGTTGCCGGTGGGCTTAGGTCTAAAGGAATCCAAACTAGTTTTAAAAGGTTTGGATAGGTTAGGTTAGGTTAGAACATGAATAAGACGGGTGCCCGGCCACAGGCCGGTACCATAGGTTCAGTTCCGTTGTTTAAAAAAAAAATAACAAAAAACAAAACGTACCAATACAAAGTACTCTTATTCATATTAGAAGATATTGTAAAATAACAATTAATTTAATTTAATTTTTTTTTTTTTCTCACTTACACATTAGGCCCGTCGCGCCGCGCCACTACTATATGGGGCGAAGGTGCGAAGTCGACGGCGACGACAAAGTACCGAGTCTAAGGAGTCTGATGGCGGCGCCACACAGTGGCGTTATGTCTCTATAAAAGTGGTGGTCTTTTATTATGTTATTTATTAATGGTACCTATCAGTATTGTACCCCGCACGGGGGGGAGGTACGGGTAGGTAGTGACGAAAAATAACGATACGGGACTCTTACGAGGTCTCGTAATCGGAATGAGTTTCTGCGACTACCATTGTTTGTCGCGGGTAACGGGGAATCAGGGTTCGATTCCGGTGAGGGAGCCTGAGAAACTGCTACCGCTTCCAAGGAAGGCAGCAGGCGCGCAAATTACCCACTCCCTGAACGGGGGGGAGGTACGGGTAGGTAGTGACGAAAAATAACGATACGGGACTCTTACGAGGTCTCGTAATCGGAATGAGTTTCTGCGACTACCATTGTTTGTCGCGGGTAACGGGGAATCAGGGTTCGATTCCGGTGAGGGAGCCTGAGAAACTGCTACCGCTTCCAAGGAAGGCAGCAGGCGCGCAAATTACCCACTCCCTGAACGGGGGGGAGGTACGGGTAGGTAGTGACGAAAAATAACGATACGGGACTCTTACGAGGTCTCGTAATCGGAATGAGTTTCTGCGACTACCATTGTTTGTCGCGGGTAACGGGGAATCAGGGTTCGATTCCGGTGAGGGAGCCTGAGAAACTGCTACCGCTTCCAAGGAAGGCAGCAGGCGCGCAAATTACCCACTCCCTGCACGGGGGGGGAGGTACGGGTAGGTAGTGACGAAAAATAACGATACGGGACTCTTACGAGTTCTCGTCATCGAATAATCAATACACGAACTGCCCACACACTTGTAAATATAGACGCGCAAGATCGTTACACGAACCGCTTACCATTATAGTAAAGTACTATGCAAACACACATAACATATACGCAATAAGGGAACTTTAAATTGGAGATTTTACCCTACCACACCCGTCTGTCTCATTCTGAAAACTATTCAAAATAATTGCTATTTTTCATTCTCATTCAAATATAAATAATAGTAAATAATATATAATTTTTGACTGAACTGAACCCAAGTGCCCGGCCCGCGGCCGGGCACCCCTCATATACATGTTCTAACCTAACCTAACCTAAATCTAGTTTTGATTCCTTTAGACTTTAGATTCAAGATTTAATATGAATATATGCATTAATAAAAACTCATTACTATTTTAATACTAGTTATGCTGCTGTTGATGCACTGATGAAAGCCAGATAGCTAGATCAGTGTTTAGTTAGTCGTAGTTGCCGGTGGGCTTAGGTCTAAAGGAATCCAAACTAGTTTTAAAAGGTTTGGATAGGTTAGGTTAGCTTAGAACATGAAAAGGACGGGTGCCCGGCCACAGGCCGGTACCATAGGTTCAGTTCCGTTGTTTAAAAAAAAAATAACAAAAAACTAAACGTACCAATACAAAGTACTCTTATTCATATTAGAAGATATTGTAAAATAACAATTAATTTAATTTTTTTTTTTTTTTTTTCACTTACACATTAGGCCCGTCGCGCCGCGCCACTACTATATGGGGCGAAGGTGCGAAGTCGACGGCGACGACAAAGTACCGAGTCTAAGGAGTCTGATGGCGGCGCCACACAGTGGCGTTATGTCTCTATAAAAGTGGTGGTCTTTTATTATGTTATTTATTAATGGTACCTATCAGTATTGTACCCCGCACGGGGGGGAGGTACGGGTAGGTAGTGACGAAAAATAACGATACGGGACTCTTACGAGGTCTCGTAATCGGAATGAGTTTCTGCGACTACCATTGTTTGTCGCGGGTAACGGGGAATCAGGGTTCGATTCCGGTGAGGGAGCCTGAGAAACTGCTACCGCTTCCAAGGAAGGCAGCAGGCGCGCAAATTACCCACTCCCTGCACGGGGGGGAGGTACGGGTAGGTAGTGACGAAAAATAACGATACGGGACTCTTACGAGTTCTCGTCATCGAATAATCAAAACACGAACTGCCCACACACTTGTAAATATAGACGCGCAAGATCGTTACACGAACCGCTTACCATTATAGTAAAGTACTATGCAAACACACATAACATATACGCAATAAGGGAACTTTAAATTGGAGATTTTACCCTACCACACCCGTCTGTCTCATTCTGAAAACTATTCAAAATAATTGCTATTTTTCATTCTCATTCAAATATAAATAATAGTAAATAATATATAATTTTTGACTGAACTGAACCCAAGTGCCCGGCCTGCGGCCGGGCACCCCTCATATACATGTTCTAACCTAACCTAACCTAAATCTAGTTTTGATTCCTTTAGACTTTAGATTCAAGATTTAATATGAATATATGCATTAATAAAAACTCATTACTATTTTAATACTAGTTATGCTGCTGTTGATGCACTGATGAAAGCCAGATAGCTAGATCAGTGTTTAGTTAGTCGTAGTTGCCGGTGGGCTTAGGTCTAAAGGAATCCAAACTAGTTTTAAAAGGTTTGGATAGGTTAGGTTAGGTTAGAACATGAATAAGACGGGTGCCCGGCCACAGGCCGGTACCATAGGTTCAGTTCCGTTGTTAAAAATAAAATTACAAAAAACAAAACGTACCAATACAAAGTACTCTTATTCATATTAGAAGATATTGTAAAATAACAATTAATTTAATTTTTTTTTTTTTTTTTTTCACTTACACATTAGGCCCGTCGCGCCGCGCCACTACTATATGGGGCGAAGGTGCGAAGTCGACGGCGACGACAAAGTACCGAGTCTAAGGAGTCTGATGGCGGCGCCACACAGTGGCGTTATGTCTCTATAAAAGTGGTGGTCTTTTATTATGTTATTTATTAATGGTACCTATCAGTATTGTACCCCGCACGGGGGGGAGGTACGGGTAGGTAGTGACGAAAAATAACGATACGGGACTCTTACGAGGTCTCGTAATCGGAATGAGTTTCTGCGACTACCATTGTTTGTCGCGGGTAACGGGGAATCAGGGTTCGATTCCGGTGAGGGAGCCTGAGAAACTGCTACCGCTTCCAAGGAAGGCAGCAGGCGCGCAAATTACCCACTCCCTGAACAGGGGGGAGGTACGGGTAGGTAGTGACGAAAAATAACGATACGGGACTCTTACGAGGTCTCGTAATCGGAATGAGTTTCTGCGACTACCATTGTTTGTCGCAGGTAACGGGGAATCAGGGTTCGATTCCGGTGAGGGAGCCTGAGAAACTGCTACCGCTTCCAAGGAAGGCAGCAGGCGCGCAAATTACCCACTCCCTGAACGGGGGGGAGGTACGGGTAGGTAGTGACGAAAAATAACGATACGGGACTCTTACGAGGTCTCGTAATCGGAATGAGTTTCTGCGACTACCATTGTTTGTCGCGGGTAACGGGGAATCAGGGTTCGATTCCGGTGAGGGAGCCTGAGAAACTGGTACCGCTTCCAAGGAAGGCAGCAGGCGCGCAAATTACCCACTCCCTGCACGGGGGGGGAGGTACGGGTAGGTAGTGACGAAAAATAACGATACGGGACTCTTACGAGTTCTCGTCATCGAATAATCAATACACGAACTGCCCACACACTTGTAAATATAGACGCGCAAGATCGTTACACGAACCGCTTACCATTATAGTAAAGTACTATGCAAACACACATAACATATACGCAATAAGGGAACTTTAAATTGGAGATTTTACCCTACCACACCCGTCTGTCTCATTCTGAAAACTATTCAAAATAATTGCTATTTTTCATTCTCATTCAAATATAAATAATAGTAAATAATATATAATTTTTGACTGAACTGAACCCAAGTGCCCGGCCTGCGGCCGGGCACCCCTCATATACATGTTCTAACCTAACCTAACCTAAATCTAGTTTTGATTCCTTTAGACTTTAGATTCAAGATTTAATATGAATATATGCATTAATAAAAACTCATTACTATTTTAATACTAGTTATGCTGCTGTTGATGCACTGATGAAAGCCAGATAGCTAGATCAGTGTTTAGTTAGTCGTAGTTGCCGGTGGGCTTAGGTCTAAAGGAATCCAAACTAGTTTTAAAAGGTTTGGATAGGTTAGGTTAGGTTAGAACATGAATAAGACGGGTGCCCGGCCACAGGCCGGTACCATAGGTTCAGTTCCGTTGTTTACAAAAAAAATAACAAAAAACAAAACGTACCAATACAAAGTACTCTTATTCATATTAGAAGATATTGTAAAATAACAATTAAATTAATTTTTTTTTTTTTTTTCACTTACACATTAGGCCCGTCGCGCCGCGCCACTACTATATGGGGCGAAGGTGCGAAGTCGACGGCGACGACAAAGTACCGAGTCTAAGGAGTCTGATGGCGGCGCCACACAGTGGCGTTATGTCTCTATAAAAGTGGTGGTCTTTTATTATGTTATTTATAAATGGTACCTATCAGTATTGTACCCCGCACGGGGGGGAGGTACGGGTAGGTAGTGACGAAAAATAACGATACGGGACTCTTACGAGGTCTCGTAATCGGAATGAGTTTCTGCGACTACCATTGTTTGTCGCGGGTAACGGGGAATCAGGGTTCGATTCCGGTGAGGGAGCCTGAGAAACTGCTACCGCTTCCAAGGAAGGCAGCAGGCGCGCAAATTACCCACTCCCTGCACGGGGGGGAGGTACGGGTAGGTAGTGACGAAAAATAACGATACGGGACTCTTACGAGTTCTCGTCATCGAATAATCAATACACGAACTGCCCACACACTTGTAAATATAGACGCGCAAGATCGTTACACGAACCGCTTACCATTATAGTAAAGTACTATGCAAACACACATAACATATACGCAATAAGGGAACTTTAAATTGGAGATTTTACCCTACTACACCCGTCTGTCTCATTCTGAAAACTATTCAAAATAATTGCTATTTTTCATTCTCATTCAAATATAAATAATAGTAAATAATATATAATTTTTGACTGAACTGAACCCAAGTGCCCGGCCTGCGGCCGGGCACCCCTCATATACATGTTCTAACCTAACCTAACCTAAATCTAGTTTTGATTCCTTTAGACTTTAGATTCAAGATTTAATATGAATATATGCATTAATAAAAACTCATTACTATTTTAATACTAGTTATGCTGCTGTTGATGCACTGATGAAAGCCAGATAGCTAGATCAGTGTTTAGTTAGTCGTAGTTGCCGGTGGGCTTAGGTCTAAAGGAATCCAAACTAGTTTTAAAAGGTTTGGATAGGTTAGGTTAGGTTAGAACATGAATAAGACGGGTGCCCGGCCACAGGCCGGTACCATAGGTTCAGTTCCGTTGTTTAAAAAAAAAATAACAAAAAACAAAACCTACCAATACAAAGTACTCTTATTCATATTAGAAGATATTGTAAAATAACAATTAATTCAATTTTTTTTTTTTTTTTTCACTTACACATTAGGCCCGTCGCGCCGCGCCACTACTATATGGGGCGAAGGTGCGAAGTCGACGGCGACAACAAAGTACCGAGTCTAAGGAGTCTGATGGCGGCGCCACACAGTGGCGTTATGTCTCTATAAAAGTGGTGGTCTTTTATTATGTTATTTATAAATGGTACCTATCAGTATTGTACCCCGCACGGGTAGGTAGTGACGAAAAATAACGATACGGGACTCTTACGAGGTCTCGTAATCGGAATGAGTTTCTGCGACTACCATTGTTTGTCGCGGGTAACGGGGAATCAGGGTTCGATTCCGGTGAGGGAGCCTGAGAAACTGCTACCGCTTCCAAGGAAGGCAGCAGGCGCGCAAATTACCCACTCCCTGCACGGGGCGGAGGTACGGGTAGGTAGTGACGAAAAATAACGATACGGGACTCTTACGAGTTCTCGTCATCGAATAATCAAAACACGAACTGCCCACACACTTGTAAATATAGACGCGCAAGATCGTTACACGAACCGCTTACCATTATAGTAAAGTACTATGCAAACACACATAACATATACGCAATAAGGGAACTTTAAATTGGAGATTTTACCCTACCACACCCGTCTGTCTCATTCTGAAAACTATTCAAAATAATTGCTATTTTTCATTCTCATTCAAATATAAATAATAGTAAATAATATATAATTTTTGACTGAACTGAACCCAAGTGCCCGGCCTGCGGCCGGCCACCCCTCATATACATGTTCTAACCTAACCTAACCTAAATCTAGTTTTGATTCCTTTAGACTTTAGATTCAAGATTTAATATGAATATATGCATTAATAAAAACTCATTACTATTTTAATACTAGTTATGCTGCTGTTGATGCACTGATGAAAGCCAGATAGCTAGATCAGTGTTTAGTTAGTCGTAGTTGCCGGTGGGCTTAGGTCTAAAGGAATCCAAACTAGTTTTAAAAGGTTTGGATAGGTTAGGTTAGGTTAGAACATGAATAAGACGGGTGCCCGGCCACACGCCGGTACCATAGGTTCAGTTCCGTTGTTTAAAAAAAAAATAACAAAAAACAAAACGTACCAATACAAAGTACTCTTATTCATATTAGAAGATATTGTAAAATAACAATTAATTTAATTTTTTTTTTTTTTTTTTCACTTACACATTAGGCCCGTCGCGCCGCGCCACTACTATATGGGGCGAAGGTGCGAAGTCGACGGCGACGACAAAGTACCGAGTCTAAGGAGTCTGATGGCGGCGCCACACAGTGGCGTTATGTCTCTATAAAAGTGGTGGTCTTTTATTATGTTATTTATAAATGGTACCTATCAGTATTGTACCCCGCACGGGGGGGAGGTACGGGTAGGTAGTGACGAAAAATAACGATACGGGACTCTTACGAGGTCTCGTAATCGGAATGAGTTTCTGCGACTACCATTGTTTGTCGCGGGTAACGGGGAATCAGGGTTCGATTCCGGTGAGGGAGCCTGAGAAACTGCTACCGCTTCCAAGGAAGGCAGCAGGCGCGCAAATTACCCACTCCCTGCACGGGGGGGAGGTACGGGTAGGTAGTGACGAAAAATAACGATACGGGACTCTTACGAGTTCTCGTCATCGAATAATCAAAACACGAACTGCCCACACACTTGTAAATATAGACGCGCAAGATCGTTACACGAACCGCTTACCATTATAGTAAAGTACTATGCAAACACACATAACATATACGCAATAAGGGAACTTTAAATTGGAGATTTTACCCTACTACACCCGTCTGTCTCATTCTGAAAACTATTCAAAATAATTGCTATTTTTCATTCTCATTCAAATATAAATAATAGTAAATAATATATAATTTTTGACTGAACTGAACCCAAGTGCCCGGCCTGCGGCCGGGCACCCCTCATATACATGTTCTAACCTAACCTAACCTAAATCTAGTTTTGATTCCTTTAGACTTTAGATTCAAGATTTAATATGAATATATGCATTAATAAAAACTCATTACTATTTTAATACTAGTTATGCTGCTGTTGATGCACTGATGAAAGCCAGATAGCTAGATCAGTGTTTAGTTAGTCGTAGTTGCCGGTGGGCTTAGGTCTAAAGGAATCCAAACTAGTTTTAAAAGGTTTGGATAGGTTAGGTTAGGTTAGAACATGAATAAGACGGGTGCCCGGCCACAGGCCGGTACCATAGGTTCAGTTCCGTTGTTTAAAAAAAAAATAACAAAAAACAAAACCTACCAATACAAAGTACTCTTATTCATATTAGAAGATATTGTAAAATAACAATTAATTCAATTTTTTTTTTTTTTTTTCACTTACACATTAGGCCCGTCGCGCCGCGCCACTACTATATGGGGCGAAGGTGCGAAGTCGACGGCGACAACAAAGTACCGAGTCTAAGGAGTCTGATGGCGGCGCCACACAGTGGCGTTATGTCTCTATAAAAGTGGTGGTCTTTTATTATGTTATTTATAAATGGTACCTATCAGTATTGTACCCCGCACGGGTAGGTAGTGACGAAAAATAACGATACGGGACTCTTACGAGGTCTCGTAATCGGAATGAGTTTCTGCGACTACCATTGTTTGTCGCGGGTAACGGGGAATCAGGGTTCGATTCCGGTGAGGGAGCCTGAGAAACTGCTACCGCTTCCAAGGAAGGCAGCAGGCGCGCAAATTACCCACTCCCTGCACGGGGCGGAGGTACGGGTAGGTAGTGACGAAAAATAACGATACGGGACTCTTACGAGTTCTCGTCATCGAATAATCAAAACACGAACTGCCCACACACTTGTAAATATAGACGCGCAAGATCGTTACACGAACCGCTTACCATTATAGTAAAGTACTATGCAAACACACATAACATATACGCAATAAGGGAACTTTAAATTGGAGATTTTACCCTACCACACCCGTCTGTCTCATTCTGAAAACTATTCAAAATAATTGCTATTTTTCATTCTCATTCAAATATAAATAATAGTAAATAATATATAATTTTTGACTGAACTGAACCCAAGTGCCCGGCCTGCGGCCGGGCACCCCTCATATACATGTTCTAACCTAACCTTACCTAAATCTAGTTTTGATTCCTTTAGACTTTAGATTCAAGATTTAATATGAATATATGCATTAATAAAAACTCATTACTATTTTAATACTAGTTATGCTGCTGTTGATGCACTGATGAAAGCCAGATAGCTAGATCAGTGTTTAGTTAGTCGTAGTTGCCGGTGGGCTTAGGTCTAAAGGAATCCAAACTAGTTTTAAAAGGTTTGGATAGGTTAGGTTAGGTTAGAACATGAATAAGACGGGTGCCCGGCCACAGGCCGGTACCATAGGTTCAGTTCCGTTGTTTAAAAAAAAAATAACAAAAAACAAAACGTACCAATACAAAGTACTCTTATTCATATTAGAAGATATTGTAAAATAACAATTAATTTAATTTTTTTTTTTTTTTTTTCACTTACACATTAGGCCCGTCGCGCCGCGCCACTACTATATGGGGCGAAGGTGCGAAGTCGACGGCGACGACAAAGTACCGAGTCTAAGGAGTCTGATGGCGGCGCCACACAGTGGCGTTATGTCTCTATAAAAGTGGTGGTCTTTTATTATGTTATTTATAAATGGTACCTATCAGTATTGTACCCCGCACGGGGGGGAGGTACGGGTAGGTAGTGACGAAAAATAACGATACGGGACTCTTACGAGGTCTCGTAATCGGAATGAGTTTCTGCGACTACCATTGTTTGTCGCGGGTAACGGGGAATCAGGGTTCGATTCCGGTGAGGGAGCCTGAGAAACTGCTACCGCTTCCAAGGAAGGCAGCAGGCGCGCAAATTACCCACTCCCTGCACGGGGGGGAGGTACGGGTAGGTAGTGACGAAAAATAACGATACGGGACTCTTACGAGTTCTCGTCATCGAATAATCAAAACACGAACTGCCCACACACTTGTAAATATAGACGCGCAAGATCGTTACACGAACCGCTTACCATTATAGTAAAGTACTATGCAAACACACATAACATATACGCAATAAGGGAACTTTAAATTGGAGATTTTACCCTACTACACCCGTCTGTCTCATTCTGAAAACTATTCAAAATAATTGCTATTTTTCATTCTCATTCAAATATAAATAATAGTAAATAATATATAATTTTTGACTGAACTGAACCCAAGTGCCCGGCCTGCGGCCGGGCACCCCTCATATACATGTTCTAACCTAACCTAACCTAAATCTAGTTTTGATTCCTTTAGACTTTAGATTCAAGATTTAATATGAATATATGCATTAATAAAAACTCATTACTATTTTAATACTAGTTATGCTGCTGTTGATGCACTGATGAAAGCCAGATAGCTAGATCAGTGTTTAGTTAGTCGTAGTTGCCGGTGGGCTTAGGTCTAAAGGAATCCAAACTAGTTTTAAAAGGTTTGGATAGGTTAGGTTAGGTTAGAACATGAATAAGACGGGTGCCCGGCCACAGGCCGGTACCATAGGTTCAGTTCCGTTGTTTAAAAAAAAAATAACAAAAAACAAAACCTACCAATACAAAGTACTCTTATTCATATTAGAAGATATTGTAAAATAACAATTAATTCAATTTTTTTTTTTTTTTTTCACTTACACATTAGGCCCGTCGCGCCGCGCCACTACTATATGGGGCGAAGGTGCGAAGTCGACGGCGACAACAAAGTACCGAGTCTAAGGAGTCTGATGGCGGCGCCACACAGTGGCGTTATGTCTCTATAAAAGTGGTGGTCTTTTATTATGTTATTTATAAATGGTACCTATCAGTATTGTACCCCGCACGGGTAGGTAGTGACGAAAAATAACGATACGGGACTCTTACGAGTTCTCGTCATCGAATAATCAAAACACGAACTGCCCACACACTTGTAAATATAGACGCGCAAGATCGTTACACGAACCGCTTACCATTATAGTAAAGTACTATGCAAACACACATAACATATACGCAATAAGGGAACTTTAAATTGGAGATTTTACCCTACTACACCCGTCTGTCTCATTCTGAAAACTATTCAAAATAATTGCTATTTTTCATTCTCATTCAAATATAAATAATAGTAAATAATATATAATTTTTGACTGAACTGAACCCAAGTGCCCGGCCTGCGGCCGGGCACCCCTCATATACATGTTCTAACCTAACCTAACCTAAATCTAGTTTTGATTCCTTTAGACTTTAGATTCAAGATTTCATATGAATATATGCATTAATAAAAACTCATTACTATTTTAATACTAGTTATGCTGCTGTTGATGCACTGATGAAAGCCAGATAGCTAGATCAGTGTTTAGTTAGTCGTAGTTGCCGGTGGGCTTAGGTCTAAAGGAATCCAAACTAGTTTTAAAAGGTTTGGATAGGTTAGGTTAGGTTAGAACATGAATAAGACGGGTGCCCGGCCACAGGCCGGTACCATAGGTTCAGTTCCGTTGTTTAAAAAAAAAATAACAAAAAACAAAACGTACCAATACAAAGTACTCTTATTCATATTAGAAGATATTGTAAAATAACAATTAATTTAATTTTTTTTTTTTTTTTTCACTTACACATTAGGCCCGTCGCGCCGCGCCACTACTATATGGGGCGAAGGTGCGAAGTCGACGGCGACGACAAAGTACCGAGTCTAAGGAGTCTGATGGCGGCGCCACACAGTGGCGTTATGTCTCTATAAAAGTGGTGGTCTTTTATTATGTTATTTATTAATGGTACCTATCAGTATTGTACCCCGCACGGGGGGGAGGTACGGGTAGGTAGTGACGAAAAATAACGATACGGGACTCTTACGAGGTCTCGTAATCGGAATGAGTTTCTGCGACTACCATTGTTTGTCGCGGGTAACGGGGAATCAGGGTTCGATTCCGGTGAGGGAGCCTGAGAAACTGCTACCGCTTCCAAGGAAGGCAGCAGGCGCGCAAATTACCCACTCCCTGCACGGGGCGGAGGTACGGGTAGGTAGTGACGAAAAATAACGATACGGGACTCTTACGAGTTCTCGTCATCGAATAATCAAAACACGAACTGCCCACACACTTGTAAATATAGACGCGCAAGATCGTTACACGAACCGCTTACCATTATAGTAAAGTACTATGCAAACACACATAACATATACGCAATAAGGGAACTTTAAATTGGAGATTTTACCCTACCACACCCGTCTGTCTCATTCTGAAAACTATTCAAAATAATTGCTATTTTTCATTCTCATTCAAATATAAATAATAGTAAATAATATATAATTTTTGACTGAACTGAACCCAAGTGCCCGGCCTGCGGCCGGGCACCCCTCATATACATGTTCTAACCTAACCTAACCTAAATCTAGTTTTGATTCCTTTAGACTTTAGATTCAAGATTTAATATGAATATATGCATTAATAAAAACTCATTACTATTTTAATACTAGTTATGCTGCTGTTGATGCACTGATGAAAGCCAGATAGCTAGATCAGTGTTTAGTTAGTCGTAGTTGCCGGTGGGCTTAGGTCTAAAGGAATCCAAACTAGTTTAAAAAGGTTTGGATAGGTTAGGTTAGGTTAGAACATGAATAAGACGGGTGCCCGGCCACACGCCGGTACCATAGGTTCAGTTCCGTTGTTTAAAAAAAAAATAACAAAAAACAAAACGTACCAATACAAAGTACTCTTATTCATATTAGAAGATATTGTAAAATAACAATTAATTTAATTTTTTTTTTTTTTTTTTCACTTACACATTAGGCCCGTCGCGCCGCGCCACTACTATATGGGGCGAAGGTGCGAAGTCGACGGCGACGACAAAGTACCGAGTCTAAGGAGTCTGATGGCGGCGCCACACAGTGGCGTTATGTCTCTATAAAAGTGGTGGTCTTTTATTATGTTATTTATAAATGGTACCTATCAGTATTGTACCCCGCACGGGTAGGTAGTGACGAAAAATAACGATACGGGACTCTTACGAGGTCTCGTAATCGGAATGAGTTTCTGCGACTACCATTGTTTGTCGCGGGTAACGGGGAATCAGGGTTCGATTCCGGTGAGGGAGCCTGAGAAACTGCTACCGCTTCCAAGGAAGGCAGCAGGCGCGCAAATTACCCACTCCCTGAACAGGGGGGAGGTACGGGTAGGTAGTGACGAAAAATAACGATACGGGACTCTTACGAGGTCTCGTAATCGGAATGAGTTTCTGCGACTACCATTGTTTGTCGCAGGTAACGGGGAATCAGGGTTCGATTCCGGTGAGGGAGCCTGAGAAACTGCTACCGCTTCCAAGGAAGGCAGCAGGCGCGCAAATTACCCACTCCCTGAACGGGGGGGAGGTACGGGTAGGTAGTGACGAAAAATAACGATACGGGACTCTTACGAGGTCTCGTAATCGGAATGAGTTTCTGCGACTACCATTGTTTGTCGCGGGTAACGGGGAATCAGGGTTCGATTCCGGTGAGGGAGCCTGAGAAACTGCTACCGCTTCCAAGGAAGGCAGCAGGCGCGCAAATTACCCACTCCCTGCACGGGAGGGGGAGGTACGGGTAGGTAGTGACGAAAAATAACGATACGGGACTCTTACGAGTTCTCGTCATCGAATAATCAATACACGAACTGCCCACACACTTGTAAATATAGACGCGCAAGATCGTTACACGAACCGCTTACCATTATAGTAAAGTACTATGCAAACACACATAACATATACGCAATAAGGGAACTTTAAATTGGAGATTTTACCCTACCACACCCGTCTGTCTCATTCTGAAAACTATTCAAAATAATTGCTATTTTTCATTCTCATTCAAATATAAATAATAGTAAATAATATATAATTTTTGACTGAACTGAACCCAAGTGCCCGGCCTGCGGCCGGGCACCCCTCATATACATGTTCTAACCTAACCTAACCTAAATCTAGTTTTGATTCCTTTAGACTTTAGATTCAAGATTTCATATGAATATATGCATTAATAAAAACTCATTACTATTTTAATACTAGTTATGCTGCTGTTGATGCACTGATGAAAGCCAGATAGCTTGATCAGTGTTTAGTTAGTCGTAGTTGCCGGTGGGCTTAGGTCTAAAGGAATCCAAACTAGTTTTAAAAGGTTTGGATAGGTTAGGTTAGGTTAGAACATGAATAAGACGGGTGCCCGGCCACAGGCCGGTACCATAGGTTCAGTTCCGTTGTTTAAAAAAAAAATAACAAAAAACAAAACGTACCAATACAAAGTACTCTTATTCATATTAGAAGATATTGTAAAATAACAATTAATTTAATTTTTTTTTTTTTTTTTCACTTACACATTAGGCCCGTCGCGCCGCGCCACTACTATATGGGGCGAAGGTGCGAAGTCGACGGCGACGACAAAGTACCGAGTCTAAGGAGTCTGATGGCGGCGCCACACAGTGGCGTTATGTCTCTATAAAAGTGGTGGTCTTTTATTATGTTATTTATTAATGGTACCTATCAGTATTGTACCCCGCACGGGGGGGAGGTACGGGTAGGTAGTGACGAAAAATAACGATACGGGACTCTTACGAGGTCTCGTAATCGGAATGAGTTTCTGCGACTACCATTGTTTGTCGCGGGTAACGGGGAATCAGGGTTCGATTCCGGTGAGGGAGCCTGAGAAACTGCTACCGCTTCCAAGGAAGGCAGCAGGCGCGCAAATTACCCACTCCCTGCACGGGGGGGAGGTACGGGTAGGTAGTGACGAAAAATAACGATACGGGACTCTTACGAGTTCTCGTCATCGAATAATCAAAACACGAACTGCCCACACACTTGCAAATATAGACGCGCAAGATCGTTACACGAACCGCTTACCATTATAGTAAAGTACTATGCAAACACACATAACATATACGCAATAAGCGAACTTTAAATTGGAGATTTTACCCTACCACACCCGTCTGTCTCATTCTGAAAACTATTCAAAATAATTGCTATTTTTCATTCTCATTCAAATATAAATAATAGTAATTAATATATAATTTTTGACTGAACTGAACCCAAGTGCCCGGCCTGCGGCCGGCCACCCCTCATATACATGTTCTAACCTAACCTAACCTAAATCTAGTTTTGATTCCTTTAGACTTTAGATTCAAGATTTAATATGAATATATGCATTAATAAAAACTCATTACTATTTTAATACTAGTTATGCTGCTGTTGATGCACTGATGAAAGCCAGATAGCTAGATCAGTGTTTAGTTAGTCGTAGTTGCCGGTGGGCTTAGGTCTAAAGGAATCCAAACTAGTTTTAAAAGGTTTGGATAGGTTAGGTTAGGTTAGAACATGAATAAGACGGGTGCCCGGCCACAGGCCGGTACCATAGGTTCAGTTCCGTTGTTTAAAAAAAAAATAACAAAAAACAAAACGTACCAATACAAAGTACTCTTATTCATATTAGAAGATATTGTAAAATAACAATTAATTTAATTTTTTTTTTTTTTTTTCACTTACACATTAGGCCCGTCGCGCCGCGCCACTACTATATGGGGCGAAGGTGCGAAGTCGACGGCGACGACAAAGTACCGAGTCTAAGGAGTCTGATGGCGGCGCCACACAGTGGCGTTATGTCTCTATAAAAGTGGTGGTCTTTTATTATGTTATTTATTAATGGTACCTATCAGTATTGTACCCCGCACGGGGGGGAGGTACGGGTAGGTAGTGACGAAAAATAACGATACGGGACTCTTACGAGGACTCGTAATCGGAATGAGTTTCTGCGACTACCATTGTTTGTCGCGGGTAACGGGGAATCAGGGTTCGATTCCGGTGAGGGAGCCTGAGAAACTGCTACCGCTTCCAAGGAAGGCAGCAGGCGCGCAAATTACCCACTCCCTGCACGGGGGGGGAGGTACGGGTAGGTAGTGACGAAAAATAACGATACGGGACTCTTACGAGTTCTCGTCATCGAATAATCAAAACACGAACTGCCCACACACTTGTAAATATAGACGCGCAAGATCGTTACACGAACCGCTTACCATTATAGTAAAGTACTATGCAAACACACATAACATATACGCAATAAGGGAACTTTAAATTGGAGATTTTACCCTACCACACCCGTCTGTCTCATTCTGAAAACTATTCAAAATAATTGCTATTTTTCATTCTCATTCAAATATAAATAATAGTAAATAATATATAATTTTTGACTGAACTGAACCCAAGTGCCCGGCCTGCGGCCGGGCACCCCTCATATACATGTTCTAACCTAACCTAACCTAAATCTATTTTTGATTCCTTTAGACTTTAGATTAAAGATTTAATATGAATATATGCATTAATAAAAACTCATTACTATTTTAATACTAGTTATGCTGCTGTTGATGCACTGATGAAAGCCAGATAGCTAGATCAGTGTTTAGTTAGTCGTAGTTGCCGGTGGGCTTAGGTCTAAAGGAATCTAAACTAGTTTTAAAAGGTTTGGATAGGTTAGGTTAGGTTAGAACATGAATAAGACGGGTGCCCGGCCACAGGCCGGTACCATAGGTTCAGTTCCGTTGTTTAAAAAAAAAATAACAAAAAACAAAACGTACCAATACAAAGTACTCTTATTCATATTAGAAGATATTGTAAAATAACAATTAATTTAATTTTTTTTTTTTTTTTTTCACTTACACATTAGGCCCGTCGCGCCGCGCCACTACTATATGGGGCGAAGGTGCGAAGTCGACGGCGACGACAAAGTACCGAGTCTAAGGAGTCTGATGGCGGCGCCACACAGTGGCGTTATGTCTCTATAAAAGTGGTGGTCTTTTATTATGTTATTTATTAATGGTACCTATCAGTATTGTACCCCGCACGGGGGGGAGGTACGGGTAGGTAGTGACGAAAAATAACGATACGGGACTCTTACGAGGTCTCGTAATCGGAATGAGTTTCTGCGACTACCATTGTTTGTCGCGGGTAACGGGGAATCAGGGTTCGATTCCGGTGAGGGAGCCTGAGAAACTGCTACCGCTTCCAAGGAAGGCAGCAGGCGCGCAAATTACCCACTCCCTGCACGGGGGGGAGGTACGGGTAGGTAGTGACGAAAAATAACGATACGGGACTCTTACGAGTTCTCGTCATCGAATAATCAAAACACGAACTGCCCACACACTTGCAAATATAGACGCGCAAGATCGTTACACGAACCGCTTACCATTATAGTAAAGTACTATGCAAACACACATAACATATACGCAATAAGCGAACTTTAAATTGGAGATTTTACCCTACCACACCCGTCTGTCTCATTCTGAAAACTATTCAAAATAATTGCTATTTTTCATTCTCATTCAAATATAAATAATAGTAATTAATATATAATTTTTGACTGAACTGAACCCAAGTGCCCGGCCTGCGGCCGGCCACCCCTCATATACATGTTCTAACCTAACCTAACCTAAATCTAGTTTTGATTCCTTTAGACTTTAGATTCAAGATTTAATATGAATATATGCATTAATAAAAACTCATTACTATTTTAATACTAGTTATGCTGCTGTTGATGCACTGATGAAAGCCAGATAGCTAGATCAGTGTTTAGTTAGTCGTAGTTGCCGGTGGGCTTAGGTCTAAAGGAATCCAAACTAGTTTTAAAAGGTTTGGATAGGTTAGGTTAGGTTAGAACATGAATAAGACGGGTGCCCGGCCACAGGCCGGTACCATAGGTTCAGTTCCGTTGTTTAAAAAAAAAATAACAAAAAACAAAACGTACCAATACAAAGTACTCTTATTCATATTAGAAGATATTGTAAAATAACAATTAATTTAATTTTTTTTTTTTTTTTTCACTTACACATTAGGCCCGTCGCGCCGCGCCACTACTATATGGGGCGAAGGTGCGAAGTCGACGGCGACGACAAAGTACCGAGTCTAAGGAGTCTGATGGCGGCGCCACACAGTGGCGTTATGTCTCTATAAAAGTGGTGGTCTTTTATTATGTTATTTATTAATGGTACCTATCAGTATTGTACCCCGCACGGGGGGGAGGTACGGGTAGGTAGTGACGAAAAATAACGATACGGGACTCTTACGAGGTCTCGTAATCGGAATGAGTTTCTGCGACTACCATTGTTTGTCGCGGGTAACGGGGAATCAGGGTTCGATTCCGGTGAGGGAGCCTGAGAAACTGCTACCGCTTCCAAGGAAGGCAGCAGGCGCGCAAATTACCCACTCCCTGCACGGGGGGGAGGTACGGGTAGGTAGTGACGAAAAATAACGATACGGGACTCTTACGAGTTCTCGTCATCGAATAATCAATACACGAACTGCCCACACACTTGTAAATATAGACGCGCAAGATCGTTACACGAACCGCTTACCATTATAGTAAAGTACTATGCAAACACACATAACATATACGCAATAAGGGAACTTTAAATTGGAGATTTTACCCTACCACACCCGTCTGTCTCATTCTGAAAACTATTCAAAATAATTGCTATTTTTCATTCTCATTCAAATATAAATAATAGTAAATAATATATAATTTTTGACTGAACTGAACCCAAGTGCCCGGCCTGCGGCCGGGCACCCCTCATATACATGTTCTAACCTAACCTAACCTAAATCTAGTTTTGATTCCTTTAGACTTTAGATTCAAGATTTAATATGAATATATGCATTAATAAAAACTCATTACTATTTTAATACTAGTTATGCTGCTGTTGATGCACTGATGAAAGCCAGATAGCTAGATCAGTGTTTAGTTAGTCGTAGTTGCCGGTGGGCTTAGGTCTAAAGGAATCCAAACTAGTTTTAAAAGGTTTGGATAGGTTAGGTTAGGTTAGAACATGAAAAGGACGGGTGCCCGGCCACAGGCCGGTACCATAGGTTCAGTTCCGTTGTTTAAAAAAAAAATAACAAAAAACAAAACGTACCAATACAAAGTACTCTTATTCATATTAGAAGATATTGTAAAATAACAATTAATTTAATTTTTTTTTTTTTTTTTCACATACACATTAGGCCCGTCGCGCCGCGCCACTACTATATGGGGCGAAGGTGCGAAGTCGACGGCGACGACAAAGTACCGAGTCTAAGGAGTCTGATGGCGGCGCCACACAGTGGCGTTATGTCACTATAAAAGTGGTGGTCTTTTATTATGTTATTTATTAATGGTACCTATCAGTATTGTACCCCGCACGGGGGGGAGGTACGGGTAGGTAGTGACGAAAAATAACGATACGGGACTCTTACGAGGTCTCGTAATCGGAATGAGTTTCTGCGACTACCATTGTTTGTCGCGGGTAACGGGGAATCAGGGTTCGATTCCGGTGAGGGAGCCTGAGAAACTGCTACCGCTTCCAAGGAAGGCAGCAGGCGCGCAAATTACCCACTCCCTGCACGGGGGGGGAGGTACGGGTAGGTAGTGACGAAAAATAACGATACGGGACTCTTACGAGTTCTCGTCATCGAATAATCAAAACACGAACTGCCCACACACTTGTAAATATAGACGCGCAAGATCGTTACACGAACCGCTTACCATTATAGTAAAGTACTATGCAAACACACATAACATATACGCAATAAGGGAACTTTAAATTGGAGATTTTACCCTACTACACCCGTCTGTCTCATTCTGAAAACTATTCAAAATAATTGCTATTTTTCATTCTCATTCAAATATAAATAATAGTAAATAATATATAATTTTTGACTGAACTGAACCCAAGTGCCCGGCCTGCGGCCGGGCACCCCTCATATACATGTTCTAACCTAACCTAACCTAAATCTAGTTTTGATTCCTTTAGACTTTAGATTCAAGATTTAATATGAATATATGCATTAATAAAAACTCATTACTATTTTAATACTAGTTATGCTGCTGTTGATGCACTGATGAAAGCCAGATAGCTAGATCAGTGTTTAGTTAGTCGTAGTTGCCGGTGGGCTTAGGTCTAAAGGAATCCAAACTAGTTTTAAAAGGTTTGGATAGGTTAGGTTAGGTTAGAACATGAATAAGACGGGTGCCCGGCCACAGGCCGGTACCATAGGTTCAGTTCCGTTGTTTAAAAAAAAAATAACAAAAAACAAAACGTACCAATACAAAGTACTCTTATTCATATTAGAAGATATTGTAAAATAACAATTAATTCAATTTTTTTTTTTTTTTTCACTTACACATTAGGCCCGTCGCGCCGCGCCACTACTATATGGGGCGAAGGTGCGAAGTCGACGGCGACAACAAAGTACCGAGTCTAAGGAGTCTGATGGCGGCGCCACACAGTGGCGTTATGTCTCTATAAAAGTGGTGGTCTTTTATTATGTTATTTATAAATGGTACCTATCAGTATTGTACCCCGCACGGGTAGGTAGTGACGAAAAATAACGATACGGGACTCTTACGAGGTCTCGTAATCGGAATGAGTTTCTGCGACTACCATTGTTTGTCGCGGGTAACGGGGAATCAGGGTTCGATTCCGGTGAGGGAGCCTGAGAAACTGCTACCGCTTCCAAGGAAGGCAGCAGGCGCGCAAATTACCCACTCCCTGAACAGGGGGGAGGTACGGGTAGGTAGTGACGAAAAATAACGATACGGGACTCTTACTAGGTCTCGTAATCGGAATGAGTTTCTGCGACTACCATTGTTTGTCGCGGGTAACGGGGAATCAGGGTTCGATTCCGGTGAGGGAGCCTGAGAAACTGCTACCGCTTCCAAGGAAGGCAGCAGGCGCGCAAATTACCCACTCCCTGAACAGGGGGGAGGTACGGGTAGGTAGTGACGAAAAATAACGATACGGGACTCTTACGAGGTCTCGTAATCGGAATGAGTTTCTGCGACTACCATTGTTTGTCGCAGGTAACGGGGAATCAGGGTTCGATTCAGGTGAGGGAGCCTGAGAAACTGCTACCGCTTCCAAGGAAGGCAGCAGGCGCGCAAATTACCCACTCCCTGCACGGGGGGGAGGTACGGGTAGGTAGTGACGAAAAATAACGATACGGGACTCTTACGAGTTCTCGTCATCGAATAATCAAAACACGAACTGCCCACACACTTGTAAATATAGACGCGCAAGATCGTTACACGAACCGCTTACCATTATAGTAAAGTACTATGCAAACACACATAACATATACGCAATAAGGGAACTTTAAATTGGAGATTTTACCCTACTACACCCGTCTGTCTCATTCTGAAAACTATTCAAAATAATTGCTATTTTTCATTCTCATTCAAATATAAATAATAGTAAATAATATATAATTTTTGACTGAACTGAACCCAAGTGCCCGGCCTGCGGCCGGGCACCCCTCATATACATGTTCTAACCTAACCTAACCTAAATCTAGTTTTGATTCCTTTAGACTTTAGATTCAAGATTTAATATGAATATATGCATTAATAAAAACTCATTACTATTTTAATACTAGTTATGCTGCTGTTGATGCACTGATGAAAGCCAGATAGCTAGATCAGTGTTTAGTTAGTCGTAGTTGCCGGTGGGCTTAGGTCTAAAGGAATCCAAACTAGTTTTAAAAGGTTTGGATAGGTTAGGTTAGGTTAGAACATGAATAAGACGGGTGCCCGGCCACAGGCCGGTACCATAGGTTCAGTTCCGTTGTTTAAAAAAAAAATAACAAAAAACAAAACGTACCAATACAAAGTACTCTTATTCATATTAGAAGATATTGTAAAATAACAATTAATTCAATTTTTTTTTTTTTTTTTCACTTACACATTAGGCCCGTCGCGCCGCGCCACTACTATATGGGGCGAAGGTGCGAAGTCGACGGCGACAACAAAGTACCGATTCTAAGGAGTCTGATGGCGGCGCCACACAGTGGCGTTATGTCTCTATAAAAGTGGTGGTCTTTTATTATGTTATTTATAAATGGTACCTATCAGTATTGTACCCCGCACGGGTAGGTAGTGACGAAAAATAACGATACGGGACTCTTACGAGGTCTCGTAATCGGAATGAGTTTCTGCGACTACCATTGTTTGTCGCGGGTAACGGGGAATCAGGGTTCGATTCCGGTGAGGGAGCCTGAGAAACTGCTACCGCTTCCAAGGAAGGCAGCAGGCGCGCAAATTACCCAATCCCTGAACGGGGGGGAGGTACGGGTAGGTAGTGACGAAAAATAACGATACGGGACTCTTACGAGGTCTCGTAATCGGAATGAGTTTCTGCGACTACCATTGTTTGTCGCGGGTAACGGGGAATCAGGGTTCGATTCCGGTGAGGGAGCCTGAGAAACTGCTACCGCTTCCAAGGAAGGCAGCAGGCGCGCAAATTACCCACTCCCTGAACAGGGGGGAGGTACGGGTAGGTAGTGACGAAAAATAACGATACGGGACTCTTACGAGGTCTCGTAATCGGAATGAGTTTCTGCGACTACCATTGTTTGTCGCAGGTAACGGGGAATCAGGGTTCGATTCCGGTGAGGGAGCCTGAGAAACTGCTACCGCTTCCAAGGAAGGCAGCAGGCGCGCAAATTACCCACTCCCTGAACGGGGGGGAGGGACGGGGAGGTAGTGACGAAAAATAACGATACGGGACTCTTACGAGGTCTCGTAATCGGAATGAGTTTCTGCGACTACCATTGTTTGTCGCGGGTAACGGGGAATCAGGGTTCGATTCCGGTGAGGGAGCCTGAGAAACTGCTACCGCTTCCAAGGAAGGCAGCAGGCGCGCAAATTACCCACTCCCTGCACGGGGGGGGAGGTACGGGTAGGTAGTGACGAAAAATAACGATACGGGACTCTTACGAGTTCTCGTCATCGAATAATCAATACACGAACTGCCCACACACTTGTAAATATAGACGCGCAAGATCGTTACACGAACCGCTTACCATTATAGTAAAGTACTATGCAAACACACATAACATATACGCAATAAGGGAACTTTAAATTGGAGATTTTACCCTACCACACCCGTCTGTCTCATTCTGAAAACTATTCAAAATAATTGCTATTTTTCATTCTCATTCAAATATAAATAATAGTAAATAATATATAATTTTTGACTGAACTGAACCCAAGTGCCCGGCCTGCGGCCGGGCACCCCTCATATACATGTTCTAACCTAACCTAACCTAAATCTAGTTTTGATTCCTTTAGACTTTAGATTCAAGATTTAATATGAATATATGCATTAATAAAAACTCATTACTATTTTAATACTAGTTATGCTGCTGTTGATGCACTGATGAAAGCCAGATAGCTAGATCAGTGTTTAGTTAGTCGTAGTTGCCGGTGGGCTTAGGTCTAAAGGAATCCAAACTAGTTTTAAAAGGTTTGGATAGGTTAGGTTAGGTTAGAACATGAATAAGACGGGTGCCCGGCCACAGGCCGGTACCATAGGTTCAGTTCCGTTGTTTACAAAAAAAATAACAAAAAACAAAACGTACCAATACAAAGTACTCTTATTCATATTAGAAGATATTGTAAAATAACAATTAATTTAATTTTTTTTTTTTTTTTTTCACTTACACATTAGGCCCGTCGCGCCGCGCCACTACTATATGGGGCGAAGGTGCGAAGTCGACGGCGACGACAAAGTACCGAGTCTAAGGAGTCTGATGGCGGCGCCACACAGTGGCGTTATGTCTCTATAAAAGTGGTGGTCTTTTATTATGTTATTTATTAATGGTACCTATCAGTATTGTACCCCGCACGGGGGGGAGGTACGGGTAGGTAGTGACGAAAAATAACGATACGGGACTCTTACGAGGTCTCGTAATCGGAATGAGTTTCTGCGACTACCATTGTTTGTCGCGGGTAACGGGGAATCAGGGTTCGATTCAGGTGAGGGAGCCTGAGAAACTGCTACCGCTTCCAAGGAAGGCAGCAGGCGCGCAAATTACCCACTCCCTGCACGGGGGGGAGGTACGGGTAGGTAGTGACGAAAAATAACGATACGGGACTCTTACGAGTTCTCGTCATCGAATAATCAAAACACGAACTGCCCACACACTTGTAAATATAGACGCGCAAGATCGTTACACGAACCGCTTACCATTATAGTAAAGTACTATGCAAACACACATAACATATACGCAATAAGGGAACTTTAAATTGGAGATTTTACCCTACTACACCCGTCTGTCTCATTCTGAAAACTATTCAAAATAATTGCTATTTTTCATTCTCATTCAAATATAAATAATAGTAAATAATATATAATTTTTGACTGAACTGAACCCAAGTGCCCGGCCTGCGGCCGGGCACCCCTCATATACATGTTCTAACCTAACCTAACCTAAATCTAGTTTTGATTCCTTTAGACTTTAGATTCAAGATTTAATATGAATATATGCATTAATAAAAACTCATTACTATTTTAATACTAGTTATGCTGCTGTTGATGCACTGATGAAAGCCAGATAGCTAGATCAGTGTTTAGTTAGTCGTAGTTGCCGGTGGGCTTAGGTCTAAAGGAATCCAAACTAGTTTTAAAAGGTTTGGATAGGTTAGGTTAGGTTAGAACATGAATAAGACGGGTGCCCGGCCACAGGCCGGTACCATAGGTTCAGTTCCGTTGTTTAAAAAAAAAATAACAAAAAACAAAACGTACCAATACAAAGTACTCTTATTCATATTAGAAGATATTGTAAAATAACAATTAATTCAATTTTTTTTTTTTTTTTTCACTTACACATTAGGCCCGTCGCGCCGCGCCACTACTATATGGGGCGAAGGTGCGAAGTCGACGGCGACAACAAAGTACCGAGTCTAAGGAGTCTGATGGCGGCGCCACACAGTGGCGTTATGTCTCTATAAAAGTGGTGGTCTTTTATTATGTTATTTATAAATGGTACCTATCAGTATTGTACCCCGCACGGGTAGGTAGTGACGAAAAATAACGATACGGGACTCTTACGAGGTCTCGTAATCGGAATGAGTTTCTGCGACTACCATTGTTTGTCGCGGGTAACGGGGAATCAGGGTTCGATTCCGGTGAGGGAGCCTGAGAAACTGCTACCGCTTCCAAGGAAGGCAGCAGGCGCGCAAATTACCCACTCCCTGAACGGGGGGGAGGTACGGGTAGGTAGTGACGAAAAATAACGATACGGGACTCTTACGAGGTCTCGTAATCGGAATGAGTTTCTGCGACTACCATTGTTTGTCGCGGGTAACGGGGAATCAGGGTTCGATTCCGGTGAGGGAGCCTGAGAAACTGCTACCGCTTCCAAGGAAGGCAGCAGGCGCGCAAATTACCCACTCCCTGCACGGGGGGGAGGTACGGGTAGGTAGTGACGAAAAATAACGATACGGGACTCTTACGAGTTCTCGTCATCGAATAATCAAAACACGAACTGCCCACACACTTGTAAATATAGACGCGCAAGATCGTTACACGAACCGCTTACCATTATAGTAAAGTACTATGCAAACACACATAACATATACGCAATAAGGGAACTTTAAATTGGAGATTTTACCCTACCACACCCGTCTGTCTCATTCTGAAAACTATTCAAAATAATTGCTATTTTTCATTCTCATTCAAATATAAATAATAGTAAATAATATATAATTTTTGACTGAACTGAACCCAAGTGCCCGGCCTGCGGCCGGGCACCCCTCATATACATGTTCTAACCTAACCTAACCTAAATCTAGTTTTGATTCCTTTAGACTTTAGATTCAAGATTTAATATGAATATATGCATTAATAAAAACTCATTACTATTTTAATACTAGTTATGCTGCTGTTGATGCACTGATGAAAGCCAGATAGCTAGATCAGTGTTTAGTTAGTCGTAGTTGCCGGTGGGCTTAGGTCTAAAGGAATCTAAACTAGTTTTAAAAGGTTTGGATAGGTTAGGTTAGGTTAGAACATGAATAAGACGGGTGCCCGGCCACAGGCCGGTACCATAGGTTCAGTTCCGTTGTTTAAAAAAAAAATAACAAAAAACAAAACGTACCAATACAAAGTACTCTTATTCATATTAGAAGATATTGTAAAATAACAATTAATTTAATTTTTTTTTTTTTTTTTTCACTTACACATTAGGCCCGTCGCGCCGCGCCACTACTATATGGGGCGAAGGTGCGAAGTCGACGGCGACGACAAAGTACCGAGTCTAAGGAGTCTGATGGCGGCGCCACACAGTGGCGTTATGTCTCTATAAAAGTGGTGGTCTTTTATTATGTTATTTATTAATGGTACCTATCAGTATTGTACCCCGCACGGGGGGGAGGTACGGGTAGGTAGTGACGAAAAATAACGATACGGGACTCTTACGAGGTCTCGTAATCGGAATGAGTTTCTGCGACTACCATTGTTTGTCGCGGGTAACGGGGAATCAGGGTTCGATTCCGGTGAGGGAGCCTGAGAAACTGCTACCGCTTCCAAGGAAGGCAGCAGGCGCGCAAATTACCCACTCCCTGCACGGGGGGGAGGTACGGGTAGGTAGTGACGAAAAATAACGATACGGGACTCTTACGAGTTCTCGTCATCGAATAATCAAAACACGAACTGCCCACACACTTGCAAATATAGACGCGCAAGATCGTTACACGAACCGCTTACCATTATAGTAAAGTACTATGCAAACACACATAACATATACGCAATAAGGGAACTTTAAATTGGAGATTTTACCCTACCACACCCGTCTGTCTCATTCTGAAAACTATTCAAAATAATTGCTATTTTTCATTCTCATTCAAATATAAATAATAGTAATTAATATATAATTTTTGACTGAACTGAACCCAAGTGCCCGGCCTGCGGCCGGCCACCCCTCATATACATGTTCTAACCTAACCTAACCTAAATCTAGTTTTGATTCCTTTAGACTTTAGATTCAAGATTTAATATGAATATATGCATTAATAAAAACTCATTACTATTTTAATACTAGTTATGCTGCTGTTGATGCACTGATGAAAGCCAGATAGCTAGATCAGTGTTTAGTTAGTCGTAGTTGCCGGTGGGCTTAGGTCTAAAGGAATCCAAACTAGTTTTAAAAGGTTTGGATAGGTTAGGTTAGGTTAGAACATGAATAAGACGGGTGCCCGGCCACAGGCCGGTACCATAGGTTCAGTTCCGTTGTTTAAAAAAAAAATAACAAAAAACAAAACGTACCAATACAAAGTACTCTTATTCATATTAGAAGATATTGTAAAATAACAATTAATTTAATTTTTTTTTTTTTTTTTCACTTACACATTAGGCCCGTCGCGCCGCGCCACTACTATATGGGGCGAAGGTGCGAAGTCGACGGCGACGACAAAGTACCGAGTCTAAGGAGTCTGATGGCGGCGCCACACAGTGGCGTTATGTCTCTATAAAAGTGGTGGTCTTTTATTATGTTATTTATTAATGGTACCTATCAGTATTGTACCCCGCACGGGGGGGAGGTACGGGTAGGTAGTGACGAAAAATAACGATACGGGACTCTTACGAGGTCTCGTAATCGGAATGAGTTTCTGCGACTACCATTGTTTGTCGCGGGTAACGGGGAATCAGGGTTCGATTCCGGTGAGGGAGCCTGAGAAACTGCTACCGCTTCCAAGGAAGGCAGCAGGCGCGCAAATTACCCACTCCCTGCACGGGGGGGAGGTACGGGTAGGTAGTGACGAAAAATAACGATACGGGACTCTTACGAGTTCTCGTCATCGAATAATCAATACACGAACTGCCCACACACTTGTAAATATAGACGCGCAAGATCGTTACACGAACCGCTTACCATTATAGTAAAGTACTATGCAAACACACATAACATATACGCAATAAGGGAACTTTAAATTGGAGATTTTACCCTACCACACCCGTCTGTCTCATTCTGAAAACTATTCAAAATAATTGCTATTTTTCATTCTCATTCAAATATAAATAATAGTAAATAATATATAATTTTTGACTGAACTGAACCCAAGTGCCCGGCCTGCGGCCGGGCACCCCTCATATACATGTTCTAACCTAACCTAACCTAAATCTAGTTTTGATTCCTTTAGACTTTAGATTCAAGATTTAATATGAATATATGCATTAATAAAAACTCATTACTATTTTAATACTAGTTATGCTGCTGTTGATGCACTGATGAAAGCCAGATAGCTAGATCAGTGTTTAGTTAGTCGTAGTTGCCGGTGGGCTTAGGTCTAAAGGAATCCAAACTAGTTTTAAAAGGTTTGGATAGGTTAGGTTAGGTTAGAACATGAATAAGACGGGTGCCCGGCCACAGGCCGGTACCATAGGTTCAGTTCCGTTGTTTAAAAAAAAAATAACAAAAAACAAAACGTACCAATACAAAGTACTCTTATTCATATTAGAAGATATTGTAAAATAACAATTAATTTAATTTTTTTTTTTTTTTTTCACTTACACATTAGGCCCGTCGCGCCGCGCCACTACTATATGGGGCGAAGGTGCGAAGTCGACGGCGACGACAAAGTACCGAGTCTAAGGAGTCTGATGGCGGCGCCACACAGTGGCGTTATGTCTCTATAAAAGTGGTGGTCTTTTATTATGTTATTTATTAATGGTACCTATCAGTATTGTACCCCGCACGGGGGGGAGGTACGGGTAGGTAGTGACGAAAAATAACGATACGGGACTCTTACGAGGTCTCGTAATCGGAATGAGTTTCTGCGACTACCATTGTTTGTCGCGGGTAACGGGGAATCAGGGTTCGATTCCGGTGAGGGAGCCTGAGAAACTGCTACCGCTTCCAAGGAAGGCAGCAGGCGCGCAAATTACCCACTCCCTGCACGGGGGGGAGGTACGGGTAGGTAGTGACGAAAAATAACGATACGGGACTCTTACGAGTTCTCGTCATCGAATAATCAATACACGAACTGCCCACACACTTGTAAATATAGACGCGCAAGATCGTTACACGAACCGCTTACCATTATAGTAAACTACTATGCAAACACACATAACATATACGCAATAAGGGAACTTTAAATTGGAGATTTTACCCTACCACACCCGTCTGTCTCATTCTGAAAACTATTCAAAATAATTGCTATTTTTCATTCTCATTCAAATATAAATAATAGTAAATAATATATAATTTTTGACTGAACTGAACCCAAGTGCCCGGCCTGCGGCCGGGCACCCCTCATATACATGTTCTAACCTAACCTAACCTAAATCTAGTTTTGATTCCTTTAGACTTTAGATTCAAGATTTAATATGAATATATGCATTAATAAAAACTCATTACTATTTTAATACTAGTTATGCTGCTGTTGATGCACTGATGAAAGCCAGATAGCTAGATCAGTGTTTAGTTAGTCGTAGTTGCCGGTGGGCTTAGGTCTAAAGGAATCCAAACTAGTTTTAAAAGGTTTGGATAGGTTAGGTTAGGTTAGAACATGAATAAGACGGGTGCCCGGCCACAGGCCGGTACCATAGGTTCAGTTCCGTTGTTTAAAAAAAAAATAACAAAAAACAAAACGTACCAATACAAAGTACTCTTATTCATATTAGAAGATATTGTAAAATAACAATTAATTTAATTTTTTTTTTTTTTTTTCACTTACACATTAGGCCCGTCGCGCCGCGCCACTACTATATGGGGCGAAGGTGCGAAGTCGACGGCGACGACAAAGTACCGAGTCTAAGGAGTCTGATGGCGGCGCCACACAGTGGCGTTATGTCTCTATAAAAGTGGTGGTCTTTTATTATGTTATTTATTAATGGTACCTATCAGTATTGTACCCCGCACGGGGGGGAGGTACGGGTAGGTAGTGACGAAAAATAACGATACGGGACTCTTACGAGGTCTCGTAATCGGAATGAGTTTCTGCGACTACCATTGTTTGTCGCGGGTAACGGGGAATCAGGGTTCGATTCCGGTGAGGGAGCCTGAGAAACTGCTACCGCTTCCAAGGAAGGCAGCAGGCGCGCAAATTACCCACTCCCTGCACGGGGGGGAGGTACGGGTAGGTAGTGACGAAAAATAACGATACGGGACTCTTACGAGTTCTCGTCATCGAATAATCAATACACGAACTGCCCACACACTTGTAAATATAGACGCGCAAGATCGTTACACGAACCGCTTACCATTATAGTAAAGTACTATGCAAACACACATAACATATACGCAATAAGGGAACTTTAAATTGGAGATTTTACCCTACCACACCCGTCTGTCTCATTCTGAAAACTATTCAAAATAATTGCTATTTTTCATTCTCATTCAAATATAAATAATAGTAAATAATATATAATTTTTGACTGAACTGAACCCAAGTGCCCGGCCTGCGGCCGGGCACCCCTCATATACATGTTCTAACCTAACCTAACCTAAATCTAGTTTTGATTCCTTTAGACTTTAGATTCAAGATTTAATATGAATATATGCATTAATAAAAACTCATTACTATTTTAATACTAGTTATGCTGCTGTTGATGCACTGATGAAAGCCAGATAGCTAGATCAGTGTTTAGTTAGTCGTAGTTGCCGGTGGGCTTAGGTCTAAAGGAATCCAAACTAGTTTTAAAAGGTTTGGATAGGTTAGGTTAGGTTAGAACATGAATAAGACGGGTGCCCGGCCACAGGCCGGTACCATAGGTTCAGTTCCGTTGTTTAAAAAAAAAATAACAAAAAACAAAACGTACCAATACAAAGTACTCTTATTCATATTAGAAGATATTGTAAAATAACAATTAATTTAATTTTTTTTTTTTTTTTTCACTTACACATTAGGCCCGTCGCGCCGCGCCACTACTATATGGGGCGAAGGTGCGAAGTCGACGGCGACGACAAAGTACCGAGTCTAAGGAGTCTGATGGCGGCGCCACACAGTGGCGTTATGTCTCTATAAAAGTGGTGGTCTTTTATTATGTTATTTATTAATGGTACCTATCAGTATTGTACCCCGCACGGGGGGGAGGTACGGGTAGGTAGTGACGAAAAATAACGATACGGGACTCTTACGAGGTCTCGTAATCGGAATGAGTTTCTGCGACTACCATTGTTTGTCGCGGGTAACGGGGAATCAGGGTTCGATTCCGGTGAGGGAGCCTGAGAAACTGCTACCGCTTCCAAGGAAGGCAGCAGGCGCGCAAATTACCCACTCCCTGCACGGGGGGGAGGTACGGGTAGGTAGTGACGAAAAATAACGATACGGGACTCTTACGAGTTCTCGTCATCGAATAATCAATACACGAACTGCCCACACACTTGTAAATATAGACGCGCAAGATCGTTACACGAACCGCTTACCATTATAGTAAAGTACTATGCAAACACACATAACATATACGCAATAAGGGAACTTTAAATTGGAGATTTTACCCTACCACACCCGTCTGTCTCATTCTGAAAACTATTCAAAATAATTGCTATTTTTCATTCTCATTCAAATATAAATAATAGTAAATAATATATAATTTTTGACTGAACTGAACCCAAGTGCCCGGCCTGCGGCCGGGCACCCCTCATATACATGTTCTAACCTAACCTAACCTAAATCTAGTTTTGATTCCTTTAGACTTTAGATTCAAGATTTAATATGAATATATGCATTAATAAAAACTCATTACTATTTTAATACTAGTTATGCTGCTGTTGATGCACTGATGAAAGCCAGATAGCTAGATCAGTGTTTAGTTAGTCGTAGTTGCCGGTGGGCTTAGGTCTAAAGGAATCCAAACTAGTTTTAAAAGGTTTGGATAGGTTAGGTTAGGTTAGAACATGAATAAGACGGGTGCCCGGCCACAGGCCGGTACCATAGGTTCAGTTCCGTTGTTTAAAAAAAAAATAACAAAAAACAAAACGTACCAATACAAAGTACTCTTATTCATATTAGAAGATATTGTAAAATAACAATTAATTTAATTTTTTTTTTTTTTTTTCACTTACACATTAGGCCCGTCGCGCCGCGCCACTACTATATGGGGCGAAGGTGCGAAGTCGACGGCGACGACAAAGTACCGCGTCTAAGGAGTCTGATGGCGGCGCCACACAGTGGCGTTATGTCTCTATAAAAGTGGTGGTCTTTTATTATGTTATTTATTAATGGTACCTATCAGTATTGTACCCCGCACGGGGGGGAGGTACGGGTAGGTAGTGACGAAAAATAACGATACGGGACTCTTACGAGGTCTCGTAATCGGAATGAGTTTCTGCGACTACCATTGTTTGTCGCGGGTAACGGGGAATCAGGGTTCGATTCCGGTGAGGGAGCCTGAGAAACTGCTACCGCTTCCAAGGAAGGCAGCAGGCGCGCAAATTACCCACTCCCTGCACGGGGGGGGAGGTACGGGTAGGTAGTGACGAAAAATAACGATACGGGACTCTTACGAGTTCTCGTTATCGAATAATCAATACACGAACTGCCCACACACTTGTAAATATAGACGCGCAAGATCGTTACACGAACCGCTTACCATTATAGTAAAGTACTATGCAAACACACATAACATATACGCAATAAGGGAACTTTAAATTGGAGATTTTACCCTACCACACCCGTCTGTCTCATTCTGAAAACTATTCAAAATAATTGCTATTTTTCATTCTCATTCAAATATAAATAATAGTAAATAATATATAATTTTTGACTGAACTGAACCCAAGTGCCCGGCCTGCGGCCGGGCACCCCTCATATACATGTTCTAACCTAACCTAACCTAAATCTAGTTTTGATTCCTTTAGACTTTAGATTCAAGATTTAATATGAATATATGCATTAATAAAAACTCATTACTATTTTAATACTAGTTATGCTGCTGTTGATGCACTGATGAAAGCCAGATAGCTAGATCAGTGTTTAGTTCGTCGTAGTTGCCGGTGGGCTTAGGTCTAAAGGAATCCAAACTAGTTTTAAAAGGTTTGGATAGGTTAGGTTAGGTTAGAACATGAATAAGACGGGTGCCCGGCCACAGGCCGGTACCATAGGTTCAGTTCCGTTGTTTAAAAAAAAAATAACAAAAAACAAAACGTACCAATACAAAGTACTCTTATTCATATTAGAAGATATTGTAAAATAACAATTAATTTAATTTTTTTTTTTTTTTTCACTTTCACATTAGGCCCGTCGCGCCGCGCCACTACTATATGGGGCGAAGGTGCGAAGTCGACGGCGACAACAAAGTACCGAGTCTAAGGAGACTGATGGCGGCGCCACACAGTGGCGTTATGTCTCTATAAAAGTGGTGGTCTTTTATTATGTTATTTATAAATGGTAGCTATCAGTATTGTACCCCGCACGGGTAGGTAGTGACGAAAAATAACGATACGGGACTCTTACGAGGTCTCGTAATCGGAATGAGTTTCTGCGACTACCATTGTTTGTCGCGGGTAACGGGGAATCAGGGTTCGATTCCGGTGAGGGAGCCTGAGAAACTGCTACCGCTTCCAAGGAAGGCAGCAGGCGCGCAAATTACCCACTCCCTGCACAGGGGGGAGGTACGGGTAGGTAGTGACGAAAAATAACGATACGGGACTCTTACGAGGTCTCGTAATCGGAATGAGTTTCTGCGACTACCATTGTTTGTCGCGGGTAACGGGGAATCAGGGTTCGATTCCGGTGAGGGAGCCTGAGAAACTGCTACCGCTTCCAAGGAAGGCAGCAGGCGCGCAAATTACCCACTCCCTGCACGGGGGGGGAGGTACGGGTAGGTAGTGACGAAAAATAACGATACGGGACTCTTACGAGTTCTCGTCATCGAATAATCAATACACGAACTGCCCACACACTTGTAAATATAGACGCGCAAGATCGTTACACGAACCGCTTACCATTGTAGTAAAGTACTATGCAAACACACATAACATATACGCAATAAGGGAACTTTAAATTGGAGATTTTACCCAACCACACCCGTCTGTCTCATTCTGAAAACTATTCAAAATAATTGCTATTTTTCATTCTCATTCAAATATAAATAATAGTAAATAATATATAATTTTTGACTGAACTGAACCCAAGTGCCCGGCCTGCGGCCGGGCACCCCTCATATACATGTTCTAACCTAACCTAACCTAAATCTAGTTTTGATTCTTTTAGACTTTAGATTCAAGATTTAATATGAATATATGCATTAATAAAAACTCATTACTATTTTAATACTAGTTATGCTGCTGTTGATGCACTGATGAAAGCCAGATAGCTAGATCAGTGTTTAGTTAGTCGTAGTTGCCGGTGGGCTTAGGTCTAAAGGAATCCAAACTAGTTTTAAAAGGTTTGGATAGGTTAGGTTAGGTTAGAACATGAATAAGACGGGTGCCCGGCCACAGGCCGGTACCATAGGTTCAGTTCCGTTGTTTAAAAAAAAAATAACAAAAAACAAAACGTACCAATACAAAGTACTCTTATTCATATTAGAAGATATTGTAAAATAACAATTAATTTAATTTTTTTTTTTTTTTTTCACTTACACATTAGGCCCGTCGCGCCGCGCCACTACTATATGGGGCGAAGGTGCGAAGTCGACGGCGACGACAAAGTACCGAGTCTAAGGAGTCTGATGGCGGCGCCACACAGTGGCGTTATGTCTCTATAAAAGTTGTGGTCTTTTATTATGTTATTTATTAATGGTACCTATCAGTATTGTACCCCGCACGGGGGGGAGGTACGGGTAGGTAGTGACGAAAAATAACGATACGGGACTCTTACGAGGTCTCGTAATCGGAATGAGTTTCTGCGACTACCATTGTTTGTCGCGGGTAACGGGGAATCAGGGTTCGATTCCGGTGAGGGAGCCTGAGAAACTGCTACCGCTTCCAAGGAAGGCAGCAGGCGCGCAAATTACCCACTCCCTGCACGGGGGGGAGGTACGGGTAGGTAGTGACGAAAAATAACGATACGGGACTCTTACGAGTTCTCGTCATCGAATAATCAATACACGAACTGCCCACACACTTGTAAATATAGACGCGCAAGATCGTTACACGAACCGCTTACCATTATAGTAAAGTACTATGCAAACACACATAACATATACGCAATAAGGGAACTTTAAATTGGAGATTTTACCCTACCACACCCGTCTGTCTCATTCTGAAAACTATTCAAAATAATTGCTATTTTTCATTCTCATTCAAATATAAATAATAGTAAATAATATATAATTTTTGACTGAACTGAACCCAAGTGCCCGGCCTGCGGCCGGGCACCCCTCATATACATGTTCTAACCTAACCTAACCTAAATCTAGTTTTGATTCCTTTAGACTTTAGATTCAAGATTTAATATGAATATATGCATTAATAAAAACTCATTACTATTTTAATACTAGTTATGCTGCTGTTGATGCACTGATGAAAGCCAGATAGCTAGATCAGTGTTTAGTTAGTCGTAGTTGCCGGTGGGCTTAGGTCTAAAGGAATCCAAACTAGTTTTAAAAGGTTTGGATAGGTTAGGTTAGGTTAGAACATGAAAAGGACGGGTGCCCGGCCACAGGCCGGTACCATAGGTTCAGTTCCGTTGTTTAAAAAAAAAATAACAAAAAACAAAACGTACCAATACAAAGTACTCTTATTCATATTAGAAGATATTGTAAAATAACAATTAATTTAATTTTTTTTTTTTTTTTTTCACTTACACATTAGGCCCGTCGCGCCGCGCCACTACTATATGGGGCGAAGGTGCGAAGTCGACGGCGACGACAAAGTACCGAGTCTAAGGAGTCTGATGGCGGCGCCACACAGTGGCGTTATGTCTCTATAAAAGTGGTGGTCTTTTATTATGTTATTTATTAATGGTACCTATCAGTATTGTACCCCGCACGGGGGGGAGGTACGGGTAGGTAGTGACGAAAAATAACGATACGGGACTCTTACGAGGTCTCGTAATCGGAATGAGTTTCTGCGACTACCATTGTTTGTCGCGGGTAACGGGGAATCAGGGTTCGATTCCGGTGAGGGAGCCTGAGAAACTGCTACCGCTTCCAAGGAAGGCAGCAGGCGCGCAAATTACCCACTCCCTGCACGGGGGGGAGGTACGGGTAGGTAGTGACGAAAAATAACGATACGGGACTCTTACGAGTTCTCGTCATCGAATAATCAATACACGAACTGCCCACACACTTGTAAATATAGACGCGCAAGATCGTTACACGAACCGCTTACCATTATAGTAAACTACTATGCAAACACACATAACATATACGCAATAAGGGAACTTTAAATTGGAGATTTTACCCTACCACACCCGTCTGTCTCATTCTGAAAACTATTCAAAATAATTGCTATTTTTCATTCTCATTCAAATATAAATAATAGTAAATAATATATAATTTTTGACTGAACTGAACCCAAGTGCCCGGCCTGCGGCCGGGCACCCCTCATATACATGTTCTAACCTAACCTAACCTAAATCTAGTTTTGATTCCTTTAGACTTTAGATTCAAGATTTAATATGAATATATGCATTAATAAAAACTCATTACTATTTTAATACTAGTTATGCTGCTGTTGATGCACTGATGAAAGCCAGATAGCTAGATCAGTGTTTAGTTCGTCGTAGTTGCCGGTGGGCTTAGGTCTAAAGGAATCCAAACTAGTTTTAAAAGGTTTGGATAGGTTAGGTTAGGTTAGAACATGAATAAGACGGGTGCCCGGCCACAGGCCGGTACCATAGGTTCAGTTCCGTTGTTTAAAAAAAAAATAACAAAAAACAAAACGTACCAATACAAAGTACTCTTATTCATATTAGAAGATATTGTAAAATAACAATTAATTTAATTTTTTTTTTTTTTTTTCACTTACACATTAGGCCCGTCGCGCCGCGCCACTACTATATGGGGCGAAGGTGCGAAGTCGACGGCGACAACAAAGTACCGAGTCTAAGGAGACTGATGGCGGCGCCACACAGTGGCGTTATGTCTCTATAAATGTGGTGGTCTTTTATTATGTTATTTATAAATGGTAGCTATCAGTATTGTACCCCGCACGGGTAGGTAGTGACGAAAAATAACGATACGGGACTCTTACGAGGTCTCGTAATCGGAATGAGTTTCTGCGACTACCATTGTTTGTCGCGGGTAACGGGGAATCAGGGTTCGATTCCGGTGAGGGAGCCTGAGAAACTGCTACCGCTTCCAAGGAAGGCAGCAGGCGCGCAAATTACCCACTCCCTGCACAGGGGGGAGGTACGGGTAGGTAGTGACGAAAAATAACGATACGGGACTCTTACGAGGTCTCGTAATCGGAATGAGTTTCTGCGACTACCATTGTTTGTCGCGGGTAACGGGGAATCAGGGTTCGATTCCGGTGAGGGAGCCTGAGAAACTGCTACCGCTTCCAAGGAAGGCAGCAGGCGCGCAAATTACCCACTCCCTGCACGGGGGGGGAGGTACGGGTAGGTAGTGACGAAAAATAACGATACGGGACTCTTACGAGTTCTCGTCATCGAATAATCAATACACGAACTGCCCACACACTTGTAAATATAGACGCGCAAGATCGTTACACGAACCGCTTACCATTGTAGTAAAGTACTATGCAAACACACATAACATATACGCAATAAGGGAACTTTAAATTGGAGATTTTACCCTACCACACCCGTCTGTCTCATTCTGAAAACTATTCAAAATAATTGCTATTTTTCATTCTCATTCAAATATAAATAATAGTAAATAATATATAATTTTTGACTGAACTGAACCCAAGTGCCCGGCCTGCGGCCGGGCACCCCTCATATACATGTTCTAACCTAACCTAACCTAAATCTAGTTTTGATTCTTTTAGACTTTAGATTCAAGATTTAATATGAATATATGCATTAATAAAAACTCATTACTATTTTAATACTAGTTATGCTGCTGTTGATGCACTGATGAAAGCCAGATAGCTAGATCAGTGTTTAGTTAGTCGTAGTTGCCGGTGGGCTTAGGTCTAAAGGAAGCCAAACTAGTTTTAAAAGGTTTGGATAGGTTAGGTTAGGTTAGAACATGAATAAGACGGGTGCCCGGCCACAGGCCGGTACCATAGGTTCAGTTCCGTTGTTTAAAAAAAAAATAACAAAAAACAAAACGTACCAATACAAAGTACTCTTATTCATATTAGAAGATATTGTAAAATAACAATTAATTTAATTTTTTTTTTTTTTTTTCACTTACACATTAGGCCCGTCGCGCCGCGCCACTACTATATGGGGCGAAGGTGCGAAGTCGACGGCGACGACAAAGTACCGAGTCTAAGGAGTCTGATGGCGGCGCCACACAGTGGCGTTATGTCTCTATAAAAGTGGTGGTCTTTTATTATGTTATTTATTAATGGTACCTATCAGTATTGTACCCCGCACGGGGGGGAGGTACGGGTAGGTAGTGACGAAAAATAACGATACGGGACTCTTACGAGGTCTCGTAATCGGAATGAGTTTCTGCGACTACCATTGTTTGTCGCGGGTAACGGGGAATCAGGGTTCGATTCCGGTGAGGGAGCCTGAGAAACTGCTACCGCTTCCAAGGAAGGCAGCAGGCGCGCAAATTACCCACTCCCTGCACGGGGGGGAGGTACGGGTAGGTAGTGACGAAAAATAACGATACGGGACTCTTACGAGTTCTCGTCATCGAATAATCAATACACGAACTGCCCACACACTTGTAAATATAGACGCGTAAGATCGTTACACGAACCGCTAACCATTATAGTAAAGTACTATGCAAACACACATAACATGTACGCAATAAGGGAACTTTAAATTGGAGATTTTACCCTACCACACCCGTCTGTCTCATTCTGAAAACTATTCAAAATAATTGCTATTTTTCATTCTCATTCAAATATAAATAATAGTAAATAATATATAATTTTTGACTGAACTGAACCCAAGTGCCCGGCCTGCGGCCGGGCACCCCTCATATACATGTTCTAACCTAACCTAACCTAAATCTAGTTTTGATTCCTTTAGACTTTAGATTCAAGATTTAATATGAATATATGCATTAATAAAAACTCATTACTATTTTAATACTAGTTATGCTGCTGTTGATGCACTGATGAAAGCCAGATAGCTAGATCAGTGTTTAGTTAGTCGTAGTTGCCGGTGGGCTTAGGTCTAAAGGAATCCAAACTAGTTTTAAAAGGTTTGGATAGGTTAGGTTAGGTTAGAACATGAATAAGACGGGTGCCCGGCCACAGGCCGGTACCATAGGTTCAGTTCCGTTGTTTACAAAAAAAATAACAAAAAACAAAACGTACCAATACAAAGTACTCTTATTCATATTAGAAGATATTGTAAAATAACAATTAATTTAATTTTTTTTTTTTTTTTTTCACTTACACATTAGGCCCGTCGCGCCGCGCCACTACTATATGGGGCGAAGGTGCGAAGTCGACGGCGACGACAAAGTACCGAGTCTAAGGAGTCTGATGGCGGCGCCACACAGTGGCGTTATGTCTCTATAAAAGTGGTGGTCTTTTATTATGTTATTTATTAATGGTACCTATCAGTATTGTACCCCGCACGGGGGGGAGGTACGGGTAGGTAGTGACGAAAAATAACGATACGGGACTCTTACGAGGTCTCGTAATCGGAATGAGTTTCTGCGACTACCATTGTTTGTCGCGGGTAACGGGGAATCAGGGTTCGATTCCGGTGAGGGAGCCTGAGAAACTGCTACCGCTTCCAAGGAAGGCAGCAGGCGCGCAAATTACCCACTCCCTGCACGGGGGGGGGGTACGGGTAGGTAGTGACGAAAAATAACGATACGGGACTCTTACGAGTTCTCGTCATCGAATAATCAAAACACGAACTGCCCACACACTTGTAAATATAGACGCGCAAGATCGTTACACGAACCGCTTACCATTATAGTAAAGTACTATGCAAACACACATAACATATACGCAATAAGGGAACTTTAAATTGGAGATTTTACCCTACTACACCCGTCTGTCTCATTCTGAAAACTATTCAAAATAATTGCTATTTTTCATTCTCATTCAAATATAAATAATAGTAAATAATATATAATTTTTGACTGAACTGAACCCAAGTGCCCGGCCTGCGGCCGGCCACCCCTCATATACATGTTCTAACCTAACCTAACCTAAATCTAGTTTTGATTCCTTTAGACTTTAGATTCAAGATTTAATATGAATATATGCATTAATAAAAACTCATTACTATTTTAATACTAGTTATGCTGCTGTTGATGCACTGATGAAAGCCAGATAGCTAGATCAGTGTTTAGTTAGTCGTAGTTGCCGGTGGGCTTAGGTCTAAAGGAATCCAAACTAGTTTTAAAAGGTTTGGATAGGTTAGGTTAGGTTAGAACATGAATAAGACGGGTGCCCGGCCACAGGCCGGTACCATAGGTTCAGTTCCGTTGTTTAAAAAAAAAAGTAACAAAAAACAAAACGTACCAATACAAAGTACTCTTATTCATATTAGAAGATATTGTAAAATAACAATTAATTCAATTTTTTTTTTTTTTTTTCACTTACACATTAGGCCCGTCGCGCCGCGCCACTACTATATGGGGCGAAGGTGCGAAGTCGACGGCGACAACAAAGTACCGAGTCTAAGGAGTCTGATGGCGGCGCCACACAGTGGCGTTATGTCTCTATAAAAGTGGTGGTCTTTTATTATGTTATTTATAAATGGTACCTATCAGTATTGTACCCCGCACGGGTAGGTAGTGACGAAAAATAACGATACGGGACTCTTACGAGGTCTCGTAATCGGAATGAGTTTCTGCGACTACCATTGTTTGTCGCGGGTAACGGGGAATCAGGGTTCGATTCCGGTGAGGGAGCCTGAGAAACTGCTACCGCTTCCAAGGAAGGCAGCAGGCGCGCAAATTACCCACTCCCTGAACGGGGGGGAGGTACGGGTAGGTAGTGACGAAAAATAACGATACGGGACTCTTACGAGGTCTCGTAATCGGAATGAGTTTCTGCGACTACCATTGTTTGTCGCGGGTAACGGGGAATCAGGGTTCGATTCCGGTGAGGGAGCCTGAGAAACTGCTACCGCTTCCAAGGAAGGCAGCAGGCGCGCAAATTACCCACTCCCTGCACGGGAGGGGGAGGTACGGGTAGGTAGTGACGAAAAATAACGATATGGGACTCTTACGAGTTCTCGTCATCGAATAATCAATACACGAACTGCCCACACACTTGTAAATATAGACGCGCAAGATCGTTACACGAACCGCTTACCATTATAGTAAAGTACTATGCAAACACACATAACATATACGCAATAAGGGAACTTTAAATTGGAGATTTTACCCTACCACACCCGTCTGTCTCATTCTGAAAACTATTCAAAATAATTGCTATTTTTCATTCTCATTCAAATATAAATAATAGTAAATAATATATAATTTTTGACTGAACTGAACCCAAGTGCCCGGCCTGCGGCCGGGCACCCCTCATATACATGTTCTAACCTAACCTAACCTAAATCTAGTTTTGATTCCTTTAGACTTTAGATTCAAGATTTAATATGAATATATGCATTAATAAAAACTCATTACTATTTTAATACTAGTTATGCTGCTGTTGATGCACTGATGAAAGCCAGATAGCTAGATCAGTGTTTAGTTAGTCGTAGTTGCCGGTGGGCTTAGGTCTAAAGGAATCCAAACTAGTTTTAAAAGGTTTGGATAGGTTAGGTTAGGTTAGAACATGAATAAGACGGGTGCCCGGCCACAGGCCGGTACCATAGGTTCAGTTCCGTTGTTTACAAAAAAAATAACAAAAAACAAAACGTACCAATACAAAGTACTCTTATTCATATTAGAAGATATTGTAAAATAACAATTAATTTAATTTTTTTTTTTTTTTTTTCACTTACACATTAGGCCCGTCGCGCCGCGCCACTACTATATGGGGCGAAGGTGCGAAGTCGACGGCGACGACAAAGTACCGAGTCTAAGGAGTCTGATGGCGGCGCCACACAGTGGCGTTATGTCTCTATAAAAGTGGTGGTCTTTTATTATGTTATTTATTAATGGTACCTATCAGTATTGTACCCCGCACGGGGGGGAGGTACGGGTAGGTAGTGACGAAAAATAACGATACGGGACTCTTACGAGGTCTCGTAATCGGAATGAGTTTCTGCGACTACCATTGTTTGTCGCGGGTAACGGGGAATCAGGGTTCGATTCCGGTGAGGGAGCCTGAGAAACTGCTACCGCTTCCAAGGAAGGCAGCAGGCGCGCAAATTACCCACTCCCTGCACGGGGGGGAGGTACGGGTAGGTAGTGACGAAAAATAACGATACGGGACTCTTACGAGTTCTCGTCATCGAATAATCAAAACACGAACTGCCCACACACTTGTAAATATAGACGCGCAAGATCGTTACACGAACCGCTTACCATTATAGTAAAGTACTATGCAAACACACATAACATATACGCAATAAGGGAACTTTAAATTGGAGATTTTACCCTACTACACCCGTCTGTCTCATTCTGAAAACTATTCAAAATAATTGCTATTTTTCATTCTCATTCAAATATAAATAATAGTAAATAATATATAATTTTTGACTGAACTGAACCCAAGTGCCCGGCCTGCGGCCGGCCACCCCTCATATACATGTTCTAACCTAACCTAACCTAAATCTAGTTTTGATTCCTTTAGACTTTAGATTCAAGATTTAATATGAATATATGCATTAATAAAAACTCATTACTATTTTAATACTAGTTATGCTGCTGTTGATGCACTGATGAAAGCCAGATAGCTAGATCAGTGTTTAGTTAGTCGTAGTTGCCGGTGGGCTTAGGTCTAAAGGAATCCAAACTAGTTTTAAAAGGTTTGGATAGGTTAGGTTAGGTTAGAACATGAATAAGACGGGTGCCCGGCCACAGGCCGGTACCATAGGTTCAGTTCCGTTGTTTAAAAAAAAAATAACAAAAAACAAAACGTACCAATACAAAGTACTCTTATTCATATTAGAAGATATTGTAAAATAACAATTAATTCAATTTTTTTTTTTTTTTTCACTTACACATTAGGCCCGTCGCGCCGCGCCACTACTATATGGGGCGAAGGTGCGAAGTCGACGGCGACAACAAAGTACCGAGTCTAAGGAGTCTGATGGCGGCGCCACACAGTGGCGTTATGTCTCTATAAAAGTGGTGGTCTTTTATTATGTTATTTATAAATGGTACCTATCAGTATTGTACCCCGCACGGGTAGGTAGTGACGAAAAATAACGATACGGGACTCTTACGAGGTCTCGTAATCGGAATGAGTTTCTGCGACTACCATTGTTTGTCGCGGGTAACGGGGAATCAGGGTTCGATTCCGGTGAGGGAGCCTGAGAAACTGCTACCGCTTCCAAGGAAGGCAGCAGGCGCGCAAATTACCCACTCCCTGAACGGGGGGGAGGTACGGGTAGGTAGTGACGAAAAATAACGATACGGGACTCTTACGAGGTCTCGTAATCGGAATGAGTTTCTGCGACTACCATTGTTTGTCGCGGGTAACGGGGAATCAGGGTTCGATTCCGGTGAGGGAGCCTGAGAAACTGCTACCGCTTCCAAGGAAGGCAGCAGGCGCGCAAATTACCCACTCCCTGCACGGGAGGGGGAGGTACGGGTAGGTAGTGACGAAAAATAACGATATGGGACTCTTACGAGTTCTCGTCATCGAATAATCAATACACGAACTGCCCACACACTTGTAAATATAGACGCGCAAGATCGTTACACGAACCGCTTACCATTATAGTAAAGTACTATGCAAACACACATAACATATACGCAATAAGGGAACTTTAAATTGGAGATTTTACCCTACCACACCCGTCTGTCTCATTCTGAAAACTATTCAAAATAATTGCTATTTTTCATTCTCATTCAAATATAAATAATAGTAAATTATATATAATTTTTGACTGAACTGAACCCAAGTGCCCGGCCTGCGGCCGGCCACCCCTCATATACATGTTCTAACCTAACCTAACCTAAATCTAGTTTTGATTCCTTTAGACTTTAGATTCAAGATTTAATATGAATATATGCATTAATAAAAACTCATTACTATTTTAATACTAGTTATGCTGCTGTTGATGCACTGATGAAAGCCAGATAGCTAGATCAGTGTTTAGTTAGTCGTAGTTGCCGGTGGGCTTAGGTCTAAAGGAATCCAAACTAGTTTTAAAAGGTTTGGATAGGTTAGGTTAGGTTAGAACATGAATAAGACGGGTGCCCGGCCACAGGCCGGTACCATAGGTTCAGTTCCGTTGTTTAAAAAAAAAATAACAAAAAACAAAACGTACCAATACAAAGTACTCTTATTCATATTAGAAGATATTGTAAAATAACAATTATTTTAATTTTTTTTTTTTTTTTTTCACTTACACATTAGGCCCGTCGCGCCGCGCCACTACTATATGGGGCGAAGGTGCGAAGTCGACGGCGACGACAAAGTACCGAGTCTAAGGAGTCTGATGGCGGCGCCACACAGTGGCGTTATGTCTCTATAAAAGTGGTGGTCTTTTATTATCTTATTTATTAATGGTACCTATCAGTATTGTACCCCGCACGGGGGGGAGGTACGGGTAGGTAGTGACGAAAAATAACGATACGGGACTCTTACGAGGTCTCGTAATCGGAATGAGTTTCTGCGACTACCATTGTTTGTCGCGGGTAACGGGGAATCAGGGTTCGATTCCGGTGAGGGAGCCTGAGAAACTGCTACCGCTTCCAAGGAAGGCAGCAGGCGCGCAAATTACCCACTCCTTGCACGGGGGGGAGGTACGGGTAGGTAGTGACGAAAAATAACGATACGGGACTCTTACGAGTTCTCGTCATCGAATAATCAAAACACGAACTGCCCACACACTTGTAAATATAGACGCGCAAGATCGTTACACGAACCGCTTACCATTATAGTAAAGTACTATGCAAACACACATAACATATACGCAATAAGGGAACTTTAAATTGGAGATTTTACCCTACCACACCCGTCTGTCTCATTCTGAAAACTATTCAAAATAATTGCTATTTTTCATTCTCATTCAAATATAAATAATAGTAAATAATATATAATTTTTGACTGAACTGAACCCAAGTGCCCGGCCTGCGGCCGGCCACCCCTCATATACATGTTCTAACCTAACCTAACCTAAATCTAGTTTTGATTCCTTTAGACTTTAGATTCAAGATTTAATATGAATATATGCATTAATAAAAACTCATTACTATTTTAATACTAGTTATGCTGCTGTTGATGCACTGATGAAAGCCAGATAGCTAGATCAGTGTTTAGTTAGTCGTAGTTGCCGGTGGGCTTAGGTCTAAAGGAATCCAAACTAGTTTTAAAAGGTTTGGATAGGTTAGGTTAGGTTAGAACATGAATAAGACGGGTGCCCGGCCACAGGCCGGTACCATAGGTTCAGTTCCGTTGTTTAAAAAAAAAATAACAAAAAACAAAACGTACCAATACAAAGTACTCTTATTCATATTAGAAGATATTGTAAAATAACAATTAATTTAATTTTTTTTTTTTTTTTTTCACTTACACATTAGGCCCGTCGCGCCGCGCCACTACTATATGGGGCGAAGGTGCGAAGTCGACGGCGACGACAAAGTACCGAGTCTAAGGAGTCTGATGGCGGCGCCACACAGTGGCGTTATGTCTCTATAAAAGTGGTGGTCTTTTATTATGTTATTTATTAATGGTACCTATCAGTATTGTACCCCGCACGGGGGGGAGGTACGGGTAGGTAGTGACGAAAAATAACGATACGGGACTCTTACGAGGTCTCGTAATCGGAATGAGTTTCTGCGACTACCATTGTTTGTCGCGGGTAACGGGGAATCAGGGTTCGATTCCGGTGAGGGAGCCTGAGAAACTGCTACCGCTTCCAAGGAAGGCAGCAGGCGCGCAAATTACCCACTCCTTGCACGGGGGGGAGGTACGGGTAGGTAGTGACGAAAAATAACGATACGGGACTCTTACGAGTTCTCGTCATCGAATAATCAAAACACGAACTGCCCACACACTTGTAAATATAGACGCGCAAGATCGTTACACGAACCGCTTACCATTATAGTAAAGTACTATGCAAACACACATAACATATACGCAATAAGGGAACTTTAAATTGGAGATTTTACCCTACCACACCCGTCTGTCTCATTCTGAAAACTATTCAAAATAATTGCTATTTTTCATTCTCATTCAAATATAAATAATAGTAAATAATATATAATTTTTGACTGAACTGAACCCAAGTGCCCGGCCTGCGGCCGGCCACCCCTCATATACATGTTCTAACCTAACCTAACCTAAATCTAGTTTTGATTCCTTTAGACTTTAGATTCAAGATTTAATATAAATATATGCATTAATAAAAACTCATTACTATTTTAATACTAGTTATGCTGCTGTTGATGCACTGATGAAAGCCAGATAGCTAGATCAGTGTTTAGTTAGTCGTAGTTGCCGGTGGGCTTAGGTCTAAAGGAATCCAAACTAGTTTTAAAAGGTTTGGATAGGTTAGGTTAGGTTAGAACATGAATAAGACGGGTGCCCGGCCACAGGCCGGTACCATAGGTTCAGTTCCGTTGTTTAAAAAAAAAATAACAAAAAACAAAACGTACCAATACAAAGTACTCTTATTCATATTAGAAGATATTGTAAAATAACAATTAATTTAATTTTTTTTTTTTTTTTTTCACTTACACATTAGGCCCGTCGCGCCGCGCCACTACTATATGGGGCGAAGGTGCGAAGTCGACGGCGACGACAAAGTACCGAGTCTAAGGAGTCTGATGGCGGCGCCACACAGTGGCGTTATGTCTCTATAAAAGTGGTGGTCTTTTATTATGTTATTTATTAATGGTACCTATCAGTATTGTACCCCGCACGGGGGGGAGGTACGGGTAGGTAGTGACGAAAAATAACGATACGGGACTCTTACGAGGTCTCGTAATCGGAATGAGTTTCTGCGACTACCATTGTTTGTCGCGGGTAACGGGGAATCAGGGTTCGATTCCGGTGAGGGAGCCTGAGAAACTGCTACCGCTTCCAAGGAAGGCAGCAGGCGCGCAAATTACCCACTCCCTGAACGGGGGGGAGGTACGGGTAGGTAGTGACGAAAAATAACGATACGGGACTCTTACGAGGTCTCGTCATCGAATAATCAAAACACGAACTGCCCACACACTTGTAAATATAGACGCGCAAGATCGTTACACGAACCGCTTACCATTATAGTAAAGTACTATGCAAACACACATAACATATACGCAATAAGGGAACTTTAAATTGGAGATTTTACCCTACCACACCCGTCTGTCTCATTCTGAAAACTATTCAAAATAATTGCTATTTTTCATTCTCATTCAAATATAAATAATAGTAAATAATATATAATTTTTGACTGAACTGAACCCAAGTGCCCGGCCTGCGGCCGGCCACCCCTCATATACATGTTCTAACCTAACCTAACCTAAATCTAGTTTTGATTCCTTTAGACTTTAGATTCAAGATTTAATATGAATATATGCATTAATAAAAACTCATTACTATTTTAATACTAGTTATGCTGCTGTTGATGCACTGATGAAAGCCAGATAGCTAGATCAGTGTTTAGTTAGTCGTAGTTGCCGGTGGGCTTAGGTCTAAAGGAATCTAAACTAGTTTTAAAAGGTTTGGATAGGTTAGGTTAGGTTAGAACATGAATAAGACGGGTGCCCGGCCACAGGCCGGTACCATAGGTTCAGTTCCGTTGTTTAAAAAAAAAATAACAAAAAACAAAACGTACCAATACAAAGTACTCTTATTCATATTAGAAGATATTGTAAAATAACAATTAATTTAATTTTTTTTTTTTTTTTTTCACTTACACATTAGGCCCGTCGCGCCGCGCCACTACTTTATGGGGCGAAGGTGCGAAGTCGACGGCGACGACAAAGTACCGAGTCTAAGGAGTCTGATGGCGGCGCCACACAGTGGCGTTATGTCTCTATAAAAGTGGTGGTCTTTTATTATGTTATTTATTAATGGTACCTATCAGTATTGTACCCCGCACGGGGGGGAGGTACGGGTAGGTAGTGACGAAAAATAACGATACGGGACTCTTACGAGGTCTCGTAATCGGAATGAGTTTCTGCGACTACCATTGTTTGTCGCGGGTAACGGGGAATCAGGGTTCGATTCCGGTGAGGGAGCCTGAGAAACTGCTACCGCTTCCAAGGAAGGCAGCAGGCGCGCAAATTACCCACTCCCTGCACGGGGGGGAGGTACGGGTAGGTAGTGACGAAAAATAACGATACGGGACTCTTACGAGTTCTCGTCATCGAATAATCAAAACACGAACTGCCCACACACTTGTAAATATAGACGCGCAAGATCGTTACACGAACCGCTTACCATTATAGTAAAGTACTATGCAAACACACATAACATATACGCAATAAGGGAACTTTAAATTGGAGATTTTACCCTACTACACCCGTCTGTCTCATTCTGAAAACTATTCAAAATAATTGCTATTTTTCATTCTCATTCAAATATAAATAATAGTAAATAATATATAATTTTTGACTGAACTGAACCCAAGTGCCCGGCCTGCGGCCGGCCACCCCTCATATACATGTTCTAACCTAACCTAACCTAAATCTAGTTTTGATTCCTTTAGACTTTAGATTCAAGATTTAATATGAATATATGCATTAATAAAAACTCATTACTATTTTAATACTAGTTATGCTGCTGTTGATGCACTGATGAAAGCCAGATAGCTAGATCAGTGTTTAGTTAGTCGTAATTGCCGGTGGGCTTAGGTCTAAAGGAATCCAAACTAGTTTTAAAAGGTTTGGATAGGTTAGGTTAGGTTAGAACATGAATAAGACGGGTGCCCGGCCACAGGCCGGTACCATAGGTTCAGTTCCGTTGTTTAAAAAAAAAATAACAAAAAACAAAACGTACCAATACAAAGTACTCTTATTCATATTAGAAGATATTGTAAAATAACAATTAATTTAATTTTTTTTTTTTTTTTTCACTTACACATTAGGCCCGTCGCGCCGCGCCACTACTATATGGGGCGAAGGTGCGAAGTCGACGGCGACGACAAAGTACCGAGTCTAAGGAGTCTGATGGCGGCGCCACACAGTGGCGTTATGTCTCTATAAAAGTGGTGGTCTTTTATTATGTTATTTATTAATGGTACCTATCAGTATTGTACCCCGCACGGGGGGGAGGTACGGGTAGGTAGTGACGAAAAATAACGATACGGGACTCTTACGAGGTCTCGTAATCGGAATGAGTTTCTGCGACTACCATTGTTTGTCGCGGGTAACGGGGAATCAGGGTTCGATTCCGGTGAGGGAGCCTGAGAAACTGCTACCGCTTCCAAGGAAGGCAGCAGGCGCGCAAATTACCCACTCCCTGCACGGGGGGGAGGTACGGGTAGGTAGTGACGAAAAATAACGATACGGGACTCTTACGAGTTCTCGTCATCGAATAATCAAAACACGAACTGCCCACACACTTGTAAATATAGACGCGCAAGATCGTTACACGAACCGCTTACCATTATAGTAAAGTACTATGCAAACACACATAACATATACGCAATAAGGGAACTTTAAATTGGAGATTTTACCCTACTACACCCGTCTGTCTCATTCTGAAAACTATTCAAAATAATTGCTATTTTTCATTCTCATTCAAATATAAATAATAGTAAATAATATATAATTTTTGACTGAACTGAACCCAAGTGCCCGGCCTGCGGCCGGCCACCCCTCATATACATGTTCTAACCTAACCTAACCTAAATCTAGTTTTGATTCCTTTAGACTTTAGATTCAAGATTTAATATGAATATATGCATTAATAAAAACTCATTACTATTTTAATACTAGTTATGCTGCTGTTGATGCACTGATGAAAGCCAGATAGCTAGATCAGTGTTTAGTTAGTCGTAGTTGCCGGTGGGCTTAGGTCTAAAGGAATCCAAACTAGTTTTAAAAGGTTTGGATAGGTTAGGTTAGGTTAGAACATGAATAAGACGGGTGCCCGGCCACAGGCCGGTACCATAGGTTCAGTTCCGTTGTTTAAAAAAAAAATAACAAAAAACAAAACGTACCAATACAAAGTACTCTTATTCATATTAGAAGATATTGTAAAATAACAATTAATTCAATTTTTTTTTTTTTTTTTCACTTACACATTAGGCCCGTCGCGCCGCGCCACTACTATATGGGGCGAAGGTGCGAAGTCGACGGCGACAACAAAGTACCGAGTCTAAGGAGTCTGATGGCGGCGCCACACAGTGGCGTTATGTCTCTATAAAAGTGGTGGTCTTTTATTATGTTATTTATAAATGGTACCTATCAGTATTGTACCCCGCACGGGTAGGTAGTGACGAAAAATAACGATACGGGACTCTTACGAGGTCTCGTAATCGGAATGAGTTTCTGCGACTACCATTGTTTGTCGCGGGTAACGGGGAATCAGGGTTCGATTCCGGTGAGGGAGCCTGAGAAACTGCTACCGCTTCCAAGGAAGGCAGCAGGCGCGCAAATTACCCACTCCCTGAACGGGGGGGAGGTACGGGTAGGTAGTGACGAAAAATAACGATACGGGACTCTTACGAGGTCTCGTAATCGGAATGAGTTTCTGCGACTACCATTGTTTGTCGCGGGTAACGGGGAATCAGGGTTCGATTCCGGTGAGGGAGCCTGAGAAACTGCTACCGCTTCCAAGGAAGGCAGCAGGCGCGCAAATTACCCACTCCTTGCACGGGGGGGAGGTACGGGTAGGTAGTGAAGAAAAATAACGATACGGGACTCTTACGAGTTCTCGTCATCGAATAATCAAAACACGAACTGCCCACACACTTGTAAATATAGACGCGCAAGATCGTTACACGAACCGCTTACCATTATAGTAAAGTACTATGCAAACACACATAACATATACGCAATAAGGGAACTTTAAATTGGAGATTTTACCCTACCACACCCGTCTGTCTCATTCTGAAAACTATTCAAAATAATTGCTATTTTTCATTCTCATTCAAATATAAATAATAGTAAATAATATATAATTTTTGACTGAACTGAACCCAAGTGCCCGGCCTGCGGCCGGCCACCCCTCATATACATGTTCTAACCTAACCTAACCTAAATCTAGTTTTGATTCCTTTAGACTTTAGATTCAAGATTTAATATGAATATATGCATTAATAAAAACTCATTACTATTTTAATACTAGTTATGCTGCTGTTGATGCACTGATGAAAGCCAGATAGCTAGATCAGTGTTTAGTTAGTCGTAGTTGCCGGTGGGCTTAGGTCTAAAGGAATCCAAACTAGTTTTAAAAGGTTTGGATAGGTTAGGTTAGGTTAGAACATGAATAAGACGGGTGCCCGGCCACAGGCCGGTACCATAGGTTCAGTTCCGTTGTTTAAAAAAAAAATAACAAAAAACAAAACGTACCAATACAAAGTACTCTTATTCATATTAGAAGATATTGTAAAATAACAATTAATTTAATTTTTTTTTTTTTTTTTTCACTTACACATTAGGCCCGTCGCGCCGCGCCACTACTATATGGGGCGAAGGTGCGAAGTCGACGGCGACGACAAAGTACCGAGTCTAAGGAGTCTGATGGCGGCGCCACACAGTGGCGTTATGTCTCTATAAAAGTGGTGGTCTTTTATTATGTTATTTATTAATGGTACCTATCAGTATTGTACCCCGCACGGGGGGGAGGTACGGGTAGGTAGTGACGAAAAATAACGATACGGGACTCTTACGAGGTCTCGTAATCGGAATGAGTTTCTGCGACTACCATTGTTTGTCGCGGGTAACGGGGAATCAGGGTTCGATTCCGGTGAGGGAGCCTGAGAAACTGCTACCGCTTCCAAGGAAGGCAGCAGGCGCGCAAATTACCCACTCCCTGAACGGGGGGGAGGTACGGGTAGGTAGTGACGAAAAATAACGATACGGGACTCTTACGAGGTCTCGTAATCGGAATGAGTTTCTGCGACTACCATTGTTTGTCGCGGGTAACGGGGAATCAGGGTTCGATTCCGGTGAGGGAGCCTGAGAAACTGCTACCGCTTCCAAGGAAGGCAGCAGGCGCGCAAATTACCCACTCCCTGCACGGGGGGGGAGGTACGGGTAGGTAGTGACGAAAAATAACGATACGGGACTCTTACGAGTTCTCGTCATCGAATAATCAATACACGAACTGCCCACACACTTGTAAATATAGACGCGCAAGATCGTTACACGAACCGCTTACCATTATAGTAAAGTACTATGCAAACACACATAACATATACGCAATAAGGGAACTTTAAATTGGAGATTTTACCCTACCACACCCGTCTGTCTCATTCTGAAAACTATTCAAAATAATTGCTATTTTTCATTCTCATTCAAATATAAATAATAGTAAATAATATATAATTTTTGACTGAACTGAACCCAAGTGCCCGGCCTGCGGCCGGGCACCCCTCATATACATGTTCTAACCTAACCTAACCTAAATCTAGTTTTGATTCCTTTAGACTTTAGATTCAAGATTTAATATGAATATATGCATTAATAAAAACTCATTACTATTTTAATACTAGTTATGCTGCTGTTGATGCACTGATGAAAGCCAGATAGCTAGATCAGTGTTTAGTTAGTCGTAGTTGCCGGTGGGCTTAGGTCTAAAGGAATCCAAACTAGTTTTAAAAGGTTTGGATAGGTTAGGTTAGGTTAGAACATGAATAAGACGGGTGCCCGGCCACAGGCCGGTACCATCGGTTCAGTTCCGTTGTTTAAAAAAAAAATAACAAAAAACAAAACGTACCAATACAAAGTACTCTTATTCATATTAGAAGATATTGTAAAATAACAATTAATTTAATTTTTTTTTTTTTTTTTTCACTTACACATTAGGCCCGTCGCGCCGCGCCACTACTATATGGGGCGAAGGTGCGAAGTCGACGGCGACGACAAAGTACCGAGTCTAAGGAGTCTGATGGCGGCGCCACACAGTGGCGTTATGTCTCTATAAAAGTGGTGGTCTTTTATTATGTTATTTATTAATGGTACCTATCAGTATTGTACCCCGCACGGGGGGGAGGTACGGGTAGGTAGTGACGAAAAATAACGATACGGGACTCTTACGAGGTCTCGTAATCGGAATGAGTTTCTGCGACTACCATTGTTTGTCGCGGGTAACGGGGAATCAGGGTTCGATTCCGGTGAGGGAGCCTGAGAAACTGCTACCGCTTCCAAGGAAGGCAGCAGGCGCGCAAATTACCCACTCCCTGCACGGGGGGGGAGGTACGGGTAGGTAGTGACGAAAAATAACGATACGGGACTCTTACGAGTTCTCGTCATCGAATAATCAATACACGAACTGCCCACACACTTGTAAATATAGACGCGCAAGATCGTTACACGAACCGCTTACCATTATAGTAAAGTACTATGCAAACACACATAACATATACGCAATAAGGGAACTTTAAATTGGAGATTTTACCCTACCACACCCGTCTGTCTCATTCTGAAAACTATTCAAAATAATTGCTATTTTTCATTCTCATTCAAATATAAATAATAGTAAATAATATATAATTTTTGACTGAACTGAACCCAAGTGCCCGGCCTGCGGCCGGGCACCCCTCATATACATGTTCTAACCTAACCTAACCTAAATCTAGTTTTGATTCCTTTAGACTTTAGATTCAAGATTTAATATGAATATATGCATTAATAAAAACTCATTACTATTTTAATACTAGTTATGCTGCTGTTGATGCACTGATGAAAGCCAGATAGCTAGATCAGTGTTTAGTTAGTCGTAGTTGCCGGTGGGCTTAGGTCTAAAGGAATCCAAACTAGTTTTAAAAGGTTTGGATAGGTTAGGTTAGGTTAGGTTAGGTTTTTTTTTTTTTTTTTTTTTTTTTTTTTCCTATTTGTTTCCTCTGACGTGGTGGTCAGAGACTTTGCGTCGTTAAATTCAAATGAGAGCATTGATGTTTTTTATATTCTTTTATACTATTTTAAGGTTCCCTAATTTTAAGGTTAACTTTTATTTCTATTTGTTTCTTTTTATTACTTTTTCAGCTATTTTTATACAATATTCTAAAAACAAGTTTCTGGATGATTCCTCTAACATTATTAAACTTAAATTACTACTGCTTACTTTTTTATTTATTTCCATCTCTATCTCGAATCTTTCTTTTCCATACATAGGGCAGTCGAGGATGATGTGTGTCACGGATTCGTTCACTCCCGGTTCGCACAGACATGATGGGTCCTCCTTACACTTGAACCGGTTTAAATATTCTGAGAACCCACCGTGACCCGTTAACACCTGCGTCATTACCATCGTTAGTTCAATCTTTTTAACAATTTTATAGCCACTTGTGGCGTCTGGAAAGAAAAGCTTTGTAACGGCCGCTGTTTCATCCGACTTGTACCTTCGATTCCATTCCTCAATCGACCTGTCACGGAGTTGTCGTTTGACGAATGAAACCGGGCACTGGTCATAGTCCGGCCTTTTCTTCAGTGTTAGAGCTGCTTCTTTCGCGAGCACGTCGGCTCTCTCATTTCCCTCCAGTCCAGCGTGCGCTTTTACCCAGAAGAGGAGAACTTCTTTACTCTGGTTGCGACATACCCTCAGCTTATCTCTGATATTTGCAACCAGTGGGTGGAGGGAATTTTTACCGACTACCGACTCAAGGGAGGACCTTGAATCAGAGTAAATGCCGATGGTCTTTTCTTTGGTTTGCACTGCGATAGAAGCAGCCCTACTTAGAGCCACCAATTCCGCCTGGTAGACCGAGCAGTGCGAATCTAACTTTAGTTTGAGGGTTTTGGTTTCGGTCTCGTAATTCCATATGGATAACGCAGCCCCTACCTTGCCCTCAATTTTACTACCATCAGTAAAGATTCGCACTGCTTGTTTATTGTGTGTCTCCACCTCTATTCGATCGACCAAGTTTGTGAACTTCAAGTCCATTTGCTCTGCCGGATGGGGTTTTGTGGTGTACAGTGCTTTAACTTCTATCTCCCTGTCTCCCAGCACTGGCTGGAATATTCCTCTCTTCGCTTCAAACAGGGTGGCTGCCTCCTGGATTCTGAGGTCCAGAGGGAGCATTCCAGCCAGGATTAATGCTGAATT